>NC_090926.1:541553385-542178385 GCF_040938575.1 Ambystoma mexicanum
CTTACCGGCCAACTTCTTCTGGGGCAGTAGAGAGACATAACCGAACCATTGTGAGCATATTATAGAAGTTTGTGGCAGATTCTGGGCCAAGTTGGGATATCCGATTAACTCTGGTCCTAATGGCCATCAGATCTACCCCTTCATCTGCAACCAAAATGTCACCATTTGAGTTGATGACTGGACGCAAGATGGTGCTTCCCCAGCATTTGCTCTACAGAACCCAAGAGCAAACGTTGATAAATGCCTCCACAACTCATGAGTATGTGGAGAATTTAAGGAAACACCTTCAGCATGCTTTTGCCTATGCTCAGCGGAATCTAGAAAGATCAGCCGAGAGCATGAAGACCCACTATGATTTAAAAATGACCCGAAAGGAATATAAGGTGGGTGATCGGGCCTATCTATACAATTTCCAAAGGAACCAGGCCAAACAGCGAAAATTCTTGCCTACATGGAAGGGACCCTTTGAGATTATAGACGAGATCTCCCCTGTGGCCTACAAGATCCGCATCCCCAAGGTGGTTTGGCAGAGGGGGAAGACAAGGGGGTCCACATAAACCAGTTGAAGTGTTGCCATCCCAGGCATACTTTGCAGCAACTGGAGGAGTCCTCCGTAATCCCAGAGGGTACCGCTCCAGAGTAATTAAATTCCAACCCTAAAATATCCTACATATAACCTATCAAATTCTGTGTTTCTCAAGTTTATGTGTTCCTGTCGCTTAATTTAAAAAAATGTGCATGTTCATATCTGTGGAGTTCTAAAATAGATATGCCACGCCACTATATCAACGGTGGGGGGAAATGTCCATGAATAGGTATTGCCGCTTTTCCTTTGTCGTCCTAGGAGAAAGAAAACCTGGAGACTGGCCAGGGAGGACGATCCGGAGACCCGGAGCAGAGATCCAAGGGGCCCGGGGTACCGCCCAATATTCCCATCAGGACCGGCGAGGAGAACCGATCGATCAGTACCGGATGGAGGAAAAGATGCTGAACTGTGCCATTTGCAGAATTTGAAGAAGATTATGCGGACATACCAGTGCGTGGGTCATCACCTTCTGTGCACCCGACTCCCCATCGACTCAAATTCAAAGTGCAGTCGCGTGGTGGGGCTTTGTTGGGTGTCCTGACCCACGTTTGAGCTATCATGCTGCAACATTTGGTGCTGTGGGCTTAGAAAATCCAAGATGGCCAAGAAGCCCACATGTACGCCAGAATAGGAAAACTGTGCAGTACTGGCATGGAAAACATCATGATGGCCAGAACTTCCCAGAAAATGCACAGGGAAATTCATGAAGAATAGGCTGCCACCCATTTTTGCCTAGGTTGTGAGCACAGGAGAGCACTGCCTAAAACCACCATTGGGCTACCCACACAGTAGCCTGAAACCATTGGGAATGGCAATGCTGATTGCCAAAAGCAACCTAGAACTGTGGGGAATTCATTTTCTTAAATCCCAAAAATGGTTGCATTACCAGTACTCACCACTATCAGAAAGCCGGCATTTTAAAACCACCAGACTTTTGTGTAAAACTGAACAAATGAAACAAAACCAGACCAAGGAAAAACTTGCTAAGAGGTGGATACAATGTAAAACTATACTCTGAAATGACTTGAAGGAAGTAATTATTTAATGTGTATGTAAAAATCGTAATAGACTTAAACTGGGGGACAAAAAGTGACATTTAGCTGAAACCTGGCTTAATGAAACTGAATTCTGCCTGACATCTACCCCCACAGGAGTTAAAACCTGCTCAGCCACTCTTCCCCTTGCCAAAAGGAGTTGTCACCTCTCTGATTAGATTAGGGGTGGAGCAGCTACAGGGAGTTGAACAAAGGCCTGTCCTGGGCCCAGGCAGATGGTTTATTGGGGGGATCGTAAATGGCTTCTTTTTGAACAAAGCCCTTCCTTGACTCAGGCAGAAGTTATATTGGGGGCGTCATAAAAGTGGCTTCCTCTTGGCAGAAATGGGGAGGGGCAGCCCCCTCTGAGGACAGGCTGAGCTTAAAGAAAGTGGATAGACTGGTTTCTCCACCATGTGACCTGGGAAGACACACCCCTGTTGGCCAGAATATGATTTTAAGAAAGATGTATAATTCATGGTGTGGACTTGTCAAAATTAGCTAAATGATACCATAATTCTTGTGATTTTTCTGCCCACATTTTAAGAGGTTTTAGGACCCGGTGGTATAATCTGGGGGGTTGCTAGCAGAAAATAGGGTTTCACTCCAAATGTCTGCATGTTAAAAATCTGACACTTCATCAATTAATGTCCACACTCCTTGCGCACATGTGTGTAAATTTGGGTAAATGTCCGATATTGCAAAACCAGTTAAAAAGTGCAAAATGTTGCCATTTCTGAATGCAAGCCCCCAGGAAGAGCAGAGTTTGAACAGAGTATACCTCATATGATATGTGATGGGTGCATGTAATTTTAAACAACTGTGTATCTGTGCAATATGTATTTGAATCAAATATAGATTTCTGGGCAAACTGACCAGGAGAGGATCCTCTGACCCATAAAACCTACAGCATCACTCTGACTCACATTTCCTTCCCCCAATCATGGGAGAGGGGAGAATTGGGCCAATGACAAGTAGAGAGGGGCAGGCTTAGCTAGGCCCAGGCACACACCCATTTTCAAAACACATAAAAAGAGAATGCTGGGACAGGTAGAGAGATTCAATTCCATTTGCTGCGGAGCATGCTGACCGACGACTTCACATCCAGAGATCCAGACTTCAAATCCATCAATCTCCAAAGACCAGAACTTTACTTCAGAACTTAAAGCAAGGGCCTAAACCCACAAACTGACAACTCTTCTCCGCAGGCCTCAGCATCCTCAAAATAATTTGCAGACTATTCACAGCCGGGCCGAGCTGTTGATTCTGGCCTGAAACCCTGTGCCAGAAAGATCCAGAAGCAGTGCTGTACCCAGAGAAAGCAGAGCAGTATCCAGAACCAGAGGCCAGAGATCCAAAGTGACCCAGACCGCTGTTAGCGGAACCAGAGAGCTGACCCAGATCGCTGTGAAGTGCCGAGACCAGAACCGGAGTCCAGTCCAAAACCTGACCAGATCCGTGGCGAGGCCTATTTCAAAAATATATTGTGAGTACCTAGCAGAACTGTACAGAACCAATCTCTTAGTTAAAATAATCTAATCCAAACTATTTTAATCTAACCAGAACTGCCTCCTAGAAGTTGTCACTTGTCAATTCTGAAGCTGCAAGCTGTCACCTGTCATTTTGAGTTTACTTTAAATCCGAAAAACTACCTTTATTTAATCGTCCATATCTCAGGAACCGTTTGGGCTAGGAACTTGGTTTAACTTTCCTCTGAAAGCTTAGAATCTCAGCTCTTCAACAAGCTTATACTTTTGTCGTAATCACGATTCACGCACTTGCGAATTTTGCCACGTTTTTGCGATGTGGCCCGATTTCTTTACTTGTAAAAAGATAGCTGCTTTTGCCTGAACTGCTAAAATTCGTTTGCCTCTTAAGAACCATCCCTGAATCACTGCTAAAGTGAGCCTGAACTCATCCCAAGTAGCTACCACTCCCCCCTGAACCTCCTAAAGGGAATTAAAACCATTTTCAGCATATTTCTCACTTCATTGTCATCACCTTTTAAAAGCATTTTGGGCCTGTGTTTCAAACTTCTATCTGTGGTCTAAGCTTGCTGGGGTGAACTGAATTATATTTGATTGCATTCCTAAGAACTGTGTGTGTTACTTCCATCTCCTTCCATTTCTTACATTGCATAGGGGAGGGGGTGAATTGCCAGAGAAAAAGTGATTATTTTATCTTTTGTTGAAATCATATCAAGTATTTCTGTACTGCATTTTATTCCTCATTGCTTTTCCCTTGAAATCATAAAAGTCGTTTTGCTACTTTATCCATCCTATACTAACTCCTCATTGGTTGTAAAGAAGTGTGCTAGTGCCAGATTGCCCATTGTTGATCAACATCATATGTCTAAGTGTACTATCAGATATTAATTTATTATAAAGTGTGATATATATATTGTTTACATTCTCAAATAAACCTTTTAAACTTGCAAAACAGAACTACTTCTTGGCTCAGTGGGGTCAGGGGGATTCTAAGAGAGTGGTGTTATATAGGGGTAGTCATCCAGAACTCTTGAACTGGACATAAAGATATATCAATAAGGGTTTCCATTCAGTATCCCAGACTAGGCATTGACTTAGCTGTAGTGTTGAATTGAATCTTCTTACAGCTCATATCACTACTGTATACTGTATATGATGAAAATCTAGAACTGTGAAGGATAATATGGGTTCATATTCAAAGATGGGCAGTAATCCGATCTTCTTAGGCATTGTAATGCATCTGATTATTTTAGAAATGCTCAAGGGCTTAAATGATCTATAAAATATCTGATTTGTATTCATTGGAGTGACCTATTCTTTCCAAAGAAGTCAAGTTCCTTTGAGAAAAGTTTAACTCCTTTTGTAATAGTTTCACTCCATAATTATTGGTCCCTGTTTGATGTCTAATACTTTAATTGGGTTATTTTTTATGTTATCTTTAATTATTCTTTATGTGGTGATCTAACAATTCTGTCATTCATAGATATTGGCCAATGTGTTGTTCCAAAAAGTATCTTGTATTATCCTTATCGTTCATCAATTGTATCATTCATCAATATCGGTGTGTTGTTCCAAAAAACTGAATTGCAGTATCTTTTTCTTCTCATTGTCGTCCTTATCCACTTACTCCCTGCACATGTTTTGCTACTTACTGTAGCTCATCAGGAGGAATAATATGGCTCTATGTACCATTAAAATAAGTTGAATCCTGATTAATGTCAATATCCTGATTGTTTATTATTCCTAATTTCGTCTTGATTTGTATTGCCTTTGTTTTTTAAGCAACTCTGTCACTAAGGACCAGAGTGGCTCACTGTCCTATTTGTTTGATTGCATACCAAAATACATAATACAAGACAAGGATACTGCAATTTAGTTTTTGGAACAACAAATTGACCGATTTGTATGAAAGACAAAATTCATGGTAGAAAATACCCAAAGCATATTTGGATTACTATACTGACAAGAAAGTTAAAGATAACATTAAAAGAAATTACCCAATTTAACCCTTGGTCATCGGAAAAGGGCCAATAGCCAAAGGGTGAAAAAACTGCAAATTTGACGACGAGAGGATGGAGAAGAAAATGGTAAGATAAGGATACTGCAACTTCTTTTTTGAAAGATCAAATTGACAAATAATTGTCGATGACAAAATTAGTATACAACAAAGAACATAACCAAAGCATTTCTGGTTCAGTACAACACAAATAATTAAGGATAAGATTAAAGACAATTTAATGAGTATCAAGAATAAACTGTTAATTTTTTAATAAAATGTTTTTTCTTTATAATTAAAATGTAAATTTTTTAAAATCTTGTCACCACATGAGCATTTCCTATTTTTTTCTAATATATTTGTCATTGATTTAGAAACTTGACAGATGTATTCTAACTGGAAAGATAAACACCCTTGTAACATCCTTTTTTGAATATTGGTTGAGCGCACTTGGAAAATGGGCATGTGCTACAGTAAGAACTCTAGGAAACCTTTTGATATTTTAAGACCCCTGAAGAAATCTCATGTTATATCTGAGGCTTTTCTCCCCAGTAGCAAGGACTGTTTAAATATGCAATTAGCATTTGCCAATAGAATTATTGTGGCACAAGCTAAGATCACCTCTGAGGCTATCCCTACCATTTTATCCACAATGGACATGTTAAACTGGGCTGGAAATCATTCAAATGTTTATTTTCAGCATGCCAAAGGTCCAGGAAACAGAGAAAATATTGAAAAAGGTGTGCCCTTGTGCAGGAGACACAAATGATGATAAAATGATATTGAAAAATATTAGTGTCTTTTCTCCTTTTTTAACACGTTTCACCAATGGCACCTTTATTTACAAGACCATCCCTGAGATATTAAGAAAGTTGTGGTTACCCCTCTGTTACAAATGTGCTACAAATGTGCCCTATCTTTTAGAAATGGTGGACCAAGTGCCACGATACAGCTGCAAGAACATTTGGATGAGGCCAAAATTCTGCACCTGACACAGTCTGGTTTTAGATCAAACCTTTGCACAGAAAGTGTGTTATTGGATCACCGGACACAGATTCTGAACATTATAGACAGAAGCAGTATTGGGGTACTGATGCTGCTTGATTTATTGGCAGCTTTTGACCTCCTAGATCATCAAAAACTCCTAGTCACCCTATTTTCAGTGGGGCAATGCTCAGCATCCGCTATTGAACTGATTGATTAATTTCTTGCCAATAGGCTATCCAGAGTATGTTGGGAGAAAGCTTCCTCTACTCATCAAATATCTATTTGTGGCACTCCACAGGGTGCATGCCTTTCACCAGCACTTTTTAACATATATCTGCATCCCTTATGTAATATTCTTGACGAAGAAGGAGCTATTTTCACCAAGTATGCTGAGGATACACAGCTGTTGGTTGAGCTAAGCGCTAACTATACTAAAGATGTAAGTACAATTCAAAATATATACATAAACTGGTCAAAGACTGGATGACAGCGAATAGTCTTTGCCTGAATAGTGCAAAGATAGAGATTTTAGTTTTCAGTTCTCACCAGGCTATAATGAAACTGGATACATGTTTTCAGAAATGTTTTATTGATGGGCATTGCATCAAAACACAAGACAAGGTGAAAACATTTGGTGTGGTCGTCAAATGCACCTTAGGGGCTGATTCACATGTGGATACAGTTATCGAAACACTCAATATAAGCTCAAATTACTCAGGTTGGTAAAGTCCTGTGATATAAGTAAGAATTGTGAAGCCCTCGGTTGGATTATTGCAATGCTCTCCTTTGTGGGGCAAGTTAGAACTGCATAAGAAAATTGAAACCTCTGCAAAATGATGCGGTCCATATCCTTAAAAATAGTCCTAAATGGAATCATATAACAGTGGCAAGGAGAGAACTTCATTGGTTGCAAGTTGAGTCTAGGATTTTTTTTAAGATTATTTCATTGACACACACATGTTTGCATCGACCCGCCCCTATATATCTCAAATAAAGTCTATCCCTGCAACCAAAAGGGAGATCGGATAGATCCTATGACAACTATCAGCTAATTTGCCCTAATGTGACAAGAGCTAGAGGGAAGGGACAGTCATTTCCTGTTCAGGCGACACATGCATGGAATGGATTGCCAGTGGACCTCTGGATTACTATTCAATTAACACTCATAGACTCTTTAAAGCATTGCTGAAATGTTTGCTTAATGTTGTGTTGCATGCAAGAAAAATCTGTAAGGATAGAAGTCAGAAATTATAACAATCGTGAGAACATCTCTAGGTCTATATGTATAAGAATTAGAACATACACATTTTTAAGGAAACAATATTAATGGAAATGCTTATTTGGCAAACTATTCCTTGATGCTAATTGAATGCAGAATTCTTGGAAGAATTTTAAAACTTCTCGTTGTGCTTTTTAAAAGATGTGCGATAATTTATGGGGATTAACAATCTGGTGAATCAAGATCTGAGAAAAAAACAAGAAAATAAGAACAAAAATAATTTCTTTTGGCATCTGGGGAAAGAAAACATCAAATCTGTCATGCAAACATGCTACTTAGGAATGTGGGTTAGCTCTAGCCTAAATGATGCACCATGGTCTGAAAAAATCAGAGCAAAGTGTAAACAGCTTACTATACAAGCAGGTCTTCTAAACAATACATGTGGGAAATGTCACTAAGGCCGGTTCTCGATTTTTATAAGCAAAAGGCCATCCCTGCTTAATCCATGGTGCCAAGGGTGCGTAAGGATGTTCTGCTGACTTTTGGGCTACGCTATAATATATCTGTTGGACGAAAGTTTTATGGCTCCCAAAAGGAGTGCCAACAGGATGCATAAGATATGAGCTAAGCCTAATATACATAAACGCTAGAATAATGTGGAATACACTCACTTTGTACTGCAAAATGATTACAGAGCCAATAAGCCCTCAATTTACTATTCTAAAAGATCCATCCAGAGGAAGCAGAGATAGTATTCTTGCGCTATGGACGCAGAGATGTGAAGATATTCTGGCTGACCTTTGCATTGATAATAACATCTTGCAAACAAATCCCAATGAAGATGAAATCAAGCTTTCAACTGAAGACTGGATTGACACTGGGGTCTTGCGATCTAAACATAGAATGATGCAACAGGTTCCAGCTGAAACAAAAAAACGTAATGAAATTCAAAAATATTTGGAAAAATTCCCGGATTGAAAACGAAGGTCAATATTCATGAAATTTCAATTAAATCAGTTCAGAACAAGAAACGTTCAGAGCTATTGGGCAAATGAAGAAACCACAGAAACGCAATGCCGCTTCTGTGGGAAGCAGGTGGAGACATTAAAGCACCTAACTATATTCTGCCCAGCGTTGAGGCAAAAGAGGACAAATCACTTAGGACGTTTCTTGACTGCAAGGCAGGCAATGGTCGCTGAGGATTGGTGGTGATTATGTTTCAATGAAAGTGATCGAAGACTGACAATTGAATTCACATATTTTATTGATGAATCTGTTGTAAAATTGGCAGAGGCTGAGGCAAAACGCACATAAAAAGATGCAAAAAGCTTTGGTCTGTAGAGACTTTTTAAAGTGTATGAACTTACATTAATTGAAAATGGAAATGTCATTCATAATGTGTAATGTGTATATTTTAAAGGTTTGTAATAAACCAATAAAATAAAATAAAAAAATTAATCAAATATTTTACAAAATACTGGGTATTTTAAAAGTATGCATTTGAGTTTTGAGTAGTTTTCTTCCTTTATATGAACCTAAACATAAAACCCTTTGATTTTGACTTCGTACCAACAAAGTGCTGTGATTGATCCTGGGATGTCAAAGTTGACTTTGAAGTTTGTACTAACTACAAAAAGGTGCTGTATTCACTGGATTCCCTATCCTTAGTGCCAGTCCGGGTGCAACAAACGTCACTCCTTGGCATTCTCCTCTTCACACTCTGTACCTACTCTTTCTTCATGCTTATCTCATTCTATGACATCTAATATCATTATGTATCTCACATCATTAATTTGTAAATAAACTCACAATTTATTTTCATTCCTCTCTTGGTCCCTCTACAATAAATGTTCCCTCTGACCTCAAAAACCACTATGGTCCCAAAGTACCTTTATTCTTGTCTTTTGATTTCAACAATGTTTAGCTGTCCTTCTAGGTGCTTTTGCTGCAGTCAAGCCAGCATCGAGAGGTTTGAGTTGATGAAATCCCTCTGGTAGTCAGCATCAAGTCGGGTGCAAGATGCAGGCTTCCAATGGGTCGAATCAGCATTTGAGATGGCAAGACAATGGCTTCCAATTAGTTCAGGGCAGCAATGAGTTGTCAGCAAGTCAATGGCTCTGGTGGATCAAGTTGGCATTCGAGACATGTACGTTTGATGACTTGCAGCAGTCGAGTCAGTTGCTCCCGTGGTGTTGAGCTCATGATCTGGTGGATATGAGTCATTCCTCTTCAATGGGTTAGCCAGAATCTGGATGGCCTGAGATGAAGCAAACGGTTGAAAGTGCACTTACAGTGCAAAAAGCAGCACTGCAGACCCTGTGACAACTGAAACATGGTGAACATGGTGAACATGGTGGTTCTGGCTAGAATATGTCTTCAGGCAGTGAAACAGGATTCCAGCTGGTTCTGGGTTGCTGTGAATCCCAATGCAGAGGCTCCGTACAAGATGAGAATATTCTGAATAGGAGCATGGTTCCAGTGCAGCCAGCAGAGAGGCCTTGTTCCAGCAGCAGTCCACCCTCACTGTTCCTTGTGGGTGGCTAGGGGACGGCGTTCTCCTCTGCCTTGGATGCCTCCTATCTTCACCTCACTGAGGGGGGACTTTGAAATGGACTGCACTCCCAACACAGGACTTGTGTATTATTCTTGTTCTTCAAGAGTCTGAAGATTTCTCCCTGTACGTCTTCCCCCAAATCTCTATTTTCACTACATATAAGTCACTTGTTGCAGACCTGTGATATAATTAATTCTAAACTACATGTTATATTAACACGGTTTATATCTATTATAGTTCATATTACAGTCACTGTGAATTTAACAAATGACTTAGCCTTATAGAAATACTATTACAAAGGATCAAAATCATTTACTATGTCATTTCTTTGTGGTTCTTGTTTTATTCAAAGTCTGTAACCTGTTGATATCTGTATCAAAATCAATATTTTAACAATAAAAATCATTAAAATAAAAAAAAAAGAGTCTGAAGATTAATCAAAAAATGATGGCGTACCACTCTTCTTAAGAAGACATGGTTTTACAGGGGATTTTTCCAAAGCAAGCAAGCACTAAAACACATCAGTCATGCCACAGACTGAAACTAGCATGATATCACATATATGTGGCTGTATAATTGTGTGCTCTTTGCAGTCACTGTGCAAATATTAGGCATCACAGATATTTTAAGATGTGTGTGCCATCAGACTGACTAAGGCATACAATTATTAGAACTTAGACCATAGGTGGGAAAGAGTAAAAAGGCACCTCTGCCTCAAAGAACTGTTCCATAAACTGTCAGGGATTAATATGTGACTTTTGAACTTGCAATGTTCAATTGCAAAGGTGGAGTTGAGGATGCCTGTAGGCTGTCTCACCAAAGTCAGATGTTGGCACTTTATTTTTGGCATGGAGCATTTATGTAAAGGGGGTCTGATTATCAGATCTCCTTTCAGCAACAGAATCCCTGCAACTGTTTATGTTAATAAAAATCATAAATGTCAGGGATTTCACACCCCGACATATGCTAGGTTGCAAACAATGGGAAAATAAGCCAATATTGTTCTCTAAACTCTTTGTGTCAAATCCTTTCACAATTCAGTCCACCTCACCAAAGGCCCATCTAAGACAGCATAATTGAGTACTTAACAATGTAAAAGAATCTCATACCCACTTACTCAGTTTTTTAGCATACCCACATTCTGACTGACAGCTTCCTTGTCCAGCATTACTATAACATTATTGATGACATCTACCTAAAAAAAGAATCAACATAACAAAGGCATTCTCGGATGTGACTGTTAAACTTTGAGTGCTCCCTAAAGGACTGCCAGTGTGGATCATTGCATCAACAAACCGAGTCCTAAATTGCTTTCAATTTTGATTGCGCTTATGTAATTTATAACTTGGACTAAATAACCAATTACAATTACTCTTCTGTAGAACGGCTTTCAATGAGATGTCATTTGCTTCATGTATCACTTCATTTATCTATCAGTCACTAGATGGAAAGATCCTGTCCATGTAATTGAAACAAGATCGAGGAAGAGAATATCTGGCCTTTTGAATCTTGCTTGTTGCTAAGAGCAAATGTGCCTGAGAACAGGACGGGGTGGCAAATGCACACTGCATTCCCTCAGTAATGGTTTTCAGAAACCTATCATTCTGGGATTCAAAATGGTCCTAACAGTGATTCAGCAGTTCCATTTGCATGGACCCTCATTCCTGGCAACAGTAAACAATAACAGGACTGTACTGGTAATTCCTCTGGACCCAAATGTTTAAATGGATACAGTGCACCAAAGCAACGTTTTCAAAGACTCTACTGAATAGCTACTATTTTCACGTCTTCCCGGAGGAGATACTTGTCTTTTTTTAACAGGGAACATATTAATAAAATGTGTTCTTCTCACACCGCTACACACAGGCAAAAAAGGTACTTTAAAAATGTATGTATAGTTATTAAAAATACCATATGCAATAAAAACTTATTAAAAGAATCTACAAAAACCGACCATGTAGAAAAAAACACAGATTATGCCAGATACAGCACTCTGGGTAGTGAGATGGGGGATAAGAGGAAATAAAAACCTCAATGTTCAAAAGGGCATCATGATCTTCAGTTGCAAAAAGGGATTAATGTGACTTAAAGAGCCACTAGCACCCACAATGGATCAGTGGGCAGTTATCAGGCAATAATACCTTCACAGTGTCTTGGCAGTTCGACATCAGTGGACCAGGATTCTTGATACTGTTCAGCATTTCAATTTGGTTTGAAATGCAGAAGGATGCTGTGTTTTTAAGCGTTAGTTAAGCAATTGTGGAGGTCACCAGATTTGGGTCAGTGGTTGAGGTCTGACAAAGAGATGAGTGGTTTGAACAGAGATTTCAATAAATGCAAGGGGAATGATACTTCTTGGTTCAGGCCAAGGCAACGATGCACTCCAACTGGCATGATGTGGCTGTCAACTGGTTCGAATTGGCAGAACTGCGGGTAGAAAGTTGGTGAGTTCGAAAGGCAACTTGGGAGGGACATGTTAGTTCAAAAAATTATTGAATAAGCATAAATGATGTGTTTCAGTGGTTCGATGGTGAAAGAGCAGGAATCCTGGCTGTCTTGGCTCTCAGTACCTTTTAGTCCCATTCCAGAGCCTCAGGGAATAGTCCTTTTTTCAGGCCCCAAAACATGGAAAAGACTGGCACAAACCTGCAGGGGTCCTTCCACATGGTGAGATCCTGGGTACACAGGTAGCTGGCAGAGTGTCAATTCTTGCTCCAGCAGCAGGTCACCCTTCAATGTGTCCTAGGGATGGTTAGGGGGTTGAGCTTCACTCAGCCTTGGACTATCTGTCTTCACCTAGCAACAGGGGAACTTTGGAAAGGACTGCTTTCTCAACAGAGTCCAATGACATCCTCCTGAAGCTTTGAAGTCTAGAAATGAATCAAAGAAGGAGTGGGAGATTCCTTCTTTTAAAGGCAAAGGTTTACAGGTCAAAAGCAAACCTGCCTGAAGGGTCCAAACTCTGTCCTTGGAACAAGTGGACTTTGCCTTCTGACATCAAACCCAGAATGATTTGTGCCGCAGGACCTGGAGGGGACAGAAAGGAAAGTTAGAGGCAGAAAGAAACAAGATGGCGGAACCTTCTATTAGCTGTAAGGAGTTCCCTCTGTCTACATTAAACCCACCCTCATCCCTTCTCAATAGAATGAAAGGCACCTTTGGTATGCAACACCCTGGTGTGCGGCTGTTCCCTTCGATTCCTGCTCACAGGATAGCTTCCTGTGGAATGGTGGTCTCTCTGGGCAGGGTGTTCCCTGCCTTCACAAAGGAACAAAGAGAGGCAACCCCCAGGGCTACAGTACTGCTGGGAGCAGCCAACACAGTCTGTCTGGAGGAATACACATAGCCCTCTGTGATGGAGCAGAAGAAGGACTCAGACTCTGTTGATTCATTTCACAAACTAATGTATTAAAGAAAAGGATAAAGGTCCATCTTTCCCTATAGTATAAAGCATCCCTACTTATGTATAGGCGCGTTACAAATGCCATATCATATCATATCCCTACCTAACAGACCTATCCATGGTGCTCATCAGTCAACAGGGAATGTCTTAAACAGAATCTGTCCACCGTCCAAACTAACCCTATTATAATGATAAGGATAATATAGTGCTTATGCCTAAGCTGTGTACTATGTACATAGAACATATCTACATACATCATACATCTAATAACTAAGGACAGGAGACTAGCTTCTTTCTCCTAAGGAAATCACTTATTGGAAACTTCCAACTCAGTAAGTGATCTTCGGGTAGCTTCTGGTGAATGCTTGTATTAACTCATACAGTTCATTTAATGCTTTATTGGTCTTTTCTCCTGTTTTCCATTTGACTTACTTTGTGAATACAAATATTTCTGTTTTCCCCTGAAGGGAGTGTCAAATATTGGCACATCCCCTCATTTCCAATGGCTCCTTCTGTACAAAGTTCACACTTTTTTAAACATCCTTTATATCCTTGATATCTTTTCTTTGTTCCAGTTTTTCCTTCAGCTTTTAATCTCAATCTATGGCCCTCTATTTTCTTTAGACTTTCTTGACTTATCCAAGTATGAATGCTCCTATACTGATCTTCCGTCCCTCCACTGGGTATCAGTTTGATAATTTCCTCTACCCCCTGCGATGAGTCTGAGTGTTTCAATAATGATTCTTATCTGCTTCATTGGGTTTGGATATTATAACCTCTTTAATAGTACTGGGACGCGTCTGAGCATTCCCATACTGCTTCTCTATCCCCCTCCCAGGTCTCCCATCTTCCCTGTTACCTTTGGCTGGAGAGGTAACATCACCAGGTTTTCGGGTTCTCTCCTAGTCATCTCTTCCTTTTGTCATGTTAGCTCTTCTTGCTTCCTCCACACCTCTTTCTCTGTATCGCTGTATGGGTAGATAATCCAGTCTCCCAGCTACCAGCTTGTTCCCTCTTCTTAGAGTGGTATCAGTGCTGATTACCGGACCTCTAGTCTAGCGCACACATCGCCGCCTTATTCATGTCCTAGGTCTTAGGACTCAAGGCGTGCAACTTCGTTTCTTTCTTTCTTGTCTTTATGAGACGATGCGTGTCTCCCTCTGATTCTCTCTTTCTCTCCAGTTTAGAAAGCAGAATGTCCAGCCTCCCTTCTGTGCTGACGTGCAAGCAAATTCATAACTCATGGGCCTTCTCTGTTCATCTCCAAGCTCCTCCCCTTTCATATGCTATGTAGCCATGGGTTTCCCGTCATAGCCTTGTATTCCTGTCTCTCTGTCTCCCGTGGCTTCTCCTATCCTCCACAGTGCATTGTCCTCATCCTTCCTTAAATAAAGGAATATCCACCATATGCCTGAAGAGATAAGATTGGTAGATTCTTTCAGGAGTTCCTTACTAGAATGGAAGTCCTTGTCCCCAAAGAAGAAGTCTCTCATGGTGAGGTCCCACTTTCCCCGATCCTTAGGGAGCATGTTCCAGAGCGGGCGTAAAACTCACTAGCCTCACAAGATACTGCTCCCGCCTGGTAGAGAAGGGACAAATTGCCATGATTCATCGCACCTCCCCCAGTTGAGTTGTACTCACAGGGCTGATAAATGTTTGATATAAATTGGTGTGGCTTTGACAATTATGAGAGATGTTAACCACCACCAAGGCTTATATTTACAGGTTAACGTGCCACCAGGATAGCATTGTCATAGTTATGTCGTTTTGGGAACTGGGTGATATCAGGAGGGCAAATGTGACCCCTGAACCTGCTCTGTGCCACTGGAGAGCAGGCATTGTAAATTAGGATACTGATCCAATAGGGCACAGGTGACCACTACTCTCCCATAGATCGTAGCTTTGGACAGAGTAGGCAAATCGAGCAATAGAACTTAAGATTCGCTTGTGTACAGGTTCTAAAAGTACAGCCTTCTTCCAGATGTCAGGACTCTTCCTTTCTGCCAAAATTTCATTAAGCAATTTGTCACAACTGAACTTCAGACTAGGGGTTCTTGCTTGGTTATTTCGAGGGACATATGATCAAGTCCAGAAGTCATCCCATATTTTATCACAAGATAAAATATGGCTCAAATAAGACATCATCTCGAGCCCCAATTCTGAGATATGAGGTCCTTTGGAAGTCACACTATTTTTGGGTTGAGTATCCTGCCACTCTTGTAAGGATGGCAAGTGGTATACCACATAGTTGTTCTCACAGCAGTTTATAAACTAATTAGTGGGGTAAAGACTAATTAGACAAACTATGAAGGAAAGATGCTAATATAGTAAGGGGAGTCGTGGGAATTACAAAGGTAGTTGAAGTTGTGTTGGGCAACATTGCTGAAAATGTAACAAACATGGGAGTGGTGCTGGTGTGAAGGGAATTGGTTTGATGCATGGATTATCCCCCTCCGCTCATGTAGAAGGACATGGGAACGGATTTTAAAAGGATAGGGCCAAGTGAGGCAGAATGGAAAGAGCAATGGGAGGGGAACTGAACATGGTGTCAGAGCGGCCAATGTGACTTGAAGGCAAAGGGGTGAGGGCTGCCGCAGCATAATAAGGAATTATGTGGATGGTTACCCATTGGAAAAACAACATAGCCCCAACCAAAACAAACCAAAAAAAAAGTTTACATCATTTTGTTGTGATCAAACTCTGTTACCCTTTTAGCATTGAATGTTAGATCGTTTTGTTATTACCGGAAATTAGTCTCTATGAGGGGCTTTTTTATGCAGACATTGTATCATTAGTTGCGCGTCAATAAATAGATCCTGGCCATTAATGTCTCAGTCTTTCAATCTACTTCTCCTCAGCCCACAATAGGGTCACCATCTACCTCTGAATGTGCATTTGTCACTTCTAAAAGCCCACAAGATGAAAGATGTCCTCCATAGGCTTGTGTTCTCTCTCTCTCTCTCTCTCTCTCTCTCTCTCTCTTTCTCTCTCTCTCTCTCTCCCTCTCTCCCAATCTCTGTCTCTCTCTCTCTCTCTTTGTCTCTCTCCCTCTCTCCCTATTTCTGTCTCTCTCCCTCTTTCTCTCTCTCTCTCTCTCCCTCTCTTTTCTCTCGTCTCTCTCGGTTGTTTGCTCAATCTGGCCCCTTGCCTTAGTACCTATTTTATTTTTTACAGCAGGGTGCTTGATGTAAACAATGCCCTGAGAACGGTGCTCTTTTTAGGAAAATAAAAAAGAAGTATAGTTTATTTAACTTTAGTTTTCCATGCCTCCCTACAAGTATAATCACTTTAATGTAAAGCATTAATCTTTCTTATGACTTAGTAAACCCAAACATGTGTGGTAGACTTTTTGTTTACCAGCGAGCAGGAGGGGAATGCAAAACGTGAGGACATTTCTTGTTGCTATTGTATTCCTCTATGATGTTTTAGTTATTTACACGTGCTCATGTTCCCAAAACTAAACTGTCTTACAATTAAATAGCATGTTAGGACTTCCAAGTGTATGGGAGAAAGGTGGGTAATTTGAACGCACAATCTTATCACATTCATGGAACAAATGTGCGCTGAAAATCTTGGCGCAAGCTGGCGCAAGCGTGAAAAAGCAAGTGAACACGCACACGTGCGATTCAAGGAAGGGCCTGCGCGTGTTTTCGCCTGGATGTGCGCCAAATCCGTGCGTGGCGCACACAGGCGCACACGTCTTTGCAACACCCCGAACACCGTGCGTGATGTGCACAGGGAAAGCGCACAACGTCGGCACACACACCAAAAAGGGGGCGGGACCCGGGGGCGTAACACACGGAATGGGGAACAACACGTGAAAAAGAAGGCGTAACTGGGGAAGTACTGCTGGGAAATACACGGAACACCCACACGCACGCGAACAACACGTATTCATGGAATCGAATACGGGAAACCTGCGCACGCTAAAAGACACACACAGGCGTTAACACATCCGCCACACGAAGGCAGGCGCAAGCGTCCCCGCGCACAGTATAAAAGTGCGCGCAAACAACAAACACGTATATACAGCTATGATGAATGCCCCATTTGTTGCAGCACTGATCGTGGGACACCGCAGGAGGAGGAGAATAGCCAGGGCCCACATTTTTTCCCCCCGGACTAGCCTTTTTGGGATGCCTGACGACCAGGTCTATGGTAGGTATAGGTTTCCACGTTGTATCATCCTGGACCTGGTCAGGGAGTGGGAAGATGACCTTACATCCCCCATCCTGTGCTCCCAAGCATTGAGCCCCTTGGAGAAGGTGCTCAATGTCCTGCATTTTTTGGCCACTGGGTCATTTCAGCGGACAACTGTTATAGTGGGGGGGTCTCACAGGCCACGCAGTCACACTGCCTACACCAGGTGCTGGCAATCATGACTGCGCGCCCCTCAGTCTGCAAGCACATATACATGCCCAGAACACCCGCAGAAAGGCAGGCCATGGTCCAGGACTTTTATAGGGTGGCACACTTCCCCAAAGTGCTTGGTGCCATAGATTGCACCCATGTGGCCCTACGTCCACCTAGGGCCACTGAGCACATCTATCGAAACCGAAAGCACTGGCATTCCATCAACGTGCAGGTCGTATGCGATGCAAAGGGAATCATCACCTCTATGCAAACTACCCTGGCTCCACCCATAACAGTTTCATATACAGAATGTCCGCCCTGAGCCGGGCCCTGGAAGCTGGGCAGCATGGCGACACATGGCTCCTAGGTCAGTACAAATGCCTGTGCACATGCATGCATGTCACACACAGACAAATACACAAACCCTAATAATCACAACCATTATCACCTCCCCAGGGGACAGTGCCTACCCTCTGAGTAACCACATGATGATGTCAATCCGGAACCCCACCACACCACCCCAGGTAAGATACAATGCTGCCCATATTGCAACCAGAGGCATAGTGGAGTGCACATTCAGAGTGCTCAAGTCACGCTTCCGCTCCCTTGACCGCTCTGGCGGGCAGCTACTATATGCACCCCCAGTAGTGTGCAGGATCATTGTGGCAGCATGTGTCCTGCACTATGCTGCAAACACGGTAGGGTGTACCGGTAGACATGGTGGTGCCCCTACATCCCCAACCACAGGCACAGGCGCTGCCCATGGGAGGAGATAGAGCACGTGGCGGGGCAGCCCGGACCCAGCTCGTGGCCACATTTTTCACCTAAACTCCCACCCCTGCGGAGTGCACACAGGCCTGGCACATACCAGGTGACAATCGATGATGACAAAGAGACAGTCAACTGTCACAACCTTACCACCCTGAGAATGTTGCCAAGGAAGTGCTACATTGTGTGCATCCCTAGCTACTTAAACCTAACCAATCCTGTGTGACCAAAAGGAACACATGCAAGGTGTGTATTACACCCCCGACCCGCAAAACAGGCCATGACAATCCCTGGTATGTCACCCAAACCCTCCCAACCCACATCACGCTTGTCTGCCACACCATGACATGGCAAGCAATAGCAAAAGCGCAACACATGACCAATACGATACGAAGTGACATGTGATAAATGGAAAGTGGCCCGAGACAATGATGCCTGACATGGAATCAGATGAAATGACTGACCAACAACCTCCCACACATACCAAGTCATACACAAATGCTTTCCACCAGTCGTAGCATGAACATAACACTGAATGCCTGTTCACATGCACATTGGGCAAGGCAAAATCCCTACTCCTGAACCCGTGTGCTGTGTGTGTCTCCTGCAACACACTGCTCAGCACACAGCACAGTGAGCAGCCATTGTGTTGCAGATACACCTTGAGCATCACATGAAAAGGACTAATTAAATAAATAACCAATTGACGCATTTATAGGATCCCCAAATGGTCAGATGTCATGCGCTGCAGGGACACAGCGGGCCCCAGAAGGCAATCCATGTGCACCTGTGGCCATGGAAGGGTGGTTGTACATGTGATGGATCATTGTGCAATGTGTGTGTCAGTAGGGACATGCACTCAATACGTGCATGTGAAATCAAGTGACCCTCAGTGTCCTGTACACATCACATGTCAACATTGCCCATGTGTACACCCAACATGTCAAACCACACCAATCCCCTGACACCTGAAAAGTAAAGACAACACAGGAACAGGCATTGACCAGCAGAACACATCATGTACATAGTACCCCACAATTACAATGTCAGAGTGCCCAAAACACTGTAGCCCAAGCCAACTGTCTAACAACAAAAGGCCCTCCCTCATTTACACATCACCATGACCTACTGAACAACTGTGTCTGAGGTATGTAGCCTTCTTCCTTCAAGTCTACCTGGCTACAGGATCACCCTACCCTTGGTCTCCATGTTCCACCCTGTGTGTAAATAGGGTCCAGCCCACTCAGAGGCCACCTTGACTGGTAAAAATACCAAATCGCAGAGAACTCCAAGGAGCCTAACCCACAAACCAAGGAAAAAGCCTGTAGGCATCAATAAACCCTGGAAGAGTCTCCAGTAGATGACTGGAAGTAGCAGAAAATGTCCAAGCACATGTCCAAGCACAATGATAGACCAACCAAGGTAGCACAGTTCAACAATGCTCCAACAGGATGGGTACCATGTTCGGTACATAATATACAATGATGATGCAACAACTGATGGGTAGTGTCACAGCTCCGGTGTCCAGGCGCAGGAGTGGCACGAACCAACCACCCCCTCCGTGGTCTGGGTGCCTGCAAGGTCAAACTTACACAGGCCTCTGAGACCCCGGCGGGGAAGGAGGGTCAGGGATATGTTGTTCGGACAGGCATTGGTATTCAGGATAACCAGAAAGAGGGGCAGGAGAGGGGAGTAGGATTGTCAAGGGAAAGTAGGCAAAATATTAAAAACAACTATTGACAATAACAGATACTCAATCAGAGAAAACATGTTCATCATGCACATTGTACCAAATGAGTCAATGCAAGCCAAAGAGAGACTTATCTCTGGGGTGAGTGCTGGCCTCCTGCCTGCGCACTCTCAGGTCTGGTAACAGGAGCAGTTCAATGCTGCAAAGAGAGTGTGAGTTACTAATCTGTGTGTGTTTACAACACACACACACAACACCATTCATGCCCCAAAGTAAGTGACTCCTCCACAAACACTTTTGTCTGCTGCTTTGTACCCATACGTTAGCTTGCCCCTGTGATGGTTCATACACTGTCAATGCAGTAAGGCAGGCGCACGTGGGCGCGCGGGAAATGGAAGACCAATGCGTCAATAATCACACATCATACAATGGTCCCTGGGTGAGCAGCTAGACACGTATAGTGAGGTGTGACTTCAGTACAAGTTGTGTTCTGGCATCTGCAGATTTCAATAGGTAGTGCATGTGTCAATTTGCACATGCCAATGATATGCACTGCACACAAGTCTGTGCCTCGCTGGGTGTCCCTGTGCGCTGTATAAGTATCTGGCTAGGAACGCTACTGCGTTATTAACTCTGCCACTATGGAGCAGGGGGGACCGGAGGATATGTGCGACAGCCCCTGTGTGTGCCCCTGACAACTTGGAAAGCAACTTGCCATTTGTCCCCCAATGCATCTTAACTCTACTGTGCGCTTCAACAACAATATCTGTCCAAGCTCCCCATCAGTGGCGCTACTTAGCATGCATGTGCAAGTGGCCTGGTTGAAGGTTGGCTGCGGTGTGGCCCCCTTGTGCTGCTCACCTTGCTTGGAGCTCCTGGGAACACGTCTGCTTCTGTTGGACGTCTGAGCACAAGCCCTGTGCCACTGCTTGCGCACACATGCGCATGTCTGCCCCACCAAACGTGGCCAGCTGTCTGTAGTACTATGCCCCACGTCTGCTGGCAAAGGTGGTCTGGAGGCTCATTCTCCTGCAGAAATGGCACAAAACATAAAATTAATGCTGGAAAGTTCCCTGTGTGTGTCTCTTCATGCTGGTTGTGACTGGGCCATGTCAGAGACCTACATCAGAATTCCTCCCACCATCAGTGTGACTTTGACAGGCAAAGGGTGCCAGCCACTGTCTACAGCGTGAAGTGCATCAAGCACATGTACAGCAAAGAAAATAAACATACATCACAATGTATATCAATTAATAGACACGTCAATCATGAACCCACCCAAATCTAATACACACATGCCGTGGATAAAACCCCCACAATCCCCACTAGGGATGTTAACACAAGTAGTACAGCAGCAGACAGGCCACCGATATGACAGTCCAAAGCCATTGTGTAAATGACTGTAACACCGAACCATCCTTGCAAGCCCATGGATAAGGGAAGCAGGAGTGGCCCATGTGAGTCAGGATCCCAAGCTGCAAACACATTCACGAGACAAGCTTGAAGGGCCCAGCTGGAACAGACAGTGGTTCAAAAACCACAAAGCACCACACCATCATATGAATGCACAATAGACAAGCAATTTTAAACTATATTAACTGATTAAACTAACTATAAAAAACCTACATTACGAAAGAGGCCACCAGGGGGCGCAGGCAAGATGGCCGCCTGAGCCGACAGCTCCGCACCCAGCCCTGGGAATTTTGTGGAGTTTAGCAGGAAGAAGGTGCCCATCTCTCGCAAGCATTTCAAGAAAGGCTGTGTGAACCCCTGCCCACCCAGGGGGTCCAAACCAGGTGTTTCTACGACGCCCACGGACCGAGTTCGACCGTCCGAGGTCCCCGCGGCCCCTCCCCCTGCGGTCCTGAACAGCACGCAGGCAGAGCACGCCAAGGCTCGCAGAGGCCGCAGCAGAGCACAGGAGCAGAGAAACCTGCGGAGGGAGTACCCACTTGGAGTGAGGGGAGGCCATAGGTGGGGGACCTCAGAGGTTCTACCGGACCCCGGGGCCCCTGGTACCCCATCCCCAGAGGGGTCGAGGTGGCACGGAACCGGCACGAGGGCGCGCTCGACATTGAACGAAGACACCGGAGGCACCGCACGCGCTCTGCATCGCCCTGACACCCCACCCACCCATGGGGTTGAACAGGCCCACCTAACCGCACGCCAGAACTCCCCAGCCTGGGCCGTCGCGAGAGTGCGCCCACACCGAATTTGGCTGGGGACGCTGGAGAGGGCACTGGAGAAGGCACACGCCAGGTGAGAGGCCTTCGGGCCAGGACTTCATGTATAGGCCGCTTCTCCACTGGCATTGAACCCCTTGAGTTATTTGGCTGGCCGACCATAGGCGCCCCCCCCCATCCGGCGTCCCTCCTCACGCACTCAGCCGCAACCAACACCCCATGAGTTGGAAGGAGGCCCTCTCCAAGTATCAGTTTGCGGCTGGAGGGGAAAAAATGGCCGCCGGGTCCCCATCGATGCCGCCTCCTGACCCGGGGGCCATCCAAAATAACATCCAGATGATTTTGGAGGAGATATGTGGGATTCGAACCGACATGGGTGCTAAATTGGCCGACCTTACCACCAAGGTCACCACCCTGGAGGATCACGTGGAGGGAGTCGAGAACAACCAACTCTCCACGGCGATCTTGGAGACGCAAATGGAGGCCAGATTTCAGGAGGTACATCGTAGGGAGGAGGAACTACGGTTCAAGGTGGACGACATGGAGAACAGGGAAAGGAGGAACAACTTGCATATTTTTAGCCTTTTCGAGTCCGAAGGGGAGAGCCCGCAGGCACTGGAGGGCAAGGTCCACGAAATCTTAAGAATCATCATGGGGAGGAGGCCGACATCGAGATTAAATTTTACGGGGTGCATCGAGCCGGTGGAGGTGGCAGAGGCCCGAGGTCGATGTTGGCTTGACTGCACTACTATAGAGACAAAGCCAGGATCCTGGAGAAGGCGAGAAACTTCTGTGATATCCAATACGGAGACTCTAAGATGGCAATCTACCAGGACCTTTCGGCCCTCACCCTCGCAATGAGAAAGAAATGCGGGGCCCTGACCAGATGGTTGCAGGGTAAGGGGGTCAGATACCGCTGGGGTCACCCTTTCTACCTGACATTCGAGTGGTCGGGGGAAAGACACCACCTGGTGACGGAGGAGGGCTTCGTGCGCACGACCGAGGACCTGGTGGGAGATTGTGCCGGTCCGTCCAGCGGAGCGGGGGTTGAGGCCAGGAACCCACCGCAGGGCCCCGACAGACTGGGACAACCTAGCGGCAAGACCAAGGTCAAGGGGGCACGCAAGTTTAAAAAAACCAGGCACCCATCTGAGGATCACCTGAAGTGACAGTAACTTTTCATAATGTTGATTGATTGGTTCGATGGACCTCCGTGTCAGGCCTGTGCCTGGGGACACGGGTGACCACGGGAACAGAGTTACGTCTCACAAGTTCTGTTTAAAGGTTCACACGCGTTCATTCTGGTTTAATAGAGAATGGGTTATCTACATGTTTACACAACCCGGGGCTGGGGTAGAGTCCTTGGTGGTTCGTTGACCGTCCCCGAAGAAGATCGGGTGACATGGACGAACGCCTCAAGATGGGGGTGAGGGGGAAGGGGAAAAGAGCAGGGGGGAGGGGGAAGAACGACCATCATCAAGGCCAAAATGAGAACGTTTAGAGGGGTCCACAGGGGATTGGGGGGACTAGCCAGCTTGAACAGGAATCCTCAATGTTTCAACGTGCCATACGCAAGAATTACACTACGGTGAAGTTAGAGATGGACTACCTAGCCGATAATGGTTGAAGGCAAGATAGGCACACTCAATGTCAAGGGCCTCAATTCACAAAACAAGAGGTCCCTGACCAGTAACATGTTCCGCAAACAGCAGTTGATAGTGCTGTTCCTCCAAGAAACCCATTACAGACAGGGGAGGGAATCATCCATCAGGGGGAAGGACATTGGCGCCAACTTCTGGGCCTTCCACAGGATCTCGAAGAAGGAAGGCGTGGGGATTCTCTTGAGCAGGACACTCCACCTTACCAACACAGAGACCAAGAGAGGCTTTGGGGGGAGGTTCCTGGGGATCAAGGGTACTTATGAAGGGGAACGCATGGGGGCGTGGCTTGGAGCCGATGGAGGGCAGAAGCTGATCTGCCGGGCTCCGGCCGAGACGCCGCTTCCTGATCCTTTTTCTCCGGTACAAGAGTGGTTGCAGCCAGCGGAAAAGCACGCATCGGTGGGGGAAGTGCTCCCCATTAGGAATTACTCGAGTGTTGGAATTTTCGGAGCCCCCGTGAGGAAGAGCGGGCTCCGGATCCCACCCTCCCCTCCGCCGCGCATTGATCCAAGATGGCGCCTGGCACAGCTTCACCAGCCCCTGAACCAGCGTCCCCTGACGGAGCGCTTTGGGGATCGGCAACAAGGCCGACCCCTGTCTGACACTGGTTCGGAATCGACACAGGCCCCCAGGCCCCTGACTCCGTTACCCCTGGGCTGGCTCAATTTATGCAACGCGGACTACAACTAGAACCACGTGGATGGCATCACATAAAGAGAAACTCGCCACCTCTGAGAAGCAGCACCCCGCCCCACGGCCATCACCCGAACGACCTGATTCCAGCCGAAGCACTCGGGGGCCCTGAAACTCAAGGTGCGTGAGCCTACATAATACCCTCTGGTGGCCCCCTGACCACCACCGCACCCTTGGGCCGCCTGCACTTGGCTCCCCGACTCGGCTGCCCCGGGGCACGCACTTGCCCCTGCATGTTCGGCGATCTATGTCCAGCGGCTTCAAGATGGCCACCAAGAACAAGAGCAGGGCCGCCACCATGGACTCCTTTGTCTCGACCAAGGCGAAGACCTCCACCCAGTCCAGACCTAGCCTCTCCGAAAACACTCATCCGAACGAAGGGGAGGTCAACGACAATCGCTCTCAGATATTGGATGCCATTGCCTCACTGAGAACCCACATTGACTCCAAGATTGATGAGTTCAAAATAGACATACAACTCATCCGCCAAGATGCCCGCAACTTGACAGAGAGGGTAACGACCGTTGAGAATTCCACGACGGAGCTGTCTGGGGCCACCACAACCCTGAAGTCCGAAGTCTCCGATCTAAAGAGGAGGGTCGCCTTCCTGGAGGAAAGGGCGGAGGAAGCCGAAGGACGGGCCAGACGGGGGAACATCAGGATCCTGGGTATCCCGGAGGGAACAGAGGGCCTAAACACCACATCCTATGTCGAAACCCTTCTGCTACAAGAGATCGGGGCCGGAAAACTAACCCAAGGCTTTGCGGTCGAAAGGGCACATAGATCCCTCCAGAGACGTCCTCCCCCCGGCTCGCATCCACGGCCAATAATAGCCAAAATATTGAATTTTCAAGATAGAGAAACCATCCTACGGCACTCCAGGGAAGCAGGTCCCATTGAAAGGGGGGACTCAAAAATTACTATTTACCCCGACTACACCCAGAAAATGCAGAGGGAAAGGAACTCATTCGTCCCGATCAAGGCGAAGCTTCGCCAACTGGACATTAAATACAGGCTGCTATACCCCGCGCGCCTGAGAGTTGTTTATAATGGGCGAGCGATATTTCTCGAAAACCCGGAGGCGGCCAATATGTGGCTAGAAGATAATAACCTAGCCGATGGCAAGGATCCTCCTCGGAATGATGATTAAGTCCCGAGTCTCCTCGCACCACCAGTAACCGGACCCCAGCAGGTAATCCAAACAGCAGTTTAATTTACGGAAGCGGCCCTCGCACGGCCCTGCCGCCTCGCACCAACCCTACCCCCAGCAGAAAATCCAATTGGGCCAGTTCACCGCCCGACCCAGCTCACGCCCGATTCCCGGATGGGTTTAGACGGCTCGAGAGCGCCTGAGCACCGCGACAGTGTTGTAGTCGCTGGGCGCACCAGTTTGTGTTATGTTATTAGTTTAGTTGGATTTGCAGTCTACGAATCATCAATGTTGGTAAAGTACAAGATGGTGGTAAGTTACGACACAAGACTTCATGAACCAGGGGCCCCCCGCCCGCAGAACGCCACCTGTGGTTCGTTGTGCCACCGGGCCAGCGGGCCAGAACTCCAAGACGAATTCAGATCACAAACCCGATGGCGTCGCAACTTGTTGTGATGACATGGAATGTGAGGGGAATGGCTTCATACCTCAGAAGGAACCGCGTACAGTCCTACCTCAGGAGGAAGAAGGTCTCGATTGCGTTATTACAAGAGACCCACCTTACAGCGGACTCCATGTCTAAGTTAACAGATCGATGGGATGGGACCACGAGGGGGTCTTCTTACTCCAAATATGCGAGAGGCGTACTGATATGGGTGAACCCGAATGTGCCTTTCCAGCTAGAAGGCTGGGATTCTGACAAGGAAGGGAGATATACATCAATGTGGGGCACCATAGAACAAACCCCAGTGTGCTTCATTAACACATACTTTCCGCAGCATGGAATCCCGTCATACTTAAGCACGTTGAGTGCTAGACTGGCACAACACCGAGGCAGGACCTTCGTGTGGGGGGGAGACTTCAACTGCGTCATGGACTTAAGCAAGGACAGATCACGCCCTCCTCCTTAGCCAAGCAATCCCGCATCCACCTCCTTGACGGAAACACTCGACCAGCTCAACCTGGTAGACATCTGGAGAGTGCAACATCCGGAAGCCAGAATTTACTCACACTACTCAGCTCCACATGGCGTCCACACAAGGATTGACTACTTGTTTGTTGATAAGGAACAATCTCCACTGGCCACATCCACTGAATATTTGGGGAGATCGATCTCCGACCACTCCCCGCTCGCCATGCATTGGCAGCTGCGTGGACCCAAACCTCCAATTCCCATGTGGAGGATGGCTACAGCAGCGTTGGATGATCCTGAGTTCAGAGAGGACCTTGCTGAGAAGCTAGAGGAATATGTCGAAATCAATAAGGGATCGGTGGCTACCTGGTCCACACTGTGGGAGGCCATGAAGGTGGTTACCAGGGGAGAAATCATTTCAAGAGCGGGCGGAACCCGCAGACAACTACAGTCCTCTCTTGAGGCCCAGGAATTAGAGATCGCAAGACTAGAGTCCGCCCCTGACATTTCCCCAGAGTCTGAGAAGATCCTTAAAACAGCCCGTATAAAATGTCAGGAATCATGGGTCAGACTGGAGAAATTTGACTTCGCAACACATACCGCCAGATCCCACAGCGAGTCTGACAAACCCGGCAGATTGCTTGCCTGGCTCTGCAAGCGGGGACACCCTAAACACCTGCCAACGGAGATAAAGGACGAAAAAGGAGTAATATACAAGACGCAGATGGAGATCAACGAGACTTTTGCTAAGTTCTACTCCAAATTGTATGCCCACGAGTCCCAGGTGCCCGCCGCAGAATTAATCGAAACATTGGAGGAGATAGGCCTCCCTCAAATCTCCAGCGAGCAGAGGGAGGAACTGGACTCGGAAATCACTTCCGAAGATGTGACAGCGGCCATCAGATCGCTCGCTAATGGCAAAGCCCCCGGCAGTGATGGTCTCCCGCCCGAATTCTACAAGTCCTACAAACCCATTCTCACCCCCATCCTGTATGAAGTTTATCAAGAAGCCTACACAAATGGCATCTTGCCCAACACCATGAAAGAGACCATAATTATTCCAATGCTCAAGCCGCACAAGTCACCCACCGATTGTGATTCTTATCGACCTTTGGCCATGCTGAATTACGACAGCAAGATCCTCACTTCTATATTAGCCAACAGACTCGCCAGAGTGGTAGGATCCATAATTCATGAAGATCAAAATGGATTCGTCCCAGGACGCAACACCACGGCCAACCTCAGGAGACTACAACACATCATGGCCGAAACCCACGACCGAGAGGAGGACCTGGCGATACTGTCACTTGATGCCATCAAGGCCTTCGACTCTATCTACTGGGAGTGGCTTGTGGAGGTTTTGAGGGGCTTCGGCTTTGGTGCGGGCTTCATCAGATGGATCCAGGTACTTTATAATTCGCCAATGGCAAGGGTTAAAACAGGCAGAATTGTCTCGGGACCCTGGGCAATACAAAGGGGCACGAGACAGGGGTGCCCACTCTCGCCCATGCTGTATATATTGGGCCTAGAACCAATAGCCATATACTTTCGCCAACAGTTTTTTGATGCGGGCATTAAGGTGGGCAACGTTTACAACATAATTTCATAATACGCGGATGATGTCCTTCTCTACTTGAGGAACCCTGAGCTCAACGCACCCACAACGCTAGAAGATCTCGACAATTATGCAAAGTACTCAGGGATACGATTCAGCAGACACAAATCAACTGCATTCCCCCTAGCTAGCCAGAGGGGCATTGCAGTAGTCGACCTCCCGCCTATCGGAATACAGTGGCAACCTGACAAGTTCCGGTACCTGGGAATCAATGTGGGTCACACCCCGCTACTCACACACGAACATAACACTATAGCAGCAGTCACCGGCCTTTGGCGTTCAATCAAATTTTGGTCCAAACTACCACTGTCAATGGTGGGTAGAGCGGCGATTGCCAAAATGATAATCCTTCCTCGATTCCTGTACTTCTTTGCCAATATTTGCCACTACGTTCGCCCGCCTTTCTTCAAGACACTAGAGGCCATCATCAAGGACTTCTTGTGGGGTCCACGCAGACACAAGCTCATATTGGCCACGCTGTCTCTCCCACATAAAGAAGGCGGAATAAAACTCCCAGACCTTCACCTTTACTACTTGGCGGCCCAGCTCAGTCACATTACGAAGTGGCTGTCAGATGACACATCGGCCGAACTGGAACTACTCAGGCAATCTTCCACAAACTTAATCCCCAAAGAAACTCTATGGTTTCCCCCTCGGCTACCTCCCGAAACTCCGCTGATTGTCAAGCTGGGCAGGCAGATATGGGCCAGTGCCTGTCACATAAGGCAAGTGAAACATCCGTACTCACCGGATAACCCCATAATGGTGATGTGTGCAAGTCGGAGGCGGAACTTCCCACTCCCAGGAGATGGGAGGAAGCAGGCATATATACATGGGGAGACATGTTCACTGATGGGGAATTCAGGGACTTCGAGTTGTTACAGAACATTGAAGGACTATCCAAGGGCCAGTTCCTCTGGTACCACAGGATCAAACAGATCGCTAAGAAGCAGTGGAACAGCTGGCCGCAAGAGCCCACCCCAGACCCACTGCTACAGGAAATGCACAACCTCTCAGATGGATGGAGACCTGTTTCCAGACTTTACAACAGACTCATAGACAAGCCTAACCCCAAAGGTCAGGCACTGAAGGCGAAATGGGAGGCAGATCTTGAATCACCACTTACTGACAAGGAATGGGAGAGAGCACTGATCTACCCCAAGAAAGTGTCCCGGAATTCCAGATTCGGACAAATACAGCTGAATGTCCTTTACCGGACATATATGACTCCCCACAGGATTGCCTCATTCAACCCGAAAATACCCCCGACGTGCCCATGGTGCGGAAATGACAAGGCAGACATGATCCACATGTTCTGGTCCTGCATCAAAGTGAAATCACTCTGGTTCAAAGCCAAACAATCCTGCGCAGAAGCTGGCATGGTAAGATACGACCGGACGCCCGGAGAGTGCCTACTAGGTATATATCCTAGACCGGGCAAATTTAAACATTTGGTGAAACTAATGGACATCTCATGCATTTTGGTCAAGAGAACAATAGCGATGGCCTGGAAGACTCCAGCGGGCCCCAGCCATGCTCGGTGGCTGAGCGAACTGGCGAGATGGACGACTGCTGAAACCAGGGCCTGGCAAGACGGGATCACAACCAGCGGAGAAGCCACAAGTGGAACCCTGGACTCCTGGAAAGCCCTCCTGAGTGACATGCGCTTCAAGGCAGACTATAAGCCTCCCTGAGGGACTGTAGCGTCCTACAACACCCGATTTTTCATACTGATACAGAGATGGAATTACCCGAATCTGTTCCCCTCGCTTCCTGTAACATCGGAACTATAATTTTTACTTGCCACCAAACATCTCATAATTAACGCTACACGTAGACTGCTGTTGTTTTGGTTGTTCTCACGTTACTTTTTTTTGTTGTATCGTTTCTTTATTACCACACTTGTAAGTTTGTAATGTTTCTCACTTTCTTGAAAAAACCAATAAAATACTTTAAAAAAAAAAATAAATGAAGGGGAACGCATAACCCTGGCCACCCTCTATGCTCCCAACTCAGGCCAGATAGGTTTCCTAACCCAGATTCTGGGGGTAATGGATGAATGGGCTTAAGGGGCCATGATACTGGGGGGGGGGGACTTCAATCTCATATTGGACCCCGGGCTGGACTGGTGGACGGCATGGGTGACTGAACCAAAAGGGATCACCAAGGACAACCTAACGCTCCAGACCCTGCTGAGGGAACACTACTGGGAGGACGTCTGGTGAACGACACACCCAGAGCCCGGGGGATACACATTCTTTCCCCCCCCACACCACACCTACACCAGAATCGATTTCCTTTTGACTTCTAAAGAGGGGAGTGGGGTGGCTATAGCTCCGAGGGTCGAGGCAATAACATGGTCCGATCACGAGCTTCTTGTGGCAGAGTGGTCGCTCCCCCTACCCCCCAGGTTGGCCCGGTGGAGGTGTAATGATACACTCCTGAGGGACCCGGTCTTCAGGGAATTCCTTAGAGGTGAAATGGAGGCGTATTTTGAGATAAACGACGATGGGGAGACGGATATGACGACAGTGTGGGAGGTGGCGAAGGCCACCTTCCGTGGTCTCCTTATAGCCGAGGGCTCTAGGCGCAAGCGGGAGAGAGAGCTAATTGAGGCCAAGATACGGGCTGAACTCAAGAGCCTGCGGGGTAGGCTTACCCAAGAGGGGGTTGATAAGGAGTCCCTCAATCGGAAATGCGTAAAAAACGCCAGGCTCTGCACACGGTCCTCATCGGGGAGGTGGTCAAGAAATTGAGATATACGTGACAAAGGTACTACGAAAAGGGGGATAGGGTGGGGTCCCTATTGGCACGTAGAGCTAAGGGTTGTAGACTGGAGAGGAGGGTTGGACCTATTAAAGATGGGGAGGGCAGGGCTCTCAACAAAAAGGCAGAGATAGTGGGCTCCTTTGCAACCTTTTATAGGGACCTGTACACAAAACAGGAGGAGGAATCGCTGGAGGAGATCCGGGCTTATCTGGAAGAACACCGGCTACCCCGCTTAACGGAGGCCAAGCTGCAGGGCTTGGAGGGGGACATAACGGTGGAGGAGGTAGAGGCAGCCATTAAGAGACTTAAAGCAGGGAAGGCCCCCGTAGGTGATGGATAGACGGCTGATTTCTATAAACAATTCCAACCCATTCTGACGGAAACCTTAGCCAAACTGTTCAACCACATTTGTAACAAAGAGACGACCCCCCCCCACATTCCTACAGGCCCTTATCTCGGTAATCCCCAAGCCAGGAAAAGATCCCACAGAACGCGGCTCCTATAGACTCATCTCCCTCTTAAACCTAGATGCTAAAATATTTACCAGGATCCTGGCCACTCGCCTTGAGAAATGCCTGCCCCGCCTGGTTCATCCAGACCAGTCGGGCTTTATATTAAACAGACAAGCCTCGGACAACATGCGCAAAACCCTCCATGTGCTGCATTAAAGGGAAACCCAGAATGAGGGGGTCCTCCTGCTGTCCCTAGACGCAGAAAAGGCCGTTGATCGGGTGAGTTGGACCTTTATGGGGGAGGTCCTCTCGGCAATAGGGATGGGCCAGAGATGGTTGGGATGGATGGCTGCACTATATTCAGCCCCCACGTTTAGGGTGGCCGCCAACGGGATGGAATCGGAAGCCTTTCCCCTAGAGAGTGGAACGAGACAGGGCTGTCCACTATCCCCCCTGATATACGCCCTTGTCATGGAACCCTAGGCGATCTCGGTGCGTAACAATGAGGCTATCACTGGAGTACAGATGGGCGGCTCCCACTGTAAGATCAGCCTGTTCGCCGATGACGCTCTCCTCTATGTTACCAAACCGACACTGACGGTCCCTCATGTGTTGCGGACACTGGAGCGTTACGGGAGTCTCTCGGGGCACAAGGTCAATCTGGGTAAATCTGTGGCTTTTATGGGAGGCCGTCTACCGGACACCGAGAGAGAGTATGTGGAGGGCCTTCCCTTCCTATTGCAGAGAGAGGGGTTCCGGCACTTGGGAATCCAAATAACACCGGACCCAAAGGACCTCCTCCTGAGCAATTTCACCCCTTTGTGGACGGAGGTCAAAAGAGATATGGAGAGGTGGGCGGTCTCGGGGTTCTCGTGGATGGCACGACTCAACCTGATCAAAATGGTGGTACTTCCCAAATTCATATTCCTCTTCCAGATGCTCCCCACTCAGGTCCCAGCCGCGTCCCTACAGTCCATCAAGCGCACCCTACTCAGGTTCCTGTGGGGGGGGGAACATAGGATCTCCTACGATGTCCTAACAAGACCCAAGGAAGATGGCGGGTGGGATTCCCGGACTTCGATACATATTATAGGGCCTCCCAGCTTAGGATTCTGGTCGACCATTTCAACCCTCGGACACAAAAGCAGTGGGTAGCACTGGACAATAGGTTACTTGCCCCGGTCATGCTCGATGAGTGGTTATGGGTCCCCAGAGCGCACATCCCCAGGCATGTTTTAGATCACCCGGTACTAGGTGTCCTGTGGTCTGTCTGGAAGGAGGGGGGTTATTATAGATGGCTCACAACCTGGCCTTCCCCACTAAGTTGCATCTGGGCGCCACCATTCATAGCTAAGGTTGCGGAGTCGGCCGCGTATCAGAGGTGGTATGAGGCGGGCCTTGTTAGGGCTTGCCACTTGTGGGTGGGTGGCTCCTTCATGCCCCTTCTGGACCTGGAGGAGGCCCTGGAGCTGGGCAAGCTTTCACCTTTTTGCTATCTCCAACTGAAAGGAGTCCTCTCCGAACCCTCTTTGGGGGGACATGCTCAGGAGGGAACTCACGGACTTTGAGAAAACGATCATCTCCACACGGGGCTCCAGGGGGGTCATATCTCGTTTGTACAAACTTCTCTTGCTTTCAATACCCAGGGATCCACCGCCAGCACGAATACAATGGGAAAAAGATTTGGGCACGGCAATAGATGATAAAAGGTGGACCAAGATGTGCATCCGGGCCCATCGCTCAACAACCTCCCCCCAGTACAGACACCAGGCCCTCAAGGTTTTACACAGATGGCACTACCCCACACAGTTGATAGCCAGAATGAGTCCGGGCTACGATCCACACGGCTGGAAATGCAAAAAGAAAAAGGGGACTACATGCACATGTGGTGGTCTTGCCCGAGGGTACAGTCATATTGGGGAGAGGTCCTATCCTGGGTTAAGGGGGTGGATGGTGTCTCTAGGCCCCTCTGTCCCTGGTTGCTTCTGTTTGGTATTGAGGTGGGTGATGACCAGGAGGACACCCAGGGCCACATGTTGCAGGTCATGCTTGTAGCGGCCAGGTGCTGCTTGACCCAGAAGTGCAGGAACCTGCACATGCCTGATGAGAGGGAATGGGTAACGAAGGTGCGGACGATATATGACTCTGCGTGAGCAGCAATTGCTTGACGCAAAGACACCATTTCAGCCCGGCGTGCCCTGTCTGAGGCCGCCATGCCTAGCCTGAGCGAGCGGGCCGTGGACAGTGACGCCCGCTGCTGGAGTTCCACCTGCCTAACAGGGGGTAGCACGGATTGGGCCACACGCTCCATGCTCTCAGCGATGTTATCAATTTCTGCCCCCTGGTGTCCTGAATTGGCAACCATGGCTTGCTCCCACTAAGTATACCCCAGTGGCGCACGGCCACCTTGTTGGGTTGGCACCGCCCGCGGCTACAGGACTACATTCCCCCGCCGACGTGATGCCCCAGGCACATCAGCAACTGGTGTGGAGGGTGACCCTGCGTCCCGATCCACCACAGGCAGAGGTCCCACCAGTGTCTGGCCCCTCAGTGCAGGTGTTGCGGACAGTGGAGCGTCCACATCAGAATCACTCACCCCTGATGAATGGACCCGATGCACATCCAACTCGACATTGTCGTCAGAGTGATCATCCGGGCTTGACTCATTGCCAGCCACAGTCAAGATGGTCTGTAACACATGTGGGTTCTCGTGGTCTACCACCCCACAGCCCTCACTTGTGCCGGGTTGCTGGTCTGATAGCAAATCTGTGTCTGGCATGACAACACCATCCTCTGGCTCCATTGCGTCATCATCTGGAAAGTGGAGAAAAATTTACATTAGTACACATGTCAGAAGCACATAACACACACACACACATAGACATCACACAGACAGCCAACACATGAAGCAGATATGTCACACACAAATGTGAACCTGGTATGCATCAGGGAGTAGGAATGTAGAACGGTGTAACACGGCTCTGAAGTGGGTTGATGCAGTGCAGAACATGAGTACGTTATCCACTATCTACATGAACAAGTACATCATGATGTGTATCAATTAACTTGAAGGCGGTGAAAGGGCAAGTTCAGGCATCACGTGCAATGTGCATGCAATGTGTTGCATGGCTACAAGCAAACCCCCCCCTTACGTAAAAATGCAGGGATGCATTGCATGGCAGCGAAAGGGCGACCAGAGACCTGTGTATTGGCAGACAGTGGTGGCTATCATCAATTGCATCATCTAAATCAACTGCCAACACAGCAGATGATGATGGGACAGAAAGCAGGACACATGATGCACCCTCAGTAGTACAGCCATGTGTGCAGAAGCCGCTACACCAGTTGAACAGAGTCAGTGGGCCTGAAACGGGGGGTGGCCTGTGCCCCGCACAGACTGTGACACCCTAAACATGTGTGTGATTCAGGACTGAGCCAGAGTGGGCATGAAATGGATGATCAAATGCAAAGAAATGTAGGTCATCCTGGACACGTACTACAATGATCATCCATTCAAGGTCACATAGGGGCATGCATGAAATACACATGGAGCATGAATGGGAACTCATGCCCCTGCGGAGCATCTGCAATCTGCACAGTCCAAGTGAGACACCCTGCATGAAGTGCAGAGGATGTACCCCACTGCATGTGTCTGGCAGGTTGGCTGGTGGAAGTTTGCATGTACACAGGAGTCTTGAACAGGCCATTGCAGTACGCCAACATGATGCACACCTGTGTAACGTGGAAATTGGGGTGCAGGGGTGGTGGAGGGTAAAGGGAGCATGCCTACGTGGAGTACCCACATGCATGCAGAGGACACATGCATGTCAGTCATGCAATGACATATTCCCAGTGCTGAGAGGAAACACACCCCAGGCTACATGCAGAAGGGCCATTGAGCTGGAACATGGACTGTAGGGGCAGCTGGGTGACTAGCATGTGAGTAGGGTGCAAGTGTGGTGGTGAGGACAGTCCCCATCTGCTCTACATGTCCACTATTCTGCACAGCAGGCACGCATCATTGAAGCATTGCATGACTTGCACATGAGAACCATGTACACATGAAATGCAGTGGCAGTCAAGCACAACACATCACACAAGCAAATCACAAATGTCCTCGACGAACAGGCAACAACACTCACTGTACGGGGCATCAAAGTCCTGCATCCCTCCCACTCCTTCGACCATTCCTGTTGATATGAACTCCGCAACGAGTGACTCGTGCATAGTGAGGTCTTCCTCCTCAGGTGGTGGGCCACTGGCAGTCACCAGAGTCATGTTGTAATTAGAGGCACGCTTCGCCTTAGTGCTGCGTTTGAGGTCATCCCAATGCTTTTTGCACTCTTGCGCTGTGTGCACCTCATGGCCGAATGCACTCACATGATCCGCAACTTGCTTCCAGTGGGTATTACGATGGGCAGCCGTAGTTTGACAATTCGGTCCCACTAGCATGTCACGGTTGTGTTCCCGCACATAGTCCACGAGGAAGTCCAGTTGCTGCTTGCAGAAAGGCTTCTTCCTCGACGTGCCAGAGGCAGTAGCTGTGTCTGGGGTCCCAGCCTGTACTGCAGGTGCAAATTTCCTCCTCTTGGACGCTGGTCCGGACCCTGGCTGGCAAATGCCGCCGTGATCTGTATGGGCAGTGGCGGTGGTGGAATGAGCCGAGGGATTGGTAGGTGGAACATGGAGTGAAGCCCTGACTTGCGTCAGTGGCTGCTGGGTGCCCTGGAATGGACCCTGTGCAGCAACATCCGCTGTGCCAGGGTCATTGACTGGGACTGGCCTGGTTGGTAGACTCACAACCGGGGTAGTGTCGGCTGCATCTGCCCCTGCACTTGCCAACACCTGGCTGATTGGGGCAGCAGATGACATTACTGCCCCAGGGACACGTGCCTCGGTCAGGGCAGCCCTGCGTGCACCTAAAGTGTGCCTCCTGACCTCCTGGAAATCTTCCATGGACTCTTCAAGTACCAACGCAGCCTGCGCTGGCAGACCCTGAGCCTGGGTGGTGGTGTCCACAGCTACACCTGCAGCTTCCACTACCCTTGGGCCCGTGGCAACATCGTGCTGAGCTGGCGCACCCCTGGCTCTTCCCCCTCTGCAGCCACCCTGGACACCCTCGAGTCCCCCTACTCCCTGGTCACCCCACCCACGTCCCTGGCCACGACCACCATGGGGAGTACGCCCAGCTGAGGCACCCCTCACCTTTCATGGCCTGCCAGCCATGGCACAGATGGAGTAGTGCCGGCACAGATGTAGTAGTGTCAATGGGAGGTGTACACGCCAATTGTCCTGGGATACAAAATGATAACAGCACCCCTGCACCTGCAAGGCTGTATGTGACCCCAGTGATTAAGTGTGCACACAACCCACATAGCCCACGCGCGTGGAATTAACCTCCCGCAGTACGCGGTGGCACCCAGGAACACGAAAAACGCATACGCGTGGGACACGCAGGCTACTATGACCTTGAAAACAGTATGCGATACACAGGGGGGCCCGCAGTGGGAAAAATGGCGTGCGCAACTCACTGTCTGACTAGCGTGATAATGAAAAACACGCGTAGCCAATACCCCCGCCAAAAGAAGAGATACGTCCTTGATCCGCTGTGAAGTAGTGATTACGCGCGAAACAACACAAAGTAGCAACACATACGTCGGTCTCCACGAAAGGCATGTACAGCGAACTGCAGGCCCTGCTCACCTTTAACCCGTGCTGAGGGAAATACCTGCGTGTGTCATGTCACTTACGTGCTTCGGCCCTTTCCTCAGATTACACGCATTAACACAGGGACATGCAGTTTTTTCACGTGCTGATTCTCAATGCACCCATCATGAGGGAAACGCCCACGCATGTAACGTCACAGATGCGCTTACGTGCTTAGAGCCTTTCCTCGAATTACACGCTGACGTGCAGTTTTTTCACGTGCCAAATCACTCTGTATCAAGCTGGCCACGCAACAACACACTGAAGACCACGTTCCTGCCCAGAAGGCCATTTTCCTGCCCCCCAGAGCCCTGAGCAGCCTCCCACGAGCCATCTGCTGCTGCCTTCCTGCTGCCACCGTGCCCTGCCATTTGGTGCCAGCACATCTGCCATCTGCAGGGGTCCAGTTGCAGTGACCACCCCTGCTGGAACAGAAGACTCCCGACTGGTGTTCCATCACTCCACAGCCCAGCCCCAGGACCCAGTTGCCCACCCACACCTGCCTCAAGGGTTGCCATGTCCGACACAACACCTTCCGGCACCAGTGGCAACCCCCAGCCAGAGAGGCAGAGGGCTGCCAGCTTCACTTCCGATGAAGTTGTCATCCTGGTGGAGCAAGTCCTGGGGCAGTATGATGCCCTCTTCACACCATCGCGCGCCAACAAGGAAGGACGGAAGAGGATCTGGACGGACATAGTGGGTGCCATAAACATGGAGGGGGTGGCACCCTGTGACATAAAACACACCAGTGCCATCTTACCAACCAGCAGATGAGGGTCCTGGAGCGAATTCACCCAGTGCTTCGGCACCGGATCCTCAGGATGCAGGCCCGTCTGGAGTCGAGCGGTAAGTGGCCATGCATTGCTGTGTGAAACAGGGCATGTTGCAGTGTGCTGGTAGTCAGCTACTTGCCATAGGCCATGTATGGATGTGTGTGTGCAGGGACATCACGGTGCTGCATGTGAGACCAAACATGCGTGAACCACATGGATAGTGCATGTGTTACAATGAAACATGCGGAGCAACATGCAGAATGCACACATGAATGCATGCCTGTCTCTGTTGTTGGACATTGATGGGGTGTGAGAAATGGGTGCTGCTGTCAAGGACATGTATGGTGTACATGTCTGTGTGTATAAGTAGCATGTGTGTGACTTGTAAACGCCATGGATGCATGACACATGTCCGTGACAATGTTCTGATTCACTGATGCAGCCTAGTCATCCTTGTCTCCACTGTGTCTGGGGTGTATGAGGCCAGATGGATGAAACTACCGTGATGTGTGTGCATGTGATCAGTATGACCCATGATGCATGTGAGATTCAAACCACCATTGTATGTTTCAACAGTACTTGGACATGTATGCCAATGTTCTTTGCATGCGCCATGCCTGTTTCTGCATGTGTGTTGCCTGCACTGACACATGTGTTCTGGAGGGACATGATGGAAGTGACGTTTGACAGTGCCACTCATGTGCTATTGCTTCCTGTCTAGGGGACTATGGTACAGTACCCTGATGCTTGTGTTCTATGTCTCCCTCTACACAGCGGTGAGTGAAGAAGAGGGCAGAGACGGCGCTGTGGAGCAAAGCGGCTGGGATGCCTCCACCGGCCGGCAACACAAGGCCCAGTCACCCTCCCAGGAATTAACATCATCCGGGAGCGAGGGGACTGGTGCCTCGTCTGCCACTACGGCTGCAGCGGAAGGGGTGGGTGAGACCCCACAGGGGCTTGCAACGGCGGAAGATGGTGTGGAGCCATCCAGGTTGGAGCTTCGCACAGAGGAGGAGGAGGCCGCTACTGAGCCGCATATGGGGCCTGTTGGGGATGGTATCACTGGTGCAAGTGGTGCAGTCCAGGGGCAGGGGTAGGAGGCAGCACAGGTCACCGTGGAGGGGCCTCTGCATGCCACTGTCCCTGACACTGTGACTTCACCACGATGCACCAGCACCGATACCCATCCCAGGCCCGTCCGCAGGTAGGGGGAGGTCCACATCATCTGACACTCCTCTATCTGCGGACGAAGGGACCCGTGACCGTATGGAGACTGTACTGATTGGTGTCGCGTTGTTCACGCATTACATTTGTGATGATGTGCGTGCTTCCTGGGGGGAGAACGCACGTCATCACGAAGAGCTGCGTGCCATCGTGGCCCAGTTAGGAGGGGCCATGGTCGGGGGTTTCGTACATGTGTCGGGCACTCTGGAGGCCCTCTACTCCTCTGTGGTGACTATGTGCCTGTCGTTCCCCATGCCGTCTTCCAACCCAGATGCCACCAGGGCCCCCTGTGGACCTGCCCCGACTAACGCAGCCAGCTCGGTGGAGATCCAGCAAGGGTGGACACCCCAGCAACTGGACCCCAGCAGATGGAGGATGTGCCAGCATCATCGGGCACGACGGCGCCGGTGGATTCCATCAGCCTGGATGCCGCCGCGCTGGCAGAGGCAGTTGCGTCAGAGGCAGCAGCAGGCTCAACGTGGGAGGCATCATGGCTCGGGGCCATCAACATCAGAGGGGAAGGCATCGGCCGGAGGGCAGGAGGACCCTGGAATGGGGGTGTATTCTGTGTGGCAGCGGTTGGGCCAGAGGATTGATGCAGAGCAGCGGCGGACGGAGGAGGCACAACTCACTATGGTCAGGGCAGAGAACTCCATGCGCAGGGCGCTGAGTGCCTCGAGGGAATTCACAGGGAGTTGTAGGTGGACATGGCATTACCCATGCGAGACCTCGGGCCAGGGAACAGGCCCGCCTCCAGGACGTTAAACAGGAGTTCGATGATGCCCTGGCCCGGGAAATCAACTAGTGGGCCGTAGGACTTGCCCACCGCCATTGTACATAGTTCATTAGTGTTAGGTTTTTTTTTTATTTTTGAGTTCATGGACTTTGCTCTACTTTATGTACATAGTAATTTTTATAGGGTTTTTTGGTAGGTTTCCTTTTGTTTAGCCATCATGGATCCTTCAAACTTTCAGTGTATATAATTCAAGACTTGTATTCTGTCATCACCATGGATCACTGTTTTTTTTGTATTTATTCAAGTACTTTATTTGGACTTTTGAAATGGACAACTTCCCTTTTTCCTCTTGTGTTTTTGTCGATTTACATTGGATTCATCATCATTTTTTGATTTTGTCTTTTCTTCATTTACTAGTTTGATTTTTATTTGTGTTTTTTAATTACATATTTTAATACACATCATATTTCTTCTTTATTGGTGGTGTGTACTCTCATTGGTTTTGGGCATTGCTCAATGAGCATTGCCTCTGTCATGTGTTGCCACTTTGTGGCTCTGTCGTACATTTATGCATGCCCATGGTGGTTGTTTTGAGGCTTGCATGTGTAATTTGTGAGTGGGGGCAGTGGATGCTTGCGTGCTTGGACTGGGGGGTAGGGAGGGATTTGTGTAGGCATTAGGCCCATGGGTCTGTTTTGAGAGAACATGGTGTTTGGTGAGCCACGTATCAGGGCCTGCTGGCAGGTGCCCGTCATTGGGGGTGGGGGTGGGGGGACATGAGTCGGGGCCTGTTGGCAGGTACCCGTCACTGGGGTTGGGGGTGCGGGTACATGAGTCGGGGCCTGCTGGCAGGTACCCATCACTGGGGGTGGGGGTGGGGGACATGAGTCAGGGCCTGCTGGCAGGTACCCGTCACTGGGGGCGAGGGGAAATGAGACGGGACCTGCTGGCAGGTACCCGTCAAAATGGTGGGTGGGGTGGGGGATATGTGTCAAGGCTCCCAGGTGCATGGTGACATGCGAGCTGCCTGCGGGGCATGCCCAGGGGTGATGGGCTGCCTGCGGGGCATGGCCAGGGGTAATGGGCTGCCTGCGGGGCATGCCCAGGGGTGTAGGGTGCTTTCCTGTACAGTGGGTTGCCTGCAGGGCATGGGGAGGGGGTTAGGGACACACCAGGGGGGGCCCTCACTGCCAAAACACGTGAGGAACTTTCTGTGCACCCCTCTGAATACACCTACCCATCTCGCACTAGCGAAAAGGCGTGTTAAACTCTCTGCGCACCCCTCTGAATACAAGTACCCCGCTCACACCAGCGAAAACGCATGTAAAACTCCCCGCGCACCCCTCTGAATACACATACCCCGCTCGCGAAAGCCAAAACATGTGTAAAACTCCCAGCGCACCCCTCTGAATACACGTACCCCGCTCGCGCTAGTGAAAACACATGTAAAACTCGCAGCGTACCTCAGTAATACACGTACCCTGCTCGCACAAGCCCTATCGCATGTGTAACTTCAAGTGCACCCCCAAACACACGCTCGCACAGGGCCTATCGCCTGTGAAACTTACCGCGCACCCCCAAAATACATGTACCCCACTCACACAAGGCCTATCACGTGTGAAACTTCCCACGCACCCCCCAAATACACGTACTCTGCTCACACAGGGCCTATCATGTGTGAAAGTTACAGTGCGCCCCCCAAATACATGTACCCCGCTCACACAATGTCTATCGCGTGTGAAACTCCCCGCGCACCCCCTAAGTACACATACCCTGCTCGCACAGGGCCTATCGCATGTGATACTTCCCACGCACCACATAAATACACGTACCCCACTCTCACAGGGCGTAGCGCATGTGAAACTTCCCGCGCACCCCCCAAATACACGTACCCCGCTCACACAAGGAGTATTATGTGTGAAACTTCCCGCACACCCCCCAAATACACGCAGGCACCCCATCCACCCTGGGCATGGCCCACAGGCAGCCCACGCCACAGGGGGGTGCTTTTTCTACGCAATTTACCTGGCACGAGCGGGGTACGTGTATTCTGGGGCATGCGCTGGGAGTTTTACATTCGTTTTCGCTGGCGCGAGCGGGTTATGTTTATTTAGAGGTGTGCGCGGGGAGTTTTACATGCATTTTTGTTGGCGCGAGTGGGGTACGTATATTCAGAGGGGTGCGCGAGGAGTTTTACATGCGTTTTCGCTGGCGCGAGTGGGGTACGTGTATTCAGAGGGGTGCGCAGGGAGTTTTACACGTGTTTTCGCTGGTGCGAGTGGGGTACGTGTATTCTGGGGCGTGAGTGGGGAGTTTTACACGCGTTTTCGTGGTTGTGGGGCTGTATGCTGGTCCACTGGCCTTTGCGCCATGTACTGGATTTGTCCACTGTTCATGGCGCACGGGGCGGGTTGGGGGCGTAACTGGCGCTGCTGCAGGGTCGCTGCAACACTCTGCGCCACGGCTGGTTATGGATGTTGAAATCCATGAATACGCTGTGCGCTGAAATGGGTTTTGGCGCACATGGCTGGTGCAGACTGCTGCACGCGCACACTGTGCGCTAGCCGCGTGCGCCACTTGTGTGCTGATATCTATGAATTACCCCCTTAATCTCCTAAAATCTATTATTTAATTTAATTTGACAATGGTGTGGTGTTATTTCCCTAGGCTTAATGTGATGGTGTTTTTGCAACAAATAATGTGTGGCCTCCCTGGACTTCGGGTTAATTTGGGCTCATCGACCCACAGTCAGAATTTCAAAATGACCAACACCTACATAACTAATCTCTAATCAAATGCATTATATGTAAGTATTTCTTGTATGTATTTTTTTTAAAGCCTAAAAACCTGATTGGATTCTACATTTTGATAAATCCCATCATTGAAATCGGTGACATTTTACAAAAGTGAAGACATACTTTGGAAACCCGTATCAAAGAAACTTTGCACCGGATTCAATTCAATTTTGCATGTTATTTGCATCGGGGTGAAAACCCACCTTCTTCAAAGTGCATTGAAAAAAATACCTATTTGCAGCAGGGCAGAATTGCAATAGCACTTGTGCAAAGATCTCTGGTATGGTCAGTTTCTAAAACCACCTTGCATAGAAAGCTGCAAATATACTGATTCGAGAAATCTTATAAGAAATTGTACTTTAAGAAATCAGAAATGTTCAAATGTTTCTGGATTTCTTGGATTATAATCAATCGAAAACTGTGCTATTTGAGGCAGCACTATCATCATTATTATAGGGAGAAACCTGCATCGGCAAATCTAACATGTCTGGATTACTCAGGGTGCACAGCTGCGTGCCTTTAGTATGAAGACATTGTTTTCCATATAGTGTTTTACATTATGTTTCAGATAGAGTGCGTGCTAGCGGAGTACTATTCATTGGGGTAGTGGAGGTTGGTATGGGGTGTTATTTCTTGAAGTGCTGTCCCATTATCATGTGTGTGATGGATTTGCTATAGTGGGGCTATGGACCTGCTCTGGGTGGTGTATTTATTTGGACAAGAAGGGTAGTGCGTTTGCAATGATTGTGTGGCATTTCTTTAGGTAAGAGTGTTTGTACACTTTCTGTTAGTGGGATACTGTTTTGAGTGAAGAGGGCTTGATGACTGCGTATGGATGATACCTTAAAGGGCTACCACAGAACTGGACCCATTATTCCAGGTCAGCCTTTCTCTACTAAAGGAGGGAAGAATACTACAGAAGAATCTTCCAGAACGGGACACAATAGTATACGTTTAGCACTGTTTATTCCCACAGCATTGGGCATTTCAGTTGCTTTGCGTGGCTGAAAGAATGGATGATAGATGGGTGGGTGGATGGTTATTTGATCATTGGATGGTTTGATTGATGGATTGATTCATTCTAGACTAAAGCTTCTGTGAGCTAATAATGATTTTGTGTAAATGTATGTGGCAGCAAAGGGCTCAAGGTCGAGTGGAGTGCAATGTTTTTTTCTGTAGTTGGATATAAAGTGATTGTACTGGTAAGTGAATATCAGTGTAGGTCAAAATATCTCAAACTCACAAGATAACATCACTCACATGTATTACAACATATCATCTTTACCAATCTTCTATGTGGTGTTTGGACAGCAAATTGGTACTTATAAAGGGTAGATGCTATGCTGCTCCCATCGCACTACTTAAACCTCAATCTGCATGAACTTCTCTGCAGCATGCACGTAATTGAGAACACACACACACACGCCAGATAGTATCACAAATGGCCACCATATTTCCAATCTAATCCCAGCACGACATCTACATGCAGCAATATTCTCTAGCTTACTGGTAGCCAAATTTTGAACCTCGACATGTTTTGCACTACAACCTCCATGCTGCCTCACCACTGACTGCGTTGAGGGGGTTGATGGGATATCTAGGCCAAAACATCTGCAGGGTAATATTTTGACCACACCTGCTCTCGCTGAAACCATGCCAAAGTTGGTCCAATACTCCAGATGAGAGTGCCATACCTGGGCTTCTGATATGGCCCCAGAACTCAGGTAAATATTTAAGGTTTTCTGCAGATGACTTTTGCTATTGAATGTATTGATTGTATTTAGTTCTTTTAACTGACATACAATGTTGAGGAAATGCCTTCAAATGCACATGTACTTCCCACCACCAAAGTAACCTTGGAATGAATTAATATGCCCAGACACATCATTCCAACTTCAGATATTGTGTGTACGTGCCTAAGTGGTGTCATAATATGCCTGTTGGCTCTTCACATTCTTGGTAATCCCATTACATATCCATCATTGTCATCATAAATTCAAGACTGCCCACCATGCAATAGGCATTGTCATCACATGGTCCCAGGCCTATACTGAAGCAGAGCGGATGCAGGACTCAAGCCAATCCTCCACATGTGCTTCTTAGAACCTAATCCAAAACTAGAGATGTGGGCTTCAGCCCTTGGCACACCGTTCACTGTGAATTCAGTATGTTTATTTTGGGCATCATCCATTAATAATGTGCAGCATAAAAAAAGAACACTGCCTAATAATATTACAATACAAACATTATCGAAAGGCGATTTAAAATGTGTCATATGTCATTTTCACCTGCAAAAATACATCTGTGGCCAACAGCTTAGTCCATATCTAATGCATGGGTATGTTGATCTCTGAGTATCTGCTATCCAGGAGTGGTGTGCTGCCAATGATCTCTGCCTTAGTGCCAGTAAGATTGAGATTCTCCATCCTTCCCTGTCACTCTCTGGCCATCTTCTTGCTCCCACATGTGAGGCTAAAAACCTCAGGGTCATCTTCGACTCCACACTCTCCTTCTCTCCTCACATCTCTGACGTCTGTAAGAAGTCACACTACGAGCTGCACCTCCTCAGAGGAATTCTTCCTTTTGTCTGCTTCCCCCAGAAGCTCACTGTCTCCAGAGCTCTGGTTCTCTCTAGGTTTGACTATTGCAACAGCCTCTTTCTAAATCTGCCTGTTTCTAATCTCCACCCTCTGCAACTCATCCAGAACAGGACTGTGAGTCGTGTCCTTGGCCTCAAGCCCAGGGATTGTATCTCTCCAGGACTGAAATCTCTGCACTGGCTCCCAGTGGCTGCAAGAATTAAATTCAAAACCCTCTGCACTGTCCACAAGCCCTTCTGGGGCCTCAATACCTCCTACTCTCTCTTCCTAAATATCTTCCTTCTAGATCTCTTCGATTATCCGCCACCAACTCACTCAGGGTCAGTCGCTTCTCCAAGCAACAAGTTGTTGGTCGATCTCTTTCTTCGGCTGGGGCCTCCCTCTGGAACAGCCTCCCTGCCTCCCTGCAATTTGAGGAGAATCATCTCTAGCTCCAGAAGCACCTCAAAACCTTTCTCTTTCCTTCTGCTTTTTCTCCTCCTCTCCCCTGCTGACCTCCTGGCTGAAACTGCACTGGTTACCTGGCCACCCTCTGATCTCAGCCCCAGGTCCCTCCCCCGCCAGTCACACACACACCTGCACTGCCTTCCTGGCAACCCCTGCACTTGGGGACTGTTTTTGTATCCCTACTGTCCCACTACCAGCAATTGACACCTGATGTCTGCACTTACCCTTTCACTTGCCACCCGCTGGCCGTACTTTTTACTTATTGTTATTTATTCTATTATCCCATGTACTGCACTGTCCCCTCCCCCTTCCTGTTGCACTTTCCCCTCCCCCTTCCCATGCACTTGCACGATCTGAATGACACCTGGCCTAGCAGGCTTGTTGTCTGTCTCCCCTCTGTTCCCCATCCTTTGCCTGGTTGCGCCTTGAAACACTTGCGTATAGGCGCATTATAAATGCCTTATCGTATGATATCATATCTACGATTGATGACTTGTTAGGTATTGCTAAAATATGTTCAGGTGATATGACTTCATGGCACATATTCATAGCATATGCAATGGAACCCCAGCATATGGAAAATAATGGCTTCACATGACCAGGTATTGCCCATTAATGCCAAATTTGGCAGAACAATGGACAGCTACCGGCACCATCTGCCCACATTATCACTAATTGCAGACTTTGATACTCTATGCCAAGTTACCTTTGCACTATACCATATAGAGCCATGATATTCAAAGGAACTCCACTTGTAATTTATGTATTGCCCAAACATGTTGTGGCACTCCTGCCATATGCCAAGCATTTCTATGATATATCAAGGTAGCGCTAGAAAATGCTCATATATTTCCATCGCATACGCAAATGTACTACAACATGATGAATTACTACAACAATGTTCCATGGGTTGTTCCATATGGTCAGGTGTTCCTACCACATTCATACATACATATTCACACTCACTCCTATGCAGTCCCATATGTACTCATGTAGACTCACACACCCACCCATGTGCACTCACGCAGGCACACATGTACACAAATATGTATAGCTACCCATGCAGGCACACACACACACAGATACACACAAGCCGCATGCAGGCACACTTGCAGCCCCAAAATCCCCAAAGCATCCACACACAAACGCACACACACATCGCACATGCATACACAAACGTACATGCAGCTTTGGACACTGACCTCACAATAGATATTTATAAAATGGCTCATGTACAAATGTGACATACACAAATACACCCACAGGCAAAATTAATGGTCACATGTGAACCTATGACCAGAAAGCTAACACAGCATGCAGCCACCCATGTGTACATAAATGCAATACATGTTCAAGCACACATGCATTGACTAGTTTAGACAAAGCTGTGCTTATGTTTCTTTTAGTTTTATGGAAAATATCAAGCCCTAAGTAGGCTTGTCCTGTTGACAAAAATTGTCCATACAATGCACACAAAAGCAGTGGTGGTATTTTCAATATAGGGCACTACATGTGCTGCAATTGCTTTCAATTTAACATTTAGGCTAAAACTTTGTAATCCAACCTGCACCTCGAGGATGTACTCTCATATTATTCTTGTGTTTTAGAGCATTTGCATTCTACTCATCTTGGAGTCACATAAAAACAAAGTTGCAGTAGCAAAGGTTTGCCTTTGTGGGAATGTCTCATTGAGCAGAATAAGGAGAGGATTTATCTTCTCACCCCTGTTGTTCAATGTTTGCGTGGAGATGCTGGGGAATCTGGTTGCTTATTGTGGGGTTTGCATGCTGATTACACCTGGGCATACCTGCAGGTCGCATCTAAGGGCACTAGCCATCACCTCTCATGGGAATCGAATCCTCCATGGCCTTGAATTCATTAAAGCCAAAATGTAAAAGACAGGATGTCTTTCACTCCCTTACTCCAGTCGTAGTGATTGTATGCTATCTTGGGTTTCCGTGGCATTTTTTCCTGGTGCTCCTTCACTGTGCACTTTTTCAACTCAGTCTCTGGGTTTTAAGTTAGGCCCTTATCTTTCTTGCATTCCTCAGGTGGCTGGTTTGGTGAAGTCTGCTAACGTTGATATATATTCTTTAAGAGCTACTCAATCTTTGGAAACTGCTAATAAATCCCATCGTCTACTTCTATCTTTAGTTCTTTGTTGTATTGGTTATGGAAATTCTGTTCCTGTGGGTCTTCATCAAACCATGCTTGCTGACCAGAGGGTAGTCTGACATGCTGAAACATGCTTGCTGACCAGAGGGAAGTCTGACATGCTGAAACATGCTTGCTGACCAGAGGGAAGTCTGACATGCTGAAACCATGCGTGCTGACCAGAGGGTAGTCTGACATGCTGAAACATGCTTGCTGACCAGAGGGTAGTCTGACATGCTGAAACCATGCTTGCTGACCAGAGGGTAGTCTGACATGCTGAAACATGCTTGCTGACCAGAGGGTAGTCTGACATGCTGAAACATGCTTGCTGACCAGAGGGAAGTCTGACATGCTGAAACATGCTTGCTGACCAGAGGGAAGTCTGACATGCTGAAACATGCTTGCTGACCAGAGGGTAGTCTGACATGCTGAAACCATGCTTGCTGACCAGAGGATGGTCTGACATGCTGAAACCATGCTTGCTCCCCAGAGGGTAGTCTGACATGCTGAAACATGCTTGCTGACCAGAGGGAAGTCTGACATGCTGAAACCATGCTTGCTGAGCAGAGGGTAGTCTGACATGTTGAAACCATGCATGCTGACCAGAGGGTAGTCTGACATGCTGAAACATGCTTGCTGACCAGAGGGTAGTCTGACATGCTGAAACATGCTTGCTGACCAGAGGGTAGTCTGACATGCTGAAACCATGCTTGCTGACCAGAGGATGGTCTGACATCTGACATGCTGAAACCATGCTTGCTCCCCAGAGGGTAGTCTGACATGCTGAAACCATGCTTGCTGACCAGAGGATGGTCTGACATGCTGAAACATGCTTGCTCCCCAGAGGGTAGTCTGACATGCTGAAACCAGGTTGGCTGTGGGGGGTCGGATGTTTGGACATATTGCCGGACTTTCGAAGCAACCACATTGTTCTCTATTGGTTTTTATGATTTTGTTGGTTTTGTTTAAAACTGCAGTCCTGGCCCATTACGCAGTTAATTTACAGACGCCTACGTCCTTGGCAAATATTTTGGATTTGTCTGGTCGAACTCTTGGCCTCTGATGTCAAGATATGCATAAGCTGGAGGCTCCTAGATTTCGACTTATCTATACGCAAATGAGATGCTTTCCTGCAGCAGCTGTGTCTTGCTTCCGCCTACTCTTGACTAAACTAATGATTGACTAAGCCTTTAAAACGTTTTAGAAAAATTGGTCGAATTTAGCAAACATTTCTAATAGTTTCTGCCTGTGTTATGATCTATTTTAAGCAATTGCAGCTCTTCTGATTTGTGCTGGTGATCTACAGTGCTCTGTTGTATGTTTTTGCCATGTTCATGCCTAACATCATAAAATATGTACATAAATATACATGGCAAGTATATCTGCTAACAAGCGTGAAACATCCTCCTCTGTCTCAGGAGAATAGCTCAGGGGCAACACGCTCGCCTCGAAAGCAAAACCCTGCGGAGCAGCACAGGTTTGAAATGACCAATCATCATCCACACAAATGGTGTTCAGATTTGTTATAAACAGTGTAGGTTATTCTGCGTTGCGATGGTGTTCATATTTATATTTGTAAATTATATACAGTGTTCTGTTGTACCTCTGTGCCATGTTCACACTTATCGAAAATATGTAACTAATTATATTTGTAAATAGGTGATATCTGGTAACCCACCTGACCTCAGAGAAGGTGCAAAAGGACACGCCGGCGAATACAATGCACATACAGCTGTCAGTTATATATGCACTCGTAATGGGTGCTAATGGCAACAATGCTCTTCTTGGTGGGTTGCACCATTTGGTAATGGCCCGTTGCCCATGGGTAACATCCTTGCTTCGCTCACCCATTACCATATGGTACCGCCTGCATCACATGTCAATATTGCCAAAATATTAAAACAAAGTTAAAGGTGGGGACCACATGAGACCCAAAAGCCAACAAAAATGACTGTGGATAAATATTTCAAATGTCACATAACTCTTAGTTTTAAATCTGTGTCTAATGTTCTCACGTGTTAACTTGCTTGCAGTTTGTCAATGTGTTTGTATTCACATGAATTCCTATGATTTTAGCATATATTGCTCCCATAGGCAACATGGCCCGTAGATGCAGGGAAAAGGGTAAAGAGGTGCAAAACATGTTCCTAATATATTGATTTCGAGCAGGTAAGACCAGTCTTCACAAAGTCCTATGCGTTATCTGCTCACATTTCACTGCAGGAGATTCTGCACTTGAAATCTGCATGCATTTGATGGGCGCTTATTTTGCAAAAAATGACTGCAATACTAGAGTGACAAATGGTGACCATGTTACAACCCCTTTTTGCACACATTACCGTGCAGAGTTATTACAAAGAGCAACATATGTTGGTGATGAAGCCACACACAGCGTAGCTGTGAAGATAACTTTTGACAATAAGGACACAGTCATTATAAGCTTCTTTGAAGTTACCACACAGCAGAGCTAACAAGTGTGGAAAGTAAAAGCAGCTGGGCAATCTGTGCAGCCGTGGTCCTTCTTCTAAACTCATTAACCTTATTTGCCGCCGCCCATCGATTTGCTGTGAAGTGCGCGCGGCCTTGACGGAAGATCATATGACCAACTGGCAGAAACTGACCTATGGCTTTCTGCGGTGGTGTTGCTTGTCACTGGCACTAAACACAAGGCGGAAACAATGAGGAATTAATCACTTTTCATTCCATAACAGAAACTTTAGTGTGCATTTTAAAGCGGAAAAAAGAACAGGCTAAACAAAAAAAGCTGGAATATTTGGCCAGCAGCGGCGGTGACGTCGCTGTACCCTGACTGAAACCAGGTTCTGGGCACGCGGCCCGCTCCACCAGAGATAAAAGTAGTGGCGAGGAGTGCTTGATAAATGCTAATGCATTTCATTTCACAATCTATGAAGCTCTGTAGTTCCAGCTCACTCTATCTGTTATCCTGTTCCATTTGTGAAGCGTAAACAGTCAAATGAACTATTAATGGACTGCGAGATGACTTCAGTATTCGCTTTACATTGTCAAAACTGTCCGAGGCTTTCTTTCGGGCGGCGTGGGGAGTGTTAGGTAAATGTCAGCATTGAACATGGGAACAGTGGGCAAAATCAAAAGGTGAATTGTATTTTAAGGAAACATTGAAGGCACAAAAGGCTATTTTGCTATTCCAGGCATGCATTTCGCGACTTGAACACTATCAAGCCGATTCATGGAATTATTAGCGCGGCGCAAGTGGCCAAAAACGTGCGAATCGCAGTGGAATAGCGAAAATCGCAGTGCAAGTGCGAAAATCGCACGAAAAGCAGCGCACATCGATTCATGGAAGGCCGTGCGCGAGAAAACCATCGGATGTGCGATAAAAAAGTGCGCGGCGCACGTTGGCGCACAGGCCATCTAACGGCGTGCGCCAGGTTACAGCGAAAATCGCACAGGCCACAGCGAAAATCCCACATAGCGCGGCGGACGCAACAAAAGTAGGCGGAACACGGGGCGTAACACTCGGAATGGGGAACAACTTGCCAAAATGTGGGCGTCACGGGGGAAGCACAGGGTACAAGTGCGCGGAACGCCCACACGCTCGCCTACAACACGTATTCATGGAATAGAATAGGGCAATAAAGCGCACGCTCAAACCAGCGCACAGGCACAAACACGACCGCCACAAGAAAGCAGGCGGTAGCGTCTCTGCGCCTGTAAGAAATGTGCGCCAAAAGGTGCGCCAACAAATAGCACCTATATACAGCCATGATGAATGCCCAATACTGTGGCCCTCCAGGACAAATGACGTGCAAAGGGGTACCCACAAACACAGACACGCGCTGACAGAAAAAAAACGTGTGCGTGTATACCGGGGTGTGCGGGAAGTCTCACACGTGAATTGGCCGGGTACGTGGATTACAGGGGTGCGCGGGAAGTACCACACGTGATTTGTCAGGGTACGTGGATTCCAGGGGTGCGCGGGAAGTTCCACACGCGATATGGCCGGGTACGTGGATTTCAGGGGTGCGCGGGAAGTCCCACACGCGATTAGGCAGGGTACGTGGATTTCAGGGGTGCGCGGGAAGTTCCACACGCGATTTGGCCGGGTACGTGGATTTCAGGGGTGCGCGGGAAGTTCCACACGCGATTAGTCAGTGTACGTGGATTGCAGGGGTGCGCGGGAAGTTCCACACGCGATTTGGCCGTGTACGTGGATTTCAGGGGTGCGCGGGAAGTACCACACGTGATTTGTCAGGGTACGTGGATTTCAGGGGTGCGCAGGAAGTTACACACGCGATTTGGCCGGGTACGTGGATTTCAGGGGTGCGCGGGAAGTTCCACACGCGATTTGGCCGGGTACGTGGATTTCAGGGGTGCGCGGGAAGTTCCACACGCGATTAGTCAGGGTACGTGGATTGCAGGGGTGCGCGGGAAGTTCCACACGCGATTTGGCCGTGTACGTGGATTTCAGGGGTGCGCGGGAAGTACCACACGCGATTTGTCAGGGTACGTGGATTTCAGGGGTGCGCGGGAAGTTACACACGCGATTTGGCCGGGTACGTGGATTTCAGGGGTGCGCGGGAAGTTCCACACGCGATTTGGCCGGGTACGTGGATTTCAGGGGTGCGCGGGAAGTTCCACACGCGATTAGTCAGTGTACGTGGATTGCAGGGGTGCGCGGGAAGTTCCACACGCGATTTGGCCGTGTACGTGGATTTCAGGGGTGCGCGGGAAGTACCACACGCGATTTGTCAGGGTACGTGGATTTCAGGGGTGCGCGGGAAGTTACACACGCGATTTGGCCGGGTACGTGGATTTCAGGGGTGCGCGGGAGGTTCCACACGTGATTTGGCGGGTACGTGGATTTCAGGGGTGCGCGGGAAGTTCCACACGCGATTAGTCAGGGTACGTGGATTGAGGGGGTGCGCGGGAAGTTCCACACGCGATTTGGCTGTGTGCTCCCAGGTATTACCTGTACACCCTCCACGGCCCCTGCAGGCAGCACACACCACAGGGGACTACCCTGCACACCTGCTCATGTCAACCACCACCCCCACCCCCCAGCCACCAGGGGCACCCTCCACCAGGCCCCCACCCATGTCACCCACCACCCCCAGCCACCAGGGGCACCCTCCACCAGGCCCCCACCCATGTCACCCACCACCCCCACCCCCCAGCAGTGCAGGGGCATCCTCCACCAGGCCCCCACCCATGTCTCCCACCACCCCCACCCCCCAGCACTGTGGGGCACCTGCCAGCAGGCCCCCACCCATGTCCAACCCATGTCTCCCACCACCCCCACCCCCCAGCACTGTGGGGCACCCTCCACCAGGCCCCCACCCATGTCACCCACCACCCCCACCCCCCAGCCACCAGGGGCACCCTCCACCAGGCCCCCACCCATGTCTCCCACCACCCCCACCCCCCAGCCACCAGGGGCACCCTCCACCAGGCCCCCACCCATGTCTCCCACCACCCCCACCCCCCAGCACTGTGGGGCACCTGCCAGCAGGCCCCCACCCATGTCACCCACCACCCCCACCCCTCAGCAGTGCAGGGGCATCCTCCACCAGGCCCCCACCCATGTCTCCCACCACCCCCACCCCCCAGCACTGTGGGGCACCTGCCAGCAGGCCCCCACCCATGTCCAACCCATGTCTCCCACCACCCCCTCCACCAGGCCCCCACCCATGTCACCCACCACCCCCACCCCCCAGCCACCAGGGGCAACCTCCACCAGGCCCCCACCCATGTCTCCCACCACCCCCACCCCCCAGCACTGTGGGGCACCTGCCAGCAGGCCCCCACCCATGTCCAACCCATGTCTCCCACCACCCCCACCCCCCAGCACTGTGGGGCACCTGCCAGCAGGCCCCCACCCATGTCCAACCCATGTCTCCCACCACCCCCACCCCCCAGCACTGTGGGGCACCTGCCAGCAGGCCCCCACCCATGTCTCCCACCACCCCCACCCCCCAGCCACCAGGGGCACCCTCCACCAGGCCCCCACCCATGTCCAACCCATGTCTCCCACCACCCCCACCCCCCAGCACTGTGGGGCACATGCCAGCAGGCCCCCACCCATGTCTCCCACCACCCCCACCCCCCAGCCACCAGGGGCACCCTCCACCAGGCCCCCACCCATGTCACCCACCACCCCCACCCCCCAGCAGTGCAGGGGCATCCTCCACCAGGCCCCCACCCATGTCTCCCACCACCCCCACCCCCCAGCACTGTGGGGCACCTGCCAGCAGGCCCCCACCCATGTCCAGCCCATGTCTCCCACCACCCCCACCCCCCAGCACTGTGGGGCACCTGCCAGCAGGCCCCCACCCATGTCCAACCCATGTCTCCCACCACCCCCACCCCCCAGCACTGTGGGGCACCTGCCAGCAGGCCCCCACCCATGTCCAACCCATGTCTCCCACCACCCCCACCCCCCAGCACTGTGGGGCACCTGCCAGCAGGCCCCCAACAATGTCGACCACCACCCCCACCCCCCAGCCACCAGGGGCACCCTCCACCAGGCCCCCACCCATATCACCCACCACCCCCACCCCCCAGCAGTGCAGGGGCATCCTCCACCAGGCCCCCACCCATGTCTCCCACCACCCCCACCCCCCAGCACTGTGGGGCACCCTCCACCAGGCCCCCACCCATGTCTCCCACCACCCCCACCCCCCAGCCACCAGGGGCACCCTCCACCAGGCCCCCACCCATGTCACCCACCACCCCGACCCCCCAGCCACCAGGGGCACCCTCCACCAGGCCCCCACCCATGTCACCCACCACCCCCACCCCCCAACCACCAGGGGCACCCTCCACCAGGCCCCCACCCATGTCACCCACCACCCCCACCCCCCAGCAGTGCAGGGGCATCCTCCACCAGGCCCCCACCCATGTCTCCCACCACCCCCACCCCCCAGCAGTGCAGGGGCATCCTCCACCAGGCCCCCACCCATGTCTCCCACCACCCCCACCTCCCAGCCACCAGGGGCACCCTCCACCAGGCCCCCACCCATGTCACCCACCACCCCCACCCCCCAGCAGTGCAGGGGCATCCTCCACCAGGCCCCCACCCATGTCTCCCACCACCCCCACCCCCCAGCAGTGCAGGGGCAGCCTCCACCAGGCCCCCACCCATGTCTCCCACCACCCCCACCCCCCAGCCACCAGGGGCACCCTCCACCAGGCCCCCACCCATGTCACCCACCACCCCCACCCCCCAGCAGTGCAGGGGCATCCTCCACCAGGCCCCCACCCATGTCTCCCACCACCCCAACCCCCCAGCAGTGCAGGGGCATCCTCCACCAGGCCCCCACCCATGTCTCCTACCACCCCCACCCCCCAGCAGTGCAGGGACAGCCTCCACCAGGCCCCCACCCATGTCTCCCACCACCCCCACCCCCCAGCCACCAGGGGCACCCTCCACCAGGCCCCCACCCATGTCACCCACCACCCCCACCCCCCAGCAGTGCAGGGGCATCCTCCACCAGGCCCCCACCCATGTCTCCCACCACCCCCACCCCCCAGCAGTGCAGGGGCATCCTCCACCAGGCCCCCACCCATGTCTCCCACCACCCCTACCCCCCAGCAGTGCAGGGGCAGCCTCCACCAGGCACCCACACATGTCCCCCTGCCCCCAGGTCCTGACGATACTCAATCATGGCAGTAATGGGCAGCATACCCAGCACAAACACCCAGGCAAGGATTGCATCCACCCACATAGTGAATGCAATTACATGATACAACCCCAATGGCAAGTATGTAAATGAATACATGTCCGTCACACACACATACACAATGGGTGCAAGTGAATGTCAAAATCCATATCATGACATGTATGAAACCAATGAGAAAATACCACAAGTGAAAGTTAAAAAAACATGTATTAAAGATGAAAAATAAGTAAACAAATCAAACATACAACAATGGGGATAACAAAATAAATGGTCCATGTCCGAGAACAAATGTAAAAATAAAAAAAACAAAGTAATCCAAAAACAAATGTTGTCCAAAGCAATATCATGTGGAAGGAAAATAATGAAAAACCATTTCCTCATGGTGAACACAATAATTAATAAAAAAAATGTTTCTTCAAAAAGCAAACTATATACACGAATATTCCAGGGTCCATGAGCCCAACACCATAAATGAAACCTACTACTACCTAATGAAAAAAATATATACAAAAAAGTGGCCATTGTCCGAGCGGTCCAAAAAAATAAAAATGAATAAAGGAAACCTAACACTAACTAACTATATACAAAGGCAGCGGGCAAGTCCTGCGGCTCACTCGGTGATGTTGCTGGCCAGGGCATCATCGAACTCCATGTCGATGTCCTGGAGGCGGGACTCTGTCCTGGCCCCGAGGTCTCGCAGGGATAACCCCATGTTCAGCTCAAACTCCCTGCGAGCTTCCTCGAGGCACTCAGCCCGCCTCAACGCCCGACGCATGGAGAACTCCGCCCTGACCATGGTGAGCCGCTCCTCTTCCGCCCGCTGCCGCTCCGCACCTATCCGCTGGACCAACTGCTCCCACACGGAAGACACCACCATCCCAGGGTTGCCCTGCCCTCCGGCCGATGCCTGCCCCTCTGATCTTGATGGCCCCGAGCCATGATGCCTCCCATGTCGAGCCTGCTGCTGCCTCCGACGCCACTGCCTCTGCCAGCACGACGGCATCCAGGCTGATGGAAACCACCAACGCCGTCGTGCACGTGCCCTGCCCAATGATGCTGTCACATCTTCCATCTGCTGGGGTCCAGTTGCTGTGTTGTCCACCCCTGCTGGACCTCCGACTCCCAACTGTGGCAGGGATGGGATCCCCACCGAGCTGGCTGCATTGGTCGGGGCAGGTCCACAGGGGGCCCTGGTGGCATCTGGGCCGGAAGACGGCAAGGAGAACGACTGGTGTATAGCCTGCACAGAGGAGGAGAGGGCCGCCAGATTGGCCAACACATGCAGCAAACCCCCGAACATGGCCGATCCCAATTGGGCCACGTCGGCACGGTGCACTTCGTGATGACGTGCGTGCTCCTCCCGGGAAGCACGCACGGCATCACGAATCACAGCCGAGCGCATCGCGACCCCAATCAGCACCTTCTCCACACGGCCAGGGGTTCCCACGTCCGCAGGTGGAGGGGAGTCAGGTGACATAAACATCCCCTCTACCTGCGGACGGGCCTGGGACGGGGCATCCCTGCTGGTGCATGGTGGTGCACTCACAGGGTCAGGGACAGTGACATGCACAGGCCCCTCCACGGTGACCTGTGCTGCCTCCTGCCCCTGGCCCTGGACTGCACCACTTGCACCAGCAGGGATGCCCCCACCAGGCCCCATGTGTGCCCCAGTTTAGCCTCCTCCTCCTCTGTGCAAACCACCAACCTGGATGGCTCCTCACCATCTCCCACCGTAGCAGGCCCCTGTGGGGGCTCACCCACCCCTTCCGCTGCAGCCGTGGGGGCATCCCCGCCGCCTTGCTCCACAGCGCCGTCTCCGCCCTCTTCTTCACTAGCCGCTGCGTAGAGGGAGACAAAGAACACAAGCATCAGGGTACTGTACAATGGTCCCCTAGACAGGAAGCAATAGCAGATGAGCACCACTGTCAAAGTACACTTCCATCATGTCCCTCCACAACACATGGGTCAGTCCAGGCAAAACACACACAGTAACAGGCATGGTGCATGCCATGGACATTTCCATGCATGTCCAATGGACTCTTGAAACATTCAATGATATGTAACTCACATGCATCATGGCTCATGCCTATTACATGCACACACTTCACCTCAGTCACATCCATCTGGCCCCAAACACACCAAACACAGCGGATACAAGGGTAATTTGGCTGCTTCACTGAATCTGTGCATTGTCACACACATGTGTCATGCATCCATGGCATTCACAAGTCACAGACACGCAGGTCAGGCACACAGACATGGCTACCATATATGTACCTGGCATCAGCACCCATCCCTCACCCCCACCCATGTCCAGGTACAGAGACTGGCATGCTCTCATGTTCAAAATCTGCATAGGGCTCCCCATGCGGCATTTGAACACATGCAACAACCATGTGGGTCACACATCACTGGTCGCACATGCATTACCATGATGTCCCTGCACACATACATGCATACATGGCCTATGGCACACATACAGGCAAGTATCATAGAACCAGCACACCGCAACATGTCCTGTCTCACACAGTAATGCTTGGACACTTACCGCTCAACTCCAGACGGGCCTCCCTCTCAAGGATCTGGGCGTGGAGCGCTGGGCGTACGCGTTCCAGGACCCTCATCTGGATGGAACTCATGCGGCCCCGGCCCCCCTCCATGAGGCGCCGGGCATTCACAAGGGTCCTGGAACTCAAGTCCTCCCAGCGCTTCTTGATCTTCTGGACGTTGCGGGTTGCCACCCCCTCCGCATTGATGGCAACCACTCAGTCGGCCCAGATCCTCTCCCGTCCTTCCTTGCTGGCGCGGGACGATCCAAAGAGGGCATCATACTGCCCCAGGACATGCTCCACCAGGACACCAACTTCGGTGGCAGTGAAGCTGGTGCCCCTCTGCCCCTCTGGCCTGGGGTTGCCACTGGTGCCAGATGTGGAAGTGCCCGACATGGCAACCCCAGAGGCAGGTGTGGGTGGGCAACTGGGTCCTGGGGTTGGGCTGTGGAGCGATGGAATCCCAGTCGGGAGTCTTCAGTTCCAGCAGGGGTGGACACAGCAACTGGACCCCTGCAGATGGCTGATGTGCAGGCACCAAATGGCAGGGCACGGTGGCAGCAGGCAGGCAGGCAAGCAGGCAGCAGCAGATGGCACGTGGGAGGCTGCTCGGGGCACTGGGGGGCAGTAACTCGGCCTTCTGGGCAGGAGCGTGGTCTTCCGTGTGTTTTCGCGTGGCCAGCTTGATACGGAGTGATTTGGCACGTGAAAATCCTGCACGTCAGCGTGAAATCCGAGGAAAGGCCCTTAGCGCGTAAGCGCGTCAGCACGCATACGCGATTCTATTGGACCAGAGTCCCTCAGCGCGTAAGCGCGTCTGTGACGTGACCCGCACGGGTGTTCCCCACTCAGCACGTGATGACGGAGCACACGTGGAAATACTGCACGTCAGAGTGTCATCGCGTGTAATTGGACAAAAGTGCGCGTACACGCGATTGGCCTATGTACGTGTATTTCAGGGGTGCGCGGGCACTTACACACGCAAGTACATCAGCGCACCTGTATCCCGTGGTGCGTGGGAATTTCCACACTCTATTGGACTGGGAACTGGATTCCAGGGGTGCGCGGGTCACACGCTCGCCTAGAACATGCGCAAAGCATAAATTTGCGCACTTTAACAATAACAAGCTCAGACGCCAGGATGAACATACCGTTCCTAGCTGCAGTGGCAGTGGGCTACCAAAGGAGGAGGAGGAGGATAGTCAGGGCCAGAATATTCACACCCAGAACCAGCCTTTTCGGGATGCCTGATGACCAGGTGTATGGGAGGTACAGGTTTCCACCACACATAATACTGGACCTGGTGAGTGAGTGGGAGGATGACCTCACATCACCCACCCTGTGCTCCCAAGCACTCAGCCCCCTGGAGAAGGTCCTCAATGTACTGCACTTCTTAGCCACTGGATCATTTCAGTGGACAAGTGCCATAGTGGGTGGGGTGTCACAGGCCACCCAGTCACGCTGCCTACACCAGGTCTTGAACATCATCACTGCACGCCCATCAGTCCGCAGGCACATATACCTGCCCAGAACACCTGCAGAAAGGCATGCTGCCGCCCTGGATTTTTACGGTGTGGCACGATTCCCCAAAGTGCTAGGTGCCATCGACTGCACCCATGTGGCTCTACGTCCCCCCAGGGCATCTGAGCACATCTATAGGAACCGCAAGCACTGGCATTCCATCAACGTGCAGGTAGCATGTAATGCCAAGGGAATCACCACCTCAGTATATGCCAACTATCCCGGGTCCACCCACGACAGCTTCATTTACCGAATGTCCACCCTAAGCCGGGACCTAGAAGCTGGGCGGCATGGCGATACATGGCTGCTTGGTGAGTATGTATGCCACTGCACATGCATGCATGTTGGATACTGAGCAAGGTCACAACCCCACCAATGATACCAATCACCACCTCCACAGGGGACAGTGCCTACCCTCTCAGCCCCCACATGATGACGCCAATTCGGAACCCCACCACGCCACCCGAGGTAAGATATAACACAGCCCACATTACGACCCGGGGCATAGTGGAGCTCACATTCGGAGTGCTAAAGTCACGCTTTCGCTCCCTTGACCGTTCTGGCGGGCAGCTGTTATACGCTCCCCCAGTAGTGTGCAGGATCATAGTGGCAGCATGTGTCCTGCACAACGTTGCAACACACCGGGGCCTGGCCGTGGACATGGTGGTGGCCCCACATCCCCAACCACATGCACAGCCGCTGCGCATGGGAGGGGAAAGGGCACGGGGGGAGGCAGCCCGTACACAGCTAGTGGCTAATTACTTCACATAGTGATCACACCCCTGTGGAGTGCACACTGGCCTGGCACATTCCATCTGACAATCAATGATGACTCAACTTGACACTGATCCTGAATGTCTGGAGATTCAACTGTGAAAAGCATATCAGCCTGAGATTGTTCACCTGGAAGTGTTACAATGTGTGCATCCCTACCCACACACACCACCAATGCAGTTTTGTGAAGAAAAACATTCAAGCTGCTAAAATGAATACCCACTTGCTAACTGCAACAAGAGGACAGTGCCACACAACACACCGTGCCATGTCATGCTATGTGCAGGTAAACAAAGTAATCCCCACAACATGACAAGTGTCACGATGTACAGTGTCCCCAATTGAAACTTGCTACACCTGAAATGCTCACTGTAATGCAGGACTAACAACAAACTTGAGCAGGTACTACCATTAACATGACTTCACTAATGTAATAAATCAGTAGTCTCACCACCTGGAAATACCTGCACTCCCACCACTTCCAACTGTACAGTGTTGTCGCCATGTAGAGTTGTAGGTGCACTACTGCCAACAAGGACCCCATCTCCAGACTAGAGGGCCTTGTGTAGACATGAGGAAGGGACCTGCAAATTGGGAGGCAGACACAGATGATGAGTTACACATCAATGCAACATGCAGTGTACAACAGAACAGCAATATGCACTAGGAATGTATACACAGTATTGACTAGACTACCCACACATGTAGTGGGAGACCAATGTCACCATGTACTTCAATGTCACTTGGGCACACCCTTTGCAAGCCCATGGAAACGGGAAGCAGGAGGTGTGTGTGTGACTCAAACCCAGGCATCTGAACCAAATACATGAGAAGCCTGCATGTGCCCAGCCACAATGCAGCGTATGCCCACAGGAACCACGGAAGCCAACAAATTGTCCCAAAAAAATTGGGAAAAATATAAAAATAAAAATAAAAATAATAAAAATAAAAATAAAAAAAAAATAAAAAATGGCCATTAATGGGCCCGGGGGGGGTTGGGGAGGCCACCCAGGAGGTCCGAGGACAGGGTGCACACCAAAACCCACCTGTGTGGATCCTGGGAAAAAAAACACCTCCATGGGCTCATGGCCCACACGGCTACCCTATTGTGGGAGTATCACTGCTGTCGCTATTATCACCCTATGCAGCTGCATCCGGAGGTGGTTGCACTATGGGAGGCAGCCCACGCAAGGCCCTACTCTGTTCCTCCATGGCTGCAAGCATGCGGGTGTGGTAGGTCTCGTTCTGGAGGATGAGGGTGCGGAGGTCCCCATGCACAACTCACGGGATGCCCGGACCTCCGCCCTCGTTGCTTGCATCTCAGCTGAGAGCGTACGGGTGAGACGCTCCAGCTGCTGTTCTGTCCTTTGGTGTGTTGAAGCCTGAAGCTCAACAAGAGTCGTCCTGAGTTGATGGAGCTCCTGCCTCAGGGCTTCCCTGTGGCCCTGGGACTCTATGGAGATGGCCTCCTGCAGAGTCGCCAGTGCCGCCCGCCTGTCCCTGTTGGACGCCAACATGTCCTCCCTGTGTGACTGGCAGATGGAGTCGGTTGCCTGCTCTAGTCGCTCCATCAGCCTTTCAGGGGGGACAATGGAAGTGGCCACCCTATCCATGGCCTGAGCCATCATCTCGGATGATGCTGCCTGTTGGGTAGCCATACCGTAAATGGATTGCTCCCATGCGGTATTGCCAGGTGGCGTACGGCCACCACGTCGGTGGGCACCACACCTGTCTGGGGCAAGGCGGACTGCGCCTTGCTGTGCCGGCACTGCCTGAGGCTGCAGGACTGCATTCCCCCTCTGATCTGCTGGCCCAGGAACAGGATCAGATGTCGCGGAGTGTGACCCTGCATCCGTAACCACCAAAGGCCTAGCTGCCAACACTGACATCCCCATTGAGGGTTCTGACCCTGGTGCAGGTGGGTGGGACAGAACAGAATCCCTCCCTGGAACACTCACCTGCGACGGCACGTAGGTCTCATCATCCGAATCAACAGCTGAGTACAGCTCGGGGGAGGTGCAGCCAGAGACACCCCTTGAGAGCACGACCTGCAGCACTTGTGGGTTCTCACCCACCAGCACACCACGTCCCTCACTGGTGGTTGGTCGGCCCTCGGACCCCTTCTGGCTCTGCACCATCTCCACAACCCCAGCAGTATCAGGTGCGTCTTCCCCTGCAAAGACATAATAACAAAGAAATGGAAACAGGCATTAGCACCATGGCACACAATGAGGGCTGAGAAGCAAGAGAACCAGTACTTGATTGACACATGTCCCACATGACTAAGACCCTCCCATGCATGCACCCTCACTGCGTATGAAGGGCAGGCAAATGGCACACACTGATGACACAAAGATGGAAGATGAACACATTTCCTGCATGCTGCCTGGCAGTGGCATCACACATTGGCCTGTGATTGCCAGGTGACACACACATGCCATCACACAGATGGCATGTACCATTGCTATTGAGGCAAGATGGAGAGGAGGGCAGCACTTATTCATTCAGTCCAGTTCCCGCATGTAATAGCTTTTCTAAATCAAACAGGTCTGATTTTCACCTGGAGCTGGCAGTCCTAAATGGTCCAATTGCACAGGGACATGTGTGAACATATGATATCCAGGTAACAAAGTCACTCCACTTTACCATAGCCATGCCAGACATGTGACTAGAGGACTGAGAAATGCCTAGTATAAGTGGTGGAATGCAAACAATCTGTCTGAATGAACAGAGAAAAATAAGCAACAATGTTGTGGCAAGGTGACACTTCAAGGGCAACTGGCGTGCTGTTGGGCTAGATGTCTACTGTTGGCAGAAGGGATACTGCAATGGCCAAATGCAGCTGCGCAGGATGTATTGCATGAAGCACATGGCTGACCCATGCGACTCAGGCGCACACACTCTCACCTGGCACACAAACAGAAGCCCTCACACACACACCATGCACATGGATGACACACACATGCATGTGCACTCACCGGACAATGCCTCGTAATCAGGCAGATCTCCCACGCCTTGGATCTGTTCCTCCGTGACGTAGGTCCCAGCGACTGACTCATGTGGAGTGAGTTCCATGTCTACTACTGGAGACCCACCTCCAGTCACTAGAGTTGCGGCATGACTTGAGGCCAGCTTCTTCTTTGCCCTGTGCTTTAGGTCATTCCAGCGCTTATAGCAATCATTGGCTGAGCGCCTCACGATTCCAAGGGCACTTACGATGTCCGCAACGGTCTGCCAGTGTGCCTGGCGTTGTGCAGGTGTGGTCTTGGATCCTGCAACAATGACCATCTCGTTATCATGTCCGGACACATACTCGACAAGTGCATTCAGTTCGTCATCCGTGAAGCTGGGCTTCCTCGACGGGCCGGACTGTGTAGCCGTGTCTGGGGCATCAGCCTGTGCCGGACGAGCACTCTACCTCTTCCGCTTGGAAGGTGGTGGTGATCCTGAGTGTCCTGCGCCGCTCTGGACACTAGGGGCAGGAGCCCTGGTGGGCTCTGTATCAGGTGTGTGGGATTGCACACTCAGCATGGGAGTTGGTGCAGGCATTGGCTCAAGTGTAATGGTGTCAGGGGGAATGTCAGCAGGATGGACTAGGACCGACACTGTCCTGGCTGGGTGTGTGAGAGCTGGGGTGGATGGAGCCGCAGCTGCCCCTGCAGCCTCTCCGCCCTGCCTACTTGGGGCAGCAGATGACCTTGCTGCCCCAGATCCACGTGGCATGATGGCATCAACGTGCACCAGCGCACGTGTCGTAGCCCTGCTGACCTGGAAGTCAGCCATGGAGTCAGCCAGGTCTGGTGCCACAATGGGCTGGTCCAACAAGGGCTGAGCATGGATGGTGTCAGCCACATCAGCCTCAACGGGAGGGGGGGAGGGATTATGGGTGCCCTTGACTGGTCCTCCACACATGGGGGGACAGGCTCACCCTGCAAGTTACGACCACGTCCCCTACCGGATCCACCACGGCCACCACTTGTGGCTCTTCCACCTTTGCCACCCTTACGGAATCCTCGCCTCCCAGCCATGGCACTGATATTAATGTGCGTATGGGAGTGGCTGTAGACTATTGTCCTGGGCAATTGGGGGTCAAAGGGGTTGGGTACCAGATGGTAATTGTACCATAGTGCTCTAGCAAGGCTGAATTTAACCCCTGGGGAAAGATGACGGGTCACGCAACGCACAGGAGGCCCAAAAAAGGGAGATGACGTGCACGCAACCCCTCCTAGACCACGTGTGCAGAAAGAAAAACCTGCACTACGCTGTGGCACCCAGTAACACAAGAATGAACGTATGCGTGTCACACGCAGCCTAGAATGACCTCTGAAGGGGTAGGCTACACACGGGGCAAGCACAGATGTTAGATACGTGCGTGACTCACCATCTGCCAGGGAAAAGAGCGTGAAAAATGAGCGCGTTTGGTTGGCAACACCCCCGCCAAAAGAAGATATGTACGCTGTCTGAGGAGACAGGACAACAGTAGAAGGGAACACTGTTTGAGGGAACAGGCCCAGGTAAACCAGTACAAGAGAAAAAATAGAAAAAGCTGTCAGAGGTAACAGGGAGTACGAACTTGAAACGTCGTGAAGTAAATCGCGTGTGAAACGACAAGAAGTACAGAATTCACCCACTCGCTCTCCACGAAAAGCACGTACAAGGAATTGGTGTTCTACACATACCTTATATGCAGGCCCACACGTTCAGCGTCACTTACGCGGCGTGTACGTGCTAGGCCCATTCCCACCAATTACACGCTTTGTCACTTCTGCGTGTAGGTCCATTTGCACCAATTACACGCTTTGTCACTTCTGCGTGTAGGTCCATTTGCACCAATTACACGCTTTGACACTTCTGCGTGTAGGTCAATTTTCACCAATTACACGCTTTGTAACTTCTGCGTGTAGGGCTATTTCCACCAATGACACGCTTTGACACTCGGACGTGTCACGCAACTTTTTCCTACGCGTGCACGTGACTTCATAGACGCGCATACGCTAGTGACGCGTTTACGCGCTAAGGGCCTTTCATCGATTTACACGCAGACGTGTGGGATTTTCACGTGCAAAATCACTCCAGGCTGTCCACGCGTTCACACACGAAAGACCACGCTCCTGCCCAGGAGGCCAAATTACTGCCCCCCAGAGCCCTGAGCACGCTCCCACCTGCCATCTGCTGCTGCCTGACTGCCTGCTGCCCACGTGCCCTGCCATTTGCTGCCTGCACATCAGCCAGGGGTGCTGTTGCTGTGACCACCCCTGCTGGAACCAAAGGCTCCCGACTGCTTTTCCGTCGCCCCACAGCCCAGCCCCAGGACCCAGTTGCCCACCCACTCCTGCCTCTGGGGTTGCCATGTTGGGCACTACAACATCTGGCACCAGTGGCAACCCCCGGCCAAGGAGGCAGAGGGGCACCAGCTTCAGTGCCAGGGAAGTTGGTGTCCTGGTGGAGCATGTCCTGGGGCAGTATGATGCCCTCTTCGGAAGGTTGCGCGCCGACAAGGAAGGACGGACTCGGATCTGGATGGACATCGTGACTGCCATCAACGCGGAGGAGGTGGCAGTCCGCGACTACGAACGTGTCAGGAAGCGCTGGGAGGACTTCAGGTCCAGGACCCTCAACAAGGCCCAGCGCCTCATGATGGCAGCAGATGCTAAGGGGCGGGCGGGGCCACTTGTCGGAAGATCAGATGAGTGTCCTGGAACGCATATCCCCAGCGCTCCACATCCAGGTCCTTGAGAAGCAGACTCGTCTGGAGTCGAGCGGTAAGTGTACATGCATACTGATTGTAAGCTGTGCGTGTGGTGGTGTGCCAGGAGTGTGCAGGTTGAACATGTATTTTTATGTGGCCAAGTAGGGGGGTTGTACAGGGCTGTGAGGGTGACACATGCGAGGGGTCTCATGTGTGACACATGGATGGTGCTTGTGTGTGTGGGCTTGCATGGCACAGGATGTGGAGGAATGATTGTCAGGTGTGACATGGATGTCGATCGAGACACTGCGACAGTTGGCGGAGGTGTACACATGCATGCAGGTTTGGTGTTGTGTGTGCATGTGTAGTGTACTCCCTATGTTGCATGTGATGTGTGGATGACCTTTGGCTGCCCATGCTGTTGTATGTGAATGGATGGTGCTGGCTGTTGCATTATGGCTGTGGTATGGCTCATGTGTGCAAGTTGAAATGAAATGTGTGTTGGGGATTGTGATGCCATGTGTGAGGTTTACCAATGCCACTCATGTATAACTGTCATGTGTGTATGAGTCCATTTTACAGTGCCCTGATGCCTGTGTTTTCTTTCTCCCTGTCTGCAGCGTCAACTGATGAAGAGGGCGGAGAAGGTGCTGTGGAGCACAGCGGCAGGGGTCTCGTCGGGGAGTGAGGAGTCTGGAGTCTGGTGCGGCGTCCCAGGCCGCAGCTGGCGAGGGGAGGTCCAAGAGGCGGAGGTCGGAGTTGGACTCCTCGGCAGCATAAGGGGCAGCTGGGACCCCACAGGGCCCAATGGGGGAAGATGGCACGGAGTCATCCAGGTTGGTGGGGTGTTTGGTGGAGGGTGCCCCTGCACTGCTGGGGGGTGGTGGTGGTGGGAGACATGGGTGGGGGCCTGGTGGAGGCTGCCCCTGGTGGCTGGGGAGTGGGGGTGGTGGGAGACATGGGTGGGCGCCTGGTGGAGGCTGCCCCTGCACTGCTGGTGGGTGGGGGTGGTGGGAGACATGGGTGGGGGCCTGGTGGAGGGTGCCCTTGGTGGCTGGGGGGTGGGGGTGGTGGGAGACATGAGTTGGGCATGGGTGGGGGCCTACTGGCAGGTGCCCCACAGCGCTGGGGGGTGAGGGTGGTAGGAGACATGGGTGGGGGCCTGGTGGTGGGTGCCCCTGGGGGGTGGGGGTGCTGGGAGACATGGGTGGGGGCCTGGTGGAGGATGCCCCTGGTGGCTGGGGGGTGGGGGTGGTGGGAGACATGAGTCGGGCATGAGTGGGGGCCTGGTGGAGGGTGCCCTTGGTGGCTGGGGGGTGGGGGTGGTGGGAGACATGAGTTGGGCATGAGTGGGGGCCTGGTGGAGGGTGCCCCTGGTGGCTGGGGGGTGGGGGTGGTGGGAGACATGAGTCGGGCATGAGTGGGGGCCTGGTGGAGGGTGCCCCTGGTGGCTGGGGGGTGGGGGTGGTGGGAGACATGGGTGGGGGCCTGGTGGAGGCTGCCCCTGCACTGCTGGTGGGTGGGGGTGGTGGGAGACATAGGTGGGGGCCTGGTGGAGGCTGCCCCTGGTGGCTGGGGGGGTGGGGGTGGTGGGAGACATGAGTTGGGCATGAGTGGGGGCCTGGTGGAGGCTGCCCCTGGTGGCTGGGGGGTGGGGGTGGTGGGAGACATGAGTGGGGGCCTGGTGGAGGCTGCCCCTGCACTGCTGGGGGGTGGGGGTGGTGGGAGACATGGGTTGGACATGGGTGGGGGCCTGCTGGCAGGTGCCCCACAGCGCTGGAGGGGTGGGGGTGGTAGGAGACATGGGTGGGGGCCTGGTGGTGGGTGCCCCTGGTGGCTGGGGGGTGGGGGTGCTGGGAGACATGGGTGGGGGCCTTGTGGAGGATGCCCCTGGTGGCTGGGGGGTGGGGGTGGTGGGAGACATGAGTCGGGCATGAGTGGGGGCCTGGTGGAGGGTGCCCCTGGTGGCTGGGGGGTGGGGGTGGTGGGAGACATGGGTGGGGGCCTGGTGGAGGCTGCCCCTGCACTGCTGGTGGGTGGGGGTGGTGGGAGACATGGGTGGGGGCCTGGTGGAGGCTGCCCCTGCACTGCTGGTGGGTGGGGGTGGTGGGAGACATGAGTTGGGCATGAGTGGGGGCCTGGTGGAGGGTGCCCCTGGTGGCTGGGGGGTGGGGGTGGTGGGAGACATGGGTTGGACATGGGTGGGGGCCTACTGGCAGGTGCCCCACAGCGCTGGGGGGTGAGGGTGGTAGGAGACATGGGTGGGGGCCTGGTGGTGGGTGCCCCTGGGGGGTGGGGGTGCTGGGAGACATGGGTGGGGGCCTGGTGGAGGATGCCCCTGGTGGCTGGGGGGTGGGGGTGGTGGGAGACATGAGTCGGGCATGAGTGGGGGCCTGGTGGAGGGTGCCCCTGGTGGCTGGGGGGTGGGGTGGTGGGAGACATGGGTGGGGGCCTGGTGGAGGCTGCCCCTGCACTGCTGGTGGGTGGGGGTGGTGGGAGACATGGGTGGGGGCCTGGTGGAGGCTGCCCCTGGTGGCTGGGGGGTGGGGGTGGTGGGAGACATGAGTTGGGCATGAGTGGGGGCCTGGTGGAGGGTGCCCCTGGTGGCTGGGGGGTGGGGGTGGTGGGAGACATGGGTTGGACATGGGTGGGGGCCTGCTGGCAGGTGCCCCACAGCGCTGGGGGGTGGGGGTGGTAGGAGACATGGGTGGGGGCCTGGTGGTGGGTGCCCCTGGTGGCTGGGGGGTGGGGGTGCTGGGAGACATGGGTGGGGGCCTGGTGGAGGCTGCCCCTGCACTGCTGGTGGGTGGGGGTGGTGGGAGACATGGGTGGGGGCCTGGTGGAGGGTGCCCCTGGTGGCTGGGGGGTGGGGGTGGTGGGAGACATGGGTGGGGGCCTGGTGGAAGCTGCCCCTGGTGGCTGGGGGGTGGGGGTGGTGGGAGACATGGGTGGGGGCCTGGTGGAGGCTGCCCCTGCACTGCTGGTGGGTGGGGGTGGTGGGAGACATGGGTGGGGGCCTGGTGGAGGCTGCTCCTGGTGGCTGGGGGGTGGGGGTGGTGGGAGACATGGGTGGGGGCCTGGTGGAGGCTGCCCCTGCACTTCTGGTGGGTGGAGGTGGTGGGAGACATGGGTGGGGGACTGGTGGAGGCTGCCCCTGGTGGCTGGGGGGGTGGGGGTGGTGGGAGACATGAGTTGGGCATGAGTGGGGGCCTGGTGGAGGCTGCCCCTGGTGGCTGGGGGGTGGGGGTGGTGGGAGACATGAGTGGGGGCCTGGTGGAGGCTGCCCCTGCACTGCTGGGGGGTGGGGGTGGTGGGAGACATGGGTTGGACATGGGTGGGGGCCTGCTGGCAGGTGCCCCACAGCGCTGGGGGGTGGGGGTGGTAGGAGACATGGGTGGGGGCCTGGTGGTGGGCGCCCCTGGTGGCTGGGGGGTGGGGGTGCTGGGAGACATGGGTGGGGGCCTGGTGGAGGATGCCCCTGGTGGCTGGGGGGTGGGGGTGGTGGGAGACATGAGTCGGGCATGAGTGGGGGCCTCGTGGAGGGTGCCCCTGGTGGCTGGGGGGTGGGGGTGGTGGGAGACATGGGTGGGGGCCTGGTGGTGGGTGCCCCTGGTGGCTGGTGGGTGGGGGTGGTGGGACACATGAGTTGGGCATGAGTGGGGGCCTGGTGGAGGGTGCCCCTGGTGGCTGGGGGGTGGGGGTGGTGGGAGACATGGGTTGGACATGGGTGGGGGCCTGCTGGCAGGTGCCCCACAGCGCTGGGGGTGGGGGTGGTAGGAGACATGGGTGGGGGCCTGGTGGTGGGTGCCCCTGGTGGCTGGGGGGTGGGGGTGGTGGGAGAAATGGGTGGGGGCCTGGTGGAGGCTGCCCCTGCACTGCTGGTGGGTGGTGGTGGTGGGAGACATGGGTGGGGGCCTGGTGGAGGGTTCCCCTGGTGGCTGGGGGGTGGGGGTGGTGGGAGACATGGGTGGGGGCCTGGTGGAGGCTGCCCCTGCACTGCTGGTGGGTGGGGGTGGTGGGAGACATGGGTGGGGGCCTCGTGGAGGCTGCCCCTGGTGGCTGGGGGGTGGGGGTGGTGGGAGACATGAGTTGGGCATGAGTGGGGGCCTGGTGGAGGCTGCCCCTGGTGGCTGGGGGGTGGGGGGGTGGGAGACATGAGTGGGGGCCTGGTGGAGGCTGCCCCTGCACTGCTGGGGGGTGGGGGTGGTGGGAGACATGGGTTGGACATGGGTGGGGGCCTGCTGGCAGGTGCCCCACAGCGCTGGGGGGTGGGGGTGGCAGGAGACATGGGTGGGGGCCTGGTGGTGGGTGCCCCTGGTGGCTGGTGGGTGGGGGTGGTGGGAGACATGAGTTGGGCATGAGTGGGGGCCTGGTGGAGGGTGCCCCTGGTGGCTGGGGGGTGGTGGGAGACATGGGTTGGACATGGGTGGGGGCCTGCTGGCAGGTGCCCCACAGCGCTGGGGGGTGGGGGTGGTAGGAAACATGGGTGGGGGCCTGGTGGTGGGTGCCCCTGGTGGCTGGTGGGTGGGGGTGGTGGGAGACATGAGTTGGGCATGAGTGGGGGCCTGGTGGAGGGTGCCCCTGGTGGCTGGGGGGTGGGGGTGGTGGGAGACATGGGTTGGACATGGGTGGGGGCCTGCTGGCAGGTGCCCCACAGCGCTGGGGGGTGGGGGTGGTAGGAGAATGGGTGGGGGCCTGGTGGTGGGTGCCCCTGGTGGCTGGGGGGTGGGGGTGCAGGGGGACATGAGCAGGTGTGCAGGGTAGTCCCCTGTTTTGTGGGCTGCCTGCAGGGGCCGTGGAGGGTGTACAGGGAACACCTGTCTGTAAGGACCCACCCAGCCTAATCGCGTGTGATAATTCCCACGCACCCCTGTAATACACGTACCCAGCAAAATGGCGTGTGATAATTCCCATGCACCCCTGTAATTCACGTACCCTGCCAAATCGCGTGTGATAATTCCCGCGTACCCCTGTATTACACGTGCCCTGGGTAATCGCATGTAAGACTTCACGCGTACCCCTGTAATACACGTTCCCTGGACAATCGCGTGTTGAACTTCCCGCGTACCCGTGTAATACACGTACCCTGGCTAATCGCGTGTATAACTTCCCGCGTACTCCTGATATGAAGGTTGCCCGCTTTGCGTTCCTTGTTTGGCAGCCCTGTGAACTGGTCCAGGGTTAGCGCAGCCCTTTGCGATGATTTAGCGATGTTGATGGCTTTTCCTTGCGCGAGGGCGTCCTTGGGGGCGTTACTGGTGCTGCTGCAGGCTCGCTGCGATACTCTGCGCCACGGCTGGTTTGGGAGCATGAAATCCATGAATACGCTGTGCGCGGAAATCGGTTTTAGCGCACGTGCCTGGCGCACACAATCGCACGCGGACACTCTGCGCCAGCCGCTTGCGACACTTTTCTGCGAAATTCTATGAATTACCCTGTAAATGTCTGGATGTCATTGTGGGGGTCGCCTGTCGTCCATCTGTGACACCCCTATGTTACTGAGCCTCTCAGCTTTCAGATTAGCATTGTCCCTGTGACTTTCTAACATCTTTAGGAACAAAGATAGGGGTGTTTATGTTCCCCATCATTAGGAACCAGAAAAACACTGATGATGGTGCCTTTTATCCTCATCAATTTGATTAGTAGGTTATTTATTAGTGTTATGCTGGGCTTGGTTTTGTTGAGTTTTATGAGGGTTGTGTGTTATTTCCTGTAAAGTATTGCATGAGATGTAATTTTCTGTGATGATAACGGTGTTCAAAGGGCATGTGATAACACTTACCTTACCCCAAAGATGTTGCTGAAATGATGCCAGTAAGGCATAGAAATGTACTTGTTTAATTTACTCAGGGAGGGTCATGGTCAGAGTCACTGTTGTTGAGCAATGATGTAAAATGGAAATATAGTGTCCACAAGTGATTTCAAGGTGGTCATCAAAAATTGACAATTGCTTCATTTGAGCCAGAAAAAACAGCACATATCAGCCCCAAGGATCCTGCATCCCCCCTACCCTCTACAATGTCTACACCTAACCCCTATTTGGCCTCCTTGACTCACCGAACATCAAGTACACGAACTACGCTGACAACACCCACATCCTCACCCCACTCACAGGGCATCGCCACCTGGACTCCCAAAAAAACACGTGAGGGTGACGTGATGTCCGCTGACATCGGACGTGCCCCCTGATTGGATGGTGAACAGCGTGACATGTGTCAGATTTTTGGAAACACCCACCATGTTGGATTTGTGGACATCCGCTGGTGTCCGCGGACATCAAGGTAAAAACACATAAAAACACAACATTGCACTTGTCAAACTTATTAAACAATCTCTGGGGAGGTGAAGGGTGATGAGGATGGGATATGTCCATAAGAAGCCAAAAAAATTGGTATTTTTCACCCTGAAAGTCTGTGAACAGTCCGGATGTCTGGGTGCAGTCCTGGGATTTTCACCAAATTTGCGGCAGGAGCGGCGGCTTGTTCCCAAAAGCATGCTTTTGTGAATTTGGTGAAAATTTGTCCAGTAGTTTTTTTTTTTAAAACAGGCAAAATGTAGGTCAACATATTTGTGATATCTGGCTCCGCTCCACGGACACATTTCCCTGTTCGGTCCGTGGACAGGCATATGATTGGTCTAGAGGGTGCCATGATGTCCGCGGACATCGGACGCGCCCGCCCCCCCCTGATTGGATGGTGAAAAGCGTGAAGTGCATCAGATTTTTGGAAATGCCTGGCATGTTGGACATTGCAGCAAAAACATATAAAAAAACACAACATTGCACTTGTCAAACTTATCAAACAATCTCTGGGGAGCTGAAGGGTGATGAGGATGGGATGCGATATGGCCAACAACTTTTTTTCACCCCAAAAGTCTGTGAACAGTCCGGATGTCCCGGTGCAGTCCTGTGAAGTTGTGAAACATTTCAGATGTTTGGGGACATCTGTGCCTATTTCTGCATTACAGGGTTGGTGGAAAGCAGTTCTTGGGTGGAGTTTAATGAAACTGCATGAAATTTTGAAATGTTATTCTAGACTTGATTCTGAATGGTTTTAGAAAGTGTGGAGCTGTTTTGTCAAGAGGGAACAATTTTAGAGGGGGCTCCCACAATATTGTAATGCCTTATACATGTGGTGCCATTTGACAACACTACACAAAAGTTTGCAAAAAGATTTTAGATCTAGATATAAATGTTTTTTTTAAAGTTTGGTGGGATTTTGTCAGGAGGGGCTAAATTAGAGAGGGGTCTCAACATTTTAGATGACATAACTTTGTTGCCGTTTGACAAATGTGGACAAAAGTTTTCAGAAATATTATAGACCTAACCTTCAATGTTTGTCTGAATGGATGTTATAAAGTGGGGGCTAACTTATATGACTATTGTATGTACATACATTTTGACACTTTTAAACAAATAAAACATGGGCCGATTTCAAGCAAACTTGTGTAAGGAGCATTGGCAAGGACCTTAAAGCATGATTTTGCAAATGTGCATGTGTTTTATTTTTTGACAAGTGTCATAATGTAGGCACAAAAAATAGTGATATACCTTTGGTGATTGAGCTATAGCCTGTGGCCAGATTGTCCGGGTCATGATATATGGTCATGACCTGGACAATCGGGCTACTGGCCATGACCACGAGGGATGAAAAATGGGGTTAAAGTGGCCATGTCCACCTTGGACGGCTATGTGGTAAAGTTAATCGAAAGTGGGATAGGTTTGAAAGGAAAAAAAATGTGCTTGTGGTAATATGGTCGTTGGGTTCTGTCTTCGCCTTCTGCAGGCTTTCATGGAAAGGGAAGAGGGGGGGCTGTACGGAGCCCTGCCTTACCTTTCCATGGTGGCCAGCTTGGAAAAGGATTTTCCTTCCTACAGTGGGACGCAGGCAAAATCTACCTTTTAGCACCCCGGGTTTCCGCTTTGGGAACCAGGGGTGCTAATGGACTTGCAATGGAAGATAATGGTCTGGAGCTCTCGTTATGTATGTATTTATTTATAATGCACCGAAGCCCACAGGCATCAGGGCGCACACAGCCTCACTTCGATTGGGCCTGGAGGAACTGGAACGGGGGATGAACGCCACATTATTCCCATTAGCATAACACAAAACGCTAATGGAAATGTTGGAAAAACATATTTGCCCTCATTACGACCCTGGCGGAAAGCAACTGACCTGACCGCCATAGCGTAAATAGCGTTTCCGCCATTGCACGACGGAGTAAAGTGCGGCTAATTCTGACCCATCGGGCACGAGCACTACGCCATGGCGGAAGTGCAAAGTCTGCGATGGCGGAAATGTCCCCAAAACGCCCCTCACCGCCGTCGTACGGCGACCTAGGTGCAATTCCGCCACCGATCATAGCGGTCACCGTAATGAGCAGCAATCGGAAAATACGGTGACCGTAAATATATGGAAACGGAAGCACAAACATGGTCCCGGAACGGGAAACAGCACGCCGTACACCTATAAAATCAGAATTTCCACACAACCATTAAAAATACTACCCTGAGACACATCCCAACCCGTCATCCACCCTAGTGAAACCAAAAACAATGGGAAAAGTAGCGAAAAAAGCGTGCGACCGCAAGCGGCAGGTCCACTTCTCCCGTGAGGAACTCACGGTGCTCACAGAGACCCTCCAGGAGAATGCTGCCGTCGTCTTCTCGACGCAAATGACCAGGACAGCACTTGCGAACAAGAAGGCCATATGGGCCCTGGTGGCACAGCAGGTAAGTGCGGTAGGGACCGCACCCCGCAACCCACAGCAATGCCGAAAGCGATGGGACGACTTGCGGATACGCGTACGGAGCATACTATCCGCCAACCGTAACATTGCCACAGCTACCGGGGGAGGATCGGAATCACCCATCAAGTTGACCCCCTGGGAAGAAATCTGTGCCTCCGCCATTGGAATGGAGACCATAGAGGGAGTCGGAGGGATGGAGAAAGGAGTGCAGACATCCGAAGAATCAGGTAGGTGTCCCAAATAAAACAATGCTAAAACCACAATGTCCAATCATGTGAAGTACCATGTGTCCACATAGTGCAACAGAAACACATGTCCAGGAGAACGTCCACATACATTGGCCTGATAGCGCACATTAAAAGTCACATTAAATAAATAAATAATTAAAATTCCTAAAAACACCCTCTACACGTGCAGCAGGCACCCCCTAACTGCAGGCTGCAAAACAACTGCATCCTCAATCCACACAAAAATGAAAACACCTCCAAGGCCCTGACCCAAATCACCCTCAGGTACCACCCCAATGCATGTGATACATTGCCATTCCAATTTCCACAGACCCATTAATAACGCTCGCCCTCCTTTACTCCACCACAGGGTCCGATTCAAACGACGAGCTCCAGGACACCCCTACCAGCACACCTGCAAAGAGGGCCAAGACCAACGGCCAACGACCCTCCACCTCAGCTGCACGGATCAAGACACGGCAGCAGCACAAATCAAGTGGCAGCACACAGGAGGGGACTTCAACAGGCACCCCAGCACCCAGCATGGCCACAACAGCACCACCACAGGCCCCCCCAATGGATGCCACAGAAGGCACTGCTTCTGGTGGCAGCAGCACCATAGGTGACACTGCATTAATGGCAGCATGCTCCGACACAGAAAACGGTGATGTCGATGTAGGATCCATCCATGACCCATCTCAATCCTCCTGTTTGTTTCATCCCGTACACCATGAGGATACCACGCAGGGGCACCCACAAGACGACGACTGGCCATCCCCCACAAGCCCTGTGTCAAGGCAACATGAGGTGATCAGCCCCTCTGTGACACCACCGCAAATGTCCATGGCCCAGCAGAGGCAACAGTCCCTCGACCAGGTGATCGTGCAACAGCAGCAACTGGCCACGCTCCTCAAGGACCATGCTGATGAATGTGGGGGTACTAAGGCAGCCATAGAAACATGTACAGAGACACTAAGGGCACAAATGGAGAGAAGCACCGAGAGCCTGAGAGTACAAATGGAGAGAAGCACCGAGAGCCTGAGGGGGGAACTGCATGCGACGTCCAAAGACGTATGTGCTGAACTTGCCGCTGTGCGCCGTGTGCTCACTGAGCTCTCACAAACCCTTAGGGACATGCATTGACGTGAGCAGGCAGAGACATCATCCGTTCCAAGTTCCGTCCAGGGCAGCCCCCAACGGTGATCTGGGAGGAACCTGCGCTCCACAGGCAGGGGTGCCCCTGATACCCGGAGAGGGGGCTTGCAATAGCGTCTGCCCACTGACAATGAGCATCTTTGGACACTGGTGTTCGGGGGGGAGGTAGGAGGGTGGAGGGGGTGTGTTGGGCTTACTTGGGTGGCGGGTCGATGGGGTGTGTAACATAATTTCACATATGCGATAAACATTTCACTATCATCCAATGAGATGTGTGGACATTGAACTTTGTGTACGAGGCCATTATAGGCGTACAGTCCATATTGTGCATGTTCCAGACACACACAGTGCCACAAGTCCCGTGTCCATGTATCAGCCACCAGGGGTGAGTGCTAGAAGCATGAATCTATGATAATCTGACGAATTTCACGGCCCTCCTGTGCCTCGCGGACTCCTTGAGGTGCTGCCACATCCCCACCCTCATCATGACCATATTCAGGTGCTTGCAGTTCTGCGTCAGGGGGCATGGGCACATTTCTACGTACGCACATGTTGTGTAGCATGACACATGCCATGACCATCTTTGCAACCTTCTCATGGCGGTACAGGAGTGCCCCGCCAGACCTGCTGAGGCAGCGGAAACGACCCTTCAGTAGGCCGAATGCCTGTTCTATGACTACACGGGTACGTGAGTGGGCATGGTTGTAGTCCTCCTCATGCTGGTTCTGTGGGTTCCGGAGTGGTGTAAGGAGCCATCTCTTCAGTGGATACCCGGCATCACCTGTATGTGGACAATAAAGGATGTTTGAGGAATGCCATTGCTACGTAAGCACCCCCCCCTTCCTGCCAGGTCATTGCCGCATCACATACCCCACATTATCATGCATGAAATGAGACTCACCGAGTAGCCAGGATCTGTTCCCTGCGTGTTGCTCCATGTAGCGTGGTATTGTAGAGTTCCGTAAGACCATGGAATCATGGGTTGATCCAGGAAATCGGGCACAACAATGTGTAATGATCCTGTTGGAGTCACACACCATTTGTACATTAAGAGAATTATATTGTTTTCGGTTGCGGTACTGGGCCTCCATGGCATGTGGGACAACCAATTCCACATGGGTGCAGTCGATGGCACCAATGCAACCCGGTATGCCGCCAAGTGCATGGAATCCCACTTTTGTGTTTGTAATCTCCTGCTCCGAGCGTGGTAAAGAGATGTAGTCGTCTGCGTGCTTCAGGAGGGCATCGAGCACTTGCAATAGTGTCCGTGACAACAGTGGCTGTGAAATGCCATGCAACTGTCCGACTGTGTGCTGGTAGGAGCCTGTGGCCAGGAAGTGGAGTACAGACACCACCTTCAGTAGGGGTGGGATGGCGGTTGGGCTATCTATCATGCTGACAAGGTCAGCGTGTGTCATGTCCACAATGGCGGTTATGGTGTCCCGGTCCAAACGGTAGAGGGTGTGGATCTGCTCATCAGTGAGGTTGAACGGATGTGCTCGGAGGCGTGGGATTGCGGGCTGCCTGCGTGGTGGTAGTGGCTGTGCTGGTGGGCCTTGCTGGCCCTGCCTTGCCCTCCTCCTCCTCCTCCTGCGTCTCCTCTGTGCGGCCGGTTGTTGTAGTAGTTTGTGTTCGTCTTCTTCTTGAAGTTGGAGTACTTGCAGTGCTATCAGGTCCCCCAGGGCCAACATCGCTAGACCTGCCGGTAGCATTTTGGAGTGGGTGTGGTTGTGGGACGGGGTTGGGTGTGAAATTTATGTGTTTTCAAGCTGTATAGCCTCCAGCTGTGGTGATTCATTCCACCTGTGCAAGCTGCAATCCCCTTTGGGCGAGCACGTCCCGCACACAACGCTGCAATTCGACGCATGGCATCTTGCTATTACAATCATGTATTTCATCCCGATGGAAGTGAGATATTGGTTCATATGTTCACTATGCTATGGTCCCATTGTTTCACATACTATTTTTGCGGTCGCGAAGAAACTTGTGAAGGGTCAGTGGAATGTAGTACTCGATTAACGGTGGACCCTCATGCAGCACTGTACCGCGGTTCACCGACGGGCGGGGCGTCCCATTTGTGAGTGAAGCCAGTTGCCATTTTCACACACTGCCGCACTACATGGATGAATTTGTGATTTCATGCGGTCACAGATGCATTTTCGACGTGATGTTGCAAATGAGGAATTCGAAGGACAGCGCTTTCGGTTTCCAGCTAGCGGCGAGGAGACGCCCACAGGTCTGACTGCATATATAAAGTTCTATTGTTTAATGTCCTTGGGACAGGGGCCATGGCGAGAATGCAATGATTGATATGAATAGTATGGGATGCGCAATAGCGTAGTGGAGGATAAGGCAGGACGTTCCCAAATACATGTTACTTCACAACACTAGAATTCCGGCCTGGAGCACAGAGGATTTTGCAGACTGCATTACGCACAGACTCAATGGAAGTTTCACATGTTATGTGAGTAAATAATCAGGCGTTTTCATACAGGGATGAGGGAATGATGTATGGATGCATGGACAGATGATTTAATAGAGAGTCTGCCATGTACATGGCTTTTTGGAATCTATCCACTTCCCCTGCGCTATGTGATGCAGGGCTGCCATAGTGGGACCATCGTCTATCTGCCCTTGTTGAACCCTCCCTGTCTCGACGCGCCTTCGGACACTTGTGTCTATGCACGTTACTAATCCCATCTAATGGATTCTGTTTTAACAGACGCATGCACACAAACACTCGTTTGTAATAGTGTTTTCACCTCGATTTATATAGTTATGATTCGCAATGATTTTTGTGTGCGATTGATCCTTTTGAGTGGGCTAGCATGCATATGGCTGTGGATTTAGTGTGATCATTGAAGTGAGTAATTCAAATGGAGTTCTGATGCCCATACTATTCTTTTTCATTTCATTTGGGTGACAGGTATCTCCTCCCCTTTTGCCGCTGCCATCTGTATGCCACTCCTGCAGATGGCTTTTACTCCCGACACCTGCTGCTTCGTGTTAATCAGTGGAGCACCATTACGATCTTGTGGGACGATCGCCAATGGCCCACATGCCCTTACGCAGTACTAGTGGCTAGGAGCAACATTTCGACCTTTCAGCTGGACTAGTGCCTACCTAATGGGACGGCCCTGCGGTTCTAGGCGCTTCCATGTTGCCTTTTTGAACGTGAATGTAGCCCCTGTGTACCATGAAGGAACAGGGCGTCACACAAGAAGAAGCTGGTCATTTATTGCGGATGCAGCCCACAATAATGAAATATATTTTGGAGTTCATGACCTAATGGCTGTATGGGCCTGGTGATTTTGTTGTGCATTAAATTTTGATTGTGATATTGACTGTGTAGCGTTATTCTTTGCAAGTAATGTAGCATATTCCTATTTGTGGAGCGATGTATTGTGAGAAGATCTGCTTTGGGTTCCGGCTTCTGAGTATAGTTGCGTGGTACTGTACTGGGCGCGTTTGCCTACGAAGCCCAGTGAGGTCAGGGATAGGGCCTGCCATTATGACTATTTTAATGATGTCATGCTCATGGGAGGGGGATTAGCTTTTGTGTAACAGTTGCCGGTCAGCCAGGTGGATTGGTGGAATGATGTGATTATCAGAAAATGGCTGGTCACAGGTGCCTGTGTTTGCGTGCGTTTCTAGGAGGGAGACTGAGGTCATGTCCATTGGAATAGCTTCTGTATTCGTGCCATCTGTGCCCTGCAGCTCCCATTGGCCCCTCTTGAGATGAGCCTGGCTGCTCAGTCACTCTGCCAACTTGTGTGGTACATGCTTATGCTGATGGTTGGTTTGTTTACTGGCAGGAGTATAGGGCTGGTGCAGTCTCACTCAGGATACTGCTTTGAATGTTGCCTTACACTGGTGTCAAGCGATGGGGGGCCTGTTTTTGTTTGTCTCAGTTTTCAGTTCATGTTGCTGTACTTGAAGCTTCACATGCCTGTGCTGCATCAGTACGGCAATGGTGCCATGGCTAATATGGATGGCCACTCACACAGCACTTGGAGCCCCTACATTCATTTGTTCGTTGGCATGCATGGGTGACTTGTACATTTCACTGGTTGCATTGTGTGACTTCATTAAACCTACGAGGAGTTGTGCAATGTGGCCAGGGAGTGGTGTACAGGCACTCTGTAGGGCCTTTTACGGTTGGTTCGCGATGCCGTACTTCTCACCATGGCGGAATGGTACTTTCCGCCATGCTTGATGGCGTTAGGTACATGTCCGCTAGGGTCAGAATTCCCGTACCGTTGCGCCATGGTGGTAATTACGGTTTCGCTTGGCGCGCGTGCGCGTACTTGGTGCAGTTAGCGTTGGTGTTCACTACGGTGTCGCTAATGGCATCGTACTTTACGGTGACGGGTCATAATCGCACCGAGCGCTATTCGATGGCGGTATTGCATTTCCGCCATCGTTTTTCGATTTCCGCCAGGGTCGTAATGAGGGCCATTGAGTCGATGTACTTTACTGAGAAATGTAAAGTAGATGGAGTTTATAAGATTTTGTTTAAGTTCTATTTTTTAACTGTGTACTGTGGTTCCTAAATGAACCTTTCTTATGTTGTTTTTTAAAAAATAATTTTGCAGGAGAGGTTAGAACATAAGGTGAGGAGCGAAATGAGGGAAGAGGCACCAAGCACTAATATGGAGAGGCAGGTGGACAGGGGAAGATGTTGTGCGTGTGTTACTTCTAAGGTAGTGGGCAGTGTTTCTCATGCTCCTTGATTACAGCTACAAACGCACTTCGAAAGTATATACTGTATGCAGTATATACATGTGCAGTATATACAAAGGACTGTTGTCTTCCAAATATATTAATCAACAGACTCTTTGATTGCTTGGAAGGTAGCTGGTGGGATTTTGTGTACCACAGAAGTAGGCTGTGTGGTTACGGTATAGGTTGAGGAAGATGATGTGGAGGAAGACAGTCTACTACTTGCTAAGAAAGGAACAATCTTTCTGAGAGCATTGCAGGAGTTGGATTTGGTGTGGCGGCACATGGAGGTGGTCCCGTAGGAGGAATGTCCCGGCACATGGAGGTGGTCCCGTAGGAGGAATGTCCAGGAAGTCTGTGACTAAGTACACTTAGTGCATTTCACTTTTCTAGCTCCAGCCTTTGGTACATTCCCAACAATGGTAAAGAACTGCCACACTCATGATTCTCTCTGGGTGCTAGCGGTAGGCACTTCCTCCACCTCGTCTTCTTTGTCCTCTTCATTGTCTTTGGAAAACTGCACTTTTTTTGTTGTGTGGGTCCTCCAGCTGCTGGTGGAGGTGGCTCTTGGGGAGGAGGGATGGAAATAGTTGATGCCATTTTTAAGATGAATAGCAATTTTGCTAATATTCTTCCAAGAATGTGCTTTGAAATTGTGAATAGATTGTGAATGGATAATGAGTACAAATAGGTGTAGGAGATGTGCAAGGGTACATTTTGAGCTTGAAAGTTCCTACATCAGTAGAAAATGTAGGTCCAAACTGTCCTCAATGCAAGGACCAGACACGAAGTGCAAGCGCGTTCATGGACACGTAATCATGCCGTGCGTGAGCCATGGTCATGTGGCACTGTCTGGAAGGTCCGCAATGATGTCAGATGTTTGCAGATGTTGAGGGAAGAAAAATAGTGGAAACAGTATAGAGGTGTTAAAAATGATGCTAGAAGGTGGAAAATGGCTTTAAAGAGACGCTATGGTTAAGTTACACTAATAAAAGCCTATAAAATTCAGTGAAAAAACTTTGTTAAAGGGACGTTATGGTTAAGTTGCACTAATAAAAACCTATGAAATTCAATAAAAAAATATTGTTAAAGGGACGTTATGGTTAAAAGTAAAACAGAAAAACCTCAGAAATTCACCAGTTATGGCAAGTTAAGCAACCATAACTTGCACCACCAACATGCACTGCTAAGACTATCACCCATGACATCAAAGACCATATCACTTATCTGGCCCACTTCTTTTTGTTCACTGACATATCTAGGCCAGGTGGTTTTGTTCACTGACAGTCAGAATATTAAAATTCAAAAGGTGCTGGAACATCTAGGCGTTAACCTTGTCCTATGCTCTTAAAATATTTTATAATTGGGTTTGGTCTCAGTTCATGGTGCACGTACATGGGGCAATAGGCAGGCCTCAAATACGCAATTCATTTGTATACATGAAGATAAACTTTAATGCTATTAACATTTTCTGATGTTGCTGTTTCTTTCTTCCTTACTTTAGTTTCCCTGTATGTGCCTCTGGTTTGTATGCATTGTGGATCTTCATATGTATTGTTTGTACTAGCACAAGTGTGAACTAAGTCTTGAATTGTTAGCTAGTTAGTACATGTTGAACATTACTCAAAACTCTGATACGGTAGCATTCATTATTGTACTATCCAAAATTACATGATTATAAATAGTGTACTTCTATGGTGCATGCTGCAGTCGTTGCCTATGTTTATATATGATTAGGTTTCTGTATTAACGACAACACGCCAATACAATGATATTAGATGAGTACATTCTTTAATAGATTAAGTAGTTCATGATAGGTCTCCCGATCACCCCTGACATCTTGTTACCAACATTATGAACACAACCCCTTGTGGGGACTTTTCATCAAAATTAATTTCACATGTGATGTCATCAGTGATGTCATCAATGACATTTGTAATGTCATCTTTGAGGTCCTGAGTGTTAGTTTTACCGTTCCTTTAACAAAGTTTTTTAACAAATTATATATCATCTCACTTTCTACAAGTATATCTATATGACAGGTTAAATACAAATGTAAATTCTATACATACACATTATGTTGAAAAAAACCTAAAAGAATAAGAGTTTCAAAGAAAAGGGATATCTACAGTGTAGTATAGAAAAATAAATTAACACTGTATGATTACCTCAACTACACGTACCATTTGTGTCACTACAAACTTGGTGTTGCATCAGCAAAATCTAAATAGCATTGCCCCAATGTCAATAGTTCTACACCTATAAAGGCATTTCACCGGTTCCATGTAATAATGTCGCCACAAAAATATTGCCATACAAAAATATTGCCGAAAAATGGTCGGTTTTTGTGGCGACATTATTGCATGGAACATGCAGGGGACAGCCCCGCAACCCCCACATTTATTTTTATTTTATTTGTAAACTTTTTATTTTTTTTGCCCCTGTCGCCATATATATGGTCACCCAAATAATATCGCCACAACATTTTCCCAGCGATATTATTTACGGCGACCATATATGTGGTGATATTATTACCTGATACCATTTCACCACAGTGAAGATATGTTTCAATACTGTACAAACATTATTTAATATTAAATAACAAATTTGCAGATTCATTTGTGCAACCTTAACCGAGAAACCAAGACAAAGAAGCTAACTATGTCTTCAGTTTTACAAATAAATGCATGAAGTCATGCCAACTTTTTAACATTATGTTGAGTATAAATCTTTTTAAAGTATAGTCATACCAATATTTCAAATCATAGCTAGACAATGAAAAAATGTGTGAGTGTAAATGTATTAACACTTAACAAAATCTACACTAAGAACCTAACAAATGTCATTTCCATACTTCTTGTGAAATATGTGTGTGTCCTTTGTTTGGCCATGTGCACACATGAGAAGTTAATAATGCCATTTCAAAATGTATACATCATATTTGAAATTTTTAAAAACTGGGATTGTTATTTAAACTTTTATTTGCACAGATAGCTGTGTGCAGTGTGGAATACTTTTTTTAATGAAATCAAACTACATTTTAAAATGTAACAATTATCTCTACATTGCCCTTAAAATACTTCTTTTTTAATTTAGGGTGCATCCTTTTTCTGGTCCCCTAAAATGACAATTGTGTATAATCTGCTACAAAAAAACAAAAAACATCCACAGTGTAACAACACAGTAAACTTTTCTGAAAGCTTCCACACTGCAAAAAGAACATCTTTAAACATTGAACAAACTAACACTTAAAGTAAGAGTTTTTCATTTTTTTATTGAATAGAAATATATTTTTAAACGTTGTGTCATCCTTATTTTGGCCACCTACACACATGACAAGTAAAGACAGCATATCTAAATCCTTCCCTAAAATTCTTATTAGTAGTCAGATGTAATTTATTTTACAAACATTGTACTTCATTGTTTGTATATCAACATCCTGCTGTTTACTTGTTTTGTGTAAGAATTCATGACCTTCTAAACTCCCTAACACTCAAAATAATGTACATGGAACAGCTAATACATTTCGTATTGACATTGCTGAATGTGTACCGTGTGGTTTTTCATCCACAGATATTTTAAGAAATAAAAGTTCCACACATAGCTGCTTGTCTGCTGTGGAAGCTATTTCTTGTATCAACGGGGCCATTTGAAACAATATACACTAAACTGCATTAGAATAGCATTCAACTCCCATTTCATTACTAAATGCAATGCAATGGGAGTATGTCATAGTTGAACAACTCTCCAGTCTGGTAGATTCTGTAGTTCTTTAATCTTAAGAGGAATGATTTTATTTGAATGTAGTTTCATTGGCTCCTTATGTTTCCTGGATAAGTGCTTAGCGGGTACAAGGTTCAGGCAAACAGCATACAGTACACATTAACTTTGAAATTCTTCAATGAAAGAAAATTCAGCTGTCTCTTTTCTTTCATCAAAGTTTATTAAAAATAAACCTTCAATATTTTTCACACGTGACAAAGCTACTTATGCCATTTCTTCTTTAAACACTGTATGACCAATGTCAATAAATGCTGCTTCTAAAGTCAACCCTGGTGATTTATGAATAGTAAATGCATGTGCAGAGTACATTGGAAATTGTGCTCTTTTCACAAAGGTATGCTTAAAAAGCATGAAACGTGCAGAGGTCTGAGCAATCAAATGAGTTTCTTCTACACAATCAAACTTTACTTAAACATGTTCAATATTTGTACTGTGAGGAAAATTGTGAAATGCAGTCACTCTACCCATCGCTTCATTGACGAGATCAGTTCCAGCATTCAAATTCCTCTTTAATAACATTACTCGTGCATTGACGCACAGTTTTAAAACTGCATCAAGACCGGCTGTTTTAGAAATTGAATTCTCTACTTGAACTAATCAAGCTTTTGCTCCCTTATCAAACTCTAATGGCATAACATGACCATCTAAAACACCACACAATGTTACCTCCACAATATTCTGCTTCTCTTACAGTAGCATTGTACAGTTAAACCTGTAACTATTTGCAAGTGTGCACATCAAAGCAACACACAAAATCTTTCTTTCCTGAAGAGTCAACATGACATAAGACAGACTGAAATCTGCATGAAACATACTAGAAACCAGTCTTCCCTTTAAGACTGCTTTCACATTCTCCTCAAGAACACCTATACGAATCTATCAGCATGTTTTGCATACTCAATGGGCCTCATAGGTTGGGCGGTATCCTGGCTCAAATACTGCCCAACTGTAGCCGTGTTAGCGGCAGCCAGTCTGGTAATATTACCGCCATATCACGGGTTTGACATTAACAGTAAATCCACATTCGGTCGATTCGACCCAATGGGGCATTTGCGGCACTAATACTGTGTGCTAATACAGCCAACAGTAACAGCACCGAAAACAGGGCACTAAATGGGATTTTCATCTCCAGAGAAAAGCTTGAAGTTAAACAGGCCATTTAGCACCCAACTCATGATCGGGGCAGCCCTTAAATGCGGCAGTAATACAGTTACCGCTGAATTAAAGGGCTACTGCCCATCTCATGATGAGTCCCTAGGGCTGCAGATTGCCTCATGTTAATGGTAAGTTCCTGGAATTCAAAACAATTCCAAAGATTGAAATTACTGGTACTTCCTATATTTTTTGACTATCCTTACAATGCAGCATTGTGAAAACTTGTTGACCTTTCAGAGGAGTTCATTGTAACAAGTCTCCAAAAACAAGTAAATGTTTACCTCCAACAAAATGTTGTAATCAGTCTTCAAAACCTCTCACAAGTGAATGAAAGCTAGCATCAAGTTAGACACCATGCTTACTTCATCTACAATCAAGGTACTTCATTTTCCAAGAACTTTTCTACTTCTTGTGCTGTACTTGATACACGTTTCTGATACTCTAGTTTGCTGTCATGCTCCACTGGTAACAACAGTTGATGTAAAGTACCACCTCCTACACTGAATGCTGCTAACCCTGTTGGAGCAGTTACAATACATGACAAAGAGCAATCAGTTACATTTTGGATCATAGCTCTAATTGCATGAATTCACAAATATTTACCTGTTCCGGCTTGAACACTAACGTACAAGAATGCAGGTTTGTATTGGACACAAGAACATTCATGTTTGTCATGCTGTAATCCATGTAAGAACATATCTTTGATTTCATAATTAATTTAATTTTGCTCTATATTAAGTGTACTATTTGATCATAATTTGCATTTGAAAATTAAGTTTGTTGTATTGTACTTTCTAACTCTTCCATGGCAAGCTCAAAATCAGTTTGATAATTGCCTCACCAAGCACTTTTCACTTCCTGCTGAATCTTGACTTCCCTCAGGAGGTTATTTTGCCAATGCAGCTGACAAAGGTTATTCTTGACGTAGTTCTTTCTCCAGTAACTGCAAGTACTGCTCACATTTTGGATATGTAATGAAGCTTTTTTTTTAACAAATAATGAGTCTTCAAAAGTTTCAAAACTTCCAAATAAATCACTCTCTGGAAAAACAACTGCAAAAGACAAAAATGAAAGTATTCCCTTTTCTCTCCAGTTTGGCAGGACAGTTTCATGTGGTTGATGAGACTTGCTTCTCTTGTCTCACTATACATCAATGTACTTTAAACTGTCCTCTGTCACTGTTTGTTCCAATATTTTTATATGAGTAGCATTCTGCTACTTCGTATAAACAAAGATCCTCCAAACTTTGTTTGTTTGTTTGTTTGTTTATTTTATTTGTAAAGCGCTCTATACCCAGGTTTATATGGGCGCACAAGAATATGGTTACATGGCAGGTTTATACAGTTTACAAATATACAATAGAAACAACAGCAGTCAAGAATGAATGTTTCGCAACACATATGAAGTGAGTACATAGGGCTATGTGAGGTGTTGCGAGGACCTGGGTGGTGTAGGTTATTTATTCAATAACCATGTGATGACCTGGGTTCTAAATAGTTGAAAGGTAGGGATAGATTTGATGTTTAGTGGGAGTGTGTGCCACAGTTGGGCGACTAAGACCGGGAAGCTGGATCCACCTGCTCTTTTGCAGGAAAATTTGGGCACCACCAGGCTTAGTGTGTTGGTGGATCTGGTGATTCTGGTGGCAGGTTTCAAAGTAAATTTGTCAGTTAGATAGGGCGGGGCAAGGTGGTTGAGGGCTTTGTAAGTGAGGTAGATTGTTTTTAGGTCGACATTTTGCTGGATAGAGAGCCATTTACAAGATTTTCTGATAGCAGAGATGTGTTCTCTCCTGGGAATATCAAGGGCAGCTCGGAGTGTGTTATTTTGGAGGACTTGTAATTTATTGATTATGGATTTGTTTGCACCTACATATAGGCCATTGCAGTAGTCAAGCTTGGACTGAATAAGTGCTCTGGCTAGTGTAAGGAGGCTGTTGGTAGATAACAGTGGTCTGCAGGCCCTGATCAACTTGCCTGTGTAGGCAGTGGCTGAGGCGGTCATATTAATATGTTTGGATAGATTGGTGTTGGTATCTAGATAGAAGCCAAGAGTTTTTACAATTTTAGCGATGGGTATAGTATTACCATCAATGGTGAAGTTGGTGTAGCTAGGACTGAGTTTCTGGATAGTTAAGGGGGATCTGACAAGGAGCAATTCAGTCTTGTCATCATTCAGGCAGAGGCCATGTGTGGCCATCCATGCCTGAATGATGGAGAAGACTTTGTTGATCCGGCTGGTGTCCGTGTTGTAGTTGCCAGATAGGGTTGGGAGTATCTGGATGTCGTCTGCATAATTGGTATAGGTGACACCCAGATGGTCCAGCTTGTCGAATAACAGCTTTGTAAAAATGTTGTACAAAGTGGGTGAAACACATGAGCCTTGTCAGATGCCACAAGTGATGGGGATTGGGTCAGCTGCTGCTAGTGGAGAGAGAACATGCATGGTCTTATTATCTAGGAAAGATTGGATCCAAGAGATTGTTGACTGAGAGATGTGAGCTGCCGTTGACAGGTGGTTACAAAGGATTTTGTGGTCAACCAGGTCAAAAGCAGCAGAGAGGTCTAAGAGAAGGAGGATGGCAGTTCTACCTTTATCTTTAAAGGTAGATTTGGATAATATGTATCAATCAAGTTGGTTTTTAGAATATCTGTACTGTCAGGTACTGTTTCAGCTAACTGCTGAATTACACTCAAAGGCTTCAGTATCCATTTTTTAGTACTAGCTGGGCCAAGACTTAACCCAAATACATTAATGCTACGTCCATACAGAGGCAAATGCGTTAGCCAGTCTGCAGATTTGTAGCTACCACACTCTCTGTGTGAGAGCATCTTCAGACCAAAGCTTAGATGTTTCTGACTAAGTCTTTTATCTGATGATGAATCTGCCATACCTCACTTGCATTGCTCTTTTCAGCTTTTGTCATGTATGCTGTAACATAGCAAGCAACAGCTGTTATATCATCAGCAATATATTATTCATCAGTATTTGCATTCCGAAGCTGAGCAATGATGTGATTCTAATAATTAATTAATTGGCATTCCATATCTGTTTTTAAATGATAGGTATTTCTTGGCGACTTACCAGTAACATGGTACGAACATATGACATAGAACTATTCACACGACCTATGTCACAGGCCTTGGTAAGCCAAATCTGCACTGAGTGTGGTACTTGCCTTTACGTTTGTATTTTCTCTGACAGTACGTTGCAGATGAGTGCTTTTGAAATCTTTCCACCTTGTTCCATAGATCAACATTAAAATGCTGAGAGGGAATGGAACAAGTAAAATATATTTCTATGAACTCAATCACACAGCCATCACTTTCCTTCCCAAACTGAGGAGCACCTTTAATCCACAGTAGCAAATGTATATGTGAAGCCCCACATGCCTGGTACTCTTTCCTCAACAAAAAAAATGTTTGACAGTGCCTAATGGACCATTTTCTTTATTACATATAATGTGTCACATGGCTATAAATCTGTGATAAAAGAATCGCTATACACTTACAGGGTCCAAGGAACACAATACTGCTGGTGTCATGTGTTCTATGTTTTCTTTCTGTGGATTAGTTTCACAAATCCACTCTGCAAAATCATTCCAACCATACTAAGCGCAACTTAAAGTCACAAACCAAGTTGGAAAGCCCAGGTTTCTGACCATACATCTAACCTCTGAGTGTCTCCTATACCAATATTCATTGGTCCCTTCCATTGTAGCAAGAATATTGGAAAGTTTACCATCTGAAACTTCATTCTATTCTTTCACCTGTTGCAGCATCTCACATGCAGAAAGATGTTGTAATCTAGTTGCCGTCTGAAGTGTATGAGCAACGGCATAACATAATGTTGAAAATTCACTTTCATACAATAATTGAAAATAAATATTCAACATTGGTGTGCAGAATCAAGAATCTTCAGAATACATTCTTCTAAAACGATATTCTGAAGAAGAGATTGGAACCTTCTGATCATCCAATCTGCCGACTATACCAGTAGGAAAAAGCATAGAGAAACAATGAGCTTCTAACATCCTTTCCCAGACACTGACCTGCATACCTTTCGTTGCTTCCATTTGATACAATTCTAAACTGTCGCCCATGACTTCACACGAATGCAGAGGATGAATAGTGTAATGTTCATATAAACTATTCCCTTCTGCAACAGATAGACGTTGGAACTGACCTTCACTGCTTTTGCTTGTTGACTCAACATCAAGCAAAGAGAAATCTGGTACAGTCACACTGCCTCTGTATAAATCATTTTGCTCCAATAGAAACACCAATGCATTTTCACCTTTCCAATATCTATATGTTGTTGCCAAATGTTATTATCTTTAGAGGCAACACAATTTACTAAAACAAACAAAGAATCTGCAATGTCATTTTTCACTCCTAGAGTGCTGACATTCCCTTCCAAATTGAGAGGTAGAACAGTTTGCAATGCAATCACTTCAAACATGTTCAATCAGTGAAGCAAAACAGGGATATCAGGCACTAACATGTCTTTCAAGATACTTTTTGCAGGAATACTTGTTTGGTTATAAAAACCCAACACAGTGTCTACACACAAAGTGCCTCACTTGTGTCAAATTCTACTACAAACAAATACAAATACAGTTCTTTCCAAACATCTTCTACACTCTGTTTAATTTTCTCCTTGATGTAGACTAGTTGCACAGGAGACTTATGAAATGTGCATCAACAAGATACACAAACAATGTAAGGTCTTTTGATAGAAGACAACTCAAACATTGCAATTTTTATTTTATACTGTTGAAAAATTACATCCTTTGAGAGCATAGGATCATCATTTCCACTTCCTGTAAGTGTTTCATATACATACACATACTCTTTTAAATGCTTTATGTTTTATCATTTGTACTGTACAAACTACACTTTCTACAGTTCCATTCAAAAGTGTTTGATTTCAAAGTGCAAGAGACCTACTTGGTGTTATGCACTCATATAGTTTAACTACAAGGTATCTAATTTTAGTATGATGTGCAGCCAGTATCTGTATATGATGAAACTGACACTTACACCTACTTTTATCGAGACAAGCTAAAGAGTGACTCAGAACTCCTGTTTATTCACAAACATTTGAACATTATTATGTTTGTGCAAAACTTGCAAAAATCTCTTTAAGACTTTACAAGATAACTTATCAATATTGCACAAAAAATAGCACCACCATATCTCACTTTGCTTTTTAAGTTTTATTTTAGACTGACCTAAACTTGCAATTTCTGTATTATCAGTTTGGTATTCCTTCATTTTTAGAAATCACAATGTTTTGGACTTCATAGCTACACTCACACTCATTAATAGCAAGAGGCACATTCTTTCCTTGAATGTAACTCTCCTCATTAAAACATCTTTCTGTATAAAAAGTGTGTTTCCACTCTCCACCAAACACATCACAAAAACTGTCATGTGTAAGTACATTAACTATTTCTATATTTCTATGGAATGGTGTAGTCACCCTAAGTTTATTCAATTCAAAAAATTAACAATTTTCTTTTCATATGAAAAGCTTTTTTAATCATTACTTGTAGTTTTTCTTTTGCAAAAAAACGCTTTAAAACATATCTAGATTTTGGTTTTACACTTCTGATTTGTAAAAACTGGAGAGTGGTACATTTTCCTTGACATATCGGTATTCCTTTGTTTCAAATTGATAGCACATTTACTATCTTTTCTTCTAAAAATCTTGGTTTATTTACTTACTACTAACAGATTTGGTAAATTGTTTCTTTTATTACTTTCACTAAAAACATTCTGGGTTCTATTCATTTGTTCATTTGGCACATCTCCTATTTGAAATTTCAGATTTTCAAAAGTATTATCGATAACGGGTATTGTATTATCTACACTGTTTGTGTACTCTGCCACTCACTTGCTCCTTCTACCACCTAGGTAATCAACCCTCATTAGGCATCCTCATCAAAGGCAGTGCAAAGACAGGACCTTACCTTTTTGTACCTGTTCAGGCCTGATAGGGCCAATGGCCTGACCCGCTATTCTGCATTTCACCTACAAACGAATCACTACTACTGCTACTCAACAAAACACATCACCATGTGTGTCCACCCTCCACCGACCATCCCCACTCTTACTAGTATTTGAATGACCAAGTGCCCTGTGTAGCCCCAGAAAGCTACCCTAGCGAACCTCATCAATACAGACCTTGCCCCATCACAGTGAACATTTCCTTAGTAATACCTGGCATAGTGTAGCCATAACTTCAGGGTACAATTTCCAAACCACTTCTCAAAAGAAGAAATGTTCACTTAAACGTACCAATTCAAATTAACTTTCCCTGTAAAATGGGAGAATCCTGGGATTACCCCAAATAAGTAAAATAACATTTGCCAAAAATCAAACTAAGTTAGCATTGATCAACTGCTCTCTGTCATAAAATGTGTCATATTTAAAGACACATTCAAACACGCCACAATTCTGACACAAAAGGAGTTACTAATATGGGGTCAAAGGGAAGAGCATGATATCCACCTTTGAAGGACAAACACAGGTGCAATATTTTTCAAGGGTAGAGATATGCTGCTTGTTTGATGATAGAAAGTATTTGTCACCCCCTTTCATTTTATACCTTCCTATGTCTGTGCATTGTGTAACAACATACGTGATCACATAGCATGGAACCCAAGTGGGTTCCTGCCCTCCTAAAGCACACCATTTACAAGCAAATTATGAAAGTGGCAGATATGGTTGCTGTTTATTATGTATAACTTACTAGCAACATTTAGTTGTGTCTACCACACAGATTATACTCATGTGCATGCACTGGTGCTCAACATTATAGTGCACATACTGTTCTACATACAATACAGAGATGGAATCTACTTTCAAATTTGTAACCAAAATGTTAGACTCAATTTCACATATATTGTTGGTGAGAAAACTGTACATAGCTGAGCTACATAATACAACAATTACATTAGAGTGGAAGTTCTGCAGCATAGAAAAATGCCCCTGCTCTTAGTGCTTGAGTAATTTTGGATGGTATTGAACAGCTCATGTAGTGTAAATAAGATAAGCAAAGTAGAGTTTCACTGGGTGGGCCTGAGTTGTCAGGTTATGATATATCTGTGGTTGTCACAGTAAATCGTTTGGATAATAAAGCTGAATGAAAAGTGAGCTAATCTTATATGCCACAGAAACCATTTCTTTCATAACCTAACAATTCATGATGAAACATAGACATATGAAGTGAAAGATATACATACACCATATGATTTGCAAGGTCATATCTATATAAGAAACAGTCAAACACATTTCATGGATCACTGCAGAAAAGCTGAAATGCAAACTATGAGGCCTTATCCACCTTGAATTCACCTTCACTTTGCTTCATAATTTCTCTGAAACCATTTACCCTGTATGTTTTGCCTGAAACACCAAATGACTTAACTAATACCTAGCATACTGTAGCCATAACATCAGAGTACAATTCCCAAACCACTTCGCAAGAGAAGAAATGCTCACTGCAAACTTACCAGTTGAAATTAACTTTCCCTGTAAAATAGCAGAATCCATGAATTGCCACAAATGAAAAAAGAACATTTGCCAACATCATAAACAAGCTAGCATTCATCAGCAGCATTACAACATAAGACTTGTCATATTTAAAGCTACATTCAAACACTTGTGACATAAAGGGAGTTACTAATATGTCCTTGCTTCTTTCTCTATAGATATGACCTGGAAAATCCTATAGTTGGTGCACATCGTTCACTTCATATTTTCATCCCTTATCATAAATTCTTAGTCTGTGAAACAAATGGTCACCATGATCTACAGAATTATCTCAGTTTTCATTCAGGCCTAGCGTCTTGAACTATGCAAAAAAACAAATGCATCGAAAACTCAGACCTCAGTGGCCACCCATTGAAACTATAATTTTCTCATCTTATTTACACTAAGAGATACATAAATATAACAGTAACAACAACCAATAACAATCAAACTCACAGAAATCTTTGTTTTCCCCCACCCAGCATCTTTCCTAATGGCGGCTACTCGATGCAGATGCAGATTTTGCTTTGTAGCCGCGACTACAAGTAATTTTTTTGCAAACTCAAAAACAAATTAGGCCATCCTTCACAATGTCAAATAAAACAAGGGAACAACTAAGCACATTAAATAACAAACACAAATGAAATTCGGTGCGGTATCATCCACGTAATAATATGATTATTGCACAGAAAATGTATGGTTTATTAGACGTGGCTATAATCTTAGCCACACCTACAGGTAGAACTATTAAAATAATGAAAAGCATTGATGCGCCTATGCACATGCTTTTTTTAAAATGTGGTTATCGAAAAGCCCCTTCAAGGCCATTTGCAGTTAGCCACGGCTACATGAAAAAACAATGAATAGAAAAATGTAGTTACACTCCCACAAACTCCAAACAAGTGTCCCTAACACGCCTACCAGTGCCCCACTCCACTCCCCATGGTCCTCCTCCACTGCATGGCTCTCCTCAATCCCCCAAAACATTCAATGCATTTATGATGCTACTCTACCCAAAATGTCGGAGAGCCGCGGCTATGACATGTCCACAAACACCTGATGTGCCATATGCCAGAATATATCTGCGGATGCACAGGGTGCCACATTTACCCACGTGTAGCAATGCTGCGCACCATATGAGTGCATAATAGCCGCAGGTATACACCCCAATTGTTGCTGTTGCTAGGTGGGATCATCAATACACAAATCAATCCCCTTTATTATAGCCACAGCTATGTGAATTCTTCTTTTTTTTATCTGAGTATGGACCACTTATCACATATAAATACACATATACATTCAAATAATTCCCAAACATTTCTTTTTAATATAACCATTGTTAAAGGTCATTGTTTTTTTATAGCCGCTGTACAGGAGGATGGAGCATCCTCTGACAGGCCCATAGGTCAGAACTCACCCTCTAGTACCTGTAAGACAAGATAGCTGCATCTTGAGGAGGTTAGGGTGCAGGATTCTCTTACTCCGACACACTTCAATAAGGACAACTCAATAGTTTGGCAAACGGATGTCCGTTTAATGACAAGTACAAATAACGGGGAAACAAATGGTAATCATCAATGGTGCAATAGCCTGTCTTGCTTCAACTCCCAACTTCTTCATGCTGACAGTAACTTTTATAGCAAATTCGCGTCATCATTGACGTGTAAAATTCATAAATTTGACGTGCAATTCTATTGGCTGGAAAAGGTAACTTAAGTATAGGTGCTATATCTATGTATGGTAACAGTGTGTGTGGATTGGATAACTCTTATCGGGCGGGCGTCTACGCCCATCCCACTACATCACTCGTGATAGATGTCACTACGACAACGACGTCTTATTGGCTCTACAAACTATAGGATCCTAGATTATTTGGTCCATTGTGATTGGGTGGGTTACACCCCTAGGCATAAATCTTTAATTAGCAGCATGCAGAATTGACACCCAGATGCGGAGTGCCCCAAGATTCACCCTGCATCCCTTCCATCAATCAGCGCTTTAGGGCTATGTGTCAATTAGTTGCCTGAGGATGGCCTCGGAGCTGTAGCTTCTTATCAGGAAACGTTATGGCATCCTCGGGTTCTGAGTGACATCAGAAATTGGTACCTCTTTGCCATTGGCCAGTCACGTGTCTGTTCACCGTGAATCTGCTTCATTGTCCTTCTTTTTGTATATTTGATTCTTTGTTCAGCCTAGCCACCTGCCTGGGGCCTCCCTATCTTGACCTTCACTGGCTGGCAGTCATACTCTGAAGTTTCAGTTCTTCAGAGTTGCTGCTCTCCTCCCTTCCTGGAGTTGACCTCGAATTCCCAAGCATGAGCTACTTCTTGCTAAGTTTTCGATTCCGCTCTTCCCTTCTGGTTTAATCTGGAATATGAATCTCGGCCTTGCTGGCCCCTTGCAGCCTGAGCTTAATTCTGCTTCACAAAATGGAGTCGCACTTGTATAGCGTGCTTCATTGAGGTAGATATATAATTGGCGCATGCCACTCTAAGCTTCTACTGAGCATTGCAAGCAGTACCATTTACTGAGCTTCTTGCGTTCTGAGCCTATTTACATGCATTCAGTCCATTGCACAATTCGATCCTGGATACGTTCTTTGTGCTGCAACATGGTATCTTCTTATACGTCTGTCACATCATTATTCTTTACAGTTTGTCCTTGCGTACCTTCTTTTGCTCGTCATTTTATGGTTATCTGTATGTCACGTCTGGGCTCTTATGTAGTCACCAATTGCCTTCCATTAAGTCTCTGTGGGGCTCTTCGGGGACAGTCTGTAAGTAATCTCTTCGTGTCAGCTGCTGGTATGGTTGTCTCAGTGGATACCTTGCAGTCCACGGTTGTCTGGTTATTGGCGCTTCAATAGGTATACATGTCCTTCTGATGGGTACCGGACAGGGCCCCACCGTGGCTCTCTGTTGGTTTATTGCTCCTTATAAGTCACATATCTTGGTGAGTAAGCTTCTGGTATCTCGACATGGGTGGCTGGAGTGCACGCCATATTTGGGACCTCCTCTACACACCCCCAAATGGTCGGTTTATCGCCTTTAGATTATTCTTACTTGGTTGTTCTATGTCAATTCTTCGTCATCTGGGTTTGTACATGATGGTGTGAACGTGTGCATCTCTGGAGTCCATATTTTTATCAGTCCTTTCAAACTTCCTGTTGTTTTTACGTGTTTGTCTTTGTTACAGGTCATTAGCTGGCATTGCCCATTTGGGCTGCAGTAAATCCATTTCCCTTCATACCTTCTTCGTTTTCTGGGGTATGCAAACTTTGTTCCTTCTGGCGCAAATTCGCTGGCCTTCACGAAGTTTATTATTTCTTCATCTGTTAGGTCTCTGGGCTTTCATCCTGGTTCGACATCAACCATAATTTTCATCCCAATGGCTTTCTTCGCGGTTTTCTGGCATTGTGTTACGATTATCTTGATAACACAAAATCCTAGTATCATTACTAGCAGGGCTCCCAGAATTTTGAATATGTCTGCCATCCATTGTGGGGCCCATAGGAACAGTGTTCCAAACCAGCTGTCGTCATCCACTTTGTCAGTTTCCTTGATCATCTGATTCTGCAGATCTGCCAGCATACTTATGGCTTCTGTTAAGGTTCCATTTTCTTCATCATGTGAAGGTATAAACGTGCAACATGATTCTCCAATTTTTGTGCAAACACCTCCATCCATTGCTGTAATCATGTCAAGTACATATCTGTTCTGGAGGGTCATCAATCGGATTGCTCTCAGTTCTTCTTTGATTGCATTGAATCCTTTTATGGTAGTGTTGATGGTCTGCATTAACTCCCATCTGGTTATCTGCAACCATTTAGCATTCACTCCTATTTGGATGTGTGGCAAGAGCATTGTCACGAATACTGTTGAGCAAGGCTAAATAGTATGTGCTCGTATGGGATTGCATGAAATGCTTCTTCTGATTTGGCAGAAAAGTAATTCTCTCTCCTTATTCGGGATACCAGTTCCACAGACCTCCTTTTCCTCAGGTGAGCATCTGCTTTCGGGAAACTGTCGATATTCAGGTCACTCTTCGGGATCACTAGTTCAGGAATGTTGACGTTCACTATTGTGCATATGCCTCCCCAGTTTTTCGGCAACCTTATGTATGCTTTGGATCCACACGCCCAGTAATGATCCATAATTACTGTGGTTCCGTGAGTCATACCGTCTGCAGCTTCGATTCTCTCCCATCTTCCTTGTGCCATTATTCCTAAAGCATAATTTCGGGCTTTCCAGTGGCACTATCTGCAGGGGTCCCCCTCTATCTTCGACCCATGTTAGTAACTTCACCAATTTTGGCCATAGGGGTTTGCACAGTTTTTGAATGTTCTCTATTGCTTCCTTGCAGGCTCCAAGGACCATCCATGCTTGGCATATCACTACTCCTGCTTCCTATCCATCTGGGGAAAGCACTGTTACCCAAATCTGCATCTGGCCTCTATTTCTCCATATTTGCGCATCTTTTGGAGTTTTCCCTTGGACGTTCATTCTTGGGTTTATCTCCCATCTTGTTCCTGCTCCTTGTGCTTCTGGCTTTGCATACCTAATCACGTGATTCCTGGTGTGAGCTCTGTTTCTTGTCTTGATGTCTTGGATATAGTCGTCTTCATCAGGGTATGCTGCTTCTGTTGCCCATATCAGTGAGGCATCTCGCCCCATGAATTGTCCTCTGGTGTTGCACATTGCTACGTGTGACAAACAGTGTGCTGTCGGGACATTAATTTCTACAGCCACGAAGATCTTGGACTTTCCCATGCTGTACGGTAGGAGTGCGCAGACGTATCATTCTCTTTCAGCTTTTATTCTTCTGACCTCTTTCATGTGTTGGTACCAAATGTTATTTCCTAGATGTGCTGTGCTGTCTAGGTAATCGTTTAGTTCATTGTTGTCTTCATGTGGGTTTCTCTTGATTCTTAATGTCTTTTTGTAGTTTTGTAGTTAGCTATAACTACGTCTCTAAATGCATCTATCTGACTTTTTCTTGCTGTAGGATTCTCAGACATGCTTGTTGGAGGAGCAGCCTTCATTACCTGTATCGCTGTGGTAGGAGACGGTTTTGTGTGTCTCTTCTTCCCCTCTTGCATTCTCCCGTAGGGCTCCTTTAACCACCATCTGTGTATCGTCTGTCCTACGTGTGGCCTCATCGTGGGCCTGGTGCCCGTAGGAACTGATGTTCTTGCTGCGATAATCACTGTGGTTCTATTTTTCAGTTCCTCATGCAGTTTCTTCGCTTTAGTTATACACGGGAACAAATGGTCTATCAGTATTTGTGTCTTTGCAGTCAATTCTTTTGTAGCAGTCTGTCTTCTTGAGTGCTTTGGTTATATCTTTTTCAGTTTGCCTTTTGCTTGACTCCTCTTGGTCACTTCCACCATTTTCGGAAACTGGTTGTTCAGTAAGCAGTCTTTTAATTTCTGTTGCCATCATTCGAGGTTCTGTAGCCATTGACACTTGCCCTTGCTTGTGTGCATTTAGTGTGTGGGTACGTGTAGTTGCCAGTGCTGTGTTTTCATTCATTCCGTGCTGACCCTGTCTCCAGCTTTTCTCTTCATTCGTTACCTCAAATGTGTATGAATAACTGCTAATTACATTTAATTTTAGTTTGTTTACTTTATCATCAGATTTTTTAGGAACTGGAATGACTATATAGGGTCTGGGTGCTTTCACGGGGTTCGTACGTACCTTATCTGGTGGGTGCACTGAAATTGGAGTGCTTCGTGCACCAATAAAGAATGCAGTTCTTATTGTTAATGACAGAAAAACAATAATACTAACTATACATATGCACATTATCGTTCGATAAGACAATTTGCAGCATTTTCTTCCAGGGATTTGGGGGCGCCCCTCTGCTTGTGGGAGGACTAGGTTACTGTTCTGGGCCCCCATTTCAAATATTTCAATAGTTTAAAGTTCTATTAAGATATCTTCTTTTAATTTACTTCATTATGGTCTTTCAGCAGGTGTTGGACGTAAACTGTCTTGTGCTTCGTAAGAGTCCCCCCTCTCGAGGGTGACGATTGTCTCTGGTTGCGGGATGTAGTTCCCTTGCTAGACTATGGAAAAAGATTAGACTAGCCTCTTTGGTGAGTTACACTTATTGAGCATATTCAAAATAGGTCAATTCCCAGTCCACCCCACGAATTTGCCTTAGTCCGGAAGACATGTGGGAATCTTGTTTAAATGCGAAAAAGATGAAAAAAATTGGAAACAGTAGAAAAAAATGGAAAAACTGGTAAAAAATAGAAAAACTGGAAAATTGAAAACATGAAAAAATGTAAAAAATGGTATCGTTCAAAATCAAATCAAAATGGGAGTCAAATAAACATAAAAATGAAAAAATAAAAATAAAATAAAAACAAGTGGTGTAGTTCTCTTCCCTGCTCTTCTCAATCTGTCCCACGGCAGTAAAATGAAGAACTGTGCCTCTGTTCCCTCGATCTGTCCCACAGCGGAAAGTTTCACTGGAATCTCCTCAGGTACTCTCGCTGAACATTGGACAGCTCCACCTGGAGCATGATACCGTGGAGGAGTGTGCCCATATGTGCGACATTAGCTGGGTCTCTGAGGAAGGTGATGACGTCAACATCTGCAGGCCTCCCCACCATTTCTGGATAGTCAGTGACTAGACGAAACAGGACTTTATGCGCCAGGTGGCTGTCCTCGGGTGACAGGGACATTTGTCCTGCTTGGCTGGGTTCTGGATCAAAGGCCTTTCTTTTGACGAGAACAGTCTCTGCACTTTCCTGCTGCGTGGATTGCAATCACGTAATTTATCTTGATCCACACTTGGTTCAGGTATTCATTGTTTCTTGGGTCTCTGATGAATGTTAGAGTATCCATGGTTCTCCCAATGAGTCCTGGGCACTCCTCTATGATGCGAAAGAAAAGCGTGTATGTCAGCTCATGAATAATCACTTGTGGTGGAAGCATTTGTGTCCTTATCTCAGTATTCTGGCAACACAGCGAAGGCTTCCGCAATGACAGTCAGTAGTTGTCAGATCACCTTCTTGTTGGCAGGATTTTGGACAAAGTCTGTGATGCTGGTAACTCTCCCTACAAGTGATGGATATGTCTCTAGTATTAACTGAAAACAGGACAGCACGTCTCTTGTGATATTCCTGTTGGGGGATGTCATACGTTTCTGCAAAACAAAGTCTGGGTGTTGGTTGATTCAGGTGACTGTGTGATGTTCTTAACTTTTGCTCTTAGTTCATCAAAGTCTCGTTTACTAATAATGCTTGGATATGGCTTGATTCAAAAGTTTGTATCATCAGTGTGTTGTGGATTATTCTCTTCTTTACCCTGCAACTAGAATGCACAGAGTGTTTGTTATGTCCTTATTCCCCTTTGCTTGGAGGAACTGTCCAGTTTTAGGCCACAACGTGCATCCGGGTTCTTTGTGTTAGTTTTCCTGCTCAGGCGTCCTTCTTCCTCGTCATAGCTCTGGTCTGCAAGTGCTGAGGTTCTTCCCCATTGTCTGTAGGTTCTTTGCGGTGGGGTGCAGCTAAGGGGATCTCACCGATATAAGGTTTAATGTCATTTAGGAAGATCCAAGCTCTCCTGCCTTGTAGTTTCACGGCTGAGGGAGTACAGTCCTCTACAATGAATGGGCCGTTTAATCTCGGCTCGTCCCACCCTTTCTTTGTGTGATTTCTCACTAGCACTGTATCACCAGGGAAGATGATTGGAGTACGTAGCCCTTGAGCTGTGTCTGTTTCAGCATCTACCTCTGGGTCTTCGTCATCGCTGCAGTTGGTCTGAAATGACAGCGAGGCTTGATGTCATGCAGTTCATATATTCCAACAACTCGGTTCCCAGGACCTCTTGGGTAGACTGGGCATCACATCTAGCTCTATCTTGAGGGGCAAGGGGGGTCCTCATTCTCCTTCCCGTGACTATCTCGTGCGGCGTCAGATGATGGTCGGAGCCTGGTTGGTTCCGAAGTGCATACAATGCCAGTGGTAGACAGTGCAGCCATCCCTTTTTTTAGAGTAAGCTTCAACTTGGCTATCCTTTCCTTCAACAAGCCGTTGAGCCTCTCGCATACACCATTTCCCTCTGGATGATACGCCGACGAGAACTTGTGCTTTATACCAAGCAGCAGGCTAATCTGTTCAAAAACTATATTTACAAAATTAGCCCCATTATCTGATCTCATCACCTCACACACCCCCCATCTAGGGAACACTTCCCTCACCAGAAATTTGGCAGCACAGGTTGAGTCTGGGTGTGTACGGGGACCTGCTTCTATCCATCTAGAGAATGGACACACCACTACAATTAAGTACCTGTACCCGTTACTTACTTGAATCATGTCGACATAATCGACGTGAAAGTGCTGAAATGGCCCGTTTGGTCGGGGGATGACTCCTCTCACTACTTTTAATGTGTGCCCAGCTGTGAACTGCTGGCAAATTATGCAGTTCACTATCAAAAATGCAACCTGCTCTGCTAAATTCGGTATGAACCATTCTTCTGTGAGCGTTGCGGCTACATTTTCTTTTGTCATATGGAACGGGTAATGTAATTGTTCTAGTGATATCTTTAGTAGGGCTACAGGCATTACTGGTTTACCAGTGCTGTCTTGACTCCACAATCTATCAGAGGGGTTCAAAGAACACCCTCGTTGTTTCCACAGGTTCTTTTCGTCATGTGGTGCCTCCCCTTGTAGCTCCATCAATTGAGTTTGCCCCATATTACTATAAGCCTTTGGTGTGGCTCGAGTTATCATCATACGCTCATGGGTGCATGCCACTTCTACTTCCATGATTGTCTCAATTTTGGATGCCATACACTTGGCTTCCGTGTCTGCTGCGTGATTTCCACGTGACACGAAATCTGTCCTGTGAGTATGGGCAGCACATTTCACGAAGGCTATGCCCACTGGGAGCTGTAGTGCCTTGATCAACCTGTCCAATAAGGCTGTGTGCTGCACTGGCATACCGTCTGCTCGGAGGTAGCACCTCCACTTCCAGCGCGCTAGACCTGTGTGCACTGTGGACGTCACATAAGCAGAGTCACTGTACACCGTTACTTCCTGGTCTGCATGATTTTCAATGGCGAGTGTCAATGCCAGTAATTCTGCAGCCTGTGCTGAATAATGAGATGGTATTCGTGCACTAACGAGTACTTGGAATTCTCTGTTCACTTTATGTTTTATTATGGCAACGCCCGTACATCTTTGTCCGTCTTCTTGGTCGATTCTTGAAGAACCGTCAATGAAATTGATCTTACCACCCGCCAGGGCATTTTCCTTCACCCTGGGGATTTCATCATAGAATTCTTCGTAGTTTGCACAGTCATGTATCGGCTCTCCTTCAGTGACTGGCTCAGCTATGAACGTAGCTGGATTCACTGTTTTACATCAAACTATTTTGATCAATGAATTTGATATGATCACCTCATAGGCAGAGGACCTTTGAGATGTCAATGTACCTTTTGGTTTCTCTAATATGGCAAATAATGAGTGTTCAACATATAACATCATGGAGCATCCCATTACAATGGTTGTCGCCTTCTCTATGGCGAACACTGCGGAAGCTAAGCTTTGTTCGCATGGGAACTGGCCTCTCATTACTGGGTCCAAATTCCCACTGTAATACACTAGGGGCTTGTACCCCAATAAGGTTTTTTGAGCGAGTGCTGCCATCATAACATTGCCATTTGTGTGCGAGAACAGGTAGAATTCCTCTGCATAATTAGGAATCCTGAGAACTGGAGCCGTGCAAACTGCTCTCTTTAGTTCTGTGAACCCCTCTTCCATCGCTTCAGTCCATTCAATTTTTTCTTTTGTCGCTCGTGCCTTCTTCAGGGCCTGGAGCAAGGGCTTGGTATATGAGCTGTAATCGAAGACCCATGCCCTAACATAGTTGCACAGGCCTAGGAAGCTCTGCATTTGTTTTGTCATGAGCGGCTTAGCCGTGTTCATGATAGCTTCAGCCCTTTCTGGGGTGACTCTTTTCCCCTCATGCGAGATTAGCTGGCCTATGTACAGCACCTCTTGTTGACAATATTGTAACTTTTCTTTGTCAACCTTATATCCTTTCTCAGCCAATATAGTCAGAAGCTGGATAGAATTGCGCCTGCATTGTTCTTCAGTGGTGCCGCAGATCAGAATGTCATCCACATACTGCAAAACAACACTGTCTACTGTAATGTTGCCCAGTTCCATTTGCAAGACTCGGTTTAAAATGGATGGGGACTCACAGTACCCCTGCGGCAACCTCGTACTTTTTAGGCGCATTTGTCTGAACGTGAAGGATGTCAGATCTTGTGAGTCACGGTGCAGCGTGATTGAGAAAAAAGCATTTTTCTAATCAATCACGTGAAGTATTTCGCCTCGATCTGTATGTTACACAAGATCGTAGATGGATTAGGGACTATAGAGAACTTGGCTTAAACAATATTGTTTAATGCTCTTAAATATTGGATTAAATGCCACAACCCTCCCTTTGATTACTTGACGAGGCAAATCACCATATTTCAGGGTCATTCTGATGTAACAAGGATGCCCTGCTCCATCATGGCAGAAATTGTCTTCACAATCCCTTCATCCACTTCTCTGGACATGGAATATTGTCGTGCCCTTGGTAAAATTGCTCCTGGTTTCAATTTAATTTTCACTTCTCCTGCTCCTTTCAGGAGACCTACGTCATAGGGTCCTGTAGTCCATACCGAGACAGGCACTTGGGCCATATCATCATCAAAGTATATGGGGCGGATAAGTGTCAACATCATTCTCCATGGTACTTCTCGTTTGATAATTTTGACCCAAAATATGATACTTACTTCCACCCTTGTCTCTTCTGAGTCAGGGTGTTCTTCGAATAGATCATCATCGGTGATGTCAGTCACCCGGTACCCTTCTTCAATGGCGATGATTGCACACCATTGTCTGCCTTCATCATCGTACCCTTCGACCATTACTACCTTCCCTCGTACTGCTGCGATATGTATCGATAAGGGAAATACTTGTCCCTCTTCATGCATAGATATTCTTGGTCTTAATAGAAACTCATCAGGGGTTCTCACAGTTCTATCTGCGAGGCCTGGCAATCCTGCCATAAGCATATGCACGCCATATGCAAAGACTTCCGGTTCTAATGGTTTAGCTCTCATGGCTATGAGTCCGGAGTACGCTCTGATCATTTTGCACACGTTAGAATAATGCATTCCTGGAGTGGAGCATACTATGCCCTCCTCTGTGAACGATATAGTCATATTCAACTTTGTCATTAAATCTCAACCCAAGATGTTTACTGGGGTCTGGCATGAATATAACAAGGGTACATTCATCTCACATTCCCCCACAGAGACTGGGAGATTGTCCGTAAAGGGAACTCTTCTGTGAGCTCCTGTAAAACTCTGAGTGTCTATGGCCTGGCCGGACAAGGAAAACTTGCCTTCTCGTATGCACAAGAGTGTTGTACCCGTGTCAACTAAGAAGGAATATTCTTTCCCTCCTATGACGATATTTACCCTAGCTTCCCTGTTAGGGTCTGGTGTCACTGATAGGATAGAACACATCAGGGTTCCCAGCGAGCTTTCCTATTTCATGTATAAGTTCGGACCACTGTATACTTGTGGATTTCCTTCATTTCCAGTGTTGACTCCCCCTCCGGAGTTTGTTCCCTGTGATATTTACGGCAGTGCCTGCTGGGATTGCCCCTGTGGCAAGTTCCCCATGTTCGAGGGTAGAACCCCTTGCGGCGCACCTTGCTGCAAGCCTGGCGCCTGCTGCTGCACTGCGTGATCCTGTGCACAGCCTTGTTGTGGGACAGCAGGCTGATTCACCATGCTTGTTCCCATCCCTTGGCCATTTTGCCACATGCCTTGGCTCCTGCACACGTGCGTCACATGTCCTATGATTCCACACAGCCAACTCACTGGCGGTGGTCGGGCCATCTGTCCATCTGGCGTAGCTGGACTGCCCATCTGCGCATTCTGAAAGCCACCTTGATTATTCTGAAAACCTCCCTAATTACTCTGCCATCCTCTTCCTCTAATCCCCTAACCCTCGGGTAAAATCCTGCGCTAACCTGGTTATTCTGCAATAGGTTAGTCACTTGGCTCAGCTGGGTTTGTCAGCATGGCTCCCTCGAGAGCATACTTTGAGAGTTTCTTTTGCACCAGTTTCGCTTCCTTGCCTTTATGAGTTGCCTCCTTTTTTCAGTTCTTTTCTTGCAACAATCTACAGTAGTGTGCAATTGTCAACTGTATTTCAGCCCATGGTTTAGCTTGTACTCCTACTTGAGCTGTTTCGGCACCGGTTCTGGCAACCCTTGGCACAATATATGATAGAATACAGGGATAGATTTCGTCCAAGATTCATGCGTTTTTAGCATCCACGCGTCTTGAAATTTCTGGATATAAATCAATGAATCTTTCATTTTTTGAGTCATTATAGCTCCCATATCGGAGCTGTCTGGGTATAGCACTCATAGCGCGTTCCACACTGCTGCTCTACAATTATTAAATGGTGCTCTGTCATCGGTAGTGTTAGTTATGGTTACCCCAGGGTACCCAGCCCGCTTCCATACATCGTCTGCTCTCTCACCCAGTATGGCGATCAGGAGACATTTAATGTCCCGTATAGCCAACGTGACACCCCCTGTCATTTTTTTCTAACTCGTGTATCCATTTCCCGGCTCCCGAAGTCAGCATTGGAAGCTTGTTTTTCAAGTTCTCTCGATCCATGTGTGGCCATGGGATATATTGTGGCCTTGTGCCCCCCCTTTTCTAGCAGCGGGAACTGAAATGCACAGTCTTCCTTCTCTTTCCCCATAGCTCTTCTGTCTATCGCTGGGGTAGCATTCCCGCATCGCCGTCTACCTGGCAATGTCCTCAATCTGTCTACATAGGCAGGTGCTGGCTCCCCCCTCTGACCGAAGGGTATTCCCTCATGTCGGCCAGGCTGTGTGGCGAACTCCGATGCCCTAGGTGCGGACTCGCTAGTGTCTGACCATTGTACCCCTTGGTCCCTTGGAAGACGCTTCTCGCGCCGTCTCCCTTCTTAGTGTGTCTCGTCTCCGTTTCTCCAGCGGAGTCGGACGCTGATTGTTCCCAGTTTACGCAACTCCTTACATCTTCTTCATTCTTACTAATTTCTAACCTATCCAGGGACAGTCCCCTGCTCCCACTACATCGGGTGACATCCTCAGTGTCATACAGCTGAGTGCTTTCCAAGCGCTCATCTTCCCTTCCCCCTTGGGAAATATGTTCCAGCCCCATTTCATTGTATATTTTATCAATCCTTTCCCCGATGCTTCTGGTGTCGAAGTCATCTTCAATGTTTGCCCCATTCGTGCCTGATATTGACTCAGTTGCAGGGAAGAATTCTTTGATGTCTTTCCATTCTACAGCAGGATTGGGTTTTTTAACTTCCCGCTCCAAATATTCAAGATAACGTGCCCTCTGTCTACGTTAGTGTTCTATATCACCATCGACTTCCTTGCGCTTCCTTGCTTCTTCTCTAGTCTCATCTTCTTCCCTTCTCCTTTCATTTCTATGTTCCTTTGCCCTTCTAATTTCCTCATCTTTCCGTCTCTTTACTCTCTTTTCACATACTCTTTGCTCTTCTTCCAACCTTTGCTGATTCTGTCTGTACTGGTCATAGGCTGCCTTATGTTTGCGATCAAGCTGTTTCTCTTGCTCTTCGCGATATAGCTGTTCTCGCCTCAGCCTATGTTTCTTTTTTGTTCTCTCGTCCCTCATTTCCTTTTCCTTCTCTTTTTCCCTTCTCCGTGCCTCATCAGACTTCTCTCTCGGCCTTATATTATTATTTATTTATTGTGATACAGTTTAATTTATAAACTTTACACAAAATATAGACTAAATATCATATGGTTAGAACATAACATTAGCATACACAAAAATAAAAATGAAAATGAGAAACAAAATAACATTAAGCATAATCTTCATATATCAAATATATACCACATACTTATCTATAAAACAGATACTAAATACAAATTATTCAGTTGAAACTGTTACTTAAATTGTTATATCCAGTCTACTTTCAATCCTCAACCAGATGGTATACAAATACTATCTGCCTTTTACTATCACTTCCTTTACCATCAAGTTTCAACAATATCTGTCCTCCCAACCATTCGTCTTTTGTGAATGCTATCTCATCAGTTCTGCCTTTGCTTCCCTTCCATTTCTTTCTCTCTCTCTCGTTAACGAGGGGTGCACTAATCTGTGCCTCGTCTTTCCTTTCCTCATCGCGTTACTCCTGGTTCCTCGGGGCTGCAGAGGTAAGATACATTTTCTGCTCCTTCTCCTTGATTTCGTCACTACTGTACGTAGGTGACTCATATGCAGGGTTGCTGTACCCCATAGCTACCTTGAGCTCTCTTAACAGGTAGAGTCCCTCTGACTTACTCCCCTCGATTTCTGGCTCAGATGGGGCTGGTGGCGCGGTAGGTGTCTCACCCCCTCCGTGCATACGTTTAGTATCCAATCTGCAGGAGGCTCTTCCTCATTTGGCTGTTCAAACATTTTCCACAGTTCCAGAACAGCAAGACGTTTCTCTAGTTTATTGCCTGTGTATGTGGCATGCAGATAAGTCATCATATGCTGTAAGACGGCTTTAGATAAAGACCCGTTCTGTGGCCACGGCATAAACATTTTGTGGGCGGTAACCTTAACCCACTCCGCACTATACTTCTTAAGCTTTAGTGCGTGCTTGGGTAATTGCTTGCACAAATGGGCAAGCGGGGTAACCTCTTCCATTCCCAGATTTCCTTACCAACAATATTTTATGCAATTTTCACACGTCCAACAGTATGAGCGAGCACCAAATACGCAAGCTCCAATCCAATCTTTCCCGCCAAAATTCTATATCATCATCAAGAACATCAATTCATTGGCGATTCCCTCTTAGTTACGGAATCGCGTAAAGACCAAACTTCATTTCAAACAATCAACGATACAGTTCTTTGCATTTGACATATAACAGGACACGCATGAGAGACATTTGATAGACTAGATGGACACCAGCTGGACATACATATACCTGCCTTCTAATCAATACCCGACATGGGGTTTAAACGAACCCCTTTAGTGCCGTCATTAAACGTCACCGTAGTCTAATCGACCCCCATTATGTGGGCTCTGAGTTCACGTTTCTTCTGACCACTGTATTAAAGCGCAGGAACAAGGGGAATCCTCTTACTTTTTTCTATCGGGTGCCCTCCCGGTAACCTTACTTTTTCCTCTCTGGTGTCCTCCCAGTAACCTTACTTTCTCCTCTCGGGTGTCCTCCCAGTAACCTTACTTTTTCCTCCTATACTCGAGTCATTAACCTCTACATATATATACAGTTTTCTCTACTTCTGATTGTTTTTATTTTCTCCGCCACCCTCTGTTACCTTTCCCTTACTTGTTCTAATGCCTACAAGACATTTGCCAAAGTAATGAGTTTATTGTTTCACTCACCGCTCGCATCTTTTCCTCTCTGGAACTTCGGGATTACTGCCCCTCCTTTTTCCCGCCTCTTGCGGTCTTTTTGTCTGATCCACTGCCCGTGGGAATGAGAAGGGTTATGCTTGGAAAGGCAGGTTCCTTCAGACCTACTGCAGATTTGATGGACTTCCTTCTATCATTGTCCACAGGAAGCTTCTCAGTCTACTCAGCCGAATGGCGAAGGACTCGTGATATTGCCGAAGGACTAGCGTTACTTCATGCATTCAGTCCGTTACACAATTCGATCCTGGATATGTTCTTTGTCCTGCAACGTGGCATCTTCTTATACGTCTGTCACATCATTATTCTTTACCGTTCGCCCTTGCGTACCTTCTTTTGCTCGTCATTTTATGGTTGTCTGCACGTCACATCTGGGCTCTTATGTCATCACCAATTGCCTTCCATTAAGGCTCTGTGGGGCTCATTGGGGACAGTCTGTAAGTAATCTTCATTTCGTTTCAGCTGCTGGTGTGGTTGTCTCAGTGGATACCTTGCAGCCCACGGTTGTCTGGTTATTGGTGCTTCAATAGGTATACATGTCCTTCTGATGGGTACTGGACAGGGCCCCACCGTGGCTCTCTGTTGGTTCATTTGCTCCTTATAAGTCACATATCTTGGCGAGTATGCTTCTGGCATCTCAACATGGGTGGCTGGAGTGCAGGCCATATTTGGGACCTCCTCTACACCGCGGTTTTTAATTGTTAGTTGAAGGGGGGCTCAGATTGGGGGTTTACAATACAATGACGTTAAAAGATCAATACAGTCAAAGACTGCTCATGTAGTTATGTAAGGTAGATGAAGATAAAGAAAGCAGAGTATACTAGGTGGATATTTAATAGGTACTATTACACAAAATATAATATCAGGGGTGAGAATACAGAGGTTAAAATACAGTGTATGGGGCATCAGAACCTAGAGTAGGGTGGCTTCTTTTTTGTCCAGATTTTTTTGTTTTTAATGCTCTTCTGTTTTACTCCACAATCTCACACGTAGGAAAGTCTGGAAAACACACAGCCAAAATAGATAAGACTCTCAAATACCTGCCATGTCACTGACCATGGCCTTTGGCCATAGCTAGTGATTTTTCATCCCAGATGTCACTGTAGCTATAAAAATAACTTTTGAAAAGAAACTGGACTTCAAGTGTTCATACCAGTTTACGGTAGTGAGAATGGCATAGACAAGAAAGAATATAGTTTGTGCTGCTTGGTAATTGCTTGCAGTGTTTTTTTTTTTTTATTTGCATGAGGTCGCTAGAGTTTTGACTGAGCACCAATGGTGATGCTCACATAACACAAAGCCGACACATGTTTTGGCCATAAAGTCTTTATCAAGGCGGTGTAGTGGTGCCATGGTGCCGTTATCATATTTGTGATGTGGGCCCAGTGTCTTAAACAAGAAACAAGACTTGTCTAATTTTCTCAATGTTAAGAAACCCCTCCCACCTACCCTAAATTGATTCCATATGTAGCCTTACTGTACCTAATCAGTATATTATTTTCTTCCCCCCTCTTTCACCCCTTGGTTCACCTCTTGCCCATTATGAACTGGGCCATTTCATTATGTCAATTACTTATAGTGTTACATGACATGTATATGTATGTCACATCATACCCACTGTGTCACCAACTACACTTATGGAACATGTATGTAAATATGTAAACTAACTAATGTCCATGTCACAACTCACATAATCACTCGCAGCACCCCGCCACCCACCATATCACCAATATGATACCGTCACCATGGCACCACTACACAGCCTTGATAAAGACCTCATGGTCGAAACACGTGTCTGCTTTGTGCTATGTGAGCATGACCATTGGTTCTCAGTCAAAACTCTTGCAATCTCAAGCACAAAACAACACTGCAAACAATTACCAAGCAGCACAAACTATATTCTTTCTTGACTATGCTATAAGCACTACCATAAACAGGTATGAACACTTGAAGTCCAGCCGCAATACAAACACGGTTCCTTACCCCTAGCTTTTTAACTACTTTTAATTTCCCATTATCCTTCGCTGTAGCCATGGTTACCTCTTGCACCGAGAGTAAAACAAGATGGATGTTGTTTCATTTCTAAAAAAAGCCTGGTTTCGGGTAAATCCCTGTGATATTGCTATCTATTTTTGAGACGGGGTGACCCCCTTTTTCATCAAATATTTAAATAACTACTGCATGGAATAACCAAATACCATACATTGATCGCGAGTCAACTTTTCATGCCCAAGTTGTTTCGGATCTTTTCCAAATCCGTCCAGTGATTGATTTTGGATGTGCGCTCAAACATTTACCTTGTTTGTTTATGGAAAAATGTAAGGGAAGTAGGTTGCTCCTTTGTCAAAAAAAATGTTTCGCCTTCTTAATTACTTTTACATTTCTTAGGGAATCTTTACAAATGTTTGCAGTCTGGGAGGCCTGGGAGTCGTCAATCACTTTCGAATGTTCGGTCAGATTTGTTACTCGAATCAAAAGTTATTAACTATAGAATTTTGAGAGGTTCCTATGGGAGTCTGACTCACCTTAACTGTAGGGCGGCGACGGCCACCCTATACTATGGGCCTCATTAGGACCCTGGCGCTAAGTGTTTAACGGCGCCGTAAAAGGTTGTGGCGCTGTTAAACACTTAGCGCCTTACTACAAGGTCCCTTTGCGGGGCCCGACCTGAACGACTGGTCTAGACCAGCCATTAAAGTAGGGACCCGCAAAGGGACCTTGGTGCTAAGTATGGTACCGCAATTGGCAGTACCGTACTTAGCGCCTTCCCCATTCCCATAGAGCCCTATGGGGCGAAAATGGGAATGGGGAAGGGCCATGGTTCAATGGGGAATTACCGCCCCGCCAACTTTGGAATGGGGTGGTAATTCCCCATTGAACCATGGCGGACCCGTTACAACACCGGCATCAACCATGGTGCTAATACTGCCATGGTTTAGCGCCGGTGTTGTAATGAGGGCCTATATATATATATATATATATGCTATTTTCTTTGCTGTATGATGCAAAGTACATAAATAAAGAAATGCCCCATTGCAAAAATTAATTGAAATAAAGTATTTTTTGCACTAAAGCACTGTTAGCCCTGGTGGTAATTGCACTGATTCACAGTTTCTGTCACACCGCCATTGCGCAAGGTATACTTTACAGAGAACATTTAAAAGCTGCTCATCTCCAACATGAGGCCTAGTATATCAAAAAGCTATGGCATGGGAGGGTCTGGCTGAGACCAAAATATAGAAAGAAAGATGTAATGACAAGTGGTAGGGCTCTGCCTGGAATTCAGTGTGTGCACTGACTGGTTGTTGGGTTTGTTCACCTTTCCATTCAGATTGCAGTCAGATGGGGACAGAATACTAAATCACTCGGTTTTTGGTCACGCGATGAAGCAAAAATTGGGTGCTACGCCCAAAAGGTCTAGCAAGATAAGCATTTTGACACCAAGTTGCCAAACGATCTTATGAATGGCTGCTCTGGAAAATAATAAAAATAATAAAGAATCATCGTTTTCACTGTTCTTTTCAAGCACAACCCCAATAACATAACGGTTGATTTGAATTTGTCACTAACCAAAGGAATTTGAAGTAGTGCGAATGCCTGCAAATATGTGTAGCATTTGGTCAACCTTGAAATGATCAGTGATAGTGCTCCCTCGTGCGGCTAAACTATGTTGTTACAGTTTCAAAGTGTTTCAGCAATTGCACAAAAGTGCCATTTTGCACCGGGCGTTATTTGCGTACAGGCGTTTTTGCGATCATTTTCAAGGGAAAATACGGTCATAGTAAGAACTGTACATTTAAAACTCTCGGAATTGCAATATGTATTCTATTAAGTCACGCATCAATGAAATTTCTCCCAAAATCTGGCCAAGATATGCTTTTGTATGATCAAGGCATGTACTTCTAAAAAAACGTTCTGGATACTCTGCGACTTTAACTCCCTCTGGGCGGTGCTGCTGCATTTGCGAATGCCATCTGTTTGTGGAACAGCTTGCAGCCAATTTATAAGTAACTCAACCACATTCATTTTGGATTTCCTTTAAAAGGCAGGTTAGAATAATGTTTTGCTCATTTTAAAATTGGCACGGGGAAAGGTGCAGATGGCAGTAAAAGAGGACAGGGTGGCCTGATCATTTCAAACAACTAGCTTTTGTTTTAGAAACTTTCAAGAACTCCAACAAAAATGCTACATGCAAGCGACTGTTTGCAGTTATTATAAAACGAAAGCACACTGACATATCGCCACCGAAAGGAAAAGAAAGTTGACAGTGATTGGGCCTCATTACGACCCAGGCGGTAAGTTACCGCCTGGGCCGTGACTTTACCACCATGGCGTAAACTATGTTTACGCCATGGTGGTTGGCGGACTTACCGCCCCATTCCGACCTTGGCGGGGCGGTAAGTCCCCAATCCCCATTTACCCTTCCCCATTCCCATTTTTGCCCCATAGGGCATAATGGGAGTGGGGAAGGCGTTAATTACGCCACCGTAAATTACGGTGGCGTAATTAACTCCATGGTCCCTTAGCGCCATGGATTTTAACACCCGCTAAAAGCAGGTGTTAAAAGCACCATGGCGCTAGGGGACCTCGTAATTGGCGGTAAGGGGTCGGCGCAGCTAACGCTGGCGTTAACCCCTTACCGTATTCTTTTTATGCCATTGGCTGGATTCCAACGGTGTCTGCAGCCAAAGGGTTGTGTTTATTACCGAAAAGTATTTACCACAAAATATGAGGAGGATGAACAGCAGTTACTGTAAATATCCAAGGACCGAAATTCTACAATCAAGCGTAAAACAGCTTCACTGCCTAAATTAGTAATACACCTTATTTTATTTAATTTAATTATTTTTATTGTTTATTTATGACACGCTTAATACCAGCGAGAGGTTTCTAAGCACAGGATCGGGATTCGTACCTGTGTTGCACCACGTTGTCCTGCTTCAAAGACGAGCTAGTTGCCCCTGAGTAGAAAGTGGGAAGGGTCGGCAAGGGGATCTAGAATATGATAATGCAGTCATTATAAGCATGGGTCCAAAATCCAGATCCAAAGGCAGCAAGTGACCCAAAATGTCTTAGGGAAACAGGACCGTGTGTGAGACACCCTTCCACCCTTCCACTGGTTGCCAGAGTCACATAGGGTAACGTTTAAGACGGGTTGCCTGACACACAGAGCCCTGCCCCTAGCGGATTGACATCTGAAGCCCCACAGCAGCGTCTGGTCCCCTTCTCCAAAATCAAAATAGACAAAGAGCGACACCGGGTGAAAGGACCCTTAACTTAAATAAACTTGCACTTCTCAATAGAATCAAATGAAACTTTCTTAGATTACAACAACATTTATAAACGAATCTCTTCCAGCAACACTGAGCTATCATGGTATCTGGTCTTTCCATCAAAAGAGTTTCCAACAAAACCCTTTCCATCGAAAGTTTAGCAACGAATTTTCATTGAAAATGCGTGTGTGTGTTTTTTTCTTTTGGGGTGGGTTTTTAAAGGTAAAAAACATGGGCTTGAGGGGGTGATCCTCCCACATTTTTTTACTAAAAATGCATTTATCCCCCACACACATGCATTTGATGGAAAACAATGTGTTGCAAATCTTTCGATGGAAAGGGTTTCATTGGAAACTCTTTCGATGGAAATATCATAAACCAGTTATCACCCTCACCTTCCACTCAGAAACTTGGTTTGTTGTTTAGCTCCTCTGGATGATTTAGTTAAAAATACAATGCTATAAGAGTCTTCATCATCTTCATCATCAATAAAATGTTAGCTGTACCTCCAACTTGTGGTCCAAGTATTCTTAGTTTTTTCCTGACTGGTGTACTGACTTTGGCATGCTAGGTTGTCAACTAAGGCTTCATCAAAGATGAAAATCCGAATGTGCCCATATGAGGTCCCAAACATTGCAAGTTTAGGGTGTCTAAAAGGTACCCTATGTGGGTCTCTTAGCTGTGACAATGCCAAAAATATGGCCTTGTCAAAGGGGTGAAGGACCCCTTCTCAGCCGAGGGTGGGAGGCCTACCTACCAGGGAAGTATCTAGATACAACTCTAACACTGATGTGGAGGGTGGCAGCATAGAGGGTCCAAATTCCTGTTCCCCCATTTGTGCCAATCTTTATCTGTGCAGGAACATGTCTCCACCCTTTCCTCTGATCGCATTTACTCGCCAGTCTTCTTTTCCCATTTCAGATGATGGCACTGAAGAGGGAGGAAAAGGGAAGTCATGGAATGCAAGAATAACCACTCACATGTAGAAAGCACTTGCGTCAGCTTTTCAACCTCAGAAGGACATTATCAGTTCAATGTGATGCCCTTCGGATAATTGTATTTTCGCTGTGTTGCAACTAACCGATGATCCACAATCTTTTGGATGTAAGCCTGCGGTTCCATCCACTTTATCAAAATTGGACAAGGGGGTTTATAATTTGCTTGTTATTCCAATCTGTTCAGATCCCTTCTGCTGTATTAGAGGTGTGGGGCTGATTGATGGTTTAGAAACTGATATTCACAGTGGACCACTGGTACCCCGGAAGTTGGTTCGTCACATCCTGCCTGGTATTTGATGCTTCAGGAACATTCATATGCAGAATACGGGCTATGGGTCATGTTTAAAATTGGGATAAAGGCCTGATGAAGCTAGGATTTGGCAGGGATAGTGCAGACATTACCTTCTAGAAAGAAAATGGTCCATTGAAAATCGCATCAGCTGTGCCTTTTCATCACATTGTAGTGATTGTAGTCCATTGCATACCTTTTCGGCGAACTGGTGTCAATTAACATCCCGTCAAAGTTATGTTTGTATATATTTGGACCAGCAGTCTTTTTCGTAGCTGATGGTATGGCTATTCAGAGGATTCTGGGGCTGTGGTTCATGTTAACCTTCTGATTCTTCCGGGTTGGGCATGGCTCTGGTTAGTGTTAAGGTCTTAATAGCCAGGCTGAGAAACAGTATCAATGAGCTGTTATAACTATTTAAATTATTTTCCAGCCCCCTGATGCCCAGCATGAGGTGAAGCATTAACTGAAACGAATTTCTCAACAATGACATTCTGGCACACTGTGATGTGGAAGTTTTGGACTCAACGCTGAAGAATGGTGTTTGGTACCCTACCTGCAAACATACAGCGCATTCTAAAATTGCCCAACACACTTTGGGGTGTCCCCCGGATGAACCATTCAAAAACAAATACAAATTTAATGGCCCAGTCTTAACTCATACTGGGTCCCACTCCGTAGGTTATTCACATCACCACACAGAATGTAATACACAGTTCACTAGAGTTTTCATTTAATATAAAAACGTTTTTTTTAATTTTATTACATAGGCATGAGTCCTACGTTTCACAGAATAAAACAAGCCACATACAAACATATATTAATGTGGAGAATGTATATATACATCTAATAGCATTTTTGTGGTTAATTCATAAAAGTTCGAGGTGACACAGCCAAAATTCTCTAAGATGGGGGAGACCGGGCACACATGCTGTCTTCCTGGCCCTATCTGGCTAACAAGTCACAGAAATACTCCATAGAGCAGTGTCACCTAATACAAGTTCTAAGATTACTTCAACATGGCGAAGTGAATTACGCCAGACCAAAAAACACACATCCCAGGTCATTCTACCATTGCATCTGGCCTATGAGGCTTATCGATCTCTTCACATGCCCATATCAAAAATGCTTTCAAAATGCAGTCATTAATGGCTAAGATTCAGTCATCTCTTTCCTTCACCTGTACGCCGATGGGTGAAGCATGGTGATTCATTTTAAGGCTAGAAACCTGTCATTCACCAGATAACATTGATGCACCATATAGGTGGTGACTCTGTTGCTTTCCCAATAACTTTGCTAATTTTTAGCACATGTACTGTATGTTGCAAACAATGTAATTATGCGAATTGCCTGAATGTCACAGGGGGCTGCAAGGACGCACCTGTCATGCAAAAATTACTGTTAACTGCTAATTGCAATAAATCGTTGTATATGCAGCTATACATAACTTTTGATTACTTGAACCATGACCATTGCAAGATTCATAGTTCAATACAATATAAGTATATCCCTAACCTGAACAAATATTGTGGTGCCTAAATTATTTAATGAACAGTAATAAACAGTGGGAGCTTGTCCTTTCTGGTGAAAGGGTGCCAACACTTTACACATTATGAACACGGCACTGAGCCAGCCAAAGCAAACGCAGGCACCAGGGTTTCTCTGTACATTTTTCAGTTGCCCAGTGCACATGTACAATGGGTCATGCTTTCCCAGCCTAGAATGGACCATTGTCAAGGAGGCTGTGGAGCTGCAGGGTAGCATGTGCCTAGTGGGCACTCCTGTGCCTCCCTTGATATATGATATGATATGATATGGCATTTATAAAGTGCCTATACACAGGTGTATCAAGGCGTGACGAGGCAAGGGATGGGGAACAAAGGGAGGACAGACAACGATCCTACTAGGCCAGGTGTCATTCAGATCGCGCAAGTGCATGGGATGGGGGAAGGGTAAAAGTGCATGGGGGAAGGGAGGGGACAGTGCAATACATGGGATTAGAATAATAACAAAATAAAAAATAATTGCCAGCAGGTGACAAGTGCAAGGAAGTGCTGACGTCGGGTGTCAAGTGCTGGTAGTGGAACTGTAGGGATACAGAACAGTCTCCGAGTGCGGAGGTTGCCGGGCAGGCAGTGTGGACATGTGCGACTGTTGTGGGAGGGACCTGGGCCCGAGATCAGAGGGTGACCAGGTAACCAGTGCAGTTGCTGTTTCAACCAGGAGGTCAGCAGGGGAGAGGAAGAGAGAAAGCAGAAGCAAAGAGAAAGGTTTTGAGTTGCTTCTAGAACCGGAGATGGTTCTCCTCAAGTTTCAGGGGGGCAGGGAGGCTGTTCCAGGGGGAGACCCCAGCCTAAAAAAGAGATCTACAACCAGCTTGTTGCTTGGAGAAGGGACTGACCCTGAGAGAGGTGGAAGCGGATGAGGAAAGAGCTCGAGAAGGAAGATATTTAGGAAGAGAGAGTTGAAGATATTGAGGCCCCAAGCCCCAGAAGGCCTTGTGGACAATGCAAAGGGTTTTGAGCTTAATCCTCGCAGCAACTGGGAGCCAGTGAAGAGATTTCAGTCCTGGGGAGATACGATCCCTGGCTTGAGGCCAAGGACAAGTCTTGCAGTCTTGCAGTCCTGTTTTGGATGAGTTGCAGAGGGCGGAGAGTATAGGCAGGCATATTTAGAAAGAGGCTGTTGCAATAGTCCAGCCTAGAGAGAACCAGAGCTCTGGAGAAAGTGAGATTCTGGGGGAAGGAGAGGAAAGGAAGAATACCTCTGAGGAGGTGGAGTTGGTAGTGTGACTTCTTAGAGACGTCAGAGATGTGAGGAGAGAAGGAGAGTGTGGAGTTGAAGATGACCCCAAGGTTTTTAGCCTCACAGGTGGGAGCATGAGGAGGGCCAAGGGAGGCTGGCCAGAGTGTGACAGGAAAGGAGGGAGTGGGTGTGCCGATGAGGAGAATCTCAGTCTTACTGGCATTAAGAAAGAGGTCATTGGCAGCACACCACTCATAGATAGCAGACAGACAGTCAGTGATGAGGGAAGGAGAAGAGAAGGCTGAAGGCAGCCTGAAAATGAGCTGAGTGTCATCCGCATAGCACTGAAAGTTGGGGCAGAGAGCAGCAATGCGGTGGGCAAGAAGTGCCAGGTAGAGTTTGAAGAGCCAGGGAGAGAGGTTAGACCCCTGGGGGACACCACGGGTAGAGAAAAAGGTAGCAGAGAGGAAGGACCCCAGTTGGACCTGGGAGGGTCGGTCAGAGAGGAAAGAGGTCAGCCAAGCCAGGGCCTGACTGGTGATACCCAAGTTCTCCTGGAGACATTTGAGCAGGATGGCGTGGTTGACCATGTCAAAGGCAGAGGAGAGATCAAGCAAGATGAGGACACAGGGGGTGTTAGAATCAAGGTTCGAAAACAGGTCTACACAGATGTTCAGGAGAGCAGTTTCTGTGCGTCTGGCAGCTCTGAAACCAAACTGATGGACATGAAGATAACCAACAGTTTCAGTGTGGAGATTAAGCTGTGAGATGGCCAGCTTTTCTAGGAGTTTGCCCAGGAAGGGAGTGATGGAGATTGGGTGATAGTTGGCTGGGCAGGAGGGGTCAGCAGAGGTGGCTGCTGAAGAGCCAGAGGAAAAGAAGGGAGTAGAGGAAGGGAGGGGAGAGGAGGAGAGTGAGGACAGGATGTCCTGAGTTTTAGAGATGAAGTGAGAACCCAATGCTGTGCAGAGGGCCTAGGAAGGGACAGGAGAGGTAGAGACTGCGGCATGATTGGCCAGTTCCTTGCCAATTTTAAAGAGTTTAGCCGAGTTGTTAGATGCCGCAGAGACGAGGGGTCAGATATGAGCTCTCTTCTTGGTGAGGACAGAGAGCAAGTATTGCCTTTGGAGCAGGCGGCAGGCCAGTTTGTCAGAGGATGTACATGAAGCACACCATTTCCTCTCGGCACCCTGCACTTGCGTTTAAGGGTGGTGAGGTCTGAGTTGTACCAGGAGTTGCACTTGGCTTTGGACTTCAGGTGGATTCTCATGTCAGGGGCAAGAATATCTAGAGTATCAGATATAGCAGAGTGGAGCATGGAAAGGGCTAAGTCAGGGTGAGAGTCAGCCAAAGGGCCATGGTGGGTGAGAAAGTGGTGGCGAAAGCCTCAATTGACATGTGCTTCATGGGTCGGATGACCGAGAAGGTGGGTGGCAGTGATGGAAGTGGCTTGGCCGGAGGGGTGGAGAGGGAGAGATGGGAGGAAAGGAGAACGTGATCACTTCAGGAAATAGGAGTGGTGAGTGGGGCAGAAAGGGGAAGGTCTAATGAGATCAGAACATCCAGAGTGTGCCCTGCAGAGTGAGTCGGGCCAGAGGGGAGAATAGCGAGTAAGGGAGAGTCGCAGAGTTCACGAAAGAGTCCAGAGGGAGGACAGGAGGCTTCCAGGTAGATTTTGAACTCTCCAAGAAGGAGTAGTTAAGTGGTCGAGACCAGGAGTGATGAGGAATGGTCCGCCCACTCAGGGAGGAAGGGGAGAACTCACCGGGTGGCCAATAGATAGTCGCCACTGTAAGGGAATGGCTAGGAGAGAGGGAGTGCCTGCAGACGAGGCATTCAAAAGAGGAGTAGGCCTGCGTAGGAATGACAGAGGCAGGAATCCACTTGGGTAAAATCAGGGCTACACCCCCTCTGGAGCGGTTCGACCTGGGCGCGGAGAGGATCTTGTAGCCGTCAGGGAGGAGCGTGTCAAAGCTTGTGGCAGAGCTGGCCGTGAACCATATCTTGGTGAGACCAAGGACATCGAGGTCAAGTTCCTCAAGAAGGCGGCAATTGTTGCAGGAGTGTTTGACAGCTGAGCGGGAGTTAAGAGTGGCAATGTGGAGAAGGTTGCCATCCTTGAAAGACTTCTGGGGGAAAGGGGTTACAGATCAGAGGTAAACCCTGCAGAGGTGTAGAAGAAGCCCAAGGGAGGGGGGGCATAAAGGGAAGGAGGGTGCAAGGTAACCAAGGAGAAGGTAGCAGGGGAGGCAAGGAAGAAGTGCAGGGGAGAAAGGACACAGCAGGAGAAGAAAGGAAATTGATGAGACGTGGGAAACATCTATCGAAGAGGAGAAGGTTGGCCTGTGGGCCTTGGACCAGTATGGTGCCATTCCCATAAACATTAATGATGAGCTTGGAGCAGTGGAAGGAGGCCAGGAGGGCATCCCAGCAGGTGCTACCATTAATAGGAGAGGAAGAGAAGGGAGAGAGCAGAGAGACCATATGCAGGGCCCATAGGTCTGGCGAGGTAACAACAAAGAGGATGTCAGTGAGAGTTTCCCTAAAGGAGGCACTGGTATAGGTGTCAGCGATAGGGAGACTTGGGTTGGAGACCAGGATATCCTTTTTAAACTTCTTCCTACCAGATTTAGTGAGGAGGAAAGGATAGTCAATTGAGAAGCAGTTAGAAAAGATAGGAGAGATGAAGAGCACCATAGAGGAGGAAGGTGGGAGGGAAAAGGAAGGATAGAACACTAGGGAAGGACACAGGGTAGGGAGCAAGCAGACAAGACAACACCTAAGTTTGATAATCCTGAATATATGTGTTGGAGGGGGGGGGGGTTAGTTTCAGTTATCTCCAGCTTTGCCACATTTGTCAGGAACCAGGAAGGGCTTCTTTCTGCTTCCTGAACAGTTTTCATGGTCCACGGTCCTGACATTTTTTTTGAGATGGCAGTGTAGAATCCAGTGCTGGAGCTGGTAAGAAAAAAGCCCTTGTGTGTGTGTGTGTTTATGCATGTAAGGATGTGCATGTATTTATGTATACAAGAGGTTGTGTCTATGTAACTGCATGTGTGAGTGCAGTGTGAATGTTGTTCGGGTTCATGTATCAAAGGATTTGAATGTTTACATGCATGTAGGCCAGGGAGTGAGGCTTGGGGAGTGAGGATATTGGTGCAGCCTGAATAGATGTTTACCTACAGTGGCATGGGATGCTTTACTGAATACTGGCCAAAGACTCTGTGATTAATGTTCTTACATGGAATACTAGGCCTACATTAGTGCAGCCAGTATGCACATTTTCTTGCAGTGGCATGCCATGCTTTATTGACATTATGAGAAAAGCCATCTTGGTGAGATTTCTTATATGGGGGTGAGGGGAAAGACTATTTTGAGGCAGTCAGTAAGAACATTTATGTACAGTAGTATGACATGTTTTACTAGCCAAAATGGCCAAAACCAACATGATGATTGTTCTTGCATGAAATGGTGACCTACATTGGTGCAGCCAGTTTGGATGTTTTCTTACAATGGCTTGGCATGTTTTAATGGCATTATGGGAAAAGACAACATGATGAATGTTCTTACGTGGAATGCTGGTCTATGTTGGGGCAGCAGTAATGGTATGGCATGTTTCACTGGCATTATGGGAAAACCAACTTGATGAGTGTTCATAAGTGGTGGTGGGTGGGACGCACTACATGAGTCTGGCAAGTAAAGGTGCTTTTAAACAGTGCTATGGCATGTTTTAAAGGTATTATTGGCAAAACCACATGATGGAATGCTGGCCTACATTAATGCAGCCAGTATGGATGTTTTGATACAGTAGCATGGCATGATGTATTGCCATTATGGATACAGCACACATGATTAAAGTTCTTATGTTGAATAATGGCCTACATTAGGACAGCCAATACAGAAATTTTCTTACAGTGGTATGCCATATTTTATTGACATTTTTTTAAATGCATCAACACTAGAACATGTAATATCATTTGTGCAAACATGTTTTTGTCTGCCTTAAAGGTTGTGGGATGTATTGACCCACTCCGCTATGCTATGCGGCATCACCCTGCCAGTTATGGGAAAAGAAACAGCAACAATGGGGGCAAAAGCCTACAAAAACTGTGTGCTTCAAAAGAGGGATGCACAACCTGCCACCCATGGTGCATATGCAGTGGAATAAAGCACACCCTGCAGAAATATGCCAGTGAGTCCCATGACCAGCAAACAGAGTCCAGAGAAAGAAGCAGCACTTTGGAAATGTAGCCCAAAAATGTGCCTACAAATGACATTTGCATTGTTGCCAAAAACTTCAAAATGCCTATAACACAACACTTTTCAACATTCACAATCTTGCCTGGTGCTAAAATCCATGTATCAAATGAAACATTGTGAAACATACAAAGTCTGAAAACTGACAGCCTCTATGCCAAAATCTGGGTGCAGTACCCGGGGCTGCCTGAATGACAGCTGTCAGAGGAGTACTGAGGAAGCTTTAAAATTACCTAAAACTAAAGGTCTGCTGAATTAGCAAACATAAACAGGATTGTTGCCAAAAGGAATACAGATTTTAGTTGTGTTTTTTGATTCTACAGATTTTAAGGCCAAGAAAGAAATGTATTTGTATGTGATGCAACAAATGTGGGTTTTGCTAAGTTTAAAAGTTAATTAGCTTGGCTAAAGTTGCCAGAACTGGTAAAGCAGGGTTTTCTCCCATAAGGAGGGCCTTCCTCTCAGCAGAAACTCACAGGGAGGTGTTAATTGCAGGTTAGAACAGAATCTTGTCTACAGAAAGCATAGGAACAATGACAAAGTTGCAGCCCAGGAAACTGAAAGTGTGAAAGGGGTCGTAAATTGGCCTCTGGAAGGAATAAGCAAGGAGGGGGATGCCCTGGACTGCAGGGAGACAAAAAGAGGTGGAGCCAAGCGACCATCTGTTGCTAAACATGAACAAAGAACACATTTTTTAAAAGACTCATAACTTGTTATTCAAAGTGGTGAAAAATATAAAAATGACAGAGTTGTTAATTTAATTTCTGGCTGCACGTGTGAAGAGGCGGCAGAACTGTGTAACATGTTCTGGACAGGAATGGCAAGATTTGTGGTTTAATGCAAAATGTATTACTGGTAGAATTGTGAAAATGTACAAACATATCCCTATGTTAAACATGCACATTTGTGGAAATTTGCATAAAAATTGGACATTGTGTTCATAGCGAAAAGGGCACAATTCTGCAGAAAGTGGAGACAAGAACCCACCACTGCAGGGTTTTGAGGAATAGCTGCTATGTAAAATATGGCATCTTTGTGTTTTATTTGTATAAATCTGCCCAATGCAGAAATGTAAATTTAATATAAAATCTGATTTGTAGACCAGTGGCTAAAGGGAGGTCTCTGAGGATTGTAAAACAAATCATAAAACGTGCATCACCCAGCCTTGACCCAATCACTCAAATTGTAAGGTGGAGATGAAGTTTGGTCCAATCCTTGCTCACAGGGACAGGCTTAGCTAAGCCAGCCCACACACCCCCTTAGTGATGTCATTCTATAGCATAAAAAGAGACAGCTGACAGCACATAGGGACTCATGAATCCAGCCACTTTCCTGATTCCAGCAAAGCACTCTGATCCAGCTTTCTACATCCAGCTTTAAATATTCTTCCAGATCCAAATGCCAAATCTCTTGCCAGCAATAGACACTATTGATTTCCAGCAAGGCTCCAAATCCTCAAATTTATTCTCTCCACTCAGTAAAGTGCTGTGTGGTGTGAGAAGGCCTTTTGAACCAGTATCCTGAAATGCTCTGGCTTGCCACCACTAGGCTTGCCTGAGGAACTCGCCACCCAGCTGATCCAAATACCCAAAGACTAGGAGAGCAGATCCTGTGCCAATCCGGCGACCGGCCTAGAGGATCCAGTCCTGTGCCTGATGTGCTGTCTTTACTAGACCAGACCCAATCCTTACCAGAGCTGAGGATCCCATTTAAAAGACTTATCCTGTGAGTATAAATAGGAATAACTGTATCTCATAGCATATGTCCTTTGCATAGTCTTGTCCCTATCCAACCCATCCTATCTTTCATTCAGAACCAGTATTGTTAGGAGTATTTTTGCCTTGTCTTATCCCTATCCAACCCATTCTATCTTTCCTCCAGAACCAGTATTGTTAGAACTATCTTTGCACTGACCCTTTGAAGAAGCCGAGTTTCCTTATCAGGTGGGTCACCCTGATCCAGTGGCTGTAGGTCCCTGTGTGGTATTTGCTTCTTCATAGTCATCCCCTAGTGTAAGCAAACCCATTTGTCATTTTTAAAAGTGCCTTTCTGTTTTCCATTCTCCCGCCTATTTTACAAAAAACGACCTCTACTAAAACCTCTATAACTCCCTCAGTTTTTGTGATAGAAACTCTTAAATGTACCCAACATCCATAGCTATCCATAGAACCCAAAACCGCACTGCAAATCAATGTGATTCTCCCGTTATCGCGAATATCGTGCAATGAAAAATTTGCCGCGATTTTAAAACTCTGAAAAGTTTACACATGTAAAATAGCTTTAACTGCTTCTGATTTGGACCTTAAGATTTCAAATGTTTTCTGCTGATTAATTCATTGCTTGTGATTGTTTGCACCTTTACACGTGTAAAATAGCTTTTAACTGCTTCCGACTTGGACCTTAAGATTTCAAATGTTTTCTGCTGATTAATTCATTGCTTGTGATTGTTTGCACCTATTCAAAGCAGCTCCCATAGTAATTTATAACAATTTCAGTATTTTTTTTACCATATTTGGTGTTTTTGCCCAGTCCATTATAAAGACAATCTTGAAAGCCAGTCTGACAGCTGAAAAGTGAATTCCATTTTTCTCTTGTGTTTGCTGGGGGAAAGTCGGACTGATATTCTGTTTGATTTGTGCCATCACTGAATACCTGCTCTCTCCTCCCATCTCTTTACATTGCTTATTGGGGGTTGAGGGGTGTTGCCGGGGCAACTTTTAACCATAGTGCTATCTGATCTGAAACCAACACAAAAGTATTATATTCCGTGCTGCATTTGTTTGGCTCATTGCTTACTCCTCGTGTATTAAATATATTATTCAGTGTTCTGTCACCCCATTGGTGATTGGTGATTGTTCTTTATCTATTAAAATATATTGTGATTAAATCTTAAATACATAAATAAATATTTACCTTTGCAAACCAGCCTGATTCCAGGTGTAGTGTGACCCGTGGGGTTCCAGGAGAAGGGTGTGATATGAGTGGTATATATTTTAGAATATTGAACTTTTAGACCAGTTGTGCACTACATGCTGGGCTTTGACTTGGGTGTGTGCCGGATTGAAATCACTTACAAGGTGAGTGCAGTTATTTTGCAACTTTAAGAACTCTTTGTTGATAAAACTGAGGTATCAAATTGTAATATGACTGGTGCTAATCGCGCCTTAAAACACTTGTGTATAGGCGCATTATAAATGCCATATGATATCATATATATCCATCCCTGCATTCTGAAATGTATACCCCTGCATGCATAATGAGAAATGCAAAAAAGTCTACAAGGGAACATTTCAGGACAGCTACATCCACCTGACTTGGGACACCAAAAGATAACAAAATTGAGCAGCAGAACAATATAAACACGGGAAACCTGAAGCTAAGAATGCTCTGAAAGGCACAACTATCTATATATATCTATCTATATATATATATATATATATATATATATTCAGTGAAAAAACATTGGTAAAGGGACGCTATGGTTAATGTGCACTAATAAAAACCTATTAAATTCAGTAAAAAAACCTTGTTAAAGAGACATTATGGTTAAGTTGCAATAATAAAATCTATGAAATTCAGTGAAATATCTTTGTTAAAGGGAAGTTATTGTTACAAGTAAAACCGAAAAATCCCAAAAATTTGCCAATTATGGTAGGCTAATCAACCATAATGGTTGTTGTCATGTGGGATACCACAGGGATCTGTGCTGTCACCAATATTATTTAATATTTAATATTTACATCCGGCCGCTTCTCCACCTTATTCTATCCCATGGGTTCAGGTACTACTCCTATGCCGCACGAAATGCATATCCTGGTTCGCCTGGATCTCACTGGATCAGATACTGTGGCATTGCTAAGGAGTTGCCTAAGGAGCTGGGCTCCTGGATATCAGCGAAATGGCTATAATTAAACAGCAACAAAACAGAGGTTCTTGTTTTCGGAACCTCCGGTCCTCTTTCTTTCTGGATAGGTGATTTTTGGCAAGTCTCGCCGTCCCTTCCCTCTGCCATCTGCTTCAGTAAAGAATGTGGGAGTAAAAATGACTTTGTCTCTTTTGATGGATGAGCAGGTTGCGGCTGTCTGTTAGGCCGTTCATTTTAAATTGTGAATCCTTTGGAATCTTTTTCCTTTCATCCCAGCGCAATTCCAAGCTACAGTGGTGTCATCTCTTGTTCTTAGCACAGTTGACTACTGCAATTCGCTTTACATTGAACAACCACGCTACCTTATAAATCGTCTTCAGATGCTCCAGAATGCTGCTGCCAGTTCTAATCTTCACCCTCCGTTTGGATCACACATGTCTCCCCTGCTCAAACAGCTTCATTGGCTGCCTGTTGTGAAGCATATTCTCTTTAAATCGGTGTGCATCATCCACTCTGCTTTCTACAAATTTGGGGCGGAATATCTCCAGGCCAAGTTTCCACCTTATGTCCCTTCGCGGTTCCTTTGCTCTCAGTCTGCCTTATTGGTTTCTGTATAGCGGGTCAGACTTTCCCGTATGGGTGGTCGAGGTTTTTCAAGGCGTGGAATGTTCTCCCTTATTCTCTGCAAGCCATTTCTGATCATCTCACCTTCTGTTGGTCTCTGGAGACTGTCTTTTCTAGGCTTGTTAAAACTGTTGTCCCTCCACTGAATTAGCGCATGATGCCTTTGGCGCTAACATAACATAACTCATGCCACCACCATGCACTGCAAAAACTAACACCCAGAACATCAAAGATGACATCACAAATGTCACTCTTCACATCCTACAAATTAAGTATATTAATATAGCATGTAGATCTCTCTAATTGTAATAATGTACTTTCACTATATATTAGCCTAGCCTATATTAGCCTAGATTATTCTTTTCGAGTCAACAACATTGTATCTCACTTTTACCCATTATATTCCAACTTTAACAGTCTTTCTATTCCCATCTCAACATTGCTCTTTATTCAATACACCACCTATTCCTTACTGGCTAACAACACATCAATTGCTCATCAACTTCTATACCACAATTTGACTTCCTTACTATGCAATACCTCTATCCACATGAGGTTCAATTGCACCACAAGTGTCACACTCATTGCATTGCAATTCACTAGCACATATTATCACACAAACACACACTTCCTCACACATTTTCCATTACACCTGCACAACACTATGCACTAATCACACCATTATAACAACCACTGTTTTCCTCAAAACATCATGTCCCTACTTATTCAATCATATTATGTGATGCCACTGATTTTTGTGATCTAGCCTTGAAAATGACCTGAGTGTCGAAACACGTGGCGGCTATCTACCTCATAAAAATACTGAACCTTGATTGTTGGTTGTTGTATTATAATGGTGTCAAGCGCAATCCTATCCTTCTTTATCATAAAACTGTTAATGTAATACCATCCTGTGTGGATTGGTTGGTGGGAAATGGATTGCTGCTCACACTTCTTCTTCATTTGATAATATGCCTTATAAACTTATTAGTGATAAATAGCGCACAGGTACCCTGGTCGTGACTCCACACTCTCTGTTCCTGTTTCTTTGTCACTTTACTTGTGCCAGCTGACCATCACTCCCTTTAATTATGGCTGATTGTATGACTAACAGAGACCAAGATAGAGCAGCCTTATTTGCTCCGAGGGGCAGTACGGCGAATGCTTTCAAAAGTAATTTCTCGGTCCCAGAGACCCTGAAACAGAAATTCATTAGACTTGAAAGATTATCAAAAAAAGAAATCAATAAGTACTGGGAGCAAGCATCCCTTACCAATTATCTTGAAAATAACCTCATTCCCAGGGGCTTACGTAACTTAACTTTCCCTAATTTTGATAATGAGGAGGACGCAGACCTAGCGGAACAGTGGGTAGATAATCTTAATCAATGCTCTAAGAACATGTTAGAATTACTCATTATACATGCTACTAGAGAGCATAAAAGAGTACTCGCCCAAATTCCGGGACTCAAAGAGGAAATTACCAAAATGCCAAACGCCGAAGAAACCAAACAAAAGAACTTTGATAAGATGCATGAAATTTTTGTGGAATACCAAGATGAAATTAAGATGCGCAAATGTAGAAAGTTTTTCTGAGATGATAAGGACTACCGTCAGGTTAGAGTCTGTACATTTCAAACCAAATATGATAATATTAACATCGGTTTGAAACCCTCCTCTGCTACTACCTCAGCAAACACCAGTCCCGCTAGTTCTGATCCTGATTCTGAAACCGAATTAAGTGAACTACAGACTAATGATATCCCAACCAATGAACCCAATCTAAAAGAAATTTTTTTTTTAGGAGAAATTCGGCGCTACAAGAAAGGAAAGGTAAGATTTGCAAGTACCAAACAAGTTTGCTTCAATAAAACTCCCACAGTATTTACTCCAACCCCGCTAAACATACCAGGGGCAGGAGGGGGGGCAAGTGGCAGCAGAAGCGGCAGTTCAGACGATGATCAGGCCCATCTGGGCATCTTGACTCACTCCAAAAAACGTTTGGGACAATAACTGATGTTGATTTAGTAACTAATCTGTCCAAACGTACTCTATCTCCTCATGAAATTTCTGCCCTTAATACAGGTTTATCATTCTCACCTAGTGTGTGTACTAACTTTGTTAATTTCCAGGTTGATCTCTATAAATTTCTGTTAAAACTCAAGCTCAAAAAGTTTTGTGCCACACAAGTGACCATGTACAATCCTAAACCCAAACTCGATCCCCTGAGTTCTTTCAGCATTGGAGATTTAAGTGCTATTGAAACCCTGGTTTCCTTGAATCAAGAGGCCGGTTGTGACACTTCGAATGTTATTGTCATTTTAAACTCTTCTGACTATATCACCATGGGTCTTAAACATCTTGATACCCCCGGCTGCTATCAGATTCTCAAATCTAATCCCACTAAACGTGTCGTATTGGACCTAATTGAATTGATTGATTACTGGTATTCCAGAGGTTATCTGACTGATGATGAAAAGGTTTCCTCCTTACCCACAATGTATTTTTTGCCTAAGATACACAAACCTTATGATGTTCTACCTGAAGTTAGGCCTATTATGAGCGGAATCAACTGGGCTACCGAGGGCTTGTCTAAATATCTGGACGAAGCGCTTAAACCATATGTAATCCAAATGAATTCCTACATTAGAGACAGTACCCATATCCTTTAGGACCTCTTTCCCATTACGTGGCATTCAGACTTTATGTTAGCTACTACTGATGTTGTTGCTTTGTATACCAATATCAATCATGACTTGGCATTGCTCACATTAGATCATGTTTTTAGAAACAGCTCGGCATCATTCCTTGAACATGTTTCTATGCTCAAACAATTTCTGCAATTTGTCTTAGCTAATAATGTTTTTCTTTTCAATGAACAATTGTATCTACAATTGAAGGGGGTGGCCATGGGGGCCAAATTTGCACCCTCCTTGGCCAATCTCTTCATGGCATACTTTGAAGAAGCCCACATTTTGAACCAAAATTAGTATGTCTCCAATATCGTTATTTGGCAGCGCTTCATTGACGATATTTTTCTTATTTGGGGGGGTACTGAAGAGACTTTCAATGACTTTCTAACCTTTGCTAACACCAACACATCTGGGATTAATTTCACTAGTAAATGTGATTACAAACAAATTGATTTTTTGGACCTACATATCTTTGTAGAGGATCAACAACTCTTCACCCGTACTTATAGGAAACCCACTGAGGTGAACTCTATGCTAGCAGCACAAAGTAATCATAGGCAAACCACCATCAACAATATCCCTACGGGAGAATTTCACAGGGCTAGACAAAATTTTACTCATCCCATTAATTTTGACAAAGAATGTAACACTATTAGTCAACGCTTGCTGAAAAGGGGATATAAAACCTCTACTATCAATGAAGCCTATGCCAAGTTTACCAATGTCACTAAGCCGGACCTCCTGAGCAAGGTGCCCAGACCCAAAGACTCTTCACCACATATTTCTTTGGTCACCCCATTCACGGCTGAATCTTCCATGTTGTATAAAATGGTTGCTAAACATTGGCACATCCTGAGACTCGACAAGGATCTTGAGCCATATCTGTCATCCAAACCGAAATTCACATTTTTGAGATCACCCACTATCAAGTCACAGATTAGTCCTTCATTTTTTGATAACAAAATGTTTAATTCCTCTTGGCTACAACAACCTACGGGCTTTCATAAATGTGGGAATTGTAATCAGTGCCCATGGGCCTTTTCCAAATGTCAAACTTTCACTGACAAGTTTGGTTCCACAGTGACGATTAAGGACTTCATCAATTGTAGGACCACCCATGTGGTTTATGCCATTATATGTGTGTGTGGCAAACTCTACGTGGGTATCACTATCCGCCAACTTAGAATTCGCATTAGAGAACACTTGGCCAGTCTCCGGATGTGTGAACCAAAATCGCCTCTGGCAATTCATTGGCAATTGGAACATCAAATGGATTCAACCTCTGATTTACGTTACATTGGATTGTTGAAAGCACATAAGGGGAAAAGGGGCGGGAATCTCCAGCTTAAACTGCGGCAGATGGAAGCAAAACTAATATGTCTGCTGTGATGTACCACACGTGGACTAAACTCTGATCACAAAATGCACGTCTTTTTGTGAATTTTAGCTCACTGAATCTCTTTGTATTATTGCTGAACCGTTTTACGTTCTATGTCTAGTTTGTATTCTTTTGTTTTCACATTATGGATTTTGCCATTTATGGTTTTGTGCCCAGTCATCACTGTGGCGCATCACTGATGCGCGTTCAATCGCCAGCACCCACTTTCCCTATCTTCTATCAAACGTTACTGGGAACACCAATATTTATCCTTTTTTGTTCGGACAGAGATCATATCATACAGTAATTCTGTGGTATTTGCCACCTCTTCTAATATGTTTCTTTTATTGATTCTTCTATTGATTGTTTACCACTTCTCCCTGGTTAAATATTCTGATCCAATTTGCTTCTTAACATGATGCTGGATTGTTCGTGGCACTTGCCGTTACCTTGATTACTGTTCGCTGCCGTGTTTACAATGTACGTCATTGCTTGCGACTGTATTCACCAATCTCCTTGTTGATCGTCACTGTGTTGACATCATACATCACCGCAGCGACGTAATGTGCGAACGTACCCGTCGGCGTCACTCCCGTGACGTGCTTGAAGGCCTACATTATTACGGATCATTTCTGGTTAGCGTTGAATGGAATTGTCCAGATATACTCGTATCTCTCTCGATTTGTCGAGTAAGTATTCATTTCTTTTGACCCTGGGTTTTTTTTTCTGTTTATGTTCATGTCCTAGTCCCTGATTTATTCTGGTTTCCTTTTTAGGCAATATATCCGTGCCGGACATTTGTGGCCTTTGACATTGTTTTACTTATTCGCAATATACCCTGACTGATGGGAACTGATTAATTAATACTTAATAGGTGAGTGGCCTTATCTCCCATTTTCTGGTCCTTAATATACTGAAGTTCACAATTAAGTTCAATCTGAGTTTTCTCTTGAATAGGATACCGCTATTGAGCTGTTATTTACAATTTTGAAGGTTAAGCGATCCATTATTCCTTGCAATTTTCTGACTGACCTAGTATTTTTCCACTGTGGACTTATATAGCTTCACCTTATTGCTTTTGTTGTTCCTTTCCTGTCACCAATTACTGGTTACTGTGATTATTTTCGTTCTGTTCTCTGAACATCACTATTTTGGATGACGCTAATCTAAATTTTGGTCACCACCTGTGTTTTGCTGGTACTTGGACTTGCATGGGGGCCGTGCCACCGGGTGCTGGTCACAATTAGCCTAGAGAAGACAATAAGGCCTTAAACCAATTTCAAGTTGATGAATTTATATATATTTTTTCTCAATTTCTGTTTATTTCTTTTGTGGTCTTTTGTTCTTTTTGTATTGTTTGTCTACATTGACCTGCTACTGCTGTACCACCCTCCTTACCTGATTCTTGGTATGTTTTTTACTTACACCTTTTTCAAAATTGTCATTTACTGAATATGTTGATTATGTGATGCCACTGATGTTTGTGATCTAGCCTTGAAAACGACCTGATTGTCGAAACACGTGTCGGCTATTTCTCAATCTACCTCATTAAAATACTGTACCTTGATTGTTGGTTGTTGTATTATAATGGTGTCAAGCACAATCCTACCCTCCTTTACCATATAACTGTTAATTTAGTACCAGCCTGTGTGGATTGGTTGGTGGGAATTGGATTGCTGCTCACACTTCTTCTTCATTTGATAATATGCCTTATGAACTTATTAGTGATAAATAGCACACAGGTACCCTGCTCGTGACTCCACGCTCTCTGTTCCTACTTGTTCAATCACACCACAACTCCCTTATTCACTAACCCAAGTCATCACACAGGTACAGACTCATATTCTTACAACCTCCCCAACCACACCTATCATCCCACTACACAACCACACAGCACTCTGTTCATCTCTACAATCACACCCAGGCATAATACAAGAAAAAGGTATGTTATAAATGCCATATCATATCATATCATATCATATACATTGTACAAGTTCCCAACCCACACTTTCTTTTTTCCCAACAGACAGAACAGAATGCCTACTAAAAACCAGCTCCCTAAAAAACAAAGAAGAGAAAATAGAGCAGATAAAAATAAAAGCAAGTCATATACCCATCAATCAATCAAACTATTTATAGAAAGAATTAAAACAAAACAGCTAGTACCCTCACTCAACAAATCTAAACCAGTCACTACTAAAACAGGATGGCCCCTCATGCAAAAAACTAAATGTAACAAAAGATCTACAAATAAAAGCAGACTTACCATACATCTACCAATGTTAACGTAGACACAGTAAAGCCTTCCAAAAAATAATTTTACAAAAAAAGTTCCACCGTAGAGTTCTTCACAATCTTATAATGACAGCTAAAAAGTCATGATGTACCCTTAAAACTATTGCAGAAGACTAATTGTCAAAGCTTTAATTGACAGTGCATTTTGACTAAAGAGAAACTTTCTGGTATTAATATTAAACAGAAAGAAACCACTATCTAAATTAATCAATAAATTACAAAAAGTACTTCTAAACATGTGCAATGTCAATGTAGATACCTTTTCAAACTTCTGTGCCATTGACACTAATGGCAAGGGGTATGAAATAGTAGGAGACATCATTATGGCAAAAGAAACCCTTATAGAAAAAACTTCCCCAACAAAATTTAAACCACATGTTCCTTTTGCCCAAACAAACCTTCCAGTGAACAAATGGAAATGCAGCTCAATATGTAACATACACCAACAATCCTTCAAATCTTTATGACAATTCCTCAATCGCTATGTGAAACTAAAAGACAAAAGTAGAATGAAAACTTTACAAACCATGGACTCCTGCCCAAGGCGCAGCCACACTGGACTTTTGGGACATTCATTAGCCTGCATTTCAGGAACCCCTAGCAAAAACGCCTTTCACCACATCAAAATGTTAGCAACACACAATTCCGCTATAGGAAATATTTTGCATAGACTGTACTTCGAGAAACAGAGAACATCCGAAGTAAATATTTTGGAACTGAAGTTGACTTAGAAAATGCAGTAACTTCGGAAAATATTAGCGAAAACCTTACAAACATCAACCTCTTAAGAAACACATACAAAAAAGAAATAGCTAAGTTTCAAAACACATCTGCTGAAATACCAGACCAAGTTTGTGTTTGTTGTCACAGAACTTTTTATAAAAAGAGCACAAAAATTGTAAACAATGAGGAATCCCAATGTTTCCAAATAGCTAACAACAGAAAATAAATACAAAATAACTGACCCATCAATAGTTTGCAAGTACTGCAATACAAAGCTTGACAATAACCATCAAGTGCTATCACTAACAACTTAACTTGTATGAGAGAATTGTAATCCAAACAGTACACCCAATTTAAGCTATAATACGCCTTCAACTGAAAACAGACAAATTGCCTCCATCCGCCCCCCACAGCCTAGTTCTGCAGGAGTATGTCCTGATACATTCTGGTTTCACCATCACCGTCTTGTGGCCAATGCTAGATTTGGCTTTTATGGACTTCATTGATTCACGGTGCATCACCCTTTCTAAACTCTCATGCTGGACTTCCTTTGCATATTGTACTCATGGTGGCCCTGAATCATGCTGTTCCCATCTTTACCTTTTATCCTGGGTTGCAACATTATGTGTTACTACTGACTTCTGCAATTGTATTCACTCTCCCCTCTTGCATCCCCACTCTTTTGACTGCTTACTCTCTGTTCTCTCCTCTCCCTTTCTCCCTTTTCCTATCTCCTCCCCTTACTTTTTTTTGAGCACTTACTCTAGCAGAATTGTCCCTGGACCTAGTATGATAGCAACCTTGTCTGTCTCCTCCCCCCTCCCCTTACTTGTTTTTTTCCTCCCCACCCCCTCCAGCACAATCTGAAATGTCGTAAGGCCTAGTACGATAGTTGCTTGTTTTGTTCCTCCCTCCCGAGGTTCCTTCCGCGACTTCACTTCCCTGCAATCTGAAGATGGCATACCCAGCGGCCAATTCTTGTGGTATCAGAGGATCCGCAGACTGGCACGAGCCAAATGGAATGCATGGCCTGAGGAACCCGAGGCCAACCCCTTTGTAACGCTGTTGTATAACCTGAGAGGGGGCTGGAAACTGGTGTCCCAAATATACAGCCATTTATTCGACAGGCCTAATCTCCGCAGCTCTGACCTAAAATCTAAGTGGGACAAGGAACTGGGGTGTGAAATGACCGACAAGGAATGGGAAAGAGCCCTGGCATTCCCCAAAGAGATATCCAGGAATTCCAGGTTCAGATTAATCCAATTGAACGTGTTATACCGCACGTACCTAACTCCATATAGACTGGTGAAGTTTAATAAACAACCTCATCACAACTGCCCCTGGTGCAGCAGAGACAAGGCGGATCTCCTACACATGTTCTGGGAATGCACCAAAGTCCGGTGGCTTTGGGTCAAGGTGGAGCAAACCTGCAGGAGAGCAGGCATGACCAGATACGAATGGACCCCCAGTGAATGACACTTGGGAACTTACCCTAGACTCGCTAAAATCAAACACACTGTGAAGCTCATGGACATGGCGTGCATTCTAACTAAAAGGACTATTGCAATGGCATGGAAACAACCAGGTGGCCCACAATTCCAAGCATGGTAAGGGGAGTTGGAGCACTGGGTTGGGGCAGAAACTAAGGCTTTGCTAAATCCCCCGAAGATGCGAGTCAGGCACTAGACGCTTGGAAAGCCCTAACGTGGGTGATGTTCCACCCTTCTGATGATGAGAAACCTCCTTGAATGACTCACCTCTATACTGCCTGGACTCGCTACCCCCAATGGTACCTGCTACTGCCTGAACTAGACCTTGAACCCCACTCCCACATTCCTCCCCCTGCCTGCCTTTCCCTTGCCCCTCCTGCTCTACCCTTCTACAATCCTCCCACTCTGAACTATTCATCAAAACACATGGATACAATTTCTGTTCTTGTTAAAGGTTTATGGTAATGTTAGTTTACTGTTTTTATTTTGTTATACATCATCCTAGACATGTTTTGTTGCAGCTGGCCACCAGTGCCACACTGTTGTCGTACGTATTGCAAATGCCAATAAAGAAATTTAAAAATAAATTGTCCCTTCCCTCCCTTACTGCACCCCTCTCCCTCACTTATTATTTTTGTCTGGCTCCACCAGAAATGTTGTCAGGCCTAGTATGGTAGTTGCATATCTGCTTCAATTTCCTTCCCACTCTCCCCTCCCTTCCTTATCTATGTCTTAGCTCTGGCACTATCTGAAATGTTGTCAGGCCGAGTACGATAGTTAATTTCACATCCTTAGTGTTCATGGCCTGTAAGAATCTTGTTGTATTTTCCCTTGTTCCCTCCCTTGCCTTGGAGCACTTTGAAACACATTGTGTATAGGCACTATATAAATAAACTATCATATCATATCTGAGTAACTAAAAGGCATGTGTGGCAAAGTAGTATATTTGCCATTAGATCTTAAAGAAAAGTAGAAACTCTAGGAGTACAAAGGCCAATAGATCAAACTTTGATTTTACTAGTTAATGGTGTGCCAACAAAAGACAAAATAATTTGGCAAAAACAAGTCAAGTTAAACAAAGTTAGACAAGCCCTATGATATCTCAAAGAAAACAAAGAATACTACAAAATTATAAACATAGAGGAAAACCTTAGAGAAACCACACAAATATTTCAAAATTCACCACAAATTCGCCAGTTTGAATGTGTAGATCCTGGTACTGCAGCAGACATTTTAGAGCGGTATTACAATTCACCCACTACACTCCAAAGACACCATAGGACATGCATTAGAAACATATCAAATGTGACAAGCCTAAGGATCCCCAATGAGCATTTGGGAAAAAAGTGTAGAAGCGCGTTCTTTTCCTCTACTCTTTCATAGAGGAAAAGTAGGAAAATATGATGAAAGATCCACACAAGTTACTGCATCAAAATATGGTATTTACAAATGTATTCTAAAGACCCCAGATTCAGACAAAATGTAAAATGTATTTTCCACCTCATGTTTGAAAGTGAATTACCAACACTATGTTATGAAGTAGCCCACACATTAAAAACAGGCTCTAATGTTTTAAACATGTCTGCTACCCACCTGCTTCAAAAGATAAAATACAAAGATGAAGTTTTGCAGTCAAGTATCACAAATCTTTTGGCAAATATGCCTTGTACAAAAGAATGCTAGTTCTGATGTCAAGCTAATGTACGTTGTATGCTAAGGAACCAAGGCCCACCCACATGGTTTGCTACCTTAAGTTGTTCAGAATATGCATGGGATCACTTGCATGACTTCTTATGCACCGCAAACCAAACTAAAGAGGGAATAGATATAAATACACCAGGAGAAATCTGTTCTCTTGACCCTGTCAATGTATCAAGGTACTTTAACCATCGCTTCATTACCATGCTGCACTTCATCTGCAATAAATATACCCCACCACTCGGAGAATGGAACACTTCTATTGGAGAAAAGAATATCAATCCAGAGGAGAACCACACATTCACATGCTTTTATGTATAAAAGATGCTCTGAAATTTGGCCATGAGAGTGATGCCACTGTTTTACAGTTTATTAAAAAATAAATTACATACAACATCCCTTCAGAAACCACACATAGTGACCCACGTACACAAATCTTACGCTTCCAAAAACATAAGTGTGGCAAATACTGCCAACATAGATATAAAAACAATGGTAAATGCTATATCAAATCTGCTGTAACCGCCCCCACTGGTTTAGCTGCCTACAACATAGGAGGTGTAACTTTGCACTGACTACCTCTCCTCAGTGTAGAACACCAAAACAAATTAGAAAACTGCACATTATCAGCAGAAGCTGCCACTGAATTAAGCAGAATTCTGAAACAAATGAAACTGTTCCTCATAGATGAAGTAAGCATGGTTTTCAACCTCATGTTGGCTTTTATTCATCTGAGAATGCAAGAAGTCATAAAAAAAACGACTGCAAAGAACTGTTTGGAGGAAAACACGTTATAGTTTTTAGAGAGCTCCTACAGTTAATACCAGTAAAAAGTCAACCTATTATCAATACATTAGAACCAAAACAAATCTGTAACACACTCAGCAGCATTGGAAATATAAATCTCTGGCAACATTTTTGCTACAGTAAACTAACTCAAAACACATTTCAGATCTCACTTATGCTAATATTTTTAAAAGTAGTATAACTGGTCTACTTACTAAAGATGCAAAATCCATCTTAAAAACTAGGCTAATCCATGAGCTATATGGGCAAAAAACATCTGCCTTTGATGTCATGAAACAATAAACTCAACACAATATAAAATGCATGTCCTTGATACCAACCCTTGCAAACTGTAGTCATTTCAATTATACATTGTTGAAAAAAGAAATGCAACCCATAGTGCATATCAGCTCCACAGACAAACTGGAAGTGCATGGCATGACACTCCCTAGGTATCAACAATCAACAGCATGACTAAATAGCTTAGAGAAATGTATCTCCAACACAGCTGGGTTAGATCAAGTATTAACTTTGTTTCTAAACTGCAGAGTAATCCTAAAATGTAACCTTGATGTAGAACAAGGTTTAGTCAATGGAGCAATTGGTACAGTTGTTGGCTGCCAACCATATCCACATGACCACAACATTCAGTTTGTCAAACTCCACTTTGACAAACGTGCAGAAGTTAAAGAAATAGGCTACACATTAGCCTGTTTCCTTCTTTCCAACGACATGTACATACAGAGAGAACAATTCTATCTCTTACATATGATGTCACTATTCACAAATCGCAAGGTCTAACCCTAGATCATGCATTGATTGACATTGGCAGCACAGTCTTCAAAGAAGGTATGAGTTATATAGCACTATCACACCTCCGTACACTCAATGGTCTATTCCCAGTTAACTTTGATACAAATAAGTCAAAGCTGACATTCCTTTCATGGTAGAATACAACAGGCCATGTACACCCCAGCTAGATACGTACCCTGTACCTAGAAAAACACTTTAAAAGAAAACAAATACAAACAGAACTTATAGCAGATATCCCAGCAATGCTGCTAAAAAAAACAAAGAACAACTGCTACTCCATCAAATAATACAACCACAAAACTCTCTAGTACAAAAACAACTACACATCCATCAGAGGAAAAAGATACAAATGTCTCTTCTCAAAAACCAACTGCAAGCCCATCAAAGCATACAGAGGCACAGCTCTCTTTTCGATTTACATTCAGCAAAACAACTGGAGTAAATTGCTATGCAAATATATCAATCAATCTATTCTTCCAATTACCACCAATTGTTCACAACAATTACTTAAATGGCTCAGACCAGTTGTGTTTGCAAATGCTCATCCTTCATAGAAATGCCACAAATAATCCTGATAGCACTTACAGTGTCTCAGGTATAAGGCAAGAATTGTACTACTGTAGAGCAGTGGTACAATTCACCATAAACACACAGGAAGAGCCACAAGAATTACTAGTATCCCAAAACATCCCTATTAATGAAATCTTCCAGATTTCATACACATGTAAACATTCATTCACTCTCTGCAACCATGTTTCACAAGATCATATCCCTATTGACTGAGTTGTGTATGTATACATGCAAAATTGTGAATCCATTCCATGTCACCAGGTTCTGCATGATGCAAATCATGGCATATTATGCCATTTTGAAATTCAGACAATTGTTCCATCATAGAAATAAATTCACACAGCCAATATGTGATACTAATGCTTCTAAGGTTCATTGCTGATAGTACCAAAAATAACTGTAAGCTAAACAGCTTTACACACGGCCAAGTATCTCTTGGCAAGAAAACCTTCACAACAATAGGAATAATATACCACACTGGTGCAACAACCACTTCATGCCACGATACTGCAAATGTCAAGAAAATTAGTGCTTGGTTTGAATGTCGCAACACTTCCATTACTTCAAAATATAGGTTACCAGCAAATTTAACAAATGCATATTTAATATTCTTTCAACCCAAATATACTCACTAAAGTATAGTACAATACAAAGTTAGAATACGCCAACTGGTATCTAACTACATCCAAAGTACTACAATAGTCATTTTAAAGTCCAAGACAGTTAGAATACGCCAACGGGTATCTAACTACATCCATAATACTACAATAGTAATTTTAAAATCCAAGACAGTTAGTATACGCCAACGGGTATCTAACTACATCCATAATAACTTTAATTGTGTTACACTTCAAATATGTGATCACTTCTTGTTACTACAACACTTCTTGTAAACTCCAATATAGTTATAATACGCCAACAGGTATCTAACTACATCCATAATACCTTTGATTGTAATACACTTCAAATATGCCATCGCAATTATCGCAAATACAAAATAATGTGTAAACTCTAATATAGTTAAATATGCCTACGAGTATCTAACTACTTTAAACATACCCTTATTTACAACACACTTCAAACAAACATCCTATCACACGTAAACTCACATAATATATCCATGCCACCATACATGAATATTCTGTAACATGTCCATTTTTAAAACTATATAAATGCAAAAAACTGGATACATTCACATTAAGGTGTTCTTAATCCACTATGAATTTTTTGTCCCAGTGATTATTTCATGTCAATACAACAACAGTGTACCAGACACTAATGTTGTACCAGACATAGTATAGAGAATGTACTACTTATGAGGGTCAAACAAGTACATGTGTCTGTTCAATTGTTTACAATTAAAGGTTTTAAACTATCTTGTTTAACAAATGTACTGTTTTTTTCTCACAAAAAAGACCCAGTTTCCAGCTTTATTATCGTATGCAACTAAGTAACCATATCCACTATTATGCTCTTTTTTTCTACACAAAGAAACAAATACAGATTCCATAGACACTATCCTGATTTCTGCTATGATCATAAATACCATACATACTTTAATTATATCAGTACACCACATTACAAATGCTATATACTCCACCAACAGTACATATACTTACTATAAACATATATTATGGCTGTGGCCAGCAGCCAGATTCTAGGGGTCATGGCCTATGGTCATGCCCCCAAGAATCTGGCCACTGGCCACAACCACCACAATAGAATTGAACCATATAACAGGCCCATACAATACGCATATAAATAACAACACTCACCCTGAACCTCCTTACTCACAATGACGTCTATAGACAGTAACAATGAGGGTAGACTCAGCGGCACCTGCACTTCTTTTTTTCACCTATAAAAACAGCTCCCTATCTATTTTTTCCACTCCTCTGCCCTTTCCAGGTCCTCCTTCGGCCACAAAATAACCCGAAATGCAATTTCCAGACTTTGATCTCAGCATGTGCAGTCAGTGACGATGTCCATGGATCCAACATGGTGACCGTTTAAAAACTCTGACGCACCTCATGTTTTTGAGCATCCAATCAGCATGCATTTTTTGTGTCTGCGAACATCGAGCAGCCTCTTGGTTGGTCTCTTGGTTGGTCCAGAGGTGTCCATGGACTCCGAATCAGGAAATGAGTCTGCGAACCAGACTCAGATATCACTAAATTTGGTTACCGATTTTTTTGAACATTTAAAAAAAAAACTACTGGATAGATTTACACCAAATTTACAAGAGCACACTTTTGGGACCAAGCCGTCGCTCCTGGTGTAAGTTTGGTGAAAATCCAACCAGCAGTTTGGGCTGTAGGCGCAAGCAAATTCTTTTTGTCAGTGTGTCTTAGATGATTTCAAAAATGTTGCCCCCCCCTATAACTTTGCCCTCCCTTGATGAAACCACACCAAACTTCTCAGAATCATTCCGAGGTGGCCATATACTTGTTTCTCAATGTTTATTGAGGATTCCTCCGGGGGGGGAAATGTTATAAACCACACAAAAAGTACTCCTCCTATGAGTTGAGCAACTGAACCATACCTACAGGGCTGCTAACGCAGGCCCTGTAATTTGTAGTGTGTTTGTAGGTTCAGGGTTGGCTCCAGCCCCATAACAGTTGGTGGGTTGAAATTTTGGCCCAAGGTCATCATACCAGTCTGGGGTGTACTGCGATAGTGAAATTTGACCAACCCCACCCATTTTCCCTGCACAGTGCAGGGTTCGACCCTGTGCCATCAGTACAGGCGATTTTGGGAGATTGACGATTTTGAGATAGATGGCTCCAGCCCCACAACTGTTGGTGGGCTGAAATCTTGCCCCGAGAACAGCATACCAGCCTGGCAATAGTGAAATCTGACTAACCCCACCCATTTTCCCTGCTCAGGGCGGGTGTCTGGACCTGTTCTATCACTATAGGCGATTTCTGGAGATTGGCCATTTTGTGACTTCACCAATAATAGGAAGTTAGGACACAATGTCGGCACACCAGTCTGGGGTGTACTGGTGATCGTAACATTTGACTCACCCCACCCATTCGCCCTGCACCGGTGTAGAGCGGTGTCCCGCACTGTACTATCAGTATAGGTGATTTCAGGAGATTGCCAAATTTGCGATTTTTCAAAAATAACAATTTATGACACAATAAAACATATACAAGGCTATAGTAGACCCCCCTGTGCATGTCAGCTACAGACCTGTGCAACACCGGGTGGTACCACTAGTAGTCCCATAGTCTAACCGCTGTTTTAAGATCATTACCAAAAATCATTTATAAGTAGTACTAAACATTAACAACATAAATAGTTCTACAGAACTGACCGTCACAGTCCACTTAAGCAAGAAAAGGAAAATACAATAGTTGAACAGAGCCCTCTGTGCCAGACCTACACCATTAGAAAATGTTGCCATGCACTCTGCAAGCCACATGGTTTGGGGCTTTTTCTCCAAAAGCAGAACCAATTAGCAAAAACGCATCAGTGCATTGATACTAAAACAAAATTAACATTCCTAACTGTTCAGTGCTGTCACTCATCTTAGCAAAACATCAAATCGACTAAAACTCTGGGCTGTATGGGCGGCCAGATGGTGGGTGCCCATGCCTCCATGCACCTTAGATTATAATATGCAGGAGCTGTACTCATCACAGATGTTTGGTGCTGACAAGGGGCCTTAATGCAGCATCATTGAGGATATTTACTATGCAGAAATATATGCCTGCAAATGGAAACTGTAACGTGTAGGATATTCTCAGTTCTCTGCATAATACACATCCATCATCTGAGCAACTTTAGCAACTTTATTGGAATCAGAACCTGTGACCTTCAAGTCACACATAGAACTCTTTAGATTGGATCTGCTTACCTTCAGGAAAAAACTAGGGCGGTGTAGCAGGCATTTTAATTATTCATTGAATCCTGCATGCATTAAATGGAGTAACACTGACCGAGATGAGAGTTTTGGTATGTTTGTGATGTACTTTAGCACCCTTTTCTGATCTAGGAATTCGGGCACTAGTCGCTGTTAGAATGCTCAGAATGTCCCTTTCTTGTGGCCTGCCCATCCTGAACATCCGTCCTGCCTGCTGGTTGACCAATCCCTTAAACCCCACCTTCCGTTCTTCTGTTTTTCTCCTCACAGTCTTCCGTTTTTGCTGTCAACCTGGATGTAATTCTCTACCTATGTGTGTAGCAGCATATGGTACTAAGTTGAGACATGTAAAATAACACTCTTTGCAGCTGTGTATTTTGTACCAGGCTTTCCAATTCATATCCTCTTTCTCCCAGTTCAGCCAGCATCTGGGGGTTGCGGTGGGAATTAAAAGCCTTATAACACCCACTGAAGTGGCAATGGCAGGTATTAGGTGCTCCTTGAAGGGCATCATATTGCATGAGAACTCTATGGCTTCGATCTGCACCTAATTCCTACCATTGCTCTACTGGAGGCTATACTGCTTAATTATGGGCAAATATTAACATTTAACTTCTTACACGCCCTATTCAGGGAGAGGCACATCGTTGATGGTTGAACATCTTTGAAAATATCTATACCATATGCACACAGCTGTTCCTAGGAATCAGGTCTTACCAATGATCATTGCCAACAAAGCCAAACATATTCCTTTTCCAGGGGTCACACTTGTATTGCTAGTTCTTATTTACACTTCACCTGCTAGCTATTACATTACATTTGTCAAGTGCAGAATAAACGTACGAGTCGGCAGCTTGTGTGATAAAGTACTGAATGTTCTTACCATCTGAGAATGTCTAATGAACACATTTTTTTTTACTTCTCCATGTCAAGTGTAAGGCTACTCCACCCAAGAAAAGGTGAGGAATTAGTCCCTTGACCAAATGCATAGCTGCTAGCTGCTGACTAACTACTACAACAATGCATCCATATCTTCTTCACGCTAGGACACACCCATGTCATGGCTGCCGCACTATACATACAGGTTTTTTCCGCCATGGAGGTTGGACGCAAAACACAGAGTTCCTGAGAGGAAGCACATGGAGGTCAACGCCGAGGCCAAACCCATCAGGCGACAAACATGACGAGAGAGCTACGCTGCGTACCACCACCCGATGCTGAATCGATCGCTGAATGGTGCACCATGCCGTAAAGGCGATGCAGAAAGAAGAGTGGGATAGGGCTAGCTTCTACTCTATACAAACACATGTTATTAGAGAATTCCTGTAACCCATATTACAGATCACCTAAACACACTTGCTCTCCGGTTTGTTGGCTACCCAATGGAGTAGACTCCATTAATTCTGTCCTAGGAGGAATAAAATATTTCCTCGGATGGACACACACAGAGGGTGCAATAACTGCCTTCCAGGGGATCACAATGACTCTGTGCAAAGCCTGCAGTCTTTTTAGACTGAAAACTTTAAAAGAGTGTTGAACAAAGAGGGGTGAAGCCTACGGCATGCAGGGCGAATTGAGATTGGGCAAATCTGCAGATTCTGTGGAAGATCTCTAGACACAGAAAGAGGGTATGGGTTACAGAGAGAAGTCGGAGAGCAAGAAATGGAGGAAACACAAATAGTTTCCTCGAAGCCGGCCCACAGATCCATACGGGCAACGTCAGGTTGTGCTGTGGAGAAACGCCTGGAGTCCAGAAGGATGTACACAACCCCAAGCCCAAAGACAAAACAGACAAGCATCAAACTAAACTCTTATCCGACCGCCCGATTGCTGCACCGAAATCGCACATAGGTTCGACACCCACCATAGCAAAAGCACACACTACTTCAGCGCACAAGACGAAAACAACGATGGAACAGGGTGAGGTAGCACACACTGCTTCGGTGCACAAGACAAAAACATTGATGAAACAGGGCGAGGTAAAAACATGAACACAGGCGCACATTCTGCACCTAAAAAAGGTTACGGCAAACATTTCGGCACCTAAATACTAGAAAACACTTATTACACGTTCAAATGGTAAATCCATAGAGGGAAAGGCACACTCTCTTCTGCTACGCAGAATAAGGGTAGTACCCTGTCTGCAGGGTCTGATTTAGACGAGGAGGTAGACATTCTCCTGGATCCATGTCAGTCTACCCCACAGGGAACCCCTTTGATGGAGATGAGGTTACATTTCCTTATGGGAAAGATGGAATCCATCATGTAATTATGTAATAGATTCCCCCCAAAAAGAAAGAAAGGGTGAGCAGGGCCCGGAATTCAGCCCCAAGAGACATGGAACATTGCCATCCCCAAAATGAACAGACTTAGTGGAAGGAAGAGGAACTGATAGAGGAGAATATCTAATCAGATGTAGACGAAACAGAAATGAACTCATATGACTATACGCTCCCGTCTTTAGACGTTGTAGAACCCTCAACCTCATCCTCTCCTACAAAGGACCAAGCCTTGCGTGTGGATCTCCTAAAGAGAGCAGCTACAAGATTCAATATCCAGACAGAAGAACCCCAGGTAGATACAGACTTTGAGGATGTCCCCAAGGAGAGAATGTCAGTCTCACAATCTATTCCTTTGCTTAAGAGCACACTAAAAATCACCCATCCTTGGTCAACCCAGTACTAACTAAACCAGTTAACAGCTACAAGATTCAATATCCAGACAGAAGAACCCCAGGTAGATACAGACTTTGATGACGTCCCCAAGGAGAGAATGTCAGTCTCACAATCCATTCCTTTGCTTAAGCACACTAAAAATCACCCCATCCTTGGTCAACCCAGTACTAACTAAACCAGTTAACCGGAGAATAGAAAGGAAGTATAGACCAGTGCCTAGTGATCCGTTATAAATAAGGTGCCAACAAAGGGTAGATTCTTTGGTGGCAACCACAGCTAGGAATAGGGGAAGAGCACCCCTATCAAACTGTGAATACACCCCAGGCAAGGAGAGGAAAAAACTGTACTCCTTTGGAAGGAGGATTGCCACATCGGCAGCCCATGAGGTCAGAATCGCCAATACCACCGCACTCATGGCAAGATACACCAGATATCAATAGGATGAAATAGAACAGCTCACGATGGCAGGTCGCGGAACCCGCTAAAACAGCAATGCTCAAGATCCTGGCTGAGGGGAAAAACTGAACTAATGCAGTGGTCATGAATACCCTAGATGTCGCTGACATGGCGGGAAGACTTGTTGCAGGATCTAGCATAATCAAGAGGCATGCTTGGATTAGAGGCTCTGGTGTTTACCCGAGAAACAAGCCAACACACTGCTATTCACCATCCTGCGGTTTTCGCCTTTCCACATCCCCTTTTTCATGCCAAGGTGGGGCATATTTTTGCGGAATCTACCACTGTACCAATCACAGGATATTTTCAAAGTGATGTAATGTAGAGTTACATTATACAAGAACAATGTTATTAATAAGTGGTGATGTACTCACTTCACTATAATATAGATTATTTATTTTCCAATGAGAAATATTTTATTTTTAATGTAAGTGTAATCAATAGGGCTCCTGGCACTTCCCTGATCTGTCCTGGTGAGTCAAATAGTGAAAACACAATTGATCAGGTCGGCCAAACAAGGGCACCACACACAAGTATTCATAGAATTGAGAAGCTGATACCAATCTAATAGAAAATATGTTTTTTGGCAAAAGAAATTCGGTTTTTCAAAGAAGGTAATTTAATAGAAAGTTCAATTCAACAGGACGATGGTTCTGACAGCTCAACACATAGTTCATAAACTGAAACAAACATAGTTGTCATAGACATTTGATATGAGACCAACATCCAACATCAAAAAGCCCCTTACCGGCAGCTATCTTGGTTTCGTTTTGTGCATTATCTGCAATCGGTAGTGTGCCTTCCCTCATTCAACGCTGCTTGCCAAACATGTTTTTTCTTGGTACACACTCAAATCAGTGATTCCAGTGTGCTAGCACAGGTGCTTACCATTCAATTGCTGATGTTTCCGGACATGTTTTGCCCATTACACACTCAGAGCAATGGGCCTTATGTGCTGAGAACAACCAGACAGTGGCAGCCATGATGGATTGTGGTGCATATGGACTGGGGCCCCTTATTGCTAAAGCCCACTCTCATAATATTAGCAGCAGTGATGATGCACAAAATTGGACAAAATATGAAAGTAGCAAGCAGCATGAAAATACATGTTTTTCATAAATGCAACATTTGACAACTCTCCTCTAACCTTTGCTGCACTAAATATGAATGCCACTATAAAAAGAGCTTTCACCATGAGGGACTATTTCTGCCTCACAGAGCAGTTGATTGACACCAGACCTCCTCTGGATACTGCTGCAGAACCCCGAGTGCTAAACCTTTCTCTAGCCAGACCTAAACATGATTTATTGTTCACACAATTCATGTGGGTATTTTGAGTTAGCGTCCACGTGTTTGAAGGAGATCTTTAATAGTTATCACAGGCTCTGGTAGCATCTTCTGTGAAAGCACCGTTGATTGAGTGTAACTTTCCAGGCTGTTTAATTCAACATGAGAGACGCTGATTACTCAGACAGATGTGTTACGTTTTATGAGCCAATGGGAGGCGCCTGGTGCAGTTTATCATGCTACAGCAGGAACCCAAAGACACGACACTGGAGACCTTCCATTCCCCACCGTGGATTGCATGCTGACCCGTCTTCTTGTGTCTGGCAACAGAGTAAAGCCGTTAAACCAGAGATTGCTGGTACGACATTATTCATAGAATTCCACCATCTTCACACTAGCAAATGTCTTTAGCAGCTGAGCATTGCAACGTAAATGCATTCCTTTCTGCGTGTAGGAAAACATTGCCATTCATCTCTCACGCGTTTGACTTGCAGTAAATGCGATTCTGATTGAATTATGGCTTTCGCTCGCTCATGGTGCAGTTTTATAGGAATACATACCTGAAGGTCTTGAGAAATGTTAGCCCAGGGCACAGCAATATACCTGGTCAAGCTAGCATAATGGTACGCTGGCTCGGATTTAAAAGCTAACTTCTAAACCAGCTCTCAGGACACTTCAAAAAGTCTTATGCTCGAATAATGGAAATAAGAATATTGTATAGCATTTAACAATGGGGACCATATTACATTATCACTTGTGATCAGCTCAAAAATGTCTGCTTGGTTGAAAATTGGAGGGGTTTCAAAGTGTGCACCATATTATCGATGAACTGTGTGTGAGTGATCTTATTCTGCACAGTTTAAACTTCACAAAGTAAGTATTAATGAATGGGGCTTTTTTTTCGTTTTAGTGTGTCTACTGTAACCAGCAATTTGATTTCTGTTTTTGCTTTTTGCTAATATTTATATATGTATATTCAGCAGCTAGGTTGTGTGAAACCTACTTCCAACTGCTGGCAAATCCTGGTGGAAACGATGAAACATTGCTGGCGTTTTACTTTGCACGGAGGGACTTGTCTAACTTTCATTATAGAAGTGAAAAACGTTAACTCCATGTCCCAGAACAGAGGCTGTCCAAATAAGACTGGTCAGGCGTAGGTGTGCAAATTAGCGCCGAATAAAGTTCAGCCTGGCCAAGGTTTTCATGGCATCTGGCCTTGTGTGTTGACAAGGGTTCCTTGTCCTACCGGTAAAATCCACTCATTACACAGAGCACATGGGTCAAGTAAGCACTCGAAAGATTATTTAAAAAAAATAAAAGTCCAGACCGTCGTTTTTTCAAGAGGGTCTAATTTATAACGCAAAGTGAACTTTAAGCAATTCTATTGTTTGTCCAACTGTGCTTGCTAACAACTTGGACAATATCCAATCAGAATTGTTCAGAACAGATGCAAATGGAACAGATGTATCATTTCCTTGGGGGCGCCCCATCCCAAGCATCGTAAATCATCTTCTGTTCATACTTGGTGCCATGAGTATGCACTAGGCCCAATCCCTTGCTACTTGCGGGTTGTTCTATTGTTCTGGTCTAAAATTGTGGAACGTGTTTTAACTAGTTTGGTCAGTTCAAAGCTGCTGTTATGTATGGGTCTAATGCTTGTGGCGATATATGTTTTTAATGTTTGTACCCTTGGCTTGCAAAGTATATAGTTTTAGGTGGTACACTTATCAGACTACTTCAATTATGTTGAATTTTCTGTGATCACATTAGCACTGGAGAAAGTGCCTTTTCCCTCCCCTTCAACGCAGGGGGCACTTAACATCCATGGGTGATAGTATGTTTAGTCCTTCACCGACTCAATTCTTAAATCCCTTTTTAGGTCTGGTCAGAGAACGCTTGCTCTCTGCTAGCCTATTGCTCGGCCATATTTAGAGGGAGGACAGATGCTCAGTCAAGCATGACTCTGAAAGCGCAATTCCAGCAGTTGCCATTTTTTAACAGTCAGTGTAGATGTGTAATTATAGAACAGTTGTCATTGCTGCTTGGTACGTTCATGTATTTTTCACTTGTGTGCGTCCTTACATTGCATTCAACTTGTCCTGTACTTGCAAACACATATGTCATGGAGATAAAGCAGAATTGGATCAGGACATCAGTCCTTTTTTTATTTTCTTTTGCTTCCGAACAGACAGCCCAAGATACTAGCATGTACTAATTCCTTAGCCTCATGGTGTTGTATCCCTGTATTACAATGTATACAAATCCAGCCCCTTATCTGCTGTTACAGGCGTTTGTCTTATAATTAAGTGTGTGTTTGATGGGATGGTGTTTGATACAGATGAGCGTAGAGAAGCAGCACTCTGTTGACACCCATCCCAAACTCCTTGCAACAGTCCTAATTCAACTCCAATGAGCACTTCGTTTTTTGTAATAAAATTCAAAATGTACCTATTAGTAAGTGTCCACGCATTTGGCTTCCCCCAGGATGCTAGGCAACAAAGCTTAGTTCTTGATCATCACCACATGTATTCCAATACTTCCAGAGCAAAGCAGTGCTTGCTTAATTTGTGTGTTCCTCCTGCTGATGGCCTGCCCAGTAGACTCAAGCAGCATATGATGATATATGCATGTAAAGTAGGTAAGTTGTTCGTATGAGTGAACCATACATGTGAATACAATGCAGTGTGTGTGTGTGTGTGTGTGTGTGTGTGTGTGTGTGTGTGTACGTGTGCACACGCTAAGTGCAAGTCCCAAGCCTGTGCTGGGGGCACATCATGGAATGTGTTTACAATTGAAATGCTGGCATATATTGTATGTGAGGCCTCATCAAAGTGAGTCTATTCCTGAAATCACACGCCCTGGAAAGTTTAGCCATGAATTTGGAAAAACATTGGAGACTTCACAGGACCTGTCTAGCACAAAATGTCCACTGTCAACCCATCTCAAAGCCAGCACATACACAGATAGTGAAAAACACTAGAGACTCTATTCAGTTGAAGAAAAACTGACCCACTGACAACAGGTTTTGAATTTGGTGACCCCAGCAAAGTCCCAACTCCGAAAACAGAGACTGTTACTTGGGAAACTAGTGGAGTTGAAGTACAATTAATCTAGGCATGATTGTGCAGATGGCTGACATAATGTTTGATGGCACCAACAACATATAAGTTCCCCATCTCTATGCATAAAACGCAAATCTTCATGCAGTAACACAATTCTGTACTAATGTTGGCATATATTGTGGTGGGTTCAGTAACAAGAAAAGTGATACACAGTGGACATGTTGTTGGTATATGTTGTGGGAACAGCTACCAGCAACATTTACATCATATAGAAGGGCAGTCATTGCCATATATTGTGAGCACTACTTCATGAAAGTAATTCATGCAAAATGGCAATCCTGACATATTTGTGGGTACATCAGCTTAATGATTGCGATATAAACGGGCAGTGTTCTTGGTATATATTATGGCCACAACTGACATCATTATGAATGTCTTATAGAGTGGTGCAAACATGCAGGCTGAGATGAAATGTAATCTGTAGGCCTGTGGAATGCACAAGCTATGCAATGACTGGAAGTGTTTTATTGCAAATCCATGAGGATTAGTAAAAGCAGTATAAAATGCACTTTTATTGCCCTGATTGCTTGCACTGGTGCATGAAGGCTAGAACACAACACACTCTGTAGCTATCCCATCAATGCTTTATGCAAGCTGTGGTGAACGGTGCATTAAGTTGTCTTGCGTTAGTTCACGCAAGCTTTGAATGAAGGTGTTATTGTGTTTCGAAATTGTGGGGAGCTAGTTAGCTTCAGTTTACAGCCAGTGATCGAAATGAGGGGGGCAGCTGAGAGCGGTGCTCCACTACTTTTTTGTTTTCGCTGTTACCATTCCTATACTTTATTTTAAAAAGAACCCGCTCTGGAGCGGTACTTGTTAAAATAAAAGTATAGGATTTTACGGAGGACGAGAAGCCAATCGCAGCACTGCTCTCTGACTGAGCTCCAGGCTGCAGAAGACTGGATCGTACAGCTTTGGTCCATGTGTGCACATTGCGCAGTGTCGTTCTGTAATTTCTGCAGTGCACATGCCTTCACTATGCGCAAGCGCGGGCCAAGCGGCAGCGAGCCAGCCTAAACATCCTTGGTGCAGCCGCGGAGCAACCAGCTGAGCCCTCACTTTTTTACGCCGAGGAGTGGCAGGTATGTAATGGGGGAGGAGGCGGAGAGGCCAGTGTACAGTACTACTGGGTCGGGAGAGAGGGGCGCTTTAGTAAAGTCCCCTGAACAGTCCCTCTCTCCCAACTGTATTTTTATTGCGGGTGGGACGTCACCTGACCATCACCTTCAACTTGCCTTTCATTGCTCTGCAGACGCAGAGCCATAACCTTCCCATTCGGTGCCTATAATAGGGCATGGAATCCGCACTAAAATACATATTGAAGACAGGCCCTCGCTTCGTTATTACCACCAAATAGTAAATACATGTTCAATTTGTTCTATTGACTTTGTATTCAGCTGTGACACGCAGCATTTCCCTACAAAGTCAAAAGAACAATCATCCTGGACCTTATCAGCAATCAGCCTGACTTTCATTGCTCTGCAGAGCCATCATCTTCTCAGGTATTTGGTGCCAATAACGAGGGCTTGTCTTCCGCACTAAAATACTAAATACTAGCTGGTCTGCCGCAGCAGGATAGAATTACGATTATACTTGTAAAAAGTGAATTGAAAATTATATGTTTCGTTAACCGTCATTTGGCGTAGGGTGTCATGCGGATGGGAACACAACGTTTCCGGTCTTGAGCTTTACTTTCACAATTCATTTGTAACAGCTGTTTAATGCAGTTTATTCAACCGAAGTACAACGAGCCTACAACACCCAGAATACATTAGTTTGACTAAGCACAAGATGGTCACATTTATGTCATAGCATCATGAGTCAGCTGATCACTTTGCGTGTGAAGGCACAACTTCCATGGTTACGCCAACCTGCAATATGATGACGCAATCCCGGGTATGAATACACTTTGGAAGGACATATGGGGATAGTGGAATAATAACTAACAAAACGCATCTTTCGAATATTGATAGTTGTGAACCTCCAGACTGAGACACGAAAAGGGATTGTGCAGGGAAGCGTACACGTGCTCCCACGTCTTCCAATGGACGAGTCTCTGAAAACCAGGAGCACCAGGAGGCTGTGGAAATACGTCACTGAAATGCAGCAATTAAGAAACCAACGAAAACAGTGCCAGTCCTTATAAACACAAAGTCCTGCCACACTGATAATACACTGCATGGCGCCCTAAAAACAAATAACAAAGGGCAACATAACATAACATAACATTTACATAAGCAGAGTTGCCAAATGTCCCCATGCAATCCACGTTATTTGGAGGACAGTTAACCAGTCCTGATTTTCTTTAGTCAACAGGTTTATCAGGCGGTGACATGAAGCCCCATACACGTAATCAGAAAAGTGGAACTAACTACAAGTCCCAGCATGCAAAGTGATGTTGACTTAAAATCTAGAACAGCCTAAAAATGAGATTAATGCAGCTGTCATCTCTGCAGAGAAAGCCCAACAAATACATTGTTCTTCAATTTAAGCTTTAATTGAAACCACGTGTTGGTTGCACAGGTACAATAATGTGCCATGGAGAAACATGTGTTTAAAATGCCAGCCATGCCATTCCCTTATGGGCAGTTCATATATCCTGTGGCAGCGACCCGTGGCAGATTGGGGAGTTGACAGACTGAAGCAGAGTGGAGAACAACACCAGAGCATTGCTGTCTTTGACCGAGGTAACAGCATTTTGACTAATCATTAAAGGTAGACTACAGCTGCCATTGTTACAAAAAAAGCAAATATTGAAAAGAATAGAGGTTGTGGGAAAAGGGAGAAAAGGTATGGCTTAGAAGTGGGAAGCCAAGGGAAAGTGGTTTGGTGTATATCGGGTGGGGTTTGTTTCAGAAGGGTATCCTTTACTCTCATGAATAAAATGACAAACAGTGATTGGAGAAACTGAAAGGGACAGAAAGAGATGTGTAGAATAGCTTACATGTGTTATGCGTTCTTTAATATGATCACCTGTAAGGGTTAAAACTCCCTTCTGGTGTACTGTGCCTTGTTCAATATCAAGAACCCAGGTTTGTGGCCCATGGCCTGCATTTCCACTGTTTTAATTGCAGGTTGCCCAGCACGTCACCTTGCCAGCAGATCTGGAATGGTGGATTGGTGCCAATGTGGTCAATTTCTGGCCCAGGGCAAATTATAAAAATGTGCACTCACTTGGGCCAGAAAACCCAGGGGTACACTCTTTCCCTGGGTGAGTGTCAGATCAATAAAACCCATGTGATTACAAAGTATAGATATACATATAGTTTATGAGACAGTAAGGGTAATAGTCAAAATGTATAAAAACATACTATGCACTAAAGACTTTGGCATATCCTGTTACTCAATCAAGCTTTCAGGTCGTTCAATGTTGTAATCATAAGGTTTAAGGATATAGGTAAAATAACAGGGCCAGCGAGATGCTCTTCCTGGAAAAAAAGGCCCAACAACCAGCTGACATCCCTAACTAGCTCTGGGTTATACAGCCTGACTCGCTCCGTTCCTACACTTCACAGTCCCAGGGATATAGCTCCCAGCGTTCTTCTAACCGTACTAGCCAGTCTCAGGGGTATAGTGTTCAGCAAACCTATTGTCTTACGCAATCTCAGGGACATAGCGCCCAAAATGGTTTAAGCCTGTCTCAGGATTACAGCACTCAGAAAGTTTCTTGTCTTACCGACTCTTGGATTCATAGTTCGTAGCAAGCTTCTTACTTTGGCATCCAGGATTAGGGACCTTGTGGCCAGCACACGTACAGTCTCCGGGAGTTAGCACCAAGCACTCCTTTTGCCTTAGCCAGTATTTAGGAACACTGTCTACTTGCTCAGTGTTTTAGCTGTAGCATGCAGCATGCTTCCTTTCAGGGGTACCATTTCAGACTATGCCTGCAGGGCCATGATTCCCATCACACTCTACTACCCTTGCACCTAGTGCCCAGCATGCTCTGCTTCCTTTTGCACTGTGCCACAAGGGGTTCGGTCTGACAGTTGCTCTGTGCCTCCCGCGGTATGTGACCTAGCTCACTATGAAGCTCTCATAGAGCAAGCAGGGATATAGCCCACAGCTCTCTCCAGGGGTGGACTGAGAACCCAAAGACACCATCACATTTTCTGTCAAAGTGCCCCTATCTTACACATTTTCAGTAAACCCAACCCTTTTCCTATGAGAAAATTTGGAAAAAATAAGATATCAGACAAAAGAGGCCAAGGGTCAGTGGTTGGAGTGGGCAGGAGCGGTTGTGAGCGGAGCTCCTCTACTTAATTTTTTTAATTGTTGCTCGTCCTATACTTTTATTTTAAAAATAAACTGTTCCGGAGTGGTTTACTTTAAAAATAAAAGTGTAGGAAAATGTTGAGCGTTCCCTTAAACAGCAGGTGTATTTGTTTAGGGGTTTGGATTGCACCGGGGAGGGGGCGTGGCAATGGGGTTTGTGGGGAGGGAGGGCAGGCCAGCAGGGAACAGAGCTCCACTACTTCATTTCGTGCACTTTGACCACTTCTTATAGCCTAGAAGGGCCTGCATAGCTTAACATCAACAGCTACTTCTGATTACGCAATCTAAGTGGTGTGCTACAAACATACCTATGTGACATGTGTATAATAAAGAAACAGCAGGGTACATCTAGACTACATGTAAAGCACAAAGACTCATATATCATTGACAAAAAGTTATAGTTTACCCCAAATGTGTTAATTGTATGTGCAGAATGCTGTTTACGAGTCCCTACCGAGAGACATCTCATAGTTTTGGTTGGGGTGCCTGATATCAGATAGAAGATTTTAGCTCCTGCTCAACTTAACAAATCTCTATTTCGAACCTGGTGTTGTCCCAAAATGGGTCAGTTAGGAGTTATGGGAGATTCGCTGCGCTGGGGTCATGAATAGCTGTATTGGTTAAAAGGTACTCTGTACTGTTATCTTGGCCCGGGATGGATCAACCAAAAGGTGATGACAAGAAATGTACTTTTTTGTCCTAGAATGGATTAGAAAGAGTGAAATCCTTTTATCTTGTGGTGCACAGGGCACTGATACAGTCTAAGGACGGTTCAGGTTTCTCAGTGCCTTGCTTGTGGCCTGGAAGAGTTTGGATATAGTATTATAAATGGCAGACACCTGGTGATATGGATGATCAGCTAGGAGGGTTCTAGTACATTAAGACTCTAGTGTGTCAAACCTCTTGGATGGGACAGAGCTGGTAGAATGCAAAGCACCCTGTTGTCAGTGGCCCAAATCAAAACGCAAATGGTTTGGAGGTTTGTAAAGACCTTAAAAGGCAGGATAGTTCTCCAGGAATTCGTTTATATTCCTCATTGGCATCTCACCCATTCTACTAATGCAATCATGTTCCTGTTCTGCTACAATCCTCTATAGACAAATGCAATGTGTACTTCCCTCCACCCCCGCCCTCTACCTCTGTCAGATCGTTTCCCTTCAACAAGAACACCTGTAGTTTCTTTTGCACCGCAGCCCCTGTTACAGCACTTCACCCTCTTCACCGACCCAAAGGCATAGGGATAATTGAAACTGACATACATTATTCTCGTTTCAAGAGGCAATTCTATTTGTGGTGTGTGCTATATAAACTGTCATCTTCACTCCTCAATCCCTACAGACAGTGCATTGTCCAAGCAGGCAGCCTCCTTCACTCAGCTGAGGGTTCTAAGAGGTTTGATGCACCTGCCACAGAGATCTTTGATGCATGGAGGGTCCAGGAGGGAATCCTGATGTGCCTTCTGAGAAGATGTCTAGGTGGTGCTTTTCATTTCCTCACAGAAAAGGAAGAATATTAACCTCTGCATGTCTGTTATGCTGAGACCAAAAGATTGATACTCTCCCAAAGAACGTGTCAACTCTGCTTCCATCTCTCAAAACATGCTGTCTTATCCATCTCAACAATTGTATTCATGCACACATTAAATCATTGTAATCCACTCATCCGTTCAGCCATCCATCCATTCATCCATATTTATCCACACATCTAACAACGAACACAACAATGATCACCCGCTAATCCATGCATCCATTTATCAGATCATATTCGCCTATCCAAGCCTGGCCCAGACACACCACCTACCCAGGAGCCATGGACCACTCAACAACAGGTAAGAGATGTCACTCCACTATGATTTGCTGCCAACTATCCCATCATAAATGAATCTTGTATCCCAATGTCCTATATTAATTGTTGTCCCGCTGTATACATTTGTTGTTCTAAATTAATTGTTACCTGATGATATTGTGCTCCCTGGCAGCCACTCTACTCAACCGATGGCCTAGTATGGTATTTTACTACCTGTCATACACTATACTTCATTTTTGTTATATGTGTTAATTGCTTCCTAACTTTATGAATTGCTTGCCCAATATTGATTGTTACCCTATTTAACTTAAGTTTTGCCATATACTAGTGTGTGCCCTATTGTTGGAATTGCTTGCCCACGACTAATTGCTGCCCTCAGTGTATTTTGTTTATTGTCATCCCACATTAATCAATGTCCTAGATTAATTGGTACCACCACTTTATCATGAGTGACCAATACTAATGTCCCGTGCACAGTATTTTGCTCCTTGCATTGAACATTTGTGGGCACTATACTTCATTGTTGCCCTAAATTAGATATTGTCTGTGCAATGCTCTCGGGGGTTGTAGAGAAGATGAGGGGGTCCCTGATATGTTGCTGCATGCTGTCTGTGATGCTGGAAATGCTTTATGGAGGGACAAGGCCTCCTAGTTCTTGTCCTACCACTTCCCTGTGTGTATCTTCTATATGTTTTCTGACACTGAGGTCCAGCCTGGACCTCTGGCAGTGCAGCTCTTCATTTTATATTTTGGTGAACAATTTCCATAGGATACCCTTATGTCACCCATGGGTGGGGATACACCCGTGTACCCCTTTTGTGTGTTTTGGGCACTTATGTGTTTCCCACAGAGCAGGGTATGAGCTTGTGGAAGCTACATGTTGTTGTGGCAGTGGTTCTGAGTATCCCAAACCTTGCCATAGGAATCAATAGATTCATGTACATAGGCAAGATGGCCACTGTGGCCTCTTGGTTTCAATTGCATTCTACCTTGTTTTGCAAAGACGTGGAAAGCCCTGTCTCTGTTCCCTTCCCCCTGAGTGGATGTTGGGAGGAAACACCATATGCTTCTCTGTTCCCTTTCCTCCTGTCTGGCTGTTGGGTGGAAATACCATATATGGTTCTATGGCTGCCTCCTGTCAGACTGACTGGAGCCTTCCCACGGTCTGTGTGTTGTGGGTACACACTAGGAGTGGGAACTGTATGTATGGAGTCTGAAGTAAACTCAAATTCTGTGTTATGGTTGTCTGGTTTCTGTGTGTTCGACACAATGAACGAGACAACCCTGACTGCAACTGATATGAATGCAGTGCAGTGTGCTGAAAGGCTGGGTACTTTCCCCAATCCACATTCTTTGTTATGAGTGTCTGGATGGGGTGAATGGCCAGAATTCCTGTGAGCCTGATTGTTGCCTGCCTGCATGAATGCCCTTCAGCGTGATTGGCTGACTGAGCCTGGCCCAGCTAGTGTGAATGGGGAACAGATTTGTATATCTGGGGATCTCTCACCAATGTGCTCAGAAGCTCAAGTCAAAGCTGAAGCAAGAAGAAGCTGTTCCTTGAAGCCCAGCTGGAGGAGAAGTCTGCTGCTGCATTTCTTTGCGTAATCCAAAAACTGTTGTGTTCTCCCAAGGGCTGATCCATAGAGGACCTACAAAGGAGACCTCTCCCAGAGCTACAAGAGACCATTGGGCAAACTGCCACTCTTCATTGAAGTACCATGGAAGCCAGTCGTGTGTGCCTGCCATCTAGAGAAGGGGTCTTCGTGAGTCCTGAAGAGGAGTGTCCAGACATCTTGAGTAAAAGAAGTCCATTGCTTTTACCCAGGGTCCGGAGCTGCCTTTCGTGACCGCTGAAAGCTGTGGCTGTCTATCCCCCATATGAGGGGGTACACTGGCATAGTGCTACTGGACACACAGAGCTGCAAACTTTCCAAACTGCCTAAGAACATTTCAAGGGATATCCTTGCAATCATCACTGACCACTTTTTCCTGCTGGAAAGAGTCCAGATTCGCTGAGTGGAGAGGAAAGTCTGTCAGTGGGTTTTCCACCACAACATGCTAATAAAGACATCCTGAGGGTCCATGGTCCACTCCAGTGGTCAAATCGAGGCCACCAGTAGCCGTCCAGATGTCCGTGCTGTGGCTGCAGCACCGAAGAACCACTAGTTGGAAAACCGCAATATTTAGATACCCGACATCAAAAGTGACCTATGCACCCATCGCCAGCAGAAGTCATCGAAGGGACCCAGGGCTCTTATTCTCATCTGCCAAACCTTCGAGGAGCCCACATCAAGTTTCATCATCACAGGACTTCTACAGTCAGAGAGATCATCGACCAACGAAGAGCACCGCAAAGAGAAAAACCGCTGCACTTCAGAAAGACTTTGGTTTAATTTCTTCTTGGAATCAGCATTCCAGTGGCTCCTTCTGCCAAGGGGGGGCATATACTCAGAGGGAATTGTTGCGTTAAACCGGGAAACTCTGACACTTTGCTGGCCAAGGCACCAAAAGTATTGTGATAAGGAAGAGCCTCTTCTAGCCTCAGGAGTCGTCCATGGATCCCCGATTCATCTTGTATCCTGTTCTCCTGTTGCCTCTCAGGTACTTTGGGGTGGTAAAACCTTTTAAAAGAAAGCAGAAGGTTATTGAACATTATTGGACTGGGCTGCAAAAGACAAGATAAGTTGCTCCCTAAGTTTTCCATTACAGGTTGCCCAGTTGGGGGATCTTGACTCAGAATTGCATATCTAGTCTAAAGAAAGCATTCTGCCACTGTTCTCAACTAACCTGCCTTTCTTCCCTATTTTATGCTGATACACTTCACTTAAGAATTCATATGCCTATTCAAAACTGCAGTTAGTGCATCTCTTAATGAATTTAAGTATTGTGTGGTACCACATACAATGTATATATGTGCCATTCTTTGAATAAGTAGTTTCAAGTACACAGTGTTATTATTTAAATTTATATATGTTCCTGAATATTATTTTATATAAAGAAGCTGTGTTAGGTGATAAAACAGCTTCTTTATATAAAATAAGATTTTATGGGGATTTACTGTACTTAAGAACAAGCATGCATCACCTCCAGAAAGCTTAAGCCCAGCAGCTCGTCCACTGATACCAAATCGATAGCCTTGCCTGAGGTGTTCTGTGCCTTTACCCTACCATATAGAGGCAGAAGTACAGATACCCCCTCCAGTCTTTACACTGTCGAAAAGTGATGTATGCTTTTGTATCTCTTTTGTTCCCTGAACATCGCCTAGTTACCTACGCTGTCATTAACCCCTAGACTAACTCACTTATCTGCCACACTTATAAATACCACACATACCAACTAAGCAAGTCAAAACAGCTACTTAAAATCCCTCCCTACAGACATTGAACAACATATCACTAAAACCATCTTACATTCTACAACCACTGGCAATACATCTTAGCTCCAGAGGTGTACAAAGTTCCCATATATACAAAATTGCCTCAATGTATTCGACAACAACACTTACAAGCAGATTCCCACACAGTAACCTGGTACATCTGAACTGCTCACATCAACACAACAGCAAATCTATGTTTCATTCTTCCTCTCATCCTACTAGTCTAACTACCCACCTATTATTCAGATCTGCATGTGAAGACAATGCAAATGCCAGTGGTGTGCGTCATAAATCACAATAAAACAATATAACATAACTTACTCAAATTCATGTTCTGAGCAAAGCAGATATGATCCCCAAGATGTTTTTATACTTGGATTTGGGGAATGGGCCAGGCATACCAAATACGCCTGTTGTTCCTGTTCCACCTTACAAATGTGCCTCGTTTACTGCCTTCTTTTATTTTCATACCTCTCGGCCACTTTCAGCACTCGAGAGGATAGTGTCTCGGGACAATAGCTCAGGGGCACGTGCTCGCCTTTGAAGCAAGATGACACGGAGCAACACATGTTCAATCCCCGGGTCTGCACTTAGAAACCTCTGGGTATTAAGCGTGTTATAAAAAAACTATTATAATGTGCCTTATTCTTTGCATTGTAGTCACTGTTAGGACTGTCAGATCTAGACGTCCCCTGCTGTGTGCATTTTAGTCAATGCTAGGATTGCCAAACTCTGATGCCTGTGCTGCACACACACAGGCACTACTGTACTGTGAAACATAGAGGCCTCTCTGTCCCTGCCACTATCCACTATGTGCATCCCTAAGCCCTGCCGTACATACACACTCTACTCCCTCCTCTGGACCATATTAACTATTACCACAACAATGGCCCAGACCAATTCCACTCTATGCAACTTGCAAGAGAGAAACATACGACTCAGAGGTAGACTGCCACGTATCTATGACATCAAAAATAAAATAACTATTCCTCTCCCAATTGCAACCTGTCTGCCCCTACTGCAGCTAGACAACCCAAAATACAAATAGACCAACATCAGGTCCAGAAGAAGCCTAACCTTCTCTCTCCTAGAATCATACAAGGAAAAATTACATCCTCTACCTTGTCAGGAGCCCTCATCAATGCGAGATCCCTCGTAGCACACAATATGGAAATTGCTGACATATTTGCCTCAGACAATCTAGATCTTTTTGCGATCACTGAAACATGGCTCCATGATGCCGCAGGTCCCGCACTCATGATTGCCATACCTGATAATTACAACATACTAAGAGTCAATCGACCCAACTCTAGGGGAGGTGGCCTGGCCATTATCACCAAAACTAAATTAGCCGCTAGACTCTCTCCTTACCCGGAAATCACATCCTGTGAACTTCTCTCGGCTAAAATTCCTATCTCGAATAACAGTACTTTAACGGTCCTTTTGGTATACAGACCACCACGCCCACTAGGTAGCTTCGAAGAAGACCTTTCTAGCCTCCTCAGTAATATCATCAAAGACTCCACCCAGCTCCTTCTACTAGGTGAATTTAATCTGGGCTTCAATGATACCGAGGATAAACAGGCCCACTCCATCCAATCTATCTTAACCGATCACGGCCTTACCCAAAAAGTCTTAGTCCCTACACACTTGAAAGGTCGTACATTAGATTGGATAGCTAATAGAAATTGTATTACCACCATCTCTGATATACTACCACAAACTTGGACGGACCACCACCTTATCTGCTTCTCATCCACTATAGAACCCCCTAAAGCAGCCAATTTGGAAACAGTACCACCTATGCCTACTAGAAACAAAAAAGATATTACGGCAGAAAAATTACTTCCGCTTCTCCTACCAGATCTTACAGCTAGTACTACCAATGCTGATCCAAATACGTTAGTTGAGACATTCAACAATACCATGTCCAAAGCCTTGGACGTTATCGCCCCCATCAAAGAACGCAAAAGTAAACGTAAAGCCCACCTTAACTCATGGTTTACCCCTCACCTCAAAGAACTACGAACCCAAAAACGGAAACTACAAGCTATTTGGAGGCACGCACCTTCAGCTGAGAATATAACTTTACTAGACAACCTTGCTAAACACTACAAGAAGGAAATAATCCAAACCAAAAAAGACACTTTCAACGAGAGAATTAGCAAAGCGAATTCTAATTCAAAAGAACTCTTCTCCATCCTACCAGAAATGGAAAATCCGATCGCTCCCATAGACAATGTTCCCAAGGACAAACAATGGTGCACCAGCATCCAAAATGCCTTAGCCAACAAAATTACAACTCTTCAATCTAAAATTGCTAAGAAAAAAGCTTCCTTGAGTGCCACTGACACCCAGACTACCCAATTGCTAGATACACCTAGAACAATTACCCAAATCAATTGCGAACCATTCAGATTTACCAACATATCCATATTGGAAACTGAAAAGGTGATATCCTCTCTGAAACCCTCCAATTGTCAAGGCGACAGCTGCCCTGCACAAGTCATCAAGGACGCAGCCAGAGACTTAGCACCCTTCATAGCTAAGTTAATTAACGCATCCTTTAGAAGTAGTACTGTACCCATCAACCTTAAAGAATCTTGGTACTTCCCCTCCTTAAAAAACAGACCCTTGACCCAGCCATCCCCACTAATTATAGGCCCATCACCACGGTACCATTTCTCCATAAAGTCATCGACAGAGTAGCTTACCTCCAGATACAAAACTATCTAGAGATGAACCAACAACTAGGATCGCGCGAATCTGGATCGCGCGAATCTGGATTCAGACCATTCCACGGCACTGAAACGGCCCTAATTGACCTTAAGACTCAAATCGACGAGTTGAAGCATAAAGGTAAAACAGATATGCTACTCCTCCTTGACTTATCGGCGGCCTTCGACAGACTAGGGATAACATACACTAACTATGCGGACGACACGCAGATCCTCATTCCACTCTCTGGAAACTTTGTCGAAGATACAGCTCTAATAAATAAGATTTATCTCCTCATTCAGGCATGGATGGCCTCTGCCTGAATGACGACAAAACAGAGATACTGATCCTGGGTTCCGACTCCAACCTCAAAAAACTTAACCCCAATTACCGTGCCTTCAACATAGATGGCAATATAATCAAAGTGGCAACTGAGGTAAAAACTCTAGGTTTCTACCTTGATGACACACTATCCTTCAAAAAACAAACCAACGCCTTCGCATCTTCCACGGCCTACACTTTCAAATTAATTAGGGCTTGCAGACCTTATCTTTCCAAAACTAACTACATCACGCTAGCCAACGCCCTAGTTATGTCTAAATTAGACTACTGTAACGCCCTCTACTCGGGCGCAAGTAAATCTATCATAAACAAAATGCAAACACTACAAAACAACGCCCTTAGAGCAGCGCTAGACATACCCCGCAGAGCACACATTTCCAACATTAGAAAAGATTATCATTGATTAAAAATTTACGACAGAGTCCTCCTCAAAACACTATCTCTCACTCACAAAGGTCTGAATAACACTGCACCTCCTTACATCTCGGCCAGACTAACCAGAAAATCTTTCACATACCGCACTAGAGCATCTAACCACCTATTACTTGAAATCCCCAAATTCAGACTAAAAAAAACAGGCAGAGCCAGCTGCCCCGTGAAAGCTGCTTGTGCATGGAATGCCCTTCCCTTGGCACTGAGAGCCAATCTACCGCCTTGTGAAAAATTGTCTCTGGTCTAATGACAACTAACCAACTAACTTTCTTGGCCTGGTTTTACCACTGACTAACCACTGTGAATAGCTACCTTGACACCTCAGATCCCTGATCTGATTCCTTCAGTGTATAGGAGCCCTTCTCATCCTGTACCCCACCTACCTGTTTGCTAAATTGTTAATAACACTTGTACTGTATCTTCTTTATGCATTATTGTATGTAACTAAGCTTAAGTATTCTTGTTTCGGCTGCGCCCGGCTACCCCTGGGTTTGGAGCGCATTATCAAATAAACTAAACAAACTAAACAAATAATTATAATATAGACCACCAGGCGCTTACGGACACCCTACATCAGCGCATTGGGATCAGCAACCTTGTCCTATGCTGGCTCAAGTCCTACCTCACTAAGTGCAAACAGTTTGTTCAGGTGGACTCTTCTAGATTGCCAATTCTACCCATCACCCGTGGAGTCCCACATGGTTCCATCCTCTCCCCAGTGATCTTCAATCTATACATGGAGCTGCTGGAAGCCCTCCTAGCCACACACAACATTCACATCCACCAATATGCCGATGACACACAGCTATACCTCAAGATCGACTCCATCAAGGATATCCACAGGCTCAAAACCTGCCTCTTGCTCATCCAGTCTTTGATGTCCAGTGCACACTTGAAGCTCAGCCCCTCCAACATAGAATTCCTATTCCTCACCAACAACACTGAGCACCCAGACATACAGACCTGGCTATCAACCATGAACTCTGAGGACTTCACACTCGAGCTCACCTCCTCTACAAAGTCCCTCCACATCAACAAACACCACTCCTTCAAGACACACATTGATAAGAAAACTCAGTCAGCTTGGTATCAGCTCTCCCTCCTGCATAAAGTCAAAACCTTACTCCTTCTGGACAGCTTAAGATCCACCCTTCAAGCAATGGTCCTATCCCACCTGGATGGGGGACAATGCACTCCTCTAAGGCCTCCAGTCATCCTCCCTTGTGACCCTGAGAAGTGTCCTACAAGCAGCTGCACACCTCATCATGGGTCTGCGCGGATACAACCGCATCACCCTGGCCCGCATCGACCTTCACTACCTCCCACTGGCAGCAAGAATCACCGTCAAGTCTTGCTACATCATCTATAAGGCAGTGGCCCTCAAGTCATCCAGCTACCTCGCAGAGAAACTCTGCATCCTCGGCAGACAGTGCACCACCAGAAGCCAGGACACGTGCAGACTTGAAATATGCCACTGCAAAAACAAAAGGACAATAAAACACGCCTTCTCTGCATATGCCCCAAGTCTATTGAACCTCCTCCCTGTCAGCATCAGACTCGCTCCAACACTCCTACAATTAAAATTAACTCAAGACCCATCTCTTCAAGGAGTCTCTCCTCCTCAACACCAACGCCATCACGTAGCCCCTCGCGCCACCTGATTCGCTAGATACCACCCACTAGACGTCACCCGCCCTTCTCCTCCCCACCACACGGTCCAGCTTTAGCCCTCCTCTGTCCCCCTCTGTATCCTACCCCCTCTGTATATCTGTTCTGTTGTCACCACTAAAAAGCAATCCGTTATTGATCTGTAATGTTGTACACCTCTGTAAAGTGCTTGTTATGTATCTGTATTAGTATACCTCTGTAAAGCGCTCTGTTGCTTCTCGAAGCTAGGTCCACACTCATAATAATAATAATATTAATAATAATAATAATAATAATAATCATTTCATGCTGGCAATAATGCAATGAATTCTTCTGTAAATTGCTTGAAATGATCAGCTGGTAAAGCAGACAGATTCCAAAGGAGCACAATCATTTATTGTGGCAGGCACTTACACTTTTATACACACATTGTGAAAAAGTGAACATTATAGGTGATTTGGCCTGTTTTACTCTTAACTTTCCCATTATGCAGAGAAACAAGTTTAAAATTGAACAAAGGGCTCCTTTTGCATGAAAATGCTCCACCTGTACAATCTAATCTTATAATGAACATGGCCCACAATAACTTAAAAAACAGAGCTACTGGCCTTTCTAATAATTCTTGAATCTGACATGGGAATATCTTGATTTGCTTATAAGGTGCTAACTACCCATACGGACATCTAAGGGCATTTCCAAAGATATAGGAACATCCAGTTATAGTTATAAGAACAAAAGACTAACAGACTCTGGAGAATCAGAGTTGATATCGAAACAAGTAGGTCTTCCATTTCGAAAGGAAGACAAAAAGATCTTGAGTGAGTCGTATCTCTTCCGGTAGTGCTCTTCCATGGAGTGCTCGATTGGACAAACAGCGACCCATGACACGAGCACGCCTAACCCGAGTGAGCCAATGAAATGTTTACTTTAAGATCTATTTGGGGTAAGTCTTCCTCTCTTTTCCACTAGGGCAGACCAGCCTGTACTTTCCAAATGGCAGTCTTCTCTAATGCTGACCATTTTTGCAAGTTGTGGTGAAAATACCCAGGTAGGCAGCTGCATAGGAAGCAGTTGCATCAACATTAAACACATCTGCCAATATTATGCCAAGAGCACAGCCACTGGCAAGGCTATGCTGCATCACAAACCAGCAGTACACCCTTGCCAGTGAGCCTCTAAAATGCCACGTTTCCAGAAATGCATTTCGTGATAATTTATGATCTGCCACAAACTATTACAACTGGGTTGCATCTGCACGTGGTAAAATGGAGCATTCCCCTCTGGCTTCCCTTTTGGACAGACAACTCTTGTTATTCGGCTGAAATTGTATGTCCAGCATTTATGTATTTATTTGTGTCCTGCAAGGCACCATTGCAGTACTGCTGCTTCAAAGCAGACATCTGGGACAGGGGGGAGTTGGGAATAAGTCAAGGAAGTGTGGAGGGAAGGAAAGTGCATTCTGCTGCCCCGAACTCTTGGCTTTTGAATTTGTTGTTTTTTGTGTGCATTTTCATTTCTGCACTCCGTGTGTTCCTTGTAACAACCATCTGTAGGCTTCCGTAATCTGCGAGCAGCCGCCCTCCCTTTGGCCCGCCCTCCATCGTGGATTTGGCTAGTGTAAACTCGCTACAGCGAGATACAAAATCATCTAACTTGTCCCTGCATAGCATTTTTGTATTTGTGTTGCAGGTGAGTGTGTGAGCCCTTTCTGCTTACCCGACTCCTGGGCTTTTGAATGTGTTGGTCTGTGTGTGCACTTTCGTTTCTACACTCTGTGAGCTCCTTGGAACCCCCACCCACTGGCTTCCTGCTTCTGTGAGCAACCTCCCTCCTTTTGGCCTGCTTTTTGGCCTGTCCTCCATCGCAGATTGGCTAGTTTGTCCCATTTTGTGTGACCTCCCTGGGCAGATTCCTGCCCAGGCAGCCCTCAGCTCCAGTCCGTGTTTGCCCTTATTTAACTGGGATGCTAGCTGCCTTCAACCAGCAGCGACTGATAAGGTAAGTGTGGTTTAGGCAGGGAGTACAGCAATTACTGTATTCCAGTAAAGCCCTACCACTCTTGATACCTTACACAACATAGCACAACCATGTTAGCACTCTAGTAATTACTTCCCATGTACTGCTATGTAGAGGGTGTTCTCTCCCACTGATCTAGTGTCTCAAATGTAGGTGTTTCTCCGTGTACTGCTGTGTCTCGCATTTGTGTGTCTCTCCACCCACTGCTGTGTCTCAGATCTAGGCATTCCTCCCACTGCTCTAGTGTCTCTAATTTAGGTGTTTCTCCATTTACTGCAGTGTCTCAAATGTAGGTATTTCATTATTTACTGCTTCGTCTCAGATTTAGGCGTTCTCTAACACGGCTCTAGTATCTCAAATTTAGGCAATCCTCCACATACTTCGGAGTCTCAAATTTAGGTGTTTCCCAATGTACTGCTGTGTCTCAAATGTAGGTGTTTCTCCGTGTACTGCTGTGTCTCGCATTTGTGTGTCTCTCCACACACTGCTGTGTCTCAGATCTAGGCATTCCTCCCACTGCTCTAGTGTCTCTAATTTAGGTGTTTCTCCATTTACTGCAGTGTCTCAAATGTAGGTATTTCATTATTTACTGCTTTGTCTCAGATTTAGGCGTTCTCTCTCACTGTGCTAGTAACTCAAATTTAGGTGTTTCTCCATTTAATGCTGTGTCTCAAATGTAGGTGTTTCTCCATGTACTGCTGTGTCTCAGATTTAGGCGTTCTCTAACACGGCTCTAGTATCTCAAATTTAGGCAATCCTCCACTTACTTCTGAGTCTCAAATTTAGGTGTTTCTCAATTTACTGCTGTGTCTCAGATCTAGGTGTTTACTCCCACTGCTCTACAGTCCATTCTTGCTGACACTACTTTCTCTCCCTGCCTGGACATGCCGGCCTAGGACACACCACACTCAGCCCCCCCTTTCCATGCCCCAATTTTATTCTCTTCCTCATCAGCCCTGCCGCCCACAGCAGATACTTCTCCACCCTAAAGGCCACTCGGGCAGCCCTCTGGCAGGCCACTCACCATGACCCCCTCAATAACCTACATATGTCCAAGCCCACCCCCAACCACACCTGCCCTTTTCATGTCCCCCCAAACACCCTTGATCGTACCCTAAATCTTCCTCCTTTGGAACTTTCCACAACACAATCACACAACCATGCCCCTACTGCCCCCTCGAACAACCAGCTCCCTCTCCCGGAACCAACCTAACAGCAAAGGTCTATTCTTCTAGCTGGCATACTCATCAACACCAGATCAGTTGCCAAAAATAAACATAGCATCTTTGACCTCATATCGACCAAAAACCCAGACTACCTATTTATAACCGAAACCTGGTTCACCGATGATTCACAAAGCCTTCCCTCCCGGCTACTCCCTGCTCATACACAACAGGTTCAGCAGAGCAGGGGGCCTAGCCATCCTCCACAAATAACACCTGTCCTAATTTCCACTGAGAGTCTTCCTGGCAACACCAATTGTGAATCCTTTCTTGACAAGTTCCACCTCAGCCCTTCAGTCACCCACAGCTTCCTCCTCCTATATAGGCCACCTGGCTACGACCAACACTTTGCCGATTCTCTCTGCGACTCCCTCTCACCCATGCTGATCCAGAATACTGTACTCATTATGTTAGGAGATTTCAGCATCTGGTCTCTGCCAATTCCATGACTCGCTCCCTCACCGGCAATCCAGAAGCTCTCGGCCTGTTACAATTGATCACACTCCCAACCCACATTGCAGGACACAACTTAGATGCTCTTTTCTGAATATCGGGCCAAGTCTCTGCCCTCACATCTTGCCCTCTCATCTGGACTGATCTTCATGCTATCCCTTTCTCCCTTCAATACCCACTTCAATACCTTCCCCACTCCCCTCGACTCCCAACTTCCAATCCCTCAACTCCCTTATCCACCATCCCTCTTTGGAATAAAATCATTGTCAACCCAGACCTAGACAATTCTCTACTTCATACACTTCCAGAGCTCTCTTGCAAGGAAGGACAACCCTGCATCGATCTCTTTGACTGATGGCTCTGCAAAGCTATGACCCCCCCTCACACCATCCGATAACCCCTCCCAGCGATCTACCCCATGGCAACAGTGGTACAGCCAGTGCTTCATTTGTGGGTGTTTGTCAGGGCTCAGCCCATGTACTTATTTCTGAGCCCCGGCACTTATTGTCACAGACTCCTTTCAATTATGATATGGTGTTTTGGCATCTTTTTTATTTTAACTTTCAGTCACCTAAGAAGCACCTATATAATCACAGCAAAATGTTAACAATGATTGTGTGTAAAGACACTCGTAAACATTTGACTCACATTAAAACACAACAAGTACATTATTGGAATTTTTTTATCAAACCTCTGGTTAGTACATCCATCAACCCCAATGAACCAGTGAGAGTTTCAGCTTTAACCCCATACATATTGACACTGAGGGGAGCAGCCGTGGTTGGTGGCAACAAAGAGCGGTAAGCTTCCTGTCCCAATGTGTCATAGGTGTGCTAGAAAATATTAGAGCCCTGACACTTATTTTTTCAAATTAAACACTGGGCTTATCCCCACCCTCAAAGCACTCAACACCCTCTAGCATTGCCTAGAGTGTTGCTAGAGGACCACCCCCATCCCGCTTAACAAAATGGCCCTGGCAAGACTAAACAGGGCATATTAGTACAAAATCAAGAAAGCAAGCAACAAAAAAAAACACTACGGGAACAGAATCTCGAACTGCAAAAATCCATGCTGAGAACGCCACAAAATCCTAGGGGAATTAAATTCCCCCATCTGCCTAACCTCCCTCCTCCTCCAACTCACAAGCCCTCTGTGATGAACTCTCCAACCACTTTCACAATGTTTAGTTTGAAAGACACCATACCATAACCACAAAACTAACTCTGATCCCGCAATCAAAATCCAGACCGTCCACATACCCGCACCTTCACCCGTCCTCCTGACCCACATTCAATTCTTTCACTCCTCTTTCCCAGGCAAATTTCAGCAACCAACTAATACTTATCCAACCCTGGGTCTCACCTGGAGACCCTTGGGAACTGCACCTTCTAAAAAAAAATCCTTACTTCCAACTGTGCATGTAGTGTAGCATGCTCGATTGTAAATAACTCGCTCACATCAGGCACATTCCCAGACGCCTTCAAAACCTCTCATGTTAAACCACTTCTCAAAAAACCAGCCTCGATCCACTCTCTCCATCTAGCTACTGCCCAATCTCCAATAACTGCTTCATTGTCTAATAAATTTACTGTGTGGCATATAAGCAACTCAGCCTTTTCAGTGGTCCCCTCGGTCCAGCCCAATCGAGGTTCCGACTTCACTGTGGAATGGAATCTTCCCTGCTGTCCATGTGGGATGGCCTAAAGAGAACTGCCAACTCAGAAGGGTGTGCCGCACTCATCTTCCTGGATCTATCTGCGGCCTTTGATACCCTCAACCACACAATACTGAGGAACAGGATCATCACCTTCATGTAACTAGACATGAAGTTGGATCCTCTGTCAGAGACAACCTCCTTAGGGAATCCAACATGGGTGAAAATGCCCAGGAGAGCCCTGGCTACCACTTTGGCAGTAACAGTCCGAAGGGGTATAGCCTCAAGGTACCTAGTGGCATGATCAACCAAGACCAGGATGAACCGATGTCCACCTGAAGTGGGAGGGTCAAGGGGACCAACAATGTTGTCGATGCCCACCCTCTCAAACGATGCGCCAACCACTGGCAATGGTTTCAGTTGGGCAATGACACTGCTTCCAGTCTTGCCAGATAACTGACAAGTTGGGCAGGTCCTGCAGTGGGACTCCACTTCTACTCCCATCCGGGGCCAGTAGAAATGGGCCGAGAGCCTCTGCTTAGTCTTCTTGGTACCAAGATGACCAGCCAAGGGCACCTCATGCACCAACTGCAGCAGGAAGGGCTTGTAAATCTGGGGTACCACCAACCTCTTGAGGACACCAGGTTCAGGCTTAGTGAGCTCACTAACAAGGAGCTCACCCTCCCAATAGATCCGTAATGTCTTAGGCACTTCTCCTTGTGCCTGGGACAGGGCCTGTTTCCTCAGACCCTCGAGAGAGTGGCACTCTCTCTGTACCTTACAGAAGTCCACCTTGGAGGGTCCCCCTTCAGCCAGCATGCATTGAAGATCAGGGTGGTCCTCCAGGTTGAGAACCTCTCCCACAGGAGATTCTTCTGTTTCTTCTCCCTCAGGAGTTGAGTTTGGGTTTTCCACTGGACCCAGCCCCTCCGGAGCATGGATCCCAATGGTTGCTGTAGGAACAGCAGGAAGAGAAGGAGCCCCCTTCACAGAGGTGGCCTTCTTGTTCTTCCGTCTTCTTACCTTAGGCCTCACCCCACAGCCAGACCCTGGGTCACCTGTGACCTAGTGACTGCAGCAGCAGTCAGGGGTAGACCATCCGAGATCAACCCCAACTCTACTAGATCATTTCCTAACAGAATGTTAGCAGGGACATTGTCCTGAACCAGGACAGGAAGCTTTGTTGTCTTGTCTCCAGTCATGAGTGTGACTAAGGCTACAGGCGATAATTTGGGAGGCCCACCAGCTAACCTGGTGGTTCTCAGAGGATCACCTACATAGTCCTCTGGCCTGAGCAGGGTCCGGTCCACTGCTGGCATGCTCGCCCCAGTGTCTCTGAAGCTAGTAGAAGGCTGGCCATTCAAGAGGACACTTCTCAAAGATCTACGGGTGTTCTGTGGGATATTCGCCAGTACTTCTGCATACTGGTCCCAGGCCCCAAGGGACACTAAGGAAATCTCTACAGGAGCACCGAAGGTGATCCCTGTAGAGGAGGGGAGGACAGTAGCTTCCACCCCAGACATGGGGTAAGGGTAGCTAAGGCTGAAAGCCTGTACTTCAAGTGCCTTACCTTTACACTTGGAGTCACCCTTCTTGTGATCCAGAGCCCCACATTCCCAACAGGTGCCAGGAATGCGTGGTACGGTACTGGAACCACTGGGAGCCTGCTTTGCAGCAGGTGGAGCATTACTCTTATTCCCACCCACAGATGACTTATCCCCACTAGATTGTTGGGTCTTAGGAGAGGAAGCTTTTGGTTTACTCGACTGTGATTGCTTATGGGCCTCCTCAGCTTTCTGAGAGGTCCCCTTTTCTTTGTCCTTGTCCTTCCCACTGGAGTTCTTAGGGGACACCCGGTGGGAGACCCACTTGTTAGCTAGCCTGGCCAGTTTAAAGGGATCTAAAATGCTCTGGTCAGCAACATACTGACGCAGCTCTGGTGAACAGGCTTCAGAAAAATGCTCAAAAAACTGTTACGCTCACCTGGCTCCCACAGAGGCGTCGATCTGGACTGGACTGCTGCGGTCTCCACCAATGTGACGCGTAGGGCCGAGATGACGGACTGGACTGGCCCACCTAGCTTCGTTTGCTTGGCCCGTAGGAATATTCTTCTACAAGTGGAGAAAGGGAATTAACCACCCGTGGAGTTGAGCGTAAATCCCCCAACCCCGCTGTTCTCCCCACTGATCACCTTGGATGTTCCCTCTTATAGTCTCACCTGATGATTTGAAAAGATGAGCTCTCCATCCTGCATTGAGCGCAGGGGCGCGTAGCTAACCAGTTGCTTCACTGGCTCGAAGGAATTGGTGAGTTCCAGGACAATATTGATTCCGATATTCCCGGCAAGACGCCGTAGGTATGTAGTTCGTAAGAGTTCAAATGCCTGACTTTCACTCTTGTCCGAATCCTTGCAGGTTGCAGCTTGACCCTAGCGAAGAGTTCCTCGTGGCAGCCGGTAATGTTCTGGTAAGGATTTGTATTATCCAACACAGTTCGATAAAATAATGTCCATATGTAACCTGTTGCTTTCTCCCTTATTCAGGCGCTGAGAGAAAGTATGAAGTCTCAGGGAATGATGCCTCCGGCGGTAAAATCAGGTAAGTCTTTTGTGGTGAGGAGGATTCCCCTTGTTAGTCCCTTGTTTCACCTTGCTGTACTTTTGTTAACCCTTAGGTGTCGGGGTTCGGCTAGGATGCAGTGGAAGCTGTGCCGACCCGTGAAGAATAGTACCCCCTGTGGTAAAATCAGGTAAGTCTATGGGGGTTATTCCTCTGTGTATTCCCTTGGCTCACCTTGCTGTTCTTGTCTTCTCCTTAGGTGCCGGAGTGCAGCAGTAACATGCAGGAGGATGCAGTGAAATGTGAAGATGCTGCGAAGGCCGGTGAGTTCAGCGCGGCGCTGCAGCAGGCTAGGCGACGCACATAAAATAACTTCTTTCTTCCAGCTCGAAGGCGCGATTGATCGGGAATTCAGGTAAGGATCAAAGGTATTGCTCTTGTTCTAACCTTTTCTCCTTCTTTCTCCCTTTTGCTAGGAGCTCCAAACTGGAGGTGGGCGTGGCAGAAGACTGGATGCAGACTTGCAGGCACAGTGAGCGTTACGCTGCTGGATGCAGAATAACGCGAAGCGAGTGCTGCTTTTCGGGTGTGGTTTAAATAGCCTCCAAAGTAGTCCCAGGTAAGTATTTCTCCCCAGCTCCACCTGAGTAAAAAAATAGTCCGTAGGTAAAATAGTCCCTTCCAAGCCTCATTTGGCTTGGAGCTCTTGCAGCATGGTCTGCATCAGGTAAGTTTGCAGCATGGTCTGCATCAGGCAAGTTTTAATCTATGCGCCTAGCACCTATAGCACCAGGACTGACTCTCCATATGAGTCTGGTGCCATAGGCGCCAGGACTGCACCCAAATAGCCCCTAGCGGGGGTTGTTGGGCTTGCTTGGGGTAACTAGATGCCTGCTTCCGGGGTTGCTGGACTTGGTCTGGGTCCCCAGGGGTAGGCATCATGACAAAAACAACAGGTGGGACAATTCAACAAACGTATTCACTTTGTAACCATCAATCCACCCCATCATGTTCATGTGCGCAGCACTCACCCAGTCAACCCAACACACATTGGGCCTCATTACGACCCAGGCGGTAAGGGGTTAACGGCAGCGTTAACAGCGCCGACCCTTACCGCCTGAGTACGAGGTCCCTTAGCGCCATGGCGCTTTTAACACCTGCTTTTAGCAGGTGTTAAAATCCATGGCGCTAAGGGACCATGGAGTTAATTACGCCACCGTAATTTACGGTGGCGTAATTAACGCCTTCCCCACTCCCATTATACCCTATGGGGTAAAAATGGGGAAGGGTAAATGGGGATTGGGGACTTACCGCCCCGCCAAGGTCGGAATGGGGCGGTAAGTCCGCCAACCACCATGGCGTAAACATAGTTTACGCCATGGTGGTAAAGTCATGGCCCAGGCGGTAACTTACCGCCTGGGTCGTAATGAGGCCCATTCTCTCTCTTCTTAAAATCCCTAAACCTTTTAAGGTATTGGGTAGGTGTCTTGCCAAACTTGGCAATCAAAGCAGACTTCATGCACTCATACTGACCCCTTTCTTCCACACTCAGTTTCAGAATACAGTCATATCCAGTCTGAGGCACTCTGCTTAACAAACACTTAGCCCGATCTCTTTTATCAACATCATGAATTGCACAAGCCATTTCAAACGCTTCAATCCATTGGAGGATATCAGAACCCTCCACAAACACACCAACCAAATCTTTCATAAACTTGGTGGCTGGGGACCTGCCACTCTCAACTGGTTTAGCTGAAGTCTCCACTCTAGCATTCTCTAGCTGAATTCTATGGTGCTCAGTGTCCCTATCTTTGAGTATCACTTGCTGTGCCAACTCTTCTTTCTTCAACTCAGCTTCTGTTGCCAACTTTTTGTACTGAAAGGCTTACTGTTCCCGTTGTAGCTCCAATTTTAAAAGTTCAATCTTCAGGGCTTCCCCCTGAAGAGCAGTGCTGTAATTTGGAACAGAGGCAGCAGGAATGGTGGCATTCCCAGAATCAGATTCAGCAAAAACCCCAGGGGCAGAGTCCTCTTGGGTTGCACCCCCCCCCTTCAAGAGTTTCACTATCAGTCTGGTAGTCCACCAGGGCAGCTATCGGCTCAGCCCTAGACTTATCCAAAAAGTCTAACTCCCTGGCTTCACAAGCACTCTGGAGAGCCTCTAAGCTCATCCTAGTCAATTTACCATTTACAATAGACTCCATTGCTTGTACTACAGTTATGTTGTACACAACTAAACCTTAATTTAACAAAGTGCAGATATTTTGTAAGTGGCATGTTTATACACTGATTCTTAAAACCATAAGCATCCCACCGCTGCCACCAGTGTAAAGACTGGAGGGGTGTCTGTACTTCTGCTCTCTATATGGCAGAGGAGAGGCACAGAGGACCCCATCCAAGATTCTCTATAGGGTAGCGCGGGTCGAGCAATCAAGGCCTAGCTTCTCAGGAGGTGATGCAGGCTGGTTCTTAAGTACAGTGTAGTCCCCAAGCCCCCACAAAGGAATGTCCACATTGTGCCTGGGTATAGACAGCCTAACCAGCTCACTCTCTCTTCTCTTCAGAGGGTCCTTACTACTGGAAAGTCTCCGCGAGCAGTTCCAGGAAATATGAGACTTTGTTGTTGAAACTTAGCAAACATTTTGGGAACAAGACAAATATAGTTTGGAACAATATAGATTTTTTTCCAGAAAGCAGAACAAGAATGAATCTGTCGATGCATATGTTGCAGCACTAAGAGGTCTCATATCTACGTGTGAATTCACAGGTGTGGCAGACGAGTATCTAAGAGACCAGCTTGTTCTACACGTTGCTGACTGCCAGATTCAACAACGGCTGTGGCAAGCAAAAAATCCAACGTTGGCACAAACTTTAGAGATAGCCAGATCAATTGAATTAGGAGAGAAATGTATGAGAGAAGTTCAAAATAAGCGTGGATTGTCCACACACTATATTCGGTTACCTTGAGGGTTGTTTATTGAGAGAGAGTTCCCCTACGACTGCCGATGCAACGGCCGTCTTCTTCCCGTGTGGTTCTCTCCCAAGTTCCAGAACCATACGGGCAGAGGTTATCTCCACGAGTGCATTTTGTCCTGCGAGGAGCGTTTTTTGCTTAAAGTGCAAAAAGAAGGGACATTTCGCAAGAGTATGTAGAGAATCAGGCCAAGTACACAGTATTGAGTCAGGAGAAGGAATACCGGAACAAGAAGAAAACTCAGTAATTACCCAGGGTCCTCAAAACAAACATGTGTTAGAAATCTCAGAGATATTCAACAAAAGTAGTGGTCCAAACGATGTGTTTCTGGTGAATAGTAGAGTCGTGACATTAAAGGTAGATAGTTGTTTGCCCTGGACCTTGATGTCAAGAAGAACATATGAAGGATGTTTGCAAGGCAGAATCGACGATTTGAAGCAACACACAATAGAGCCGTATGCACATGGCAGTGTAAAGATCCAGATATTAGGGAAATGTAATACAAAGGAATTCCAACGGTGTATTGAACTGTGCAGACTGGATCATTAGCCATATATATATTTGTGAGTTGCTTACATAATAATGGCTGCAGCTAGTATGGCCCCGCCTCCCCCTTTCCTTCCTGAGCCAGGAGCTCCACCTATAAGATGGGACAGATGTAAAAAGATCTTTGATACTTACCTGGTGGCAATAGGGGGGGGGGACAAGTTTGCTTCAGCAAGAAAAGAAGCCATACTCTTGCACAACTTGGGCACTGAAGGTCGTAGTGTCTATGATGGATTGCCTCAACCGCCACAAGAAGGTCAAGGAGAAGTAGACCAATATGCACCGGCAGAGAGGAAGTTAGAAATTCACTTTGATGCAAAGAAAAACATAACTTTTGAAAGACACAAGTTTTTTATAGGGTACAAGACCCTCAAGAGCCCGTGGAAAACCTTATTTCAGCATTAAGATCCCTGAGTCACACATGTGAGTTCGGCCAGTTGACAGATTCTCTCGTAAGTGACCAATTAGTAAGTTGTACTAACAACATGAAGATTCAGGAAAGATTGCTGACTAAAGATGTGCCTTTGGAAGTAGCAGTAGAAACTGCCAGAGGGATGGAACAAACTCACAAGTCTATGTCTACCATGAAAAACGATAAGGAAGATGGAGAAGTAGCAGCAGTGAGAGGATTCAAGAGAATGAATATGAATAAATAAGTAAAATGCGATAAGAGCAGTAGTAATCGGCATATCTTTAGTTTGTGAGCGGAGGTAGAGGCAGACGCTTTGCCGGCGGGCCCACTATAACTATTAAACTTAATAGTTTAATCTTCCTCACCGTGTCAGCATGATCTTTGCAATGGCGACGAGGTAACTGCTGAGCGGGCCCATCACAGAGAGGAGCTGCACTACGTGACAGTCGCACATGTGCAATCCGTGAGGTCGGCCACTGGCGAGCTCCGGTGCCTCCAGTAACCGGGCGTGGAGGAAGAGGAAGCAAAGTGAAACGCGCTGCCTGTAGTGTCACCGGACCGCTGCACCAGCTGATTTGGACTTTGGAATCGCTCTCTCTCCATCAGCAAAATAACGAGGTGAGGAGGGGTGGAGGGAGAGAGCGGGGTAGTGCCGCACAAAGGAGCGTATAGAGAACGGACTACTGCCGTAAAGAGGAACGAAATCAGGGGGGCGGTCCACTCAAAGATTTAAAAGGAAGCAAAGTAACGCAGAGGGACATGGGCAACCCTGTTTCTCATTAGCTCTGCCCACAGGACAGGAAAAAACAAGCCCAACCGCCTACCGGTCTAGGAAATAGATATACGCGACACTTAGGGAGTGTCACTAAATAACTGTACCTGGTCTGAAGCAAGCATAAAGGGATTGAAAAGTGAACACAGCCAGATACAAATGCTGTGAGAGTGAAAAAAAAGGTTATGTACACTATCACAATAACTCACTTTGTGCACAGAAAATCTACAATGGTAAATATATACAGTTCTAAAGTGGTACCACGATTATTATCAGATCTCATTAAAGTGCATCAACTATACTCTGGTCAAATGTCACACAGATCACTTAATAAAGGCAACCAACAATAGACATAGGAGAAAAGCAGTTGGTTAGAACAATTGGCGGAATACTGGCCCCTACCACTAGACACAGTTCTGTGTGGAGATCCCCCCACCTGGGTAAAGATATATCACAAGCCCAGTCCATATATTGTTCTAGAAGTCTTATTTCCTTCTAAAGTAGGTCTACAACCCCAATGTACCTGGAATAGCAGAGTTAGACATCGGGTCGTTGACGGATCCTTCATGAGCGACTCCCTTTAAGGCAGGAGCCACGGATCGTCGAGATCCCACGAGGAACAAGGGTTGAACAATGACAGTGAAGTGGCAGCTTCATTCCTAGCGGTGCTCGATGATGGAGCATTGGCGTCCTGCAAGGAAGAGGCATGCAGGGCACCTCGGTGACGATAGTTCAGACCGCAAAGTGAATGTGAAGAACTGTGGTCCAGCAAGGACGTTGAGTCATTGGCATCTCTGTGGTCTTTAGGTGGCGGGAAACCCACCGGCGGATGCTCCTCAGCGCGTCAGCTGCCTCGGCTTTATCCGGCGGGACAAAGCGGTCGACGGTGCAAGCAAGAGCGTCCTTGGATCAAATATTACTTAGGCAAAGGGATCACAGCGGCTCCGGTCGGCGACGGCGGTCGTCGACGGTGATGGACTACAGTCCGGGCGCTTCTCTTTGGGATTCCGTGGCAGTCCCCGTCTCCGGTCATCAGCCTGTCGTAGGTCTGTCTACCAGGGAGCGCTGGCAAAGATTAGCAGTGCACAATGGTCACTTGTAGCTTGAGAAGAGGGCGCCTAACCAGGTCCTCTCTGGGTCAGTCCTTGGAGACACAGCAGCTTTCAGATTGGTGAAGTAGAGCAGCAGCAAGACTTCTTTTCCAGCAGGGCTTCAAGGATAAGCTTCAGTTTCAAGTCCACTTTCTCTTCAGCTTCTGAACACGAATTCTAGCAGTGAGAGGCCCCCGGATATACAAGTTGATCTCCCATTCATTCTGCTGGGTTACACTCAAGCAGCCAATCGGTTAGAAGGGCATTCATGCAGGCAGGCAGCCAATCAGGTGCATAGTGCATTCAGGCCATTCACTTCTCTCCAGGCACTCACAACAAGTTATGTGTCTTGTGACAAGTACCCAGCCATTCAACACTCGACACTGCATTCATAACAGTTTCGGGCAGGTATGTCTCAGTCATTGTGTCAAACACCGGAAACCAGACATCCACAACAAGAAGTGCATATTAGTCACACACTCCATTCACCCAGTTCCCACCCACAGGGTGTACCCACAACATACAGTCACTGGGAAGGCTCCAGCCAGTCTGGCCTGGATGTCACAACAACACCAAATATGGAACTTCCACCCAACAGCCAGTCAGGGGGAAGGGACAGAGTCAGGGCTTCCCAGAAAACAAGGTAACAGGCGATAGAAAGCAAGAGGCCACAGGGACCATCTTGTTTCCTATCAGGAATCAACTGATTCCAATGGCAGGGCCTGGGTATCCCAAAATGGAGGATAGTCAGAGCACCTGTCAAATTCAGCATGGAGCTGCCACCAGCCCATACCCTGCTCTGTGGGCCACACACAGGTGCCCAAAAATATACACTAGGGGCACAGGGATGTACCCCCACCCATGGGTGCCATAAGGGTATCCCATGGGTCTGTAAAGCAAACCAAAAACAGGAAGAGCTGCACTGCCAGGATTCCCACATGGACTCCTGGGCAGAAAACAATACAGAACACAAATGAAAAAGGACTACAGGACAAGGACAGGGAGGCCCTGCCCCTCCAATGCATTTCCAGCATCACAAGGATTGGCAGCCTTTGGTAAAGGTGCCACCTTAAAATGATCAGTAAGCATTTGATTTCGGGATAGACTCACCATCCAACCCGCCTAGAAGAATCTGGAGGCACAACCTGTGCGCCCCCGGTGGCAAAATATTTGAGCATAGGCTGTCGCTGCTGCTAACCATTTTTATCACAGCCGCACAAACTGACAGAAGATGCCAAGTACCAGAGCAGGCACCCTAACAACAAAGCGCCAGCGATAGAGGCAAGGTATGTTCAATGCACCACTAAACTGGCTGCAGGAATGGCTATCCACACACATGAGTATACAGCAAGGACTATGATAAAATGTGAATGTGCTGTTCACATAAGTTCACTGCCTACTTATACAAGACTATGGGCCTCATCATGACTTGGGCGGTAACCCTTAAAATCGGCGGTAACGCTCTTAGCGCCGATTTTAAGGGTCCGTCGGATCACAACTCCAAATACCGCCGGCGCAATAACAGCCGGCGCAAGGACAGCCGGCTGTACAAGCGCCGGCCATAACAGCGCCAGGAACCATTCGTGCTAAAACATCATCAATCACGAGTCCGGCGTAAGCGCTATTAGCACCAGAAAAGCGGCGGATAATCCTCCGAAAATACCTCCAGCAAAAAGCTGCATGTAACAGAACACAGGCCACAGCAATAAGGGCCCAGGTGGAAGCAATGCAAATCAGAGGCCTACAAAGGACCCACCCATGCACAACACACCCTCCCCAACCCCATTACACCAGCAGGAGCAGGGAGGAGACAGCAATGAGGGCCCAGGTGGAAGCAATGCAAATCAGAGGCCTACAAAGGACTCACCCATGCACAACACACCCTCCCCAACCCCATTACACCAGCAGGAGCAGGGAGGAGACAGCAATGAGGGCCCAGGTGGAAGCAATGCAAATCAGAGGCCTACAAAGGACCCACCCATGCACAACACACCCTCCCCAACACCATGCTGCCATTTGGATCCGGGAGCCTTGATGTCGACTTCTACCAGCTGCGTCTGGAGCTACAGAGGCCAGTCAACCAGGCCAGGTCCCTGGGAGTGCAGGGGGCAGTGGGGATGAGGAGAAGGAGGAGGAGAGTAGCACCAGCAAGGCGGCCAGCCATCCCCAGGGTCAGGGCAACACCCTGGGCCCTAACTGATGGTCGGTTGGTGACAGGATATCAGCTGGACAGGGCAACCATCACCCAGTTGCTGGACACAATCCAGGGTGACATATGCAGCCGCATAGCCACCAGCACAGCAGTACCTCCCCTAGTGAAGCTTGTGTCTGTGCTTCAATTACTTGGGACTGGCAGCTACCAACATACCGTTGCCATGATGCATGGAATGGCCCAGTACACATTCAGTGCCATGCTGGGACAGGTGCCTGATGCACTGTTGAATCATGTGAACGAACACATTGCATTGCCAGCCACACAGGCACAGGTGCACCAGCTCAAGGGTCGATTCTATGCCATTGCCCAAGTCCCGAATGTAATAGCAGCCCTGGACTGCACACATGTGACACTTGTACCAGCCCAGGCACATGAGGCTGCCTACAGAAACCGTAAACAGTACCATTCCCTCAACGTGCAGATGACATGTGGCCCTGACCTCACCTTAAGTCACTGCTGTGCCCGCTACCTAGGATCCACCCACGACTCCATGGTCCTACGCAACAGTACCCTGCCAGCGTACATGGAAAGGCACCGAGGCCAAAACACATGGCCACTGGGTGAGTACAAATGTATCCCACAAAGCATGTCAATCCACAACTGATGGTGCCTGTCACAGAATCCATAATTCCCAATAGTCAGCAGCATCACAGCAGCATACACATTCAAGTACCTTTCACGATGAACCTTGGACATGTCCTACACAGCAGAACACTCCCATGCAGGATGTAAGACATGTGGCGGCACAGTGGCATATGGAATCCCCACCACAACAAAGCCTCCTGTGTTAGTAGCACCATGGCTCACAACACTGACACAGTCCAGATATCCCACCCTGGCCATCCGACAGTAATGTAATTCCAAACCATGAGCTGGCACATCCACGAATGCCCCACACATAAGTAGGCCGAGTAATGACAATGCACATCCCACAGACTGTCCCCAAAATGGCCATGGAAATGCATGGAGAACAGTACAGAATAGTGAAGAGCAGCAAATTCAACTGCAGCCAAATGGATTTGCAATGACACATGAGGCAGCCACTTCTGTCAAGCAGAAGTAGACGGAAGGGCCCCCTCATCCTGCGACAAGTGAATGAGTACTGTTACATACAGAAACATAGGCGTACCAAGTGGAGAGTAACCCATTGATTCAATCGTGCCGTAGGACAGCACACTCCACAGTGTTATAGGCCACATGCCAAATATGGCAAAATCACACTGATGACAGGGCTCTGTACACCCACTGGACTTACCTTGTCCCCATACCGGCTTACTCTCCCCTGCAGGTGATTCTGGATATCCCCGGTACACGTGGCTCATGACCCCTGTGCGTCACCCACACACGGCGGAGGAATGGGCAAACGGCCTAGGGCCAAGCCCTTACACGGATCTGCGTGGAGAGGGCATTTGGACTGCTGAAGGCACGCTTCCGGTGCCTCGACCGCACGGGAGGGGCAATGATGTATGCACCAGAAAAAGCTTGAAAAATTGTACTGACATGTGCCATGCTGCACAACATCTGTTGTTGCAGAAATGTGCCACTGCCCCCGATGCACATGTGCAGCCACCTGATGATGGTAGTGAGGGCGATGAAGTGCCAGAAGGTGTTGCACATGCACAAAAGGTTGGCCAGAGGGAAGGGAGGTCGGCCAGACAGGGATTGATTGATGGATTCCATTAGAAATGGGTAATAGGTAAATTGTGAACATGTCACTTCAACATCAAATTGCATTTGTTACAATCACTACTGTCCATGCATTGTGTTTTTTGTAACGTGATTTATTTTCCCTCCAACAATCCCCCCTCCCCCCAGTGAACACCCAACAATCCCCCTCCCCCAGTGAACACCAAACAATCCCCCCTCCCCTCAGTGAACACCCAACAATCCCCCCTCCCCTCAGTGAACACCAAACAATTCCCCCTCCCCCAGTGAACACCCAACAATCCCCCCTCCCCCCAGTGAACACCCAACAATCCCCCCTCCCCCCAGTGTACAACCCCCAACTGTGCAGTTGCCTCATCAGGCCAACAACAATGTTTCCATGCACCACTAGGATAGGTGCGGGCGCTTCCCTCTCCCAGGACCCTCCGGTGTGCGTGCCCTCAGGTGGCGCATGGACCGGCGCCTCGGAGATGGGTCTAGTGAACCCTCTGTGGGTGTTGTGGAAGTGGAGGGTATGGAAGCGCTGACCATCATGTGCTGGCGCATGAGGTTATTGACCTCGCGTTGCTGTTCTGCCAGTGCTGACACTGCCTCTGTGAATTCGCGGACTCGTTGCCAAAAGCCTGTCAGGGCAGCGGTGCATTGTTGCACAACTTGATGATGTGTACACGCATTGTCCCGCGCAATGTACCTGCACCCATGCCGGATGGATTTACTCACGGCCTTTATGTGCCGGCTCTGGACCCGTGCCATTCCTTCCACCCGGGCCTGTTTTGCCTCAATGATATCCAGTCGGCCCATGACTGCTGCCCCAGTGACAAAGGGCTCTCCTGGTGCGTCAGGTGGTGGACCGCGAATTGGGTGCTGTGGGGGGGGGGCTGCATGGCGACATGCCACCAGACTGGACTGGGCTGCCTGGCTCAGATTGCTGGCCCTCTGGACTCCCATAGGACGGAGTGTCCACATTGGGCTGCGGTGTGCTGCAGCGACGCACAGGCACATGGCGACTCCCTGCCTGGTGTCTGCCTAGTCTTGGGCTTCCATGGGGTGTTGACACCTCTTCTCCATCACTACTGCTTTGCGAGTGTTGTGCGGCGGCATGATGCCCACGTGGAGGTGTTGCTCCCACGTCGGGCTCCACTTCAGGCCTCTCTCCCTCGGCATCGGGGCTGTGGTTGGTGGCTTCTGGTGAGCTGCCGGTCGCCCCCCTGCGGCCATGTGGCTGCCGCTGCTGTCTGGCGGGGCTGCGTTGGGGTGAGGTGGGTGTTCCCCTGTGTTGTCTCCCATGGGTGCGGCGTCTTTGGGGGTGCTGGTGCTGGTGGAGGCACAGTGTTGTGGCCGCATTGTCGGTGTGGCCTCATCGCCATCATCACCAGGCTGTTGGGATCGACGTGTGCCTGTGGGGTACATAGGGGGTGGTTTGAGTACAATGCTACATACATTTGTGTGATGCAGGTCATGCAAACAAATGTGAATGAAGACAGTGACAATGATGCAGTCAACTTGCATTCCGTTCAGTCACTTGTTGTGGAGGTGCATGGAGGTACACTGCATGGGAACGCGTGGTTGGGGTGGACTGCGCTCAGGCTTTTGTGGTTGTGTTGATGCACAGTACCACTCTACGTAGCTGTCCTATGGGTATGGGAGTCTATCCCCTGCCCCTGTCATTCATGCACTGCACGTAAAGGGTTGTCTAGGCAGCACTCTGTTCTAGGGATGTGGCCCTCACTTACGGGTGTATGCAGTGCCTCAGACACATGTCTTCACTCTCATTCAGATGCATGTATTTGGGGATGGGACTCACCTGCCGTTGGATTTATGCCAGTCCCTGCCTCCGCTCCACCAATGCCCTCAATGGTTCCGATGTCGATGAGGCCCATCAATTTCTCCTCCCATGGTGTGAGGACGGGTGGGGGGGTGGCCCTCCTCCTGTGCCCCTGCTTGCACTCCTGTGCTGGGACAGGATGCCTCGCACTCGCACGCGCAGGTCATTCAGCCGCTTGCAGCAGTCCTCCCAATCCCGAGGCACGCACCCCACTGCACTGACCCTTTGTGCGACGGATCTACATATTTGGCCTCTGCGCTGGGCGCTGGTTTTGTTTGTTTGTTTGTTTGTTTGTTTGTTTAGTATTTATTATGCGCACCGGACCCTGGGGTATAAGGGCGCAGAAAGTAAGAAGATGTACAGCTTAGAGCATAAGTTACGGGTTACAGTTACATGTTACAGATAATTACCAGTTACAGATGCAAGTTTACAAATACAAGTTTACAATCATATGGTACAGATGCTGTGTAGCAAACAGGCGTGAGCATTTTCATATATTCATTTGGCAGTAGCTGTCGTCAGCCAGTTAATTACAATTTGCCTGAATTTGGAAAAAGAATGTTCTAGCCTCGCGGTAGTAGGTAATTCGTTCCACAATTGAGCAGCTTTGACTGGGAAGCTAGCTCCGCCTATGGTGGTCAGTTTAAAACGAGGTACTTGGAGGCGATTGTTGTAAGCAAGTCTGGTTTGTCTTGTGGAGTGTGATCTGGTGAATCTGTCCTTAAGGTATTGTGGGGCTTTGTTGTGAAGAGATTTGTATGTGAGAGATGCAGCTTTAGGTCTGATTTTCTCATGGGTGGAAAGCCATTTGTGTTTCCTTCTTGTTTCTGTAATGTGTTCTCTCCTGGGGATGTTCAATGCTGCTCGGAGGGCCTTGTTTTGCTGTATCTGGATTTTGTTGATGATGGATTTAGTGGCTCCTATGTACAGTGTGTCACAATAATCTAGTTTAGAGATGATAAGGGCTCTGGCTAGTGTTAGACAACTGTGCTGGGATAGGAATTGTTTTCCTGCTCTAATGAGCTTACATGTGTAGGCTGTTGAGGAAGCTAGGGAATTTACCTGTTTGGAGAATGATAAGGTCGAATCAAGGTAGATCCCTAATGTTTTAACTTCTTTAGCAACTTGTATGCAGTTCCCATCTATGATAAAGGAGGAGTAATTTGTGCTTAGTTTATTGATGAGGGGTGCGGTGCCTAGGATAAGAAGCTCAGTTTTATCATCGTTCAGGCATAGGCCATGGGTTGCCATCCATGCCTGAACGATGCTGTATATTTTGTTCACCAGTGCTAGATCTTTTTCGTAAACCCCCGTGAGTGGGAGGAGGATCTGGGTATCGTCAGCGTAGTTAGTATACGTGATACCCAGATGGTCCAAATCATCAAACAGGGGCTTAGTGAATATGTTATATAGCGTTGGTGAAACGCACAATCCCTGTGGCACACCGCAGGTAATGGGGATGGGGTCTGCAGCTGCTGTAGGTGAGAAAACCCTCATGGTGCGGTCACTAAGGAAAGATTGTATCCATGCTATGGCCTCAGTGGAGAAGTGTGCTGCAGAAACTAGGTGGTTACATAAGACTTTATGGTTCACTAAATCAAAAGCGGCCGATAGTTCTAGTAGCAGGAGGAGTGCTGGTTTTCCAGAATCTCGTACTTTGTCTATTTGAGCTTTAAGGTCAATCAATGCAGTTTCTGTGCCATGAAGAGGGCGGAAGCCAGATTGTCGGGAGCCTAATAGTTGGTTTTGTTCCAGGAAATTCTGGATTTGGATATATGCCACCTTGTCCAGGATCTACAAAAGGAACGGTACCGTAGTAATAGGTCTATAATTGGTGGGTATAGTGGGGTCTAAAGTAGCCTTTTTTAAGAGTGGGAGCACCCAAGACTCTTTTAGGTTACTGGGGATAATGCCTGTGGTAATGGAGGCATTAATTAAATTAGTGATAAATGGTGCTAGTTCTCGTGCGGCATCTTTGATGAGTTGTGCTGGACATAGGTCTCCTTTGCAGTGGAGGGTTTTAGACCGAGTATTACTTTCTCTACTTCTAGTATGGAGACTTTGGAGAAGTGGAATTGCGTAGTGGGTTTGAAGTTAGAGAGTGTCTTAGTAGGCGGTAATATATTGGACGCTAATGTCTCACGTTTTAGTTCTATTTTCTTTTGAAGGTTTCCGACTTTGTTAGAGAGAGCGTGCTGGATTTCAGAGCACCATTTTTTATCTTTAAGACAGTTATCTTGAGGTGTTATTGGGTTTTCCAGTTCTCTGAGTATGGCGAACAGTTCTTTTGTGCTTGAATTAGCTTGTGTAATTCTGTTATTGTAGGTCTCTTGTTTAGCTAAAATGATTTCTTTTTTTACGCTGCTGCAGCTCATTGTGGTACGTCAGTGCCTCCTCCACAAGTACCTCAAGCTCCTGGTCACTGAACTTGGGTTTTCTGACTCTGTCCAGTGCATACTTGTCCCTAGTGCGCTCTTGACTCATTTTCAGGGTTCAGATCGCGTGGATGGCTTCCAGTGGCTGTGATATCCGACGGATTGTGATTTCCAAGATGGCCGCCGCTTTATTTCCCGTTGCGGCGGTGACGCGTTTCCCGCGTGTTATAAGCGTGAGGTGGCGGTAGTGCACGGTGCGCCGGATTTAAGGGTTTGCGCTAATCACGCTAACGCCTTGGACCGGGGCGCGTGCACGATGACTCGTTGCCTGGCGGATTATCCGCCGGGTGCCTTGGCGTTAGCGCTATTTAGGTCCGGCGGATAATCCGCCACATTTACCGCCCAAGTCGTGATCAGGCCCTATGCCTCAACACCTCTGACGGCAGAATGCAGCGCAGACCAACAATTAATTTGGGCATGCAGAGCACTTAATGATTCTCTAGCAGTGACGCCACCCCGCTTCTCTCAGCACCCATCCACATGCCTGTTCGCATGGGTTGCTTTCTCTACCAGAGCCAGGCCAGCCCTCCAAAGCCTTTTTGGGACAAATGCACACACGCATTCGAATCATACTCCTTGACCTCCAACAACAATCTGGACTTCGGTCCTCCAAGGGCTTTCCCACTAACTGTGCATTGAAACTATAATAATGGTTAAATTGGCGCTATACAAATGACAAGTACAATACAAAACATTGCATAAACACTGGGGCAGTAATAAATGGTCAGATATATATACCTTATGTCAACTAAAAGCGAGTAAGCTGGAAGGAACAGGCCTATTCTCTGCTAGTCTCGACATCTTAGCAGCATTCGACAGGGTTGATTGGCAAAGACTATAGGCGAAGCTGGAATTGTGGAAGATTCCTCCAGGCCTATTAAATATGTTACTCATATTCCATTCCCAAAACATTCAGAAGGGGTTCTCTCTAAAAGGGTTCAGGTAAACGCTGGTTTAAGACAGGACTGCATCTTGGTCCCATGTCTTTTTAACCTATATATGTTTCTCACTAAAAAGGCCCATCTCTTTCCCCATAAATTTGGCCAAGAGCGGCCTAGCAAGCCTATGCAGATGACATAGTGCTAATAGACTCAACTTGTTTAGGGCTACAGCATGGCCTCAACTACTTTGGAGAGTATGCCAAGAGCAACATTCTCAAAATTAACTTGGAGAAAACAAAAATTATTTATTTTACAAGAAGTATGCAGTATAAGAACTTTACGTCGGCCTTGAATGGTAATAGGTTACAGATAGTGAACTCTATCTGCTATCTCAGACATATAATGATCAATAAGAATACGTTAGCCCTCATAAAAGAGAGAAAAGAAGCAACAATTGATGCCTTTGAGGCCCAGATGAAACTCATCATGGTCAAATTCTGCTCTTATTCGTTGTAACCGCTGATAGTATTGTATATAAGACTAAAGTCATCCCAAGTGTAACGTAAGGATTCGAAATACCTGTGGCTAATAACTGGTCTTGGCTTGATATCCTTGATGGGAGATTATGGCGTTCTGTGCTGAGTGCCCTCCATCTTGACAAATGAACATGGTGAGGTTACAGCTGGGTCTGCATTCTCTAAAGCATTCCACTAAATAGAATAAAATAAATGTATTTGTAAAGCTAGCCCAGACAGATGGATAGACCATATGTACGGCCTTAAATGAGGTGATCTCAACTAGAAGAGATCAAGCCTTAATTGAATACGCAGGAAGGTGTGAGGAAACCCTGAAGGAAATAGATATTTAATTTACCCCAGGATGCTGTACGATGCACGGGAACTATTAAAAAGAAACTAAAATCCCTAGATACCGAACAGGGAACATCTCTAAAGACTAAAAATATTCAAGGAATGGGTACATTTCTTACCGGTGCGAAGATCATCCATGGCATATACATTAATATTGCCTTCCTTTTATGTAAGTTCTGTGTTCCTAAGATTTAGGTTTAACTCTCTACACACCTTGGACATCTTGCGACAAGTACAACAACTAAACACCTCATAGCATTTATGCAGATTGTGCAGAACTGATTCTCGAGAAACAATCCATCATTTGGTGCTACACTGTAACATACTAAAAAACCGCTGTCTGTTCTTTTTTGTTAAAGTTCTGCATACAGGAGAGAGAGTAATAATGGACATACTTTGGTGTCAGCTAATGAATGGAGGACCATAGTCACTAAATCTAGCGCTGAAATAAATATTTGCACTTCTAGAAGATAAGCCACTAGTTCAAATAGGAGGGATTAATCACTTTGACAACTTGAACAGCACAATGAAGGGTTTCATGGAATCATAAGTAAGGAGCCAATTAATTCATCATATCAATAAAATATATTTGACTGAGCTGTTAAACAAAAGGGGACTCACTGATCCCATGGTTAATAGATACATTAATGAATGGATGCTTTAGAAATATGTATACGTTTGTAGGTCTACATTGTGTTTTACTGCTAAGAACATGGAATAATAAAATTTTATTTTGTCATTTGTTATAGCGTGTTTCACCATAATTGTGGTCCCAAGACGATTTTGGTTGAATGCCCTCAGAGGGAGTCCAAACATTTGGGAGAATTTAGGAGGTGCTATTTCACATGTCTGCATTTCAACCATTAATGTTATGCGAGGGTGGCTAAGACCCTGCTAGTCACCCATGTCTAAATGGAATGTGTATGGGTGCAGCAAAGGTATACTATGGACCAAAGGGGGGGTTGTGTTTAAGAAGATAGAGAGTTATATGGGAAGCTACAGTTCAAATTCTTGTTAAAAGCAGCTTCATTCTTATGAGAGAGGTAAAGTGCAAAAGTGATTGTGTTATAGGTGAGTGCTCGGTGTGTTGACTGACCCTTACCTTCTGCTAAATTGTGAAAGTGCATGTGCGCAAGGAGAAATGCTTTAGCTGTACAAACAACGTCTACATCCAGGGTTCCATCTGTGTACCTTACACATGTGGGCTAAATGCAATGTATCACTGGGAAATATTTGTATATGTAAAAGTCTTATACTGTCATGGAAGTATTTCATCAAATTTATTTTTGTCTAGGGTTTAATTTTTGAAACCATATCACAATAAAAATAAAAAATAAAAAATAGTTTAAATTCCCTGATTGGGGAAACTGGATTATGCACACTGCCACTTGTGAGTATTGCTTCCAAACCGGTTGTAATGCCATCCCACCTGCGTTTATGAAGGGCCTTGTGTTGTTCCTGCTGTGTAAATCAAATCCTGGTCAGTGAGTAGATCACTAACCTCTGAAAGTCACATTGTTCTAAAACATAGTGTGTACACTGTGCAAAGGTCAGAAAGTTTGAGCATTGAAAAAATGCTGAAATAAGTGTGACTTTCTAAAATCGGAGCTTTCATTAATGACACTATGGGCCACATCTGATTTGGGTTATGGGCTAATTGTGATCCCTATTGCGTGCCTAAAGGAATATTCTTTTCATGTTGCTGGGCACGGGCATACATGTCAGCTCAAATTTCTTTTTAGTATATCCTTCACTCTGAACCTCTTTTCAGCCTGGACACTGCCAAATTCACTCCATAGACTTTCATTAGACCACCCTCCCAGCAAACTTGCATCACCCTCCTAAACATGTTTTTATCTCCATTGACTTCAATGTGATCTTTCTGTAAAAACACCTTGCTTCACCCTCTGTCACTGTAACATAGAAGCATGTCTACTTTATTTTCTGTTATGAATGTTTAAATTAGCACACTTTATTAGGTGGCTTGTGAGCTGGAATGCCAAACCAAGGCTTCCAAACATGGTGCTGAAAAGAATATGTAACTGGGGAAAACAATACACAAAAGGTGTGCTAAACTCTTTGCTTAAAAGAGCAAGAATGAGAGGCAGGCTGTGCAGCTTCTTAAAAAGAATAACCACTCATCTCCTAATCAGCCAGTTGCATTGCATCTGTGCTATTTGATTTCCCCATATTCTAGGGTTTATGCCGATGTTCCGGCCTTCTTTCCTGCGCCCTGGATCCTGGTTGCTTGCTCCCTTCTGCATCATAGTTACATGGTTTATAGAGGCATCCCCTGGCCTGGGCCCTCTAATGGGCTTTATTGTTGGTCTCTATAGTCTCTCCTACCCTTCAAACCTTTAGATGGGCTTGCAGTGTTAAGGAATTATTTGTACAGGCCTCTTATGTTTGGGCTCCCTTTATTTACAAAGATGATAGATGTTATTACTGAGCTAATGTCATACAGTGACATCTTTAAGTGCATTTTGGCCTTCGAAGCACTAGGCCTGGAAGATTGAGCCTCATATCAAATGGTCAGTTTATTTGTATCTCTTGAGAAGAACAATGGATTTCGGTCTATTAGAATGTAAAGATGTATATTTCTAAGAGTATTTATCTTGGGATGAGGTCATGTGGGTAGGCATACCATTTCTCACAGGTCCTGAACAGATGGGTCTTTGTTATAAGGACTGTAATGTGTTTCTTTGATGGCTTATAAAATAGGTAGTTTTTCTCCAAACGAACAAGCTTACCTCCTGGGATTTCAATCCTAACCCGTTCAACAATGTATGCAGAGCTAAATAGAAATACACTTCTTGTATGGTTCCTTGGAAGTATCCGCAAATCCAGCATTGCCAACGCCACATTAGAACACCAAGTTGGCCATGCGGATTTAAACAGTAAAGTATTACCTATTGTCAAGTTTCAAATATAACAGTGTATTTACAATATCTATTTTGCATTTTTAAGCACATCACTTGTATAGTTATCAATCTTTTAGCCTCTAAATTGCTAATGAAAATAGTTCTTCAGAGGTATTTTATTTATTTAAATAATTCAGGGTACCAACATTCAAAAGTATGTGGAATAAAGGCACTCTCGGGGTGTGGAGTACAAGTCGTCTGCTGCTAACCTGAGGTGCCGTTATGGTGCTTATATAGCTGTGCATATGTTTGGAGAAAAAAAAGATACTCTGGTGGTGTTGCTTTTTATCAGCACTGCTAACTGTTCAGAGCCACTGCAAAGTGACAATGGTTTTGTTTGTCAGAAACTAGTTTGTGCCTGGAACAGTCCTGTTACCAAATCCAGCCGGGCAGATAGAGCAGCACTCAGTCTCGATATTCTCCTCACATTGAAATTCTCAGCATGTGTTTAACTTCATGCAGTGGATTCTTTTCACGGTTAAGGGCTATGTTGGGTTCGGGCTGACAGCCAAATTATGCACGGATTTAATAATTGCCAGTGTAGCTGTTTATGAACGCCTACATTTGATTGAAAGAAATGGACACACAGATTAAAGAGTGTGTCAAGTGTTTTGTAATGGTGTTCATACATTACAGTTCATGTAATATGTAATATTGTTGTCAAGGAATAGGCCTAAATATTGTCTACTTTTTCAATCTAGGGCCCTTTCCATCCTCATATGTGATATGGTGAGGCAGGTCTGTGTGTGTGTAGACTTCAGATGATATATGTTGCAACCCTCTACAGTACACCAACATGAAGCACAACCATTTACCTTCAGCACGGATGGATCACTGATGCACAAAAACTGAGACTGTGCATAGTTTTTTATGAATCGAGTACATTTGATCCATGTGTAATTTGAAATCTGCTATACCTATTTTAAACATCGATTTGCATCAGACTACCTGGTTTCTGGCCACTATCACTTGGTCCTGTCATGCCACGTAAGAGTGGTGATGTGTGTCTCTTCTCCACATATTGACTGCCGTTGTCTTCCTGAAGACCACACTCTGAAAGGGTTAGTGGTGAAATGGCTGCGTTTTTTAATGTACCCTGTTCTGTGAGTGATTGGCAGCCATATTCCAGCCATTAAAATGCTGCAGTGTACCAAGATCAATGGCATACTTATGCTGCACAGGGTGGTGCAATGTACTTCTCTGAGCTGCATGAATGCTTCTACATTTTTTCCTGGGATGCCATGTGCATGGGTGAGCATGGAGAGTCCATTTGTGAGCATGAATGCACATTCGATGATTGTCAGCAGTGGAGGCCCTCTTATCTATCCTATGTGTATACAACCTTCATTGGGCCACAGCTGTTAAACTCACTTTATATCTAAAAGAGATGTCCAGTGTGTTCACCCAATCCTGCATCTTCCATTACTGGCGGGTTCCAAATGATGTGGAAATGCCCTTCTTCTTGTCCCACTGATATGGTGGTGATTCGTTTACTTTTTTGGGAGGGTCTGACAGCTTTGGAAAAGTTGATCCCTTGCTCAGGAACAGATATGAAGATTTTCCTGTCTGCATTCCTTAAGTGTGGGGCGTACACAGAAATCAATATTTGAATTGCATATTAAGCTCTCTCCTATTGACAAGGCCAGCAACGCTGGTGGTCCACCTGGGATTTGCTGGTTTTGCCTCCAGCAAGGTAGCGGCTTGGCATCTCAGAGTGTTCTGCGTTAAGAGATGCATCTGCTGATATGCAAAGCGCATTCACTGCCCTTGCCCAATTGGCAAAATTAGATATACGGGGTTTTGGGGAATTCGTAAAAGCCTGGATTCATGCGGTCTTTGTATTTACACACAACCATTGGCCTGATGGGAAGTAAATCAAGGCGACCAGCATCTTGTTTTCTCTCTTAAACTAGCCCCAGCTGATGAAGCCAGCGTGGAAACAATCAAGCATTTGTTATGCAGTTTGGGAGCTTTGTTGATTTTAGGAAATTGTTAAAAGAATGCAAAACTCACTAGGTGTATGGTTCTTTTGCCACATATGTAGTTATTTAAGCAGACAATGTAAAATGAAAAAAGAGTTTCATGGTTGATTCAAGTTTATCAAACTGCACCTCCTCATTAAAAAAACAGTATAAACAAATGCACCTTACTTAAAGCATCATTTCAGAGCGCAAGAGACATTGAATATGTATATGTTACACATTAAATACAAGGTAAAGTGCTTTAGGCAGAATCGTACCAAAGGCAGTAAGGAAAGTCATCCTTTAAATATAGACAAGGGCCATATATATATATATATATATATATATATAATCAACCGGTTTTATGTTTGCTAAAAAAAATTACAATGAACATGTGCTGGATTTATACATTCAAATCCAGCGTTTGAAATGTTCAAGCCTACATTGCAATCTGCAATTAAGAGTTAGATTGAAATATGCATACTGAGACCTCGTGCAAGTCGCAAGAGGAAGGCTTTGGAATCTGGAGTGTTATCCTTCCTCGTGACTCGAAAGACAAGAGTGCAACTTCTTATCCACCCACAAAGTATTGAATGGTTACCAGCTGCCTGTACCCTAGGAGTCAGGGGGTTGGGGGTGGGTGGGGTATAGCGAGTGTAGGCGCCATGAGTGAAACGTGGTGCCAAAGGGAAAACAGCAGTGCCTGTTAGCTCAAAAAGCGCTTTGAAATCACCTTTGTTTCTCTGAAATGCAAGCTAAAAATGCCTATTTTAAACATTGCAAAATATTCAAAAATCTCACTGAACACCAGCAGACATATGGAAGAATGTAGTCTTGTGTGCATACAAAATCTGTAAAGATGAAGAGCCTAAAGCAATGTTGATAACAAAACTGGCTGAGCTGTGGATGTCAGCAGCTCAAGTGAAATTGGACTTAAAGCCACTAAAATCGAAATGTTTAAAATAAATGAGTGATTTACTTTGGAGTCTCACATAGGTTGCAACTCTTTAAATGTCATAGTTTTGAACTTAGAATCAGCGTTCTAGCTGCATGTGTCAAAATTGTAAGTTTGATTTGCATGAAAGAAACTGCAACAAAAGTGACATTTAGCTGAAGCCTGGCTTGAAGAGATTGAATTCTGCCCGGCAACTAACCCCGACAGGAGTTGAAACTTGCCCAGCAGCTGCATTCACAGACCTGGCTGCCTTCTGCTGTTCCCACCAAAAGGAGATCACACCTCCCTGATTGAATCAGAGGAGGGGCACCTGGGACTGCAAAGGAAACAGGACAATGAACCTTCGTTGCCTCAGGCAAATGTTAAATTAGGGGGGGTCGTAAATGGCTTCCTCTTGGAAGAAACTGGGAGGAGCACTGGTTCTGGGAGCCACCTGAGCTGGAGGCAGAGACAGACAGAAATCCCCCCATGTGCTTTGGAACCTAAACCACACCCCTCTGGGCCAGAGCATTATTTTAAAAAGATGGATAATTCATAGTACGGAAGTGTCAAAATTATATAAATAATATCATTATTCCTGTGATTTTTCTGTGCACAGGGAACCAGGTTGCACCTCACTGAGGAGGTCCAACAAGGCCGAAACATGTCTGGGGTTGCTTGGTTTTCTGTGCAGAGGGGACCTGGCCTAGCAGTTCGGGCCGGGCTGCTACCTTCGGTGGCAGCAGCTGCTGACTGATTTGCACATGACTGGTCCCCTTTTGCAATGGCACAGACGGGCTAAAAAACGGTGGTGTGGAAGGTTGCCTAGAGCAATTGCCAGTGGTTTAGATTCATTCGAAACCTTCCACCCATCACTTTTGTGGTCAGTTTGTTTCTCCTTGTGAGAGAGGGTATGCCCAGACGTGGGTCCCTTGCTCGCTGCGCCACAGGGAACCAGGCTGCACCTCCCTGAGGAGGTCCAACAAGGCCGAAACATGTCTGGGGTTGCTTGGTTTTCTGTGCAGAGGGGACCTGGCCTAGCAGTTCGGGCTGGGCTGCTACCTTCGGTGGCGGCAGCTGCTGACTGATTTGCACATGGCTGGTCCCCTTTTGCAATGGCGCAGACGGACTAAAAAACGGTGGTGTGGAAGGTTGCCCAGAGCAATTGCCAGTAGTTTAGATTCATTCGAAACCTTCCACCCATCACTTTTGTGGTCAGTTTGTTTCTCCTTGTGAGAGAGGGTATGCCCAGACGTGGGTCCCTTGCTCGCTGCGCCACAGGGAACCAGGCTGCACCTCACTGAGGAGGTCCAACAAGGCCGAAACATGTCTGGGGTTGCTTGGTTTTCTGTGCAGAGGGGACCTGGCCTAGCAGTTCGGGCTGGGCTGCTACCTCCGGTAGCGGCAGCTGCTGACTAATTTGCACATGGCTGGTCCCCTTTTGCAATGGGGCAGACGGGCTAAAAAACGGTGGTGTGGAAGGTTGCCCAGAGCAATTGCCAGTGGTTTAGATTCATTCAAAACCTTCCACCCATCACTTTTGTGGTCAGTTTGTTTCTCCTTGTGAGAGAGGGTATGCCCAGACGTGGGTCCCTTGCTCGCTGCGCCACATGGAACCAGACTGCACCTCACTGAGAAGGTCTAACAAGGCCGAAACATGTCTGGGGTTGCTTGGTTTTCTGTGCAGAGGGGACCTGGCCTAGCAGTTGAGGCTGGGCTGCTACCTTCGGTGGCGGCAGCTGCTGACTGATTTGCACATGGCTGGTCCCCTTTTGCAATGGCACAGATGGGCTAAAAAACGGTGGTGTGGAAGGTTGCCCAGAGCAATTGCCAGTGGTTTAGATTCATTCGAAACCTTCCACCCATCACTTTTGTGGTAAGTTTGTTTCTCCTTGTGAGAGAGGGTATGCCCAGACGTGGGTCCCTTGCCCGCTGCGCCACAGGGAACCAGGCTGCACCTCACTGAGGAGGTCCAACAAGGCCGAAACATGTCTGGGGTTGCTTGGTTTTCTGTGCAGAGGGGACCTGGCCTAGCAGTTTGGGCTGGGCTGCTACCTTCGGTGGCGGCAGCTGCTAATGATTTGCACATGGCTGGTCCTCTTTTGCAATGGTGCAGACGGGCTAAAAAACGGTGGTGCGGAAGGTTGCCCAGAGCAATTGCCAGTGGTTTAGATTCATTCGAAACCTTCCACCCATTACTTTTGTGGTCAGTTTGTTTCTCCCTGTGAGAGAGGGTATGCCCAGACGTGGGTCCCTTGCTCGCTGCGCCAAAGGGAACCAGGCTGCACCACACTGAGGAGGTCCAACAAGGCCGAAACATGTCTGGGGTTGCTTAGTTTTCTGTGCAGAGGGGACCTGGCCTAGCAGTTCGGGCTGGGCTGCTACCTTCGGTGGCGGCAGCTGCTGACTGATTTGCACATGGCTGGTCCCCTTTTGCAATGGCACAGATGGGCTAAAAAACGGTGGTGTGGAAGGTTGCCCAGAGCAATTGCCAGTGGTTTAGATTCATTCGAAACCTTCCACCCATCACTTTTGTGGTCAGTTTGTTTCTCCTTGTGAGAGAGGGTATACCCAGATGTGGGTCCCTTGCTCGCTGCGCCACAGGGAACCAGGCTGCACCTCACTGAGGAGGTCCAACAAGGCCGAAACATGTCTGGGGTTGCTTGGTTTTCTGTGCAGAGGGGACCTGGCCTAGCAGTTCGGGCTGGGCTGCTACCTTCAGTGGCGGCAGCTGCTGACTGATTTGTACATGGCTGGTCCCCTTTTGCAATGGCGCAGACGGGCTAAAAAACGGTGGTGTGAAAGGTTGCCCAGAGCAATTGCCAGTGGTTTAGATTCATTCGAAACCTTACTCCCATCACTTTTGTGGTCACATTTTAAGAGGTGTTAGGACTCAGTACGATGTTCTGAGGCCGAACCCTGCTATGTATTAATATTGCGGACACTGTGCTTACACTAGAGAATTGAAAACTTATTGTAATGTGCTCAGGGAGGGGTGTACCTCTGTGTAAATTTTGAGGAAAAACCAATGTTGCAAAAGCTACTAAAAAGCGCAAAATGTTGTCATTTCTGAACCCAAGCTCGCAGGAACATGGGGCTTGATCAGAGACCTGTCTTAGTTCATCCATCATGTGTACATGTATTTTCAACAACTTGTGTATCTGGGAAATATGTATTTGGATCAACAATAGATTTGTGTGCAAATTGACAAGGGGAGGATCCTCTGACCCATAAACTTACCTCATCACAATGACACTCCATTTCCTTCCCCCAATCAAGGGAGAGAGGAGAACTTGGCCAATGATAAATTGTGAGGGGCAGGCTTAGTTATGCCCACGCACCCACCCACTTTCTAAAGACATAAAAGGACCCACTGAAATCCAGGCAGGACACATTCACTTTCCACTTCAAACTGATTTCTTGCGAAGCATTTTGCCGGACCAGACAATATCCAGAAGACTGAAGAACCAGAACTTAGAATCCAGACTCCAGAACTTGTAACAGATGGGCCTGAACCACCAGCTAAATCCTTTTTCAGCAGGCCTCAAAATCTTTTGCAACCTAACTCCACTCTTCAACAGCCGGGCTATGCTGTTTGATTCTGGCTAGAATCCTGTGCCAGGACCCAGAAAGCAGAGCTGTATCCAGACCGCTGTGCAGTGCCAAGAACTTTTGCCAGAACCAGAGATCCAGACCTGCAGAGCAGATCTGACCCAGATCGCTGTGAGCAGAACCGGTACCACAGACCGACCGTGGCGAGAGAACCGCAGCTAAACCTGTTGACCAGATATGTGATGGAGGCCCATTCCTTCCAAGACTAGGAGTGAGTATCCTGAAAACTGTGCCAGAACCAATCTCTTAGTCTAAAATAATCTGATTCAAACCATTTTAACCTGTCCAGAACTGCATCATAGAAATTGTGTGTCCATTCTCTGATTAAACCAGTAAAAGTGTAATTTTGCCATTCTGAACTTTCAAATTTCATTTCTGAAAATCTACCTCCACTAAATTGTCCGTATATTTGGAACCGCGTGTGCTAGGAATGAGATTTAACTTTCATTTGAAAACTAAGATCCTCAGAAAAGACTTTCTACTCCTTATAGTTTTTCCGTAATCGCGCTTGACGCACTCGGAAAAAGTGCTGTGAATTGCAACTAGCTCATTTCACCACTTGTAAAAAAACCCGCTGTCTTTTGCTTGCAACTGCTGAAATCTGTTTTCAACCTAATAATCCCTCATGAATCACTGATAGTGTTGACCTGAACTAATTCAAAGTAGCTGCCACCTACCCTGAATCGCCTATAGGGAATTAAAATCATTTTTAGCATATTTTCACTTCTTTGCAAATCACATTTAAGTATTTTGCCTGTGTTTTAATATCATCCCTGCATTCTAAGCTTGCTAGGGGGGAACTGAAATTCGTATTGTATTGTGATTGTATCCCTGAAAACGGTGTGCTTTCCTTCCATCTCTTTATATTGCAAAGGGGGGAGTGAATTGTCACAAAGAGGAAAAGTGATTATATTATCTCTTGTTGAAACCGAATCAGTTTATTTCTGTACTGCATTCCTTTCCACCATTACTCTTCCTTGAAACCATAAAGCATTCTCAGCTATTTTATCCTTTCGGTACCAACTCCTAACTGATAAAAAAAGTGTGCTAGGATCCATTGTTGATCAACATTATCTTCATAAGTGTGTTAACAAATATTAATTTATTATAAAAGTGTGATATATATATATATATATATTGTTTAATTTTCAAATAGATCTGTTAATTTGCAAAACAAACCTACTTCTTGGCTCAGTGAGGTCAGGGGGTGTAACGCTCACCTGATTCCCGCAGAGGCGCCGGTCTTGACTGGGTGAATGCCGTATCTTCAAAGGTGATGTGTAACACACGGTTGGCTCTTTGGGCTGGACCTCTGTGCACTGTATGTCTGACTTGAAGAGTAAGATGTCTGCAGATAGAAAATATGGGATTAATGAACTGGGGTTATTGGGTGCCTCTCTCCTCTTCCCTTTCTCTTCTCCTGTAGAACCCCAAAGGTTAACGCCCTAACCTTAGGTAAGTGAACGCCGAGCTCTCCATCTGCCTCGGGGCAGGGTGCCGTAACCAGTTTCTTCACTGGATAAGGGTGCAGGCCTCTTGACCTCAGAGGACTGCTGTCCGTCGTTTACTGCACGAACGGTAAGTTCTGGGCACTTCAAATGTCTTAAAAGTCTTTTGTAATGATATCTCTTGTTTTGCAGGGTTCCGGCGATGGCGGATGGCGGGCTGATGAGAGTTGAGGATCGAACCCGCGTGAGGAATAGAAGCGCCTGGAAGCACGTAAGTAAGCGCTTGTAGCCTGCTTCACGATGCGCACTAACTGTCCCTTTTATCTTGCAGGTACAAGTTCGGAGCTTTAGAGAAGCTGAAGGGTGCTGGAATACCCACTGGATTCGGCGTGGGAAGGAGTAATGGCACGTGAGTAATAAAGTTGCCCAATGTCTTTAAACGCACCTTCTTTTGTCTTTCAGATGCGGGATGCAGCGCCGAAGGCCTCCGGAGCGTGCGAAGAGTAGGTAAGCCTTTGTCTTTCAGATGCCGGAATGCAGCGCGAGGCGTTGGTGACAGCCGATGGACCAGGTAAGAGATGCGCTGGCACTGAAGACCGTAGTGCTAACCTGTTCTTTCTTCGTCTTTACAGGTGCTGCTGAAGACTGGATTCCAGGATGGTAAGCCTTTGTTCCCTTAGGCCCAGGATCAGAAGCAGAAGACACGATGAGCGTTCTGCTGCAGAGAATGCAGAATAACACAAAGCAAGATTCATCCATCGGGTGTGGTTTAAATAGCCTCCTGTAGTGCTTAGGTGTCTCCTTCCGCAGCCACGCCTAGGTAAGAAAAGAGTTCCTGCTTTCCAGAAGAGTTCCAGTGTTCTGAACCTAGGGAGTGGCTCCTGCCCCCCCCAACAGGAAAAGTAGTCCCAAACAGAAGAGGATCAGGGGTTCAACTGGCAGGTAAGTAAGCAGCATGGTCTGCTGCAGGTAAGTCCACCCAAGCATTATGAGCCCGGCACTTCCAGCGCTGGGACTGGGCATCTTTATGAGCCTGGTGCCACTGGCGCCAGGACAGGGTCCAAAAGGTGCCAATTGGGACTGGCTGGCACTCGGAACCGGGGTTATGGGTCTGCTTCCAAGGGAGTCGGGCAAGTCCTGATCTTTTGGAAGCAGAGATCATGACAGCACCCCCCCTCAAGGCCCCTCCCAAACCGGGCTTCTCCGGGGGTTTGGGCTTGTTAGGAAATGTTCGATTAAATCTTTTGATTAGACGAGGCGCGTGGACATATTCTGCAGGTTCCCAGGATCTTTCTTGGGGACCGTAGCCTTTCCAGTCAATCAGGTAAAATAGTTTAGATTTGGATATCTTAGAATCCAGGATGCTTTTGACTTCAAACTCGAAATCTCCATCAACTAGAATAGGTTTTGGAGATGTAGTTAGTCGGGTTTGAGGTTGCACGGGTTTTAATAGAGAGACGTGGAAGACCGGATGTATCTTCATGTGAGGGTCCAACTTGACCGCTACTGGATTTACTATGGTAGTGATGGAATAGGGACCAAGGTATCTTGGGTTGAATGTGCGTGGTCCTTTTAGAGGTAGATATTTGGTGGATAACCAGACTTGATCTACTACTTGATATTGGGGGGCTTCCCTCCGATGTTGGTCTGCTCCTTTCTTGTATTGTTCTTTAGCCCTTTGAAGGTGAGAAACGGCTTCCTTAAAGGCTTGGGTGATTGTAGAATGCAGGTGGTCTACTGCTGGTGTTCCAAGATCTTGGAGTGGATCCAACTCGGAGGTTCGAGGGTGACTACCGTATAAAAGAAAAAACGGGGTCTTCCCAGTTCCCGAGTGGACAGAGTTATTGTAGGCATATTCGGCTATCCAAAGGATATCTTTCCAAGTTTTTTCAGTTTGTTGTAGCATGCAGCGCAAATACTGTTCCAGAGTTTGATTGGTCCTCTCGGTTTGTCCGTCGGTTTGAGGGTGGTGGCTGGTCGAAAGTCTCACATCAATTTGAGCCGACCGACAGCAACTTCGCCAAAAATGAGAAATAAATTGACTACCTCGATCCGAAATTAGAACTGAAGGAAAACCGTGCAGTCGGACGATGTTTTCGAGAAATTCTCGGGCCAGAGTTGCTGCTGTTGGTAAGCCTTTGAGTGGAATGAAATGCGCCATCTTGGAGAATAGGTCCACGATTACTAGGATCGTATTGTATCCGGAGCATGGAGGTAGATCGGTGATGAAGTCCATAGAAAGCGTATGCCAAGGGCGAGGCGGGATGTCAATAGGGCGTAAGAGGCCGGCTGGTTTTTCCTTTTGACTCTTGTTTTGGGCGCATACTCCACAGGACATTATAAAGTCTCTGATATCTTTTTTCCAAGACGGCCACCAGAAGTAGCACTTGATCTTTTCCGAGGTCTTGGTCATACCGGGATGTCCTTCCATTAAAGAATCGTGATAACAAGAGATTACCTTTTTCTGTAAATCTGTGCTGGGCAGGTATAACCATTCTTGGAAATATAATAGGTTGTCCTTCACCGTAAAGTCCTTTCCCTGCAGATGCCAATTCTGTATGTCTGCTGGAGTTACCAGTAGCCTGGCTTTATCCTTAACTTCCTCTATGGATTGTGTGGCGATTACACCTAGAATTCTTTGTTCGGGAATGATAGGTACAGGTTTAGGATTGATCAAATGTTCTTCCACTCCCATCCGAGAAAGGGCATCAGCTTTACCGTTTTTTGTACCAGGTCGATAGGTAATTATGAAGTCAAACTCGGCAAAGAATAGTGCCCAACGGAGTTGCCTAGAGGATTGAGCTTTTGCGGTTTTCAAATATTGCAGGTTTCGGTGATCTGTAATCACAGTAACGGTGTGTCGGGCCCCCAGAAGATAATGCCGCCAAGCCTTAAAGGCGGACTTGATAGCTAGAAGTTCCTTATCAGTAATAGTGTAATTGATTTCAGGAGGCGAGAATTTGCGGGACCAAAATGCCACGGGATGCAACTGATTGGTTACTGGGTCCTTTTGTGATAGAACTGCCCCCATGGCAAGGCTCGAAGCATCAGTTTCAACGATGTAGGGGAGTTCTGGGCGAGGATGTTTTAAGATCGGTGCAGAGATAAATCTAGTCTTCAAATTCTGGAAAGCTTGTTCCGCCTCGGTAGACCATTCAAAACGTTTGTTTTTCTTTAACAAGGCGGTGATGGGCTGGACTATTCGAGAGAATTCGGGGATAAACCTGCGGTAAAAGTTAGCGAAGCCTAACATGCTTTGAACACCTTTTACGGAGGATGGCGATGGCCATTTGAGAATTGCATCGACCTTCTTTGAATCCATACGCACTCCGCTAGGTGATAATATGAATCCCAAGAATTCAACTTCAGTCACGTTGAAAACACATTTTTCCAACTTAGCGAAAAGTTTGTGTTGATGCAATCTCTCGAGGACCATTTTCACGTGTTTCCGATGTTCAGTTCCGATGAAGAATAAACGAGGATGTCGTCAATGTAAACAACAACACACACATCTATGAGCTCTCTGAGGACATCGTTCATAAAATATTGAAAGGCGGCCGGGGCATTGCAAAGTCCGAAGGGCATGACCTGATATTCAAATAGCCCATACTTGGTGCGGAAGGCCGTCTTCCATTCATCGCCCTCTTTTACTCGTACCAAGTGGTAGGCTCCTCTAAGATCCAGCTTTGTATATATGCATGCTTTTCTGACTTGGTCCAGGAGTTCAGGGATCAAAGGTAACGGATATCTATTCTTAACGGTGATCTGGTTCAGGGCGCGATAATCTATACAAGTTCTAAGGTCCCCTTCTTTTTTTGGAACGAAGAACAAAGCTGAGGAAGCAGGGGACTTGGAAGGACGAATAAACCCATTCGCTAGGTATTGATCCAGGTATTGTCGGAGGTGAAGATTCTCAGGCTCGGTGAGGGCATAAATTCTACTACAAGGAGGAGTAGATCCAGGTATCAGGTCTATCTGGCAGTCATAAGACCTATGAGGAGGTAGAGAGTTAGCCTGATCCTTCCGGAAAACATCTTGGAATTCTAGGTATTCAGGAGGTAACTGGGGAGCCTCCGAGGAAATTGCTGCCAGTGCAACACCAGGTCGAGGGTGACAAGTAGAGACACATTCTGGAAACTGAACCGTTCTTGCTCGCCAATCGATCTGAGGATTGTGCTTCTCTAACCAAGGAATTCCTAGAATAATCTGGAACTGAGGGGCCTTGATCACATCGAACACGATCTTCTCATGGTGTCCATCTTGACTTACTAGCGTCACTTCTTGGGTGGTATGCGTTACTGGTCCGGAGGCTATCTCCGTACCATCCACCGTAGTAATGACGTCCTTTACAGCCTTTGGACAAAGAGTCAGATTCATCCTCAAAACCATTTCATGATCCACATAATTGCCGATGGCACCGCTGTCGACGTAAGCTTCAATCGCATGTAATCGATCCGGATGTTCAGGGCTAATGAGGACCATAGGTATCACGAAATGCGAGGTCACTGAACTGGTTTTAACGCTCGGCAAGAGGACCTCTATTCTTGTCGGGCGAGGTCGTTACCCTGCTCAGAGTTTGTGACCCTGGTAACTGCAGCTCCTACTGCCTTGTTGGCTGGTTTCACCGGACAGTCTCGAAGAAAGTGCCCCGAGTTTCCGCAATAGAGGCATGATTGCAGCTGTTTTCTCCTTTCTCGCTCCTTTTGTGTTAGTGGTCCTTTCAGGCCCCCTATTTGCATGGGTTCCCCGGAGTCTACTCCTTTGGTAGGAGTTGGTGGTTTGGAAAATACTCGAGCATCAAACTTGGAACGATCGGCCTTCCTGTTCTGCAGTCTGTGGTCAATTTGAACGACTAAGTCAATATAGTCCGAACAGTCTTGCGGGGGATTCACTACTTGGGCTAACACATCTTTGAGCTCTCCACGTAGACCTCTATAAAACAGCGTAATCCTTTTGTCCTCAGGCCATCGAGTTTCCACTATCAGTCTGTTGAAAGACGCAATATAAGCCAAAAGGTCTTGATTACCCTGTCGCAATGAAAGGAGCTCATTGTCCAAGGCCTGCCCCTGTGAATGTCTTGCAAACAGTTTTTCCATACTGAGCTGAAAAGCTTGAAAATCATGGAGAACCGGATCATCTTGATTAACTAGAGGGATCGACCAGTCTGCCGCATTGCCACTAAGGTACGAAAGCACGAAAGCTACCTTAGCTTGATCAGTTGGAAAGGCTGCTGGCCGGCATAAGAAGTGCAACCGGCACTGATTAATAAATACTGCAAACCTCTTTGGGTCACCAGAAAATCGTTCGGGCGGAGCCAGACGTACATTCCCAGGTAGGTTGATCTGCACTGGGTTCGTAGAGGATGTTGAAGGAAGATTTTCCCCTGATGCGGGTAACGGAGTTTGTCCGGGTTGTGACTGTAGCAATTGTCTAGCGAGATCGTCTGTTCGCTCCTTGGAAATAATCAGTTCCCTTCTTAGAGCATTCGTTTCCTGACGGGCTGCATGCACTTCTGCTCTTAGTTCCCCAAGTAACTGGGCTAGCTGGTCGGTATCCGAGGTTTCCATAGCGCCTGGGTGGGAGTTTTGCGGTAGTCTTTGTGTTCTGTAACGCTCACCTGATTCCCGCAGAGGCGCCGGTCTTGACTGGGTGAATGCCGTATCTTCAAAGGTGATGTGTAACACACGGTTGGCTCTTTGGGCTGGACCTCTGTGCACTGTATGTCTGACTTGAAGAGTAAGATGTCTGCAGATAGAAAATATGGGATTAATGAACTGGGGTTATTGGGTGCCTCTATCCTCTTCCCTTTCTCTTCTCCTGTAGAACCCCAAAGTTAACGCCCTCACCTTAGGTAAGTGAATGCCGAGCACTCCATCTGCCTCGGGGCAGGGTGCCGTAACCAGTTTCTTCACTGGATAAGGGTGCAGGCCTCTTGACCTCAGAGGACTGCTGTCCGTCGTTAACTGAACGAACGGTAAGTTCTGGGCACTTCAAATGTCTTAAAAGTCTTTTGTAATGATATCTCTTGTTTTGCAGGGTTCCGGCGATGGCGGATGGCGGGCTGATGAGAGTTGAGGATCGAACCCGCGTGAGGAATAGAAGCGCCTGGAAGCACGTAAGTAAGCGCTTGTAGCCTGCTTCACGATGCGTACTAACTGTCCCTTTTATCTTGCAGGTACAAGTTCGGAGCTTTAGAGAAGCTGAAGGGTGCTGGAATACCCACTGGATTCGGCGTGGGAAGGAGTAATGGCACGTGAGTAATAAAGTTGCCCAATGTCTTTAAACGCACCTTCTTTTGTCTTTCAGATGCGGGATGCAGCGCCGAAGGCCTCCGGAGCGTGCGAAGAGTAGGTAAGCCTTTGTCTTTCAGATGCCGGAATGCAGCGCGAGGCGTTGGTGACAGCCGATGGACCAGGTAAGAGATGCGCTGCCACTGAAGACCGTAGTGCTAACCTGTTCTTTCTTTGTCTTTACAGGTGCTGCTGAAGACTGGATTCCAGGATGGTAAGCCTTTGTTCCCTTAGGCCCAGGATCAGAAGCAGAAGACACGATGAGCGTTCTGCTGCAGAGAATGCAGAATAACACAAAGCAAGATTCATCCATCGGGTGTGGTTTAAATAGCCTCCTGTAGTGCTTAGGTACCTCCTTCCGCAGCCACGCCTAGGTAAGAAAAGAGTTCCTGCTTTCCAGAAGAGTTCCAGTGTTCTGAACCTAGGGAGTGGCTCCTGCCCCACCCAACAGGAAAAGTAGTCCCAAACAGAAGAGGATCAGGGGTTCAACTGGCAGGTAAGTAAGCAGCATGGTCTGCTGCAGGTAAGTCCACCTAAGCATTATGAGCCCGGCGCTTCCAGCGCTGGGACTGGGCATCTTTATGAGCCTGGTGCCACTGGCGCCAGGACAGGGTCCAAAAGGTCCCAATTGGGACTGGCTGGCACTCGGAACCGGGGTTATGGGTCTGCTTCCAAGGGAGTCGGGCAAGTCCTGATCTTTTGGAAGCAGAGATCATGACAGCACCCCCCCTCAAGGCCCCTCCCAAACCGGGCTTCTCCGGGGGTTTGGGCTTGTTAGGAAATGTTCGATGAAATCTTTTGATTAGACGAGGCGCGTGGACATATTCTGCAGGTTCCCAGGATCTTTCTTGGGGACCGTAGCCTTTCCAGTCAATCAGGTAAAATAGTTTAGATTTGGAGATCTTAGAATCCAGGATGCTTTTGACTTCAAACTCGAGTTCTCCATCAACTAGAATAGGTTTTGGAGATGTAGTTAGTCGGGTTTGAGGTTGCACGAGAGAGACGTGGAAGACCGGATGTATCTTCATGTGAGGGGGCAAGTCCAACTTGACCGCTACTGGATTTACTATGGTAGTGATGGAATAGGGACCAAGGTATCTTGGGTTGAATGTGCGTGGTCCTTTTAGAGGTAGATATTTGGTGGATAACCAGACTTGATCTCCTACTTGATATTGGGGGGCTTCCTTCCGATGTTGGTCTGCTCCTTTCTTGTATTGTTCTTTAGCCCTTTGAAGGTGAGAAACAGCTTCCTTAAAGGCTTGGGTGATTGTAGAATGCAGGTGGTCTACTGCTGGTGTTCCAAGATCTTGGAGTGGATCCAACTCCGAGGTTCGAGGGTGACTACCGTATAAAAGAAAAAACGGGGTCTTCCCAGTTCCCGAGTGGACAGAGTTATTGTAGGCATATTCGGCTATCCAAAGGATATCTTTCCAAGTTTTTTCAGTTTGTTGTAGCATGCAGCGCAAATACTGTTCCAGAGTTTGATTGGTCCTCTCGGTTTGTCCGTCGGTTTGAGGGTGGTGGCTGGTCGAAAGTCTCACATCAATTTGAGCCGACCGACAGCAACTTCGCCAAAAATGAGAAATAAATTGACTACCTCGATCCGAAATTAGAACTGAAGGAAAACCGTGCAGTCGGACGATGTTTTCGAGAAATTCTCGGGCCAGAGTTGCTGCTGTTGGTAAGCCTTTGAGTGGAATGAAATGCGCCATCTTGGAGAATAGGTCCACGATTACTAGGATCGTATTGTATCCGGAGCATGGAGGTAGATCGGTGATGAAGTCCATAGAAAGCGTATGCCAAGGGCGAGGCGGGATGTCAATAGGGCGTAAGAGGCCGGCTGGTTTTTCCTTTTGACTCTTGTTTTGGGCGCATACTCCACAGGACATTATAAAGTCTCTGATATCTTTTTTCCAAGACGGCCACCAGAAGTAGCGCTTGATCTTTTCCGAGGTCTTGGTCATACCGGGATGTCCTTCCATTAAAGAATCGTGATAACAAGAGATTACCTTTTTCTGTAAATCTGTGCTGGGCAGGTATAACCGTTCTTGGAAATATAATAGGTTGTCCTTCACCGTAAAGTCCTTTCCCTGCAGATGCCAATTCTGTATGTCTGCTGGAGTTACCAGTAGCCTGGCTTTATCCTTACCTTCCTCTATGGATTGTGTGGCGATTACACCTAGAATTCTTTGTTCGGGAATGATAGGTACAGGTTTAGGATTGATCAAATGTTCTTCCACTCCCATCCGAGAAAGGGCATCAGCTTTACCGTTTTTTGTACCAGGTCGATAGGTAATTATGAAGTCAAACTCGGCAAAGAATAGTGCCCAACGGAGTTGCCTAGAGGATTGAGCTTTTGCGGTTTTCAAATATTGCAGGTTTCGGTGATCTGTAATCACAGTAACGGTGTGTCGGGCCCCCAGAAGATAATGCCGCCAAGCCTTAAAGGCGGACTTGATAGCTAGAAGTTCCTTATCAGTAATAGTGTAATTGATTTCAGGAGGCGAGAATTTGCGGGACCAAAATGCCACGGGATGCAACTGATTGGTTACTGGGTCCTTTTGTGATAGAACTGCCCCCATGGCAAGGCTCGAAGCATCAGTTTCAACGATGTAGGGGAGTTCTGGGCGAGGATGTTTTAAGATCGGTGCAGAGATAAATCTAGTCTTCAAATTCTGGAAAGCTTGTTCCGCCTCGGTAGACCATTCAAAACGTTTGTTTTTCTTTAACAAGGCGGTGATGGGCTGGACTATTCGAGAGAATTCGGGGATAAACCTGTGGTAAAAGTTAGCGAAGCCTAACATGCTTTGAACACCTTTTAGGGAGGATGGCGATGGCCATTTGAGAATTGCATCGACCTTCTTTGAATCCATACGCACTCCGCTAGGTGATAATATGAATCCCAAGAATTCAACTTCAGTCACGTTGAAAACACATTTTTCCAACTTAGCAAAAAGTTTGTGTTGACGCAATCTCTCCTGGACCATTTTCACGTGTTTCCGATGTTCAGTTTCCGATGAAGAATAAACGAGGATGTCGTCAATGTAAACAACAACACACACATCTATGAGCTCTCTGAGGACATCGTTCATAAAATATTGAAAGGCGGCCGGGGCATTGCAAAGTCCGAAGGGCATGACCTGATATTCAAATAGCCCATACTTGGTGCGGAAGGCCGTCTTCCATTCATCGCCCTCTTTTACTCGTACCAAGTGGTAGGCTCCTCTAAGATCCAGCTTTGTATATATGCATGCTTTTCTGACTTGGTCCAGGAGTTCAGGGATCAAAGGTAACAGATATCTATTCTTAACGGTGATCTGGTTCAGGGCGCGATAATCTATACAAGTTCTAAGGTCCCCTTCTTTTTTTGGAACGAAGAACAAAGCTGAGGAAGCAGGGGACTTGGAAGGACGAATAAACCCATTCGCTAGGTATTGATCCAGGTATTGTCGGAGGTGAAGATTCTCAGGCTCTGTGAGGGCATAAATTCTACTACAAGGAGGAGTAGATCCAGGTATCAGGTCTATCTGGCAGTCATAAGACCTATGAGGAGGTAGAGAGTTAGCCTGATCCTTCCGGAAAACATCTTGGAATTCTAGGTATTCAGGAGGTAACTGGGGAGCCTCCGAGGAAATTGCTGCCAGTGCAACACCAGGTCGAGGGTGACAAGTAGAGACACATTCTGGAAACTGAACCGTTCTTGCTCGCCAATCGATCTGAGGATTGTGCTTCTCTAACCAAGGAATTCCTAGAATAATCTGGAACTGAGGGGCCTTGATCACATCGAACACGATCTTCTCATGGTGTCCATCTTGACTTACTAGCGTCACTTCTTGGGTGGTATGCGTTACTGGTCCGGAGGCTATCTCCGTACCATCCACCGTAGTAATGACATCCTTTACAGCCTTTGGACAAAGAGTCAGATTCATCCTCAAAACCATTTCATGATCCACATAATTGCCGATGGCACCGCTGTCGACGTAAGCTTCAATCGCATGTAATCGATCCGGATGTTCAGGGCTAATGAGGACCATAGGTATCACGAAATGCGAGGTCACTGAACTGGTTTTAACGCTCGGCAAGAGGACCTCTATTCTTGTCGGGCAAGGTCGTTTCCCTGCTCAGAGTTTGTGACCCTGGTAACTGCAGCTCCTACTGCCTTCTTGGCTGGTTTCACCGGACAGTCTCGAAGAAAGTGCCCCGAGTTTCCGCAATAGAGGCATAATTGCAGCTGTTTTCTCCTTTCCCGCTCCTTTTGTGTTAGTGGTCCTTTCAGGCCCCCTATTTGCATGGGTTCCCCGGAGTCTACTCCTTTGGTAGGAGTTGGTGGTTTGGAAAATACTCGAGCATCAAACTTGGAACGATCGGCCTTCCTGTTCTGCAGTCTGTGGTCAATTTGAACGACTAAGTCAATATAGTCCGAACAGTCTTGCGGGGATTCACTACTTGGGCTAACACATCTTTGAGCTCTCCACGTAGACCTCTATAAAACAGCGTAATCCTTTTGTCCTCAGGCCATCGAGTTTCCACTATCAGTCTGTTGAAAGACGCAATATAAGCCAAAAGGTCTTGATTACCCTGTCGCAATGAAAGGAGCTCATTGTCCAAGGCCTGCCCCTGTGAATGTCTTGCAAACAGTTTTTCCATACTGAGCTGAAAAGCTTGAAAATCATGGAGAACCGGATCATCTTGATTAACTAGAGGGATCGACCAGTCTGCCGCATTGCCACTAAGGTACGAAAGCACGAAAGCTACCTTAGCTTGATCAGTTGGAAAGGCTGCTGGCCGGCATAAGAAGTGCAACCGGCACTGATTAATAAATACTGCAAACCTCTTTGGGTCACCAGAAAATCGTTCGGGCGGAGCCAGAGGTACATTCCCAGGTAGGTTGATCTGCACTGGGTTCGTAGAGGATGTTGAAGGAAGATTTGCCCCTGATGCGGGTAACGGAGTTCGTCCGGCTTGTGACTGTAGCAATTGTCTAGCGAGATCGTCTGTTCGCTCCTTGGAAATAATCAGTTCCCTTCTTAGAGCATTCGTTTCCTGACGGGCTGCATGCACTTCTGCTCTTAGTTCCCCAAGTAACTGGGCTAGCTGGTCGGTATCCGAGGTTTCCATAGCGCCTGGGTGGGAGTTTTGCGGTAGTCTTTGTGTTCTGTAACGCTCACCTGATTCCCGCAGAGGCGCCGGTCTTGACTGGGTGAATGCCGTATCTTCAAAGGTGATGTGTAACACACGGTTGGCTCTTTGGGCTGGACCTCTGTGCACTGTATGTCTGACTTGAAGAGTAAGATGTCTGCAGATAGAAAATATGGGATTAATGAACTGGGGTTATTGGGTGCCTCTCTCCTCTTCCCTTTCTCTTCTCCTGTAGAACCCCAAAGGTTAACGCCCTCACCTTAGGTAAGTGAACGCCGAGCTCTCCATCTGCCTCGGGGCAGGGTGCCGTAACCAGTTTCTTCACTGGATAAGGGTGCGGGCCTCTTGACCTCAGAGGACTGCTGTCCGTCGTTAACTGCACGAACGGTAAGTTCTGGGCACTTCAAATGTCTTAAAAGTCTTTTGTAATGATATCTCTTGTTTTGCAGGGTTCCGGCGATGGCGGATGGCGGGCTGATGAGAGTTGAGGATCGAACCCGCGTGAGGAATAGAAGCGCCTGGAAGCACGTAAGTAAGCGCTTGTAGCCTGCTTCACGATGCGCACTAACTGTCCCTTTTATCTTGCAGGTACAAGTTCGGAGCTTTAGAGAAGCTGAAGGGTGCTGGAATACCCACTGGATTCGGCGTGGGAAGGAGTAATGGCACGTGAGTAATAAAGTTGCCCAATGTCTTTAAACGCACCTTCTTTTGTCTTTCAGATGCGGGATGCAGCGCCGAAGGCCTCCGGAACGTGCGAAGAGTAGGTAAGCCTTTGTCTTTCAGATGCCGGAATGCAGCGCGAGGCGTTGGTGACAGCCGATGGACCAGGTAAGAGATGCGCTGCCACTGAAGACCGTAGTGCTAACCTGTTCTTTCTTTGTCTTTACAGGTGCTGCTGAAGACTGGATTCCAGGATGGTAAGCCTTTGTTCCCTTAGGCCCAGGATCAGAAGCAGAAGACACAATGAGCGTTCTGCTGCATAGAATGCAGAATAACACAAAGCAAGATTCATCCATCGGGTGTGGTTTAAATAGCCTCCTGTAGTGCTTAGGTGTCTCCTTCCGCAGCCACGCCTAGGTAAGAAAAGAGTTCCTGCTTTCCAGAAGAGTTCCAGTGTTCTGAACCTAGGGAGTGGCTCCTGCCCTACCCAACAGGAAAAGTAGTCCCAAACAGAAGAGGATCAGGGGTTCAACTGGCAGGTAAGTAAGCAGCATGGTCTGCTGCAGGTAAGTCCACCCAAGCATTATGAGCCCGGCGCTTCCAGCGCTGGGACTGGGCATCTTTATGAGCCTGGTGCCACTGGTGCCAGGACAGGGTCCAAAAGGTCCCAATTGGGACTGGCTGGCACTCGGAACCAGGGTTATGGGTCTGCTTCCAAGGGAGTCGGGCAAGTCCTGATCTTTTGGAAGCAGAGATCATGACAGGGGGATTCAAAGAGAGGGGAGTTATACAAGGGTTTATCATCCAGATCCATGAACTTGTCATAAAAATATATAATTAAGGGCTTCCCTTGGGCATCCCAGACTCGGCATTGACTTAGTTGGAGTGCTGAATTGAGGTCACTTAACAGGATATAAAGAGAAACTAAAGCACCAACACACATACAAGAATGCATGTAAAACAACCTGGCAATTTTCTGTTTACTTTTGTACTCATTCATGAAGATGTATAATGTGCCAAATTGCAGTAAGTGGAATAAATGGGCACAATTCTTCAACAATGACTTACTGTCATACTGTTAGTGAGCACATTCCTAATTACCAATATCAACACAACAGCAATGGCTACATAATCGAGATAGCTGGAGAGAAACTAATTGCCTTGCACCATGGTGCCTTCCAAACACAATATATACAGGATACTCACAGGAGACAGGTAAGGGCGATTTCCCGAAAGGGGCCTCTTTCCACATGCTACGCTAAAAACAAATGTAAACCAATGTGGTGAACCTCAACCTCATTGTTGCCACAGAGCATGTTAAAACCTAGACCAACCATTACTATGGTTTCTAAAGTCATTGCTGGAAGACCCTCATTGGAGATGATGAATCTCTGCAGCCCATCACCAAATAATCCAGTAGGGAAACCAGGCAGCAAAGGTAGAGACAAGGTGTTATTTGCATACGTTTGCAGAAATGGGCAGGGAAACTGGCATGGAATCCCCAACTCTATAATGTTGCCCCCGTGCACAGAACCCTCAATGAGCTTTATACCAAAAAGTCAGTATGTTACATTTTGTCATTTAATTAACAATGGACTTCCTAATGGTGCATTATGAAGCCTTGTCGGGCATGGCTTCACTGCATCATTAAAGTCCTGTACAATTCCGCTTGGCCTACCTGCTTTATACAGATCACCACCTTTAGCAGATCTTTCCATCCTATGTAATGCAACCTGATTCAGCACTTAGTGGGCATGTGACTTGCATTCTAGTTCTCGGGAAGTGCAGAGCACCTTCCTCGATGGCGCTGAACTGGAAAACTGGGATTTCCTGACCCTGAACATACACTGTCATAAAATGTGCACAGTCTAAACAGTATCCATGTAAATGCTGACAAATCAGCCTTCTCACCACACCACCTCTCCTGACATGGTTGTTGTCAACACGTCATGTGGTCTCATGGCTTCAGCCACGCTTTGTAGCGATATCTTGAGAGACCACCCTTAACGTGGGAAGTTCCTTAACTTAATGAGTAGTGACAATTGGGATTTTCGTTTTGGGATAAGTATACCTTTTATTTGAAAGAACATTTTGGGAGGGGTTTCAGTTGGGGATTTAGTTTTAGGGACAAGTATCTTTTTTTTGTTTTAAAGGCAAGGTTTTGGAAGGATGTCAGTTATCACTTCTGTTTTTGTGACAAGCATATGTTTTGTTAAAAAACAAGTTTTGGGAAGGGGTGTATAAATTGGTCCTTTCATTTTTTGGAGGGCCATACCTTTTCATTAGAGAAGTCAGGGGTGACAAGGCACCGCAATTACTTTAAATTACCATCTTGTATTTCCCGCTAGGAAGAAGGTTGAGGTTTCAAACTCCACCAAACGTCCCCTGTGTCAATCTATTTGGGAATTCATTTACTTAATCTTCAGTCAAATGTGGAAAAGGTCTACAAAATTTGCCTCCCGTCCACTATTAAGATAAGAATATTAAGGCAAGCAGATCGCCCCACACTCAATTTAATTTTTTTGGCAAGTTACTTACATCAGATTTCTCTGGGTTAAGTACACAGGAAAGTCAGTCAGGTTCCAGGACCCTCTCTGGTGGGAACACCAGGATCTGGTCCTGATACTTAAGTCAAAGGTAGGCACCAGCTTCCCCTCTCTTTGGCTCCCCTCAGCCTTAGGCTTCCCAATTGCTGTCCTCCCGGGCAAGGGTTAAATCTCCATTCAGCTTTTCCCCCAGGTGATTTTAGGCAAGTGTCCCTCAAAGGTTTAATCTCCTGACTTCTGATTTTTATTTCGGCAGCTTGTGTTCCTTGTCTGATCCCTTCTGCATAGAGCAAGTGCTTTTTAATGTATAAGCCACACCTCTGATTATTTCAATGAGGAAGTGCCAGTTCTTTTATTGGATCATGATCCTCTCTAACACTCCCCAGAGCCAACCCCTGATTTAAATTTTTTTCCAGGGACTTTTTTCCTCAAAAAGTCCCTACATGGCAAAATTGTGCAACTTACCAATAAATGCCATGATACAGAGATATTAATTTTCCCCTCCTCATGACAGATCGGGAGAGGTCACTCTTGTTTTGGCAAGTATTTGCACGGGTGTGCTGCAGTTTTCTGCCCTTTTTTTTAAACAAACAGTTAGGAATGTGATACTTCATAACCAGATCTTTAATTTAATAACTCATAAACTCCCCAAATTCCAGATTTCTACAATATTCGGGACACCTTTTCACTGATAACTTGAGTCCCAAAAATGCACGTGTTTGTAATATGTGGCAACATAATTGCCTTGTGATTACCTTTAAAATGACACCAGCCACACATCTGTAACTATTATGATCTCAAAATTATTGGATAAAAAGATATTTTCAATGAAAGTTGCAGGTGCCCTACTGGCAAGAAATTCCCTCATGGGGATTTACACTGTCACTCCAGCACCCGCAATGCCGCCGGACCAGGTGCTAGAAACGGTATCTACATTTGCTGGTATCCTGGCAGCTCTACCACCAGGATACCAGCAAAGTTAGAATGAGGCAGAAGGCCTTCTCCTTTTTCCATGATTCAATTGTTTTTCTAGTGTTTAGTAGTCCTGATGCACTGTAGTGCTAACAATATGGAATTAGACCATTACTGTGCCCCCATCACTGCAACCTCTGAAAATGTCACCTTTGTTTGATTTCGACTTCATTTACACCACATATATATGGGGGGGTAATGGTATATAATGCAAGTAGGAGGGCTGCAAGAGGTCTCACCCTGCATATATATGTGGTGTAAAGGGGGTCAACATTAATAAAAAGTCAGAAATTTCGGAGTCACACTGATGGGGTCACAGTAATCGTATAGATTCACAATATTATATGATTATCTGTAAAGCAGGGCTCAGTGAGTCCATGGACATTGATCACACCATAGTGAGAGAGATATTGATGTCATGTTTAATGGCTGATCCACAACTAAGAATTCTGAAAGCGATTTTAGTGGGGGCTGTCAGAGGGGAATTTGTCTCAGCAGGTTCCGAAACTGTTAGACTTGAAGGTAGCTGGATGTTAGCATGCTTCTTGTGGATGGTGGTATCCAATCTGCTGAGTTTTACCCCCACTCATATTCATTATTAAGTCAAGGGCTAAGTCATTGTGCTGTGGGATGTGAGGACATGTTATCAAAATACTGTGCATGGCAAGCTGAATATCTATCAGAATGATGTGTTCTGTTCTTGATAGTGCTATTGTTGTCTGAGTTCAAACTGACTATGGCTGAGGTAGATCATTCTTACTTTGACTATTATGGATAATGGTTTTGTACAATTGGCACCAAAATGGTAATTTGAGTATGGTGTTAATGGCAAAACCACAGGGCTTGCTAAATAACTCCTATTTTATTTATTATTAGTTGGGATTGCATGTGATATTTACACCATGGGTTACAGAGAAAGTATGGCATTGGATAAATGTGGATTTTGTATGCCAGTCCATACTTACTATGTACCTCATGCCATAATGGGTATTTAAAAAACAGATGTATTTAAAACATGACATGATTTCACAGTTATGGCCATACAATGATCCCGAGCATTTCTGAAGAGACTGGGGCTGTCTCACAGGTTGATAAGGTCATCCTTGTGCCTGAAGCCAGAAACGAGATGCCCTCATCTTGTAGTGCATTACCGATTTCCTGTCAAAATGTAAACAAATCAAGTTTAAAGAAATATGGTCAGCAGATTGACATACGTGATTCTTAAGACCAGCAAACCAACATCAGAGCATTATGTGCGTGTACATGTACATTATTAAGACAACTTGAGTATAATCCATAGCAATGATTTGTTAATATAATTTGAACTGTAATTATGTAGTGGCACTATCAGTGCATTTTAGTTGTTTACAATATCTATGACATAATATTCCAGAAGACGGAAAAACCAGCAATTAGGGAATGCACAAAGGCCTTTAAACGTCAAAGGACTCTGACCACCTGCAAACTGCACAATCAGGGTATTCACAAATATAACCTATTAGCACCATGAGCAATTCAGCATTGCAATATTTTCCGCACACAATAAAACAAGCAACGGTCCAAGCATAAATACATGGTGAGGGGAAGTGAAGTAATAATGTGCAGACAACATTTCTAGAGGTATAAATCAAGATAGAAACATATTTAATGTATTCAACCTAAAATGGATAACATAATCACAAAGCTGCCTAATAATAAAAACATATGTTCTAATCCCAAGTGAGTGAATACCACCGTGAACTATTCCAAATTTCCTCATTGGAAGGAATCATGGTCCACAACATTTAAATATCACAATCACACCTGAATAATAGTGTAAATATTAGCAAGAAGAAAAGATGGTTCAAAATAATTTAAGAAATGGCTCCACATGGAAAGAACCGTTTCTTCCAACTGTTAGCCATGAAACAAGACTGGCCGGTTTTGACATAAAGCACCAGTTTGTACACTTCATCTTCAGGTTAATAACTGTATAACAAAAGAAAATATTGTGTAGAGTTTTTTAAACAAACTTTAGTTATATACACCATTGTTTTGAATACTCACTGTCAATCTAAGCCAAAAATGTATGGTGGCCTACAAATAGGAGAAACACAAATTAATGATGTGTTCCCCTACATATACAATCAGTGTCACTGCATGCAGAATGCTACCAAGAGTCAACATAACAGAGACCTAGCATAGTTAGGGCACTATATAATGGGGTAAAACAAAGACATAAAAATTAGAATGGTCCTCAGCAAAGATTAGATTGCAAAATCAAGTAAACTAAAAGCCATTGGACGTAGTTCATTAAATGAATCATCTACCTTTAATCCTGCTCAACATAAGCCACTTGATAAGGACATCATTTTTCTCCTACTGGTAACCTGCAACCATATTGTATTTGCAGATTAAAACCAGAAATATAGTGTTGCTCTTTAACATGCCTGAAATAAACACAAGATTGCAGCAGGTGCACCAGATCATACCACCTACCACTGATATAAAGGGAATGCTTAGTCCGCCACGTCTTGAGTTCAAGAATCTATCTAGTTATAAAATGCTTAGGTATGTTTCTTTACTCAGTTGATGCAATTTATCAGTGTTAGGTTGCCCTCTTCTGTCCAAATGGCAAATTGCACCAATGTGTACTCTTAATCAACACTATTTTTTTTCTTGATGGTCCAGCTGAAAATGGAAACACATTTTTTTTACTCAACTGTACTACAAGCCATACGAGGCAATGGAGATAGTGTTACTCATGTTGTGTCTACAGTTATTGCAGCAACTATGTTGGCAGGGGGCAGAGCTGCTCACTCTACGTTCAAGATATCTTTGCTACTTAATGCAACTTCAACATGAAAGTTAAAGCCAAACACAAAGGAAGCTGAGGAACTTCTCCAATCAAAACTGATAGTGGGGATGAAGCACTGATGATGCACATTCACGCTTTTCAAGCAGTAAACAGACTACTGCACCATCTGACAGGATTAGACAAGTCTTTTGGAGGGAAAGTTATGCTAATAGTGGAGACTTCAGGCAAGTCCTACTGGTGATACTACAAGGGTAAAAATCTGTTGCCAGTTGTATAAAGAAACATAGGCTATGGACCCAATTCCATGTACTGAAACTTACATGTAATATGCTAACAATATCAAGTGAGAACAAATTTTCAGACTGGCTATTAGCAGTAAGCGATGGAAGAAGTGGTGCGATTATAAAGTTGCCTCCAGCCTTTTTCTTAAATACACACAACCCTGTAGAACAACTCTATGGTGACATTAACTTCAATAGTGTTACAGCTCAGCAACTCAAAGGCATAGCAATAATAACTGTTACAAATGAGCATTCTTTGTAATTGAACGACAAAGTGTTAAACTGTATGCCAGGAGAATAGGTTATTTACAAAGTGTAGATACTGTAGCAACCGATGAACCAAGTGATGAACGAGCATACCCTGAAGAGTTCCTCAACTGCTTAAAACCAACAGGAATGCTTCCTGCCATCTAAAACTGAAAGAAGGTGCTGTAATTATGATACTATGCAATCGTATGCCATAATGGAACAAGACACATCATAGAGGCCTGTGTAAACAATGGATTGATTCTTAAACCGCGCATACCTCTCGTTCCATCTAATACAAATATGCTTTTCAAAGTCAAAAGAAGACAGTTTCTTAAATGTTTAGCCTTTTGAATGACCAAGAATAAGTCACAGGGTGTAGGATATTTTGTCTTATTGGGGTAAATTTGGGGGTTGGCGGTATTTTCTTACCGTCAGAATATGAGCGGTAGTTTGGTGGTAAATTAGCCTTGCATTTAGATTGGGTTTGGCCTCATATTACTTTAGTGACCCTACCTTGTTATATTATATTGGTGAATCTAGTGGTATATTGTTTGTGGTATTTAGTGGTGAGCATAGTTTTCTTCCCTATATTATAACCCCATCATAAAACAAAATCTTCCTTTCTATTAGAGTACCTCCCAATGCTCTGTAGAGAGCCTTGCACCAATGCACGTGATAGAAACCCAACAATTTTATATAGAGCGCCACCTATAGGTTGTGGCCGGTATCACTGGCTTACCTACATCCAGCGATCTATGCGCCCCTGGATATCACTGGCTTATTTACATCCAGCGATCTATATATTATATCAGACTCCTTCCAAACAACATGCAAGGAAGGCACACACACAGACACACACAAACCTGCTTTATCACTGAATATTATCAGTTTATTCTGGGTTGGTATTTTACCTGCAAGGGCAAATTGACAAATGCACTACTGGAGAGAAATGGACCTCCCCTGTACTGTGTACTTTATAGGTATATGAATAAATTCACAGATGCAAAGATGACATTAAGCAATTTGTTTTTATATATTCTCATTATATTATATACAAATACAATTCACAATTATTAGTTCTTACCATTAAAACATGGCAACATCAGCTGAGCAAACACGCCTTTTAAAATCTGGTATCATTTTCCCACATTCTGAACATGACGAAATAAAATTGCAGGGATTTCCTATCCTGTCTGCACTGTACTACAGCTCAGTCATCCATACGACCTTACACAGTGACCTCACTTGTACATTTCTTCTTACCAAAAGTGTTTCTTTGAAGTTCCCCCACGCGACCTTCTTTCACTCTCCTTACAAAGACAGGCCCAGTCAGCATGAACTTTAATCTTGTGTGTCTGGGAAGCACGGCGAGAAACTCTCAAGCCAGCGCTCTGTGACACCTTGGACTTCTGTCTTCACAGCCCAATCAACACGAACTAACTTCTGTCCGTAAGTTTTTGCCATTAGCAGAACTCGGAACCTTCCTACTTTATCTATGTGGTATGTCTGCAGACACTTTCCTCCAATCAGGTTAAAAGTATGTTTTCAGTAGCACCCTTCACTTTTATACAGGGGGATCCTTGCTCACTGAGCAACTGTTTCAATTTTATTTCCTGCCGCACATACTTTCTGCTTTCTGCAACCCAACACAGAAAGAGAGAGGAAAAAAAAATTCCAGTGTACATTTAAAAATGAATTATAGTAGAGCTACCAAAATATGTATTTTTTACCTCATTTTGCACATGAGACTACATTATAATGTTAGGGAGTTAGAATTAGTTGTTAGTAAATGTTAATTAAGTTGGTCAGTTATATGATTGATGTAGTTTCATATATAAGGCATCACAGATAAAATTGGTGCACTTTATTCTCTGCAGTTTCAAGCTGGGCTTTGCTGTGTTATAAATTCTATACTTTGCATGCCACCAACAACATATTCACATGTTATACTGGCAACACAAAAATAACTATATGTGTGTGCCATATTACTGCTGGTAACAACAACAAAAAAATGCCATCACATTTAGTAAAGCGCTATATATTCTTATAAAGCACTATATATATTATTACAAGGGACAGACGTTTGAGAGAATCTGCCTATACCTTCCGAAACCTGTATTCAGTCGCGGGGAACTACATGTTGCTCTCTCAAGAGTTTGATCATTCAGCAGCTCATTAAGTATTGTATCTGAGAAGAACAAGATTGTTAATTGTGTTTAAAATGAAATATATGAGTGAATAATTAAATAAAAGTGCCATGATATTTGATGAATAACATTTAAGATATGCTACAACGGTATATGTTATGCCTGGTACAGCCGGCGGAACTAAACATTCAAAAGGTGACCATTATTCTTTCGCCGATAGAAGTTGCATAAAAAGATCACTCAGCACTGCAGGCTCCGAGAGTGAATGGCTTAATCATTTCCGATGCAGAGTAAAGTGTAAAGTTATAGATGCATTGAGAGACACATTTTTAGAAATAAACAAAGGACTGCCATGCATGCAGGCTTCATAACAGAGAGCAGTCAATTGGTGGCCATATTAGAAGAGAATAACTTTCAAGTTGAAAAGACTGAGTTACCATTCCTGCAATAAATGTAGGCCTTTTTTAATGGTCCTCAAATGAAAGATCCAAAGTTGTTCTTTGTACACCAATTTATCAGTGCTTGAGTATTAGCCACATATACTTTTCAATGCAAGACCAGGTGGGCCCAAACTCTGTGAAATGGAAAGTCAAGGGAGCATTCATAGTTCTTTTCCTTATATTGGATCGATCTTCATTTATATGCAAATGTAATGCACGTGATGTGTTCCCAATATACATTTTCTCTCAAGGACAGCGGATTGGCAAAGATAACATTGCATATTTTGCATGCAGTAAACATGCACAACTTCCACGTTTTGGCCTCACTCTCGAACAAGTTCACTTGTGATGAAAATGTACCTGCCACAGATGTTGTAGATGGGAAATGACTGACCACCAGTGTATTACACACATTGGACACCCTTGGTAGCAGTTCTTTCGTACTGGAGGTTTTGACCAGTTTGTTTTTAAGGATTTTACCTCCTTGAAAGCAAACAGAAGTTTTACAAATGATCAATCATATGTTTGTGAAAGGCGCCAATTTTTGGCGAGTACTCTCCATAGATAAGAGAGATTCTCTATTGCTGAAACACGCTCACTTCTGACATTGTTTTACTAGCTTTCTCAGATATCCACTGGATAGAAGCCTTTGTTGTAGGATATTCGCTTGAGTACTAAATTTAACAATATTGGTGCAATACCTACCAGACATTGTGAGGGAAAAGAGAAGAACATTTTAATAACATTTAACCTCAAGGAAGTGTCAAGAAAATGTTTTAAAAATGTAGATTTACTAGTGTGGATTGGTCCATGATTCTTAGCCTGGTTGAATCAGGATCTCGTTACTGCAGGAGCACGTAACCTCTTATTTATTTAGTTAATTAGGTTTCACAATTTGCATGTACATCTAGGTTTAGTCATCTTTTGCTTTGCCTGGATGTTGGCTCTCCTCCAGGTTCAACTAATTTGCATGTGTAAAGTGAGTGTGTCTCGAGGGAATCGCACTTCCTGCTAATTGCAGCGTTGACACCTTTGTGGTCTGTGGGTGTTTTAAAATAAGTCTCAGAATCATGAGTATTGTTGGAAAGCACATGCTTTCATCCCATAGTGATCAACCCTTTGCCTGATCGCTCCTTGTCTGTCTCTGAGTCAACTCCCTCCCTTCCAGGGTTACCAGATTGGGCTATTTCCCACACAATGCGCTACTCAAAAACCACTTGTGCTGAAAATTATAGGAGTGCGTGGGTTGGGGTGTTGGGCTATTTTGGGCCACCTGGCATGGCAGTGTATTTGGAAATAAATTATTTGGTCATATGTATGCAGAAGCGGAAGTTTAAAACAACTAGTATGTTCAAAGTGTGCGTCTTCATTGCAAAGGCTCACAAAATGGGTCTCGTGGGCATTTCCTTTCTAAATTTAGAATCAGCTGAGGGGCTCGAAGTAGGACTGCCCATTTCCCAAGTCACAGACAGGTCGAGACACACACACTGTCATTACTTGCAGCCAGCATTCTTAACAACCTGACAAATGCATTTCATTTGTTTTCAGCGAGTTAGCCTTTCTTATGCGTGAGAGTATATTTCCAACTAACAGAACTGGAAAAAGCAGCAGTTATCTTGCAAATCTGTGCCCACTTCAAAATCAGTTCAAGAGAGCAACATAAAAAAACACCTTTCAAATAGTTGTTTATACCCATGATGTCTACTAGCTTGACATGCAAAGCAAAGGTTTTCTTTATGTCCTTGGTCAAATATTCTTAGCATAATACATATCAACAAACTGCAAGTTTGTGACAAAGAATAGCCTTAACATAAAGACAAGGATGTTAAAGTTTAAACTATACACCATCTTTGCAGGGTTAGAAAATTGACTTAATTTGGGTAAAACTCCCATACAGTAGTTGAATTGCCTATGTCTCCTTGGAGTGTTTGTGTCATGCAGAAAGTTACTCTATTAGTATTATTCCAGGATCTGGGCCAAAAGAAACACATTCAGAAATCTTTGTCAATCAGCCAATATCATATTGTTCCGGAGGTCCATTCTGGGTATTCAAGCTTTGCTTTCAGAGCTTATATTGTGTATTTTATCTCAAAATATTTGTTTGCACGATAGTGAATTGAATTCTGCAAAGCAGGAGCACAAGGAAGAGTAGAGGCTAAAACGCCCACTCAGCCCTCGTACTTCTACAAATCAAGAGCCAACACAATCATAAAGGTAAAACAGGCCCAGTCAAGAGATATACCTCCTTCACTTTTTGTGGTAATGTGGGCCAAGGAAGGCTACACTTTCAAGAGGGATGTGAATGTTTTTCAGTAGCAACCCAAACAGCTACGTATCACAGTCCAAAATGACTCAATGTCCAATCAAGTTGATACAAATATATACAATTTAATTAAACACACTATGTCCAATAGTAACTTACTAGAAATACACTACACAAAAAACACCCCAGAGGAAATAACACAGAATAAGCAGAGATAGTGTATTCAGCACACTGGGTAATGAATCAGAGGTGAAAGGCAAACAAAAGCAACAATGTTCTTGAAAAAGGATATGTACATGTGAGTAAAAAGGGTTCAAAGTGACCTAACCATTCTCTAGGGCCCGAAAATGTACCTAACGCGCAGTTAGCGGCAAATGGTATGTCCTTTCCAGTTCTTTATCCAAAACGATGCTGTTAGAGTAATATGCAATGGCTCCAGGAAAGAACATGTTACCAGCCACCGAAGGGTCGTTCACTGGCTGCCGGTAGAAAAGAGGATCCAATTTAAAATCCTTTCTCTGGCTCATAAATGTCTATATAGAAACACCCCTGGAATGCATATTCCCACTTGCGGGACTGGCTGGGACCAAAGAGGCAGATCTCCCAGATGTGGGGATACGGTGGGAGCCACACTCATTTAGATACATGGGAATTAACATTTGGCACACACCCGAACAGACGCATGGTGGCAACACCTTACTGGCGGTGCAGGGGCTCAAGAAATCCACAAAGTTCTGGTCCAAATTACCATTGTCAATGATGGGCCGTGTGGCTATCACCAAAATGATAGTGCTACCGCGCTTTCTGTACTTCTTCCAAAATGTTCATTATTACATACCAGCCTCCTTTTTCCGGATGCTAGAAACACTACTGAGGGAGCTAATTTGGCGAAACACCAGACACAGGCTTTCTCTGGGCACACTGATGCTACCGTACATGGCAGGGGGGTCCAACTAGCAGATCTAGAGAGGTACTACCTGGCAGCTCAGCTTAATTTTGTGGCTAAATGGCTTGCAGACGAGACCACCTTGGAGACTGAGCTACTGGGACAGATGATAGCTCTGGTGCACCTGAAAGAAATCCTCTGGGTCCGATGGGAATGCTCAGGGGGGATACCTCTGTTTAAACAGCTAGGCCGAAGAGTGTGGGACAGGACATTGAAATTGCTGAAGATTAGAAGCCCGTATTCCCCAGAAACGCTGATGGCTGCTGACGTCTGCACCAACAGAGCGGAATTGGCACCCATAAGGCTATGGGAAAGATACGGCATCTACACTTGGGGGGACGTATATGAGGAAAATACCTTCAGGGAGTTTGAATCCACGGAGATGAACGAAGGACTACCCAAGGGCCAATTTCTGTGGTACCGAAAAATCAGGGAGGTGGCAAATCTGAAATGGAGTGAGTGGCTGGAGGAACCAGAAGCAGACCAGACCCTAACATTAATGCACAACCTGAGAGACGGTTGGAAACCAAACTCTAGGTTATATACCCAGCTCACGGATAGGCCCAACCCCAAAAGTGACGCCCTAAAGAAATCATGGGAAGTGGACTTGGGAATAAACATAACTGAAAAAGAATGGGAAAGAATCCTACTGTACCCCAAAGAAGTGTCAAGAAATACAAGATTCAGACTAATCCAACTAAATGTCCTACACAGTACATGACCCCGAGCAGAATAGCCAAGTTCAACAAGGCCACGATCCCACTGTGCCCCTGGTGCAGCTCTGACGAGGCGTGGATGGCGCACATGTTCTGGGGTTGCACAAAGATACAGGACTTTTGGGCCAAAATTGGACAAGCTTGCAAAAGGGCAGGACTAACCCGATATGAATGGTCGGCAAACAAATGCTTGCTGGGAGCCTACCCGCGAATAGGCAAAATCAGACACATTGTAACATTTATGGATATGGCCTGTGTGCTGGCCAAAAGATCCATTGCAATGGCATGGAAAACGCAGAGGGGCCCACAATACGCCAAATGGCATAAAGAGCTGGAACATTGGTCGGAGGCGGAAACCAGAATCTGGGGAGAGGGAATGGTCAGGACAGGGGACAACCCAAGCTTGATTTATGAAGCCTGGAAATCCCTGATTTCGGATATGTTCCATCCGTCCGATGACAAACCCCCGTGAGAAACTGGAACTCACCTACACTAGATTGACATACAACAGGAACGAGATCGTCAACAATTAGGTAACCAGCCCCCAATAATACCAGACCCAACATACCTTCGGCAATGATGCTGCACCAACTTTGCCCCGAAAATGAAACCAACACCTTGGAAGATAGCACAAGGCGGCGAAGACTGTTTGTTTGTTTGTTCAGAAGTTAATGTTTTAGTTGTATGTTTCACTGGCACATGTTGTTTGATGTTCACAACCGTATTGAATGTATACTATAGATGCCAATAAAAACATTTTAAAATAAAAATGGAAACACCCCTGAATACTTAAAACAATCAATGACATGACACAAACCCAGCAGAACACTGCATTCTAGTACAGCGCACCTGATTGCAGTATCCTGTGTGCAGAGAACAAGAGTAAATGGCAAATCATTCCCCATCAGAGCTGCTAAGGCATGGAATACTCTTCCAGAGAGGCTCTGTATTCAGGAAAAAGCTGAAAACATTATTGTTTTATTGAATCCTCCTTTAGCTCCTGACTCTTCGTTGTCCTGTCTTCAGAATCGTCCTTGTGTGATTGTGCGCCATGATGCCTGTGGCCTATGGCGCAATTAAAAATATGTAAATTAAATAACTAAATATGTAATTGGTGGTTTGGCAGTGCCGAACCAGAGTTATTGGTGCTGTGCGAAGACCATGAGCGAGCAAAGGGCAGCCACGGCGAGTCCTACTGGTTCAAATGTGTTAAACAGTTCTTGAAACGCTCCAATCAGTTAGCTGTGAGTCTGAATTAAGGGGCTTAGGGACAAGATGAGTCCTATTGGGGTGCTCCCAAATATGGGGGAGGCTGGCACACAACTTCAGGAGTACTTAAATATGATGATGTCCTAGGTGCTGCAGTAGCTGGCAGAGAGGTGGTCTTGTCCAGCAGCAGGTCTCTTCTTAGGTTTCTGTGAGTCATAGGACCTCATTACACGGTAGGCGGTAAGGGTTAACGGTCACCGGTAATGGTACCGGTGACCGTTAACCCTTACCGCCTTACTACGAGGTGCCTTAGCGGGTAGGTACTTTAACGCCTGCTTTTAGCAGGCGTTAAAAACCAACCCGCTAAGGGACCTTGGTGCTAATTACGGCACCGCAAATTTGCGGTACCGTAATTAGCACCTTCCCCATTCCCATTATGCCCTATGGGGCAGAAATGGGAATGGGGAAGGGCAATGGTGGAAGGGGGAATTACCGCCCCGCCAACCTTGGAATAGGGCGGTAATTCCCCTTTCCACCAAGGCGGTGCCGGTATTTTACCGGCATGGACCAAGGTGCTATTAGCACCTTGGTCCACCACCTACCGTGTAATGAGGCCCATACTCCAGGGACTTGGGGACAGGATGGGTGCTTCTTGTCAGGCTGCCAAACATGGGGGAGGCTGGCACACAACTGCAGGGTCTTCCAATATGGTGAGGCCCTGGTTATTGCTGTGGCTAACAGAGGGACAGGTCTTGTTCCAGCAGCAGATCACCCCCAATGGTCCCTGGCGATGGTTATTGGATTGACCTTGCTTCTGCCTTTGGAACACCTGTCTTCAGACTAACTGCCTACACCTCAGAGCTGGAAGATTTTAGAAAGACCTGCTCTATCAGCAGGGTCCGACGAAATCTTCCAACCATGCCCTTCTGATGTCAAAGCCAAAGTGCTTTGCTCCAGAGGAATTGGAGGCGACAGAAAAGAGAAAGAGAGGCAGAGAGGGTCAAGATGCCAGAACCGTTTCCTTCTCAATAGGATCAACAGCGTTTAGAAATGCAGCCCCCTGATGTTAGGCCAGGCTCTCTGTGATTAGGTGTGCCTCTTGGTTTCTGTTCCCAGGCCAGCATCATATGGAGTGGCTGTCCTGGGGAAAGGGTGTTACCTGCCCTTACAAAGGAACAAAGAGAAGCAAACCCCACCTTGCCCAGGGCTACCTTATCTTGGAGGAAAACACATATTCCTTCCACAGCTGAACTGGGCCCATGGGGCTGACACCTCTGCGAAATCAATTTGGCTGGGATAACTCTGTGAGATGCTGGCCACCATACCCTAACTAAGGTATGGCTTATATTTACAATTTATTGTGCCACTAGGACAGGATCGCCAGAGTTATGCAGTCTCTGGAACAGGGTTGCATTTTTTAAATGCAGACCGAGCACTGCAGAGATGTGGGTGTCACTGCAACTGTCAAGAGGGAACCAGCGACCTCTGAACCTGTTTTGTGCCACTCGTGGCGCAGGTGCTGCAAATCAGGATACTGATGCAGCAGGGCACAAGAACAAACTTGAATTACCTGCATTGTTTTTATTACTTTAGATAAATAAGGCAGGGCTTTCACACCATTTCCTAGTGGCAATTCATCACAGTCACCCATATGGAAAAAACTGCTAGGTTGTAAATGGAGGTATGGCTTAATTAAAATGGCGGTAAAGGGCAAAAAGAATTGCTGCATTTGATAATTTCACATCTCCCCAATAGAGTCCAATGGAGCACCACAATGGGGAATAACTCAACATCTAAACACATCTGTAAACTAACAGTACTGCATGCAGTGACCGTGAATAACAATAACATAGCCATAGCCAATGCTGCCAAAATCACTAGTTCCATTGTGTTTGCTTCATTTTGTTTTGCTCAAAATTGTGATAGGCGGACATTTGAAAAACGTATTTATATCATTTATTTACAAAGCTTATAAAACGGTTATCCAAAACACTTAACATACATTATTGACAATTGTGACTTTAAGTCCATCCGAAAATGTCCTGATGCGGCCTATTACTACAGCATAGTATGGCCCTTTGTTTCTACGGTTGCGCTCTCCATTTTGGATGGCTCTTTCTCTTTTTTGATAAAGAGGAAGCAGCAAGAGGTGCCTGTATATATCATTGAGTTTTCAGGTTTGAATTAACTTTCAAAGGAACCCGTTCATTCACAGTTCTTTTGGGGAATATGGCTTTCGATCTGGGCCCTCATTATAACGTCCACTTCTGAAAATAAAGCATGAAATACATTTTCTTTTACAATCGAGTCCACAAGCCATGGCTATAATTTTAAGTTAGTCCGGAAACCCCAGCTATAATGTGAAGTGAAATTGGCCTGGCTGGCCTCGCCGATGTGAGTCACGCACATGATGTTTGCATTAAGGTGTGCAGGTCTCTTGGATCTAGATCCGCACGCGGGACATTGCTGTACAGACGTTCAGCCGCCCGCTGATCCAACGCCCGCTGATTGAGCAGCAGATATGGCTTATTGGATTTTGTTTTTTAAAAATTGCATATCATGTTAAAATCAAACAAATGGATCACAATCTGTACACAAATTAACCATTTTAGATGGATCAATAACGGGGGTATTACACAACATTCATATGCAGCTGGATGCCATTTAGATCACACATAATACAACCTTTCATGTGGGTCGAGAACTCTTGAATACTTCAAAAGCAGCTCTCAGAAAGGCAATTACAGTTCTGTCCCAGGAGAGTGTGTGTTCCAACTTCACAGTGCTTGCTGATTGTGTACAGTAATAAGAGGCCGATTTTCTGTGTAGAGTTTTCTATTGGTAGTATGGCAAAAACCAGAAAAAGGAGGAAATTTGAATGTATTTTGGCCACCAGCATTAAAAAAAAGCCCTTTTCTGGTAGAGGGGTAGTTCACTGCAATGACAAAGGATAGAAAAAGCCATGATCGGAGGAAGATGCAATGGAGCAGACGATGGCATTCCCAGCTGTGAGTGCAGAAAATGAGGCATGCCGAGGGATGGTGGTTGATGCCAATCTGGGTGAAAATGGCAGAACAATGGGAGGGGTCGCACTTCCCAATTAGTAGCAAGGCAAGGGAAAATAAGTTGGAGGGCAATGTTTGCAGAGCTTCAGATCTTCTGGCCAACACCACCAGGAGATTTACCTCCATGCCCAAACATGTGCATGATTGCTTGCAGGGGATGGTGAGGATGGCGTCTTTGTGGTCATCATTTTTTCACTGTCGGAGGAAGAAGAACAGGTTGAAATATCTAGAATGCAGCGAAGCCAACAATAGTGCAATACAGGACCTTTACAAGATCACTGACATTGCATTACCTTACTTCGTCGAACAAAAATGACCAGAGTACGGGCTCATTTGTGTATAGCATGTCTTCTCCTAGATGGGCATGAAGGAAGCAAGGCTTAGGGTGGTGGCCTCTTTTATGTTGCTCCCAATAGCATAGTTTTTAAATGTTGTTTCAGGCTAAAAACAGCGTTTTTAGTGATAATGACCCCCCTTATGGTCCCACTTCAAACGGCAAATGACTTCTGCTGTATATCACCAAGATCATTCTCTTTATCCTGGGGGTCACCCCCCCCTCCACCAGCAATCAGGCCAGTGTAACCCTCTTTATTGCTGTGGTACTTTATTCTGGCCAACTTGCAATGAACACAGCCATCTCTAGTGTGCGCAACAAATATGCAAAGATCTTCACACACAGACTCATCAAGGAAAACGACAATAGGGCAGGATGGGGGAAGATCAAGCAGCATTGAGCAGCAGCGGCCATCACATTGCCATTGAAAAGTTTCCATTGCCAGTGCCAGCGTGGGAAGCCGCAGAAAAGTGATGATCATCTGAGGTTCAGCACTGCATGATTCTGTGACTTACATCACATTGTCAACAGTGGCACATGTGATGAGGCCCTGAGTAGGTGAGTGGGGGGGAGGGCAGTGGCAGGATCAGTGACATTTGTGTCCACTGTTGTAACTGGAAGCACATGACCATGAGACACTGTAAATAAAAGCGGCAAGTGGCTTGCCAACCGCCAGTTGCCTCCCAACTCCATGTCTGAGTCTCATCATTGCGGCCCTGCTAATTAGCGCGTGTAATGCATCAGACATGCCACTCGGCCTCACTGAGCAACTCGCATCTTTGGGCCTGGCCTCTCCACAGCCCATAACATCTGGCAACGAGGATGGGAGCTGGTCCCGCCGGTCCCATGCATCGAGGGGCTCGGCCTACCCCTACCACGCTGCCAGTATGTCAAAGCTCACTCCCCAGGAGAGAATTCACGCATGGCCAAAGGGGACGCAGCCTTGCCCCCTGCCATGGGGCCAGCATCCCCGGTGCATGGCGAAGCTAGCTAATGATGGAACTGCAGTGACACCCAGTGCCATCAAGCCCTCCCGGATGCTGGCCCCTTCGAAGCCCAACCATGATCCGCCCCACATAGGGGAGCCATGAATGGCCGTAAGGACGGACCACATGGTTGGTGTGGCCGTAAGCTGCATCTAGGACACGCCATACTGTACTCTCAAATGGGGGATCCTGACATGGCGTGGTCCGTGGCCACTGCCTGCAACCTGTGTACTACCCCACAATGGGTCCTCCCGACTGGAGGAGAGTGAGATTGTGGTGAAGACTCTGCTGCTGCCGCATGAGTGGAATTCACCTCACACCTGGGGCAAGAGAAGACAATGTGGCATCTGCTGCCGTACAAGGGGTGAAGTGGTGGTGCATGACCAGAGCCTACCATCTGCCCCAACTTCCCACCAGGAGAGGTCCTGATGACCACTGCTGCACAGAGAGAGAGAGAGAGACTGCAGCCAATGTGGCCCCAGTGTCCTTGGGTGCAGCTTTGACAGCGAGGGCTGTCCACCTCCTCACTCATGAGCTGGGTGTGCATCAAAAACTGCAAGCCTGCCTGTTTAATAGGCTCATAATGGATGCAGCACAGATGCATGCCTTTGCTTGTTCCCCACCACCACATCTTATCATAATAACTCCTGCCTCGGGGAGCCTGAAGTCGTTTAGTCCTGACACGCAGCCTGCAGGTGCCCCCTCTTTCCCCATGAAGATGTATCCTGCAAGGAGAGCTGGAATTGGCGCGGCCCTGACACGCTGTCTGCCGGATCCTTGTGACAATGAACTGCAATGTTATAGTGAAGCTGTGATCCTGCATGTCCAGTGTGCTTAAAATGAACCCAGTAAGTTGCCTGGTGTCAGTGTTTGCACCCCCCTGCGAACCCCTTGCTGACAAAGGACTAAACTGACGATGTGGCCCCCGGTGTCCCTGGGTGTGGCTTTGCCAGCCAGTGGGGCGCTTCTCACTCTCCCCTGGACTAATAAAATTTCCCCCAGGGGAAATAGCCAATGTCCCCAAGGACTGCGTTTGAAATGTAGTGATGCTTCATATATGAAGCATATACAGCAGGAGCTTCAGCTGCCATTCGTGTTGCTCCCAGGCCCCTTTCTCCATCGTGTGGCATCCCGTGATTATTTCCCTTATTGTTTAGTGCACAGGCGAAGAGCATCATAAAACTGAAAAATCATCTGCATCTGCACATTTGGTGCACTGAAGCGAATCCGCCATTGCCCTACATGGGGTTTTACCCCTTCTAAAATGGCCGCTCTGCTACATGCGACCACCCTCCCCATGAGGCATCAAGCACTTGAATGACCCGATTGGCTGCGCTCTTGTAGCCAATCCCGGCTCGCCGGCAGGTGGGCGCCGGCCTACGGAAGAAGGCCAAGGAAAAAGGCTGCTGACTGAGCTGACCAAGCATGCCGTGCTGCTAACTGCTCCAGGTCCCTTAAGCTCGGGCACCCTTCCTTCTACACGTGCTCCATCCTCTCTCTGCTACAAGTCTATCAAACCCCTGACCTCCCGAAGCACTCACGGTGAGACCTGAAATACTTTTTACCACCATATGCGCCCGTGCACTGTACGGGGCAGCACTTCACATGAGCTCTCCATAAGTCACCCCATGCGCGCATGTTTCTTCTTGCATCTCTGTGAGGCCGCCACAATATTAATACATGTGTCGCCAACTTTCCTATGCTCCCACTGACTTGACCTGTCTCCTACATGTCTGCTATCTCATCTCATTGGCCCTCATTACGACCCTGGCGGAAATCGAAAAACGATGGCGGAAATGCAATACCGCCATCGAATAGCGCTCGGTGCGACTATGACCCGTCACCGCAAAGTACGATGCCATTAGCGACACCGTAGTGAACGCCAACGCTAACTGCACCAAGCACGCGCGCGCCATGCCAAACTGTAAACGGTGGGATGTATTTACCCATGCATCCGAGCCCTACCTCAAAACTGTGCAGTACTGACATGGAAAACATCATGATGGCCAGAGCTTCCCAGAAAATGCACAGGGAAATGCATGAAGAATAGGCTGCCACCCATTTTTGCCGATGTTATGGGCACAGAAGGACGCTGCCTAAAACCACCATTGGACTACCCACACAGTAGTCTGAAACCATTGGGAATGGCAATGCTGATTGCCAAATGCAACCTAGAATTGTTGGGAATTCATTTCTTAAATCCCAAAAATGGGTGCAGTACCAGTACTCACCACTATCCAAAAGCCGGCGTTTTAAAACCACTCTGTTTCCCTGAAGGCAAGTCAAAATGCCTATTTTCAAACATTGCAATATGTGCAAAATATTCACTGAACACCAGCAGACTTTTGGTAGAATGGAGTTTTGTGTGCCTACAAAATCTGGGAAATGAAGAGCCCAGAACAATGCTTATAACAAACTGGCTGAGCTATGGAGTCAGCAGTTTAAGTTGCACTGGATTTAAAGACACTAAAATCTAAATGTTTAAATTGACTGAGTGACCTACTTTTGAGTGTCACATAGGTTGCAATTGTTTAAATGTCATAGTTTTGCACTTAGAATCAGCATTCTAGCTGCATGTGTAAAATTGCAAGTTAATTTAAAAAGCAACAAATAACATGACAGTAGCTGAAAGTCTGGCTTAAGGAACTTGATTCTGCCTGGCAACTACCCCCATCAGCAGTGAAACTTGAGTCACCACTGTGTTCCCAGGCCAACCTTCCTTTTGCTGCCCACACTAAGGATATGCCATCTATCTGATAATTGAATTATCTGTGCTCTGCAGGAGCGTGAACAAAGCCCTCTTCACTCAGGCAAAGGTTTTTATTACCGCAGTCGTAAAATGTAGCTTCCTCTTGGCAAGAGCTGGGAGGGGCACTGCCTGTGAGAGCAAGCTGGCTTGGCAGAAACTGGAAAGACTGGTTTCTATACCATGTGACCTGGGAAACCACACCCCTTTGGAGCCAGAACATAACTTTAAAAAGATGAATAACTCATAGAGCGGACATGTGAAAATTTTATAAATGACACCATAATTCTTGTGATTTTTCTGCCCACATTTTAAGAGGTTTTTCGACCCGGTGGCGTGTTCAGGGGGGTGTCAGCGGAAAAGTGGATATAACTCTAAATGTATGCATGTTAAAAATCTGAAACTTCATCAGTTAATGTCCCTACTCCCTGCACACATGTATGTAAAGTTGGGTCCATGTCAGAAATTGCAAAATCAGTTAAAAAGTGAAATATGTGCCAGTTCTGAATGCAAGCTCCCAGGAAGAGCAGAGTTTGAACAGGGGATACCTCCTGTAATGCATGATGGGTGCATATGATTTTAAAACAATATGTACCTCTGCAAATATGTATTTGTTTCAAATCTAGATTTGTGTGTAAGTTGACAGGAGGAGTGGACTTTCTGCAGGCTGTAAAATGACATCACGCTCACTCATAGGTCATTCCCCAATCAAATGATAAATGGAAGTTTGACCAATTAGAAGCTGAGAGAGAGGTAGGGTCAGTGATGCTAGAACACACCCACATTCTAAACACATAAAAGCAGACAGACAGGACAGATAGAGACTTTCCAAATCCATCTGCAGCGGGACGCTCTGCCGGAAAAATCCATACTTACCTCCATCAACCTCCAGAAAGCCAAACTAGAGACTTCAATCTATCCAGAACTAAGAGACCAGACCAGAGAGAAAGCAGTGCTGTACCCAGAGAGACCCAGACCAGCAGAGAGAGCTGACCCAGATCACTGTGAAGTGCAGAGGCCAGACCAGACCAGAGTCCAGTCTAAAACCCTGACCAGATCCGTGATGAGGCCCATTTAATTCAAGAATATAGTGTGAGTACCCAGCAGAACTGTGTAGAACCAATCTCTTAGTTTAAATTCATCTAATTCAATCTATTTAACCTAAGTAGAACTGCCTCCTAGCTGTCACCTGTCATTTCTAGTTGCAAGCTGCACTTGTCATTTTGAGCTTTTGAAATTTGCAAACCCAAAAACGACCTTTATTAAATCGCTCATATCTCCGCGACCGTTTGGGCTAGAGACTTGCAGTAACTTTCCTCTGATAGCTTAGAATCGTAGCTTTGAATCGCACCAAGAACCGCATTCCTACCCCTTATAGTTTTACCGCAATCGCGGAACACGCATCCGCGAATTTTACCGCGATTTGCAATTTCTTCACATGTAAAAACTGCTGCTGTTTGCTTTCCATTTGCCAGAAATTCGTTTAACCTGCTAACTATCCCTGCATCATTGCTAGTGTGAGCCTGGACTAATATTAACTAGATACCACTCACCCTGAACCTCTGAAAGGGAATTAAAAGCGTTTCCAGCATATTTCTCATTCATTGCCAGCACATATCAAAGCAATTTGGGCCTGTGATTTCAAAACTCCTATCTGTTTTCTGTTGTCTAAGCTTGCTGGATTGAACTGATTACATTGATTGCATTTCTGAGAACTGTGTGCTTTCCTCCCATTTCCTTGCATTGCATAAAGAGGGGGGGGAGTGAATAGCCAGAGAAAAGTGATTACATTGTTTGGTTGAAATCATATTGCGTATTTTCTGTACTGCATTCATTGAATATTGCATCCACCTGAGCTTACATAAAGCATCCTCTACCACATTATACTTTTGTTCCTATTTACCAGTGTGCTACCTTATCCATTTCATCTCAACTCCTTAGTAATTATAAAGAAGTGTGCTAGTGCCAGATTCTCTGTTGTCAATCTTTATCATATCAGATTAAGGGTGATATTCAATTATTAATTTATTATAAAGTGGGATATATATACCTATTGTTTAAATTATCAAATAAACCCTTTTAACTTGCAAAACAGAACTACTTCTTGGCTCAGTGGGGTCAGGGGGATTCCAAGAGAGGGGTGTTATATAGGGGTAGTCATCCAGAACGCATGAACTGGACCTAAAGATATATCAATAAGGGTTTTCATTCAGTATTCTAGACTAGGCGTTAACTTAGCTGTAGTGCTGAATTGAATCCTCTTACAAAACACCACCATGGCGCAAGGGTACGCCAATTCCGACCCTAGCGGACATGTACCTAACGCCATCAAGCATGGCGGAATGCACCATTCCGCCATGGTGAGAAGTACGGCATCGCGAATCAACCGTAAACGGCCCCACTGAGTGCCCGTACACCGCTCCCTGCCCACAAAGGACAACTCCCCGTAGGTGCAATGAAGTCACAATGCAACCATTGAAATGTACAAGTCACCCATGCATGCCAACGAACAAAAGAAACACAACAGGGGCCAATGGGAGCTGCAGGGCACAGATGGCACGAATACAGAAGCCATCCCAATGGACATGACCACAGTCCCCCACCAAGAAACGCACGCAAACACAGGCACCTGTGACCAGCAATATTCCGAAAATCACATCATTCCACCAGTCCACCTGGCTGACCGGCATCTGGCACACAAAACCCAATCCCCCGCCCCTGAGCATGACAACATTGGGCAGCCCCCATCCCTGACCTCACGGGCTTCGTAGGCAAACGCGCCCAGTACAGTACCACGCAACTAAACTCCGAAGCTGGAACCCAGTGCAGATCTCCTCACAATACATCGCCCCCCAAATAGGCATATGCCACATCACTTGCAAAGAAGAACGCTACACGGGCCAAATCCGAATAGAAATTTAATGCACAACAAAATCACCAAGCCCATATAGCCATCAGGCCATGAACTCCAAAACACATTTCACCATTGTGGGCTGCATCCGCAAGAAATGACCAGCCACTACTTGTGTGACGCCCTGTTCCCTCATGGTACACAGAGCCACATTCACGTACGAAAAGGCAACATGGAAGCGCACAGAACCGCAGGGCCGTCCCAATGTGGAGGCACTAGTCCAGCTGAAAGGCCGAAATGTTGCTCCGAGCCACCAGTACTGCGTAAGGGCATGTGGCCCATTGGCGATCGTCCCATAAGATCGTAATGCTGCTCCACTGATTAACACGAAGCAGCAGGTGTCGGGAGTAAAACCCATCTGCAGGAGTGGCATACAGATGGCAGTGGCAAAAGGGGAGGAGATACCTGTCAACCAAAAGAAAAGAAAAAGGACAGAATGGCCATCAGTACTACATTCCAACAACTCACTGCAATGATCACACTAAATCCACAGCCACATGCATGCTAGCCCACTCCAAAGGTCCATCACCACCCAAAAACCACTTGCGACTCATAACTATCTATGTCGAGGTGTAAACACCATCACAAACGAGTGTACCTGTGCATGCGCGTGTGAAAACAGAATCCATCGGATGGGATTGGTAACGTGCATGGACACAAGTGTCTGAGGGCGCGTCGAGACAGGGAGGGCTCAACAAGGCCAGATAGACGATGGTCCCACTATGGCAGCCCTGCATCACATAGCGTAGGGGAGGCGGATAGATCCCAAGAAGCCCTGTACATGGCAAACTCTGTATCAAATCACCTGCCCATGCATCCATTCATCATTCCCTCATCCCGGGACTAAAACGCCTGAATATTTACTCACATAACATTAGAAATATCCATTGAGTCTGTGCGTTATGCAGCCTGCAAAATCCACAGTGCCCCAGCCCGTAATTCCAGTGTAGTGAAGTAACATGTATATGGGAACGTCCGGCCTCATCGCCCACGTCGCTATTGCGCATCCCAAACTATTCATATCAATCATTGCATTCTCGCCATGGCCCCTGTCCCAAGGACATTGAACAATAGAACGTTATATTTGCAGTCAGACCTGTGGGCATCTCCTCGCCGCTAGCTGAAAACCGAAAGCGCCGCCCTACGAATTCCTCATTTGCAACATCACGTCGAAGAGGCATCTGTGGCCGTTTGAATACACTAATTAATCCATCGAGTGCGGCTGTGTGTGAAAATGGCAACTGCCTTCACCCACGAATGGGACGCCCCGCCCGTCGTTGCAACTCGGTACAGTGATGAATGAGGGCCCACCGTTACTCGAGTACTACGTTCCACTGACCCTTCACAACTCTGTTCGCGACTGCACAGATAGTATGTGAACCAATGGGACCACAGCAGAATGAACATATCAACCAATGTTACACGGCCATCGGGTACAAATACATGATTGCAATAGCAAGATGCCATTCCACGAATTGCAGCGTTGTGCGCGGGACGTGCTCGGCCAAAGGGGAGAGCAGTTTGCACAGGTGGAATGAATCACCACAGGTGGAGGCCATTCAGCCTGAAAACACATAAATTGCACAGCCAGTCTCCTCCCACAACCACACCGAAATGCTACCGGCAGGACTCGCGATGTTGGCCCTGGGGGACCTGATAGCACTGCAAGTACTCCAACTCCAAGAAGAAGACGAACACCAACTACAACCGGCCGCACGGAGGAGACGCAGGAGGAGGAGGAGGCCAAGGCAGGGCCAGCAAGGGCCGCCAGCACAGCCACTACCACCACGCAGGCAGCCCGCAATCCCACGCCTCCGAGCACATCCGTTCAACCTCACTGATGAGCAGATCCACACCCTCTACCGTCTGGACCGGGACACCATAGCCGCCATTGTGGACATGACACAGGCTGACCTTGTCAGCATGATAGATAGCCCAACCGCCATCCCACCCCTACTGAAGGTGGTGTCTGTACTCCACTTCCTGGCCACAGGCACCTACCAGCACACAGTCGGACAGTTGCATGGCATTTCTCAGCCACTGTTCTCACGGACACTATTGCAAGTGCTCGATGCCCTCCTGCAGCACGCAGACGACTACATCTCCCTACCACGCTCGGAGCAGGAAATTACCAACACAAAAGTGGGATTCCATGCACTTGCCGGCATACCGGGTTGCATGGGTGCCATCGACTGCACCCATGTGGAATTGGTCGTCCCACATGCCATGGAGGCCCAGTACCGCAACCGAAAACAATTTCATTCTCTGAATGTACAAATGGTGTGTGACTCCAACAGGATCATTACACATTGTTGTGCCCGATTCCCTGGATCAACCCATGATTCTATGGTCTTGAGGAACTCTACAATACCACGCTACATGGAGCGACACGCAGGGAACAGATCCTGGCTACTCGGTGAGTCTCATTTCATGCATGATAATGTGGGGTATGTGATTCGGCAATGATCTGGCAGGAAGGGGGGGGGGTGTGCGTACGTAGCAATGGCATTCCACATCATACGTTTCTCGTCCACATACAGGTGATGCTGGATATCCACTGAAGAGATGGCTCCTCACACCAGTCCGGAACCCACGGGACCAGCATGAGGAGGACTACAACCATGCCCACTCACGTACCCGTGTAGTCATTGAACAGGCATTCGGCCTACTGAAGGGTCGTTTCCGCTGCCTCAGCAGGTCTGGCGGGGCACTCCTGTACCGCCATGAGAAGGTTGCAAGATGGTGATGGCATGTGTCATGCTCCACAACATGTGCGTACGTAGAAATGTGCCCATGCCCCCTGACGCAGAACTGCAAGCACCTGATGATGGTCATGATGAGGGTGGGGATGTGGCAGCACCTCAAGGAGTCTGCGAGGCACCGGAGGGCCGTGACATTCGTCAGCATCTCATTGATGTATGCTTCTAGCACTCACGCCTGGTGGCTGATACATGGACACGGGACTCGTGGCACTGTGTGTGTCTGGGACATGCACAATATGGACTGTACGCCTATGATGGCCTAGTACACAAAGATCAATGTCCACACATCTCATTGGTTGATCGTGCACTTTTTATGGCATATGTGATATCATGTTGTACACCCTATCGACCCGCCACCCAAGTGAGCCCAACACACCCCCTCCACCCTCCTACCTCCCCCCGAACACCAGTGTCCAAAGATGCTCATTGTCAGTGGGCAGTCGCTATTGCAAGCCCCCTCTGCGGGTATCAGGGGCACCCCTGCCTGTGGAGCGCAGGTTCCTCCCAGATCTACGTTGGGGGCTGCCCTGGACGGAACTTGCAACGGATGATGTCTCTGCCTGCTCACGTCCATGCGTGTCCCTAAGGGTTTGCGAGAGCTCAGTGAGCACACGGCGCACTGCGGCAAGTTCGGCACATACGTCCTTGGACGTCGCATGCAGTTCCCCCCTCAGGCTCTCGGTGCTTCTCTCCATTTGGACTCTCAAGCTCTCGGTGCTACTCTCCATTTGTGCCCTTAGTGTCTCTGTACTCCTCTCCATTTCTGCCCTAAGTGTCTCAGTTGATGTTTCTATGTCTGCCTTAGTGCCCCCACATTCATCGGCATGGTCCTTGAGGAGCGTGGCCAGTTGCTGCTGTTGCACGATTAACTGGTCGAGGGACTGTTGCCTCTGCTGGGCCATGGCCATTTGCGGGGGTGTGACAGAGGGGCTGTTGTCCTCATGTTGCCTTGCCACAGGGCTTGTGGGGGATGGCCAATCATCGTCTTGTGGGTGCCCCTGCGTGGTATCCTCATGTTGTACGGGATGGGACAGACAGGGGGATTGGGACAGGTCATGGATGGATCTGACTTCGACATCCCCGTCTTCTGTGTCGGAGCATGCTGCCATCAATGGGGTGTCACCTATGGTGCTGCTGCCACCGGAGGCAGTGCCTTCTGTGGCATCCGTTGGGGGGACCTGTGGTGGTGGTGTTGTGGGCATGCTGGCTGCTGGGGTGCCTGTGGGAATTGGAATGGCATTGTATCACATGCATTGGGGTGGTACCTGAGGGTGATTTGGGTCGGGGCCTTGGAGGTGCTTTCATTTGTGTGTGGAGTGAGGGTGCAGTTGTTTGGCAGCCTGCAGTTAGGGTGTGCCTGCTGCACGTGTAGTGCGTGTTTTAGGGGTTTTTAATTATTTATGTATTTATTGTGGGTTTTAACGTGCGCTATCAGGCCGATGTGTGTGGACGTTCTCCTGGACATGTGTTTCTGTTGCACTATGTGGACGCATGGTACTTCACATGGATGGACTTTGTGGATTTGGCATTGTTTTATTTGGCCCACCTACCTGAATCTTCGGATGTCTGCACTCCTTTCTCCATCCTTTCTCCATCCCTCCGACTCCCTCTATGCTCTCCATTCCGATGGTGGAGGCACAGATTTCTTCCCAGGGGGTCAACTTGATGGGTGATTCAGGACCTCCCCCGGTGGCTGTGGCAATGTTGCGGTTGGCAGAGAGTATGCTGCGGACGCGTATCCGCAGGTCGTCCCATCGCTTACGGCTTTGCTGTGGGGTGCGGGGTGCGGTCCCCACCGCACTTACCCGCTGTGCCACCAGAGCCCATATGGCCTTCTTGTTTGCAAGTGCCGTCCTGGTCATTTGCGTGCAGAAGACGACGGCAGCATTCTCCTGGAGGGTCTCTGTTAGCACGGTGAGTTCCTCACGGGAGAAGTGGACCTGCCGCTTGCGGTCGCACGCTTTCTTCGCTACTTTTCCCATTTTTCTTGGTTTCGCTAGGGTGGATGACGGGTTGGGGTGTGTCTCAGGGTAGTGTTTTTAGTGGTTGTGTGGTTTTAGTGGTTTTATAGGTGTACGGCGGGATGTTTCCCGTTCCGGGCCCATGTTTTAACTTCCGTTTCCGTATATTTCCGGTCACCGTACTTTCCGGTAGGCGCACACTGCGGTGTCCGCTGTGATGGGTGGCGTTATTGCACCTAGGGCGCCGTACGGCGGCGGTGTGGGCCGTTTTGGGGTCATTTCCGCCATCGCGGACTTTGCACTTCCGCCATGCCGTGGTGCTCGTGCCCGATGGGTCGGAATGGGCCGCACTTTGCTCCTTCGTGCAATGGCGGAAACGCTATTTACGCTGTGGCGGTCCGGTCAGTCACTTTCCGCCAGGGTCGTAATGAGGGCCATTGTCTCAACTGTGCTACTCGCACAAGCCTTCATCTCATACCAATAGTCGTGCCATTACACCTTGTTGATTACTGACTCAGCAGTATTGTACCCTTCCAGAGCAGTCCGAAGAAAATAGACTCACCTGTTTGATATTTATGTACTGCATCCTATTTTTGTTACTGCTCTGTACCTCTCTAGTGTCACCAGTATGCTTTAACACTCCACCTGTCCAGTGCCACACACCACATTGTCCCTGCTGTACAAGCACTAGTGGCTACTGATTGTTCCTGCTGTACAAAGCCCCTAGCGGCTATTGATTATTGCTGCTGCGCAAAGCCCCTAGCGGCTATTGATTGTTGCTGCTGTGCAAAGCCCCTAGCGGCTATTGATTGTTGCTGCTGTGCAAAGACCCTAGCGGCTTTTGATTGTTGCTGCTGTGCAAAGTCCCTAGCGGCTATTGATTGTTGCTGCTGTGCAAAGCCCCTAGCGGCTATTGATTATTGCTGCTGTGCAAAGCCCCTGGTGGCTATTGATTATTGCTGCTGTGCAAAGCCCCTAGTAGCTATTGATTGTTGCTGCTGTGCAAAGCACCTAGTGGCTACTGACTGTTGCTACCACTGCTATTTTCTTAGTATATACAGAACACCTTAACGCTTGCACTGATTACTATAATATTGAATCTAGAGCACTATACCGTATCTGTCCCCACAAATGCATTCCTCTGGTACCCGCTCTACAGCGCCTACTCTCCCCTACCGCTCCTCCATTTTCCTCATCACCCTCTCCCTCTGGGCTACCTGCAACATGCCTCCTGCACACCCAGACCGCCCTCTACCAACAGACCCTATGCACATAGCACTGCCCACAACACTCCAAACTACTCCCAGCCATTGCTCCACCAATGTGTCTGAACTCTACTTTAGAACGTGCACCAAACCTTCCCACTCTCACCATAGCAGCCCTTCCTCCACTTACCGTAGGAACCACAGACTTAGCTCTCGCACTCAGATGCCATTCGCACACATACACCTCTCTGACCATGCACACCACCCTAGCACCCAACACGCAGTGCCTACCACATTCCAACCTCCCCCTTCAAACACGCACCGACTTCCCCCCTCACCTCCAACTCCAGAACACATACCCCATCACCAGCCAACCTAGACTTAAAATGCGCTCTCATTAATGCTCGCTCTATCCATGCCCATGCTATCCAGATCAACAACCTCATCACCTCCCACAAACTAGACCTTTTAGCCATATCCGAAACTTGGCTCCATGAGGCGTCCAACCCAGCCATCCACCTTGCCCTCCCTCAAGGATACTCCATCCTCAGACAGGACCGCAAAACTACTAAAGGTGGTGGTGTTACCCTCATCTTCAAAAACACCCTCTCCATTAGAATGTGTAACCAACAGTGGGATAATAACACTGACCTTCTCACTGCCAAACTAGCACTCTCCCCTAACTGCACCATAAATATCATAATCACATACAGACCTCCAGGATCACCCCCTGAGTACCAAAAGCATCTTCTCCAAAAACCAGCTTACTCGGAGATGTTAACCTTGGCCTAACTAACCCCAAGGACAAAGCAGCCACCCACCTAGCCAAAGAACTCTCACACATGGGGTTCGAACACAAAATCACTACTCCCACTCACTGCAAAGGACGGTCTATTGACTGGATCGCTGATAACAATTGCTCATCTGCCATCACCTCCATCTCAGCCCTCCCATGGACAGACCATTACTGCATCCAATTCTCCATTCCCACTATTCCTACCTATAAGACCCTTACCCATGGCCCCCCGCCAAAGTGAGAAGCTCCAAAAAACTCACTGCGGCCAACCTCGCTCCTCTTCTCGACATCCCTGATCTCAAACCCCCATTTAACCATGACCCTACCTCTCTCGCCAATACTTCTACCAATACTTCGCGCCTTGAAACACTTGTGTATAGGCGCGTTACAAATACCATATCATATCAATGCTCTCCCCCAAGCCATTGAGATAATTGCCATTCTAGAAGAAAAAAAAGAAAAAAAATCTCTGTACTCTAATGCTTGGTTCACAGATGAACTATCTGCTCTGCGCATTGAGAAACGAAAAGCTCTATCTAGGTGGCAATCAGTGCCTAACCAATCCTCCCTCAATGTATTTAAAGATATCTCATTGACCTACAAAAAAGCCATATTCCAAGCTAAATCCGAATTCTACAACCAGAGAATCAATAAAACCAGCTCCAAATCTAGAGAAATATTCTCTATCTTCAAAGAACTCACCACACCCACGTCTAGCCCTGACGAAATCATCAAGGATGAAGCATGGTGCACAGGCATCCAAACTGCCCTCCTTAACAAGGTAAAAATGCTCCTAGATAGAATAGTGTCACCAGTTCTGCTAAACCTTCCTCTCACAATCCTTACTCGCAAATTCCCCTCTTTGCCTTCAGAGAAGTCTCAGAGCTGGAAGTTTCCGACCTTCTCAAAAACATTAAACCTTCCACTTGCAAAGGGGATATCTGCCCACCTTCCATCATCAAAGAATGCTCTAAATCACTCACCCCCATCATCACAGCTTTCATCAATGCTTCTTTCTCCTCTGGAATCATACCCCAATGCCTAAAAGAACCTTTCCTTGATCCCACCTCCTCTAATAATTATCGCCCCATTACCACCGTCCCCTTCCTCCTCAAAATCCTAGAAAAGGCCACCCATAACCAAATCCAACACTACCTGGAAACTCATGCCATCTTAGGTAAAAGACAATCAGGTTTCTATAAAGGCCATAGGACTGAAACTGCCCTCTTAGATTTAAAGAATGAAATCACCAAAATAATGGACACAGGCAAATCTGCTCTCGTACTATTGTATTGCTTGATCTCTCCGCAGAATTCAACCTAGTGGACCATGGCATCCTCACCTCTCATCTTTTCAATGCAGCACACTTCTCTCACAAAGCAACCACATGGATCACCTCATTCTTAGAAGGTAGGGCCATGAAGTGTACTCAGAGCAGGCCAATGCGCCCCCCACCATTATCAACTGTGGAGTCCCACAAGGGTCATGCACTGCACCGACCCTCTATAACCTCTTCAGCAAACCCCTCTTTGACTTATTGGACTCCCTCGGCATAGCTTACACAAACTATGCCGATGACACACAAGTTCTCCTCACCGGAGACTATGACCAAGACACTAAAGCCCTCCTAAAGAATTACACCACTATCCAAACCTGGATGGCTATTAATGGCCTTTGCTTAAACAGTGATAAAACTGAGATCATCATCCTAGCCCCCAGCGAAACATTAGCCAAACTCAGCCATGAATATTCACAGATGACCATCGACCATACCAACATACCTGTCTCCACAACCGTGAAAACCCTAGGAGTCTACCTTGACGTCGCACTCTCCATGACAAGACAAGTCAGCGCCATCTCCTCTGCATCAGCACTGACCAACAAACTCATTTATGCCATAAAGCCCTACCTCACCGCACCCAACTGCCTTTCCATTGCTAGAGCTACAGTAGGAGCCAGACTGGACTACTGTAACGCCCTCTTAGCAGGCATGTCTTCCAAAAACCTAAACAGGCTCCAAATAGTGCAAAATAATGCCCTCCGTGCTGCACTGCACATCCCTAAATTTGATCATGTATCACAGGCCGGAAGAGACGCACACTGGCTCCCAGTCAAGGAAAGAATAAACTTTAAGATACTCACATTACCCCCTCTCTACTGTATCTTACTGCTATGCTTACTATGCCAGTACCTGTAACCAAACATGCTCCTTCAAGACTAACCATCCTGTAATGTAATTTGCCTTGTAACCGTTTTTCTTTCCTCTGAAACCAGTTTATGTGCTTATCTGTAAAAGCGCCACGATGGCCGCGGACTGTTGTGCCCTTTAAAAATACGAATAAATAAATAAATAATGTGATTTGTGACTTTTGTTACTTACGTGATCCCATTCCCAAATAGACCAAGTGCTAATGTGTGCTTCAAGTGATCTGCTTACTTTTGATGTCTGTCGCTGTTTTATTTCATTCCCTTGGCATGGGATGTTGTAACTGGAAGTCTATGCCACAGGGCTCGTGCTGTGTCATATGGTGGGTGACCATGTGACCCTGCAAATAAAAGAGGCTAGCAGCTTCCCAGCCAGCAGTTGCCATGTCTGAGGTCTCTTCATTGCGGATCTGCGAACCGGCGCGCGCATTGCTCTGTACATGCTGCTCGGCCTCCCCGAGCACCTTTCATCCTTGGGCCTGGCCTCCCCATAGCCTACAACATCCTCTCAGCAGCTGAGAAGAGGAGCACTCCGGTACACGACAGTAGAGAAGACTATAGTCGAATCCAAAAGGGCATTGGATTAAAAAAAAAATCTATCATGATTCATTAATACCCACGATCATTACAGCAATCATTGTCTTCATGGCCTTGAAGATTCGCATGAATTATTATTATTATTATTATTATTATGAACACAATTAAAAAACAACACAATAACTGTCTCTGAAACATTTTATTTATTTTACATTTTGGTTGTTGCAGCAATTATGAACTGTTCTACATAAACAACATTAACGCCTTATATGTGCATGCACGTAATTTACCATTTACTAGCGCCTCGATGCCTCTGGGTTAAGTGCACTTTACAAATGTAAAATAATAAATAAATATCAAATACATTTAAGAAACTGTTACAATACTGTATCTTTTTTATTTTATTTAAAGTGCCATAGCCACAACAAAATTATGAATTTTAACACATATCACACATACATATAAAATACAAACATATAAAATAAACAATTTAAAATTTGAAGGAAGATAAGTAATTATTAGAGTAAAGTAATTATTAGAGTAAAGAAAAAAAAGAGAAAAAGAAACAAGAGGATCTCTAAAAAGCAAAATACATCAAAGTACAATATTTAACTAACTGAAAAAATCATTAAAAGTTCAAGTGAGCTTCCCCGATCCATCAATCTCTGTTGAGGTATCTGTCATTCCAACAAAATGTAAGTCTTTCAGAAGTTTGACAACTTTAGCTGTTAGAAATACTTCATGTCCTGAGGCAAGTCTGTCCTAGAACAACACAGTTCAAGAATCTAACATCATGCACCAATCTCTGGAATCTCACAACTCTCTGAGTCCATGTTCCTGTACATTCTGACAGCTGTATCTTCATACAGAAAAAATGACAGCCTCCAGTGCTGTCTCTGTCTATGTTCTTCCCTACCAGCTGTGCTGTTGCACCACAACTTTACGTTAAAAAACATATTTTCTAAACATTACTAAACTGGTTTCTTTTCCCTTAAGAATGTGAGGAATTTGTCGCCAGAGAGTCCTCCTGTTCCATCAACAAATCAATGGATGCATATTCACTGTATACTTATAGATTTTGTATCAAAATCCTTTTGTTTCTTTGTGCTTTTTTGTCTCCTTTGTAAACATTTGTAATTTAAAATAATGTAATTAAAAATAGTAATAATAATAATAATAAGCATATAAATAAAAACACATAGTAATTGTGTTGACTGAAGGGGCTGATATATATATGAATATAGTTTATATATTCATATACTAGTTGGGCCTTTCAAAGTATTGTGTGTACGGACTATAAAACTCTTATGGGCAGTCTCTTTGGAAATGGCTACTGTTTTAAGGTTCCTCATCGGGACACCTTCAGCATCCTTTCCCCTCATTCTCTGGGGCCTGGGTCCAAAATACCTTCAGCTATCCCTCTGCAAATACCTCCCTTCGCAAGCTCTTTGCTCCTCTACCTCTAACTCCCTCAGGGTCAGTCGTTTTTCAAAGAAACAAGCTGTGGGTAGATCTCTGTCTTCGGCTGGGGCCTCCCTCTGGAACAACCTCCCTGTCACTGTAAAACTCGAGGAGAACCATCTCCGGTTCCGGAAGCACCTCAAGACCTTCCTCTTTTCTTCTGCCTTCGCTCCTCCTCTCCCCTGCTGATCTGTTCTCTCTTGGCAACGTGCACCTGGCCACCCTCTGTCCTCCGAGCCCAGGTACCTGCTCATCCTGCCACCCTCATGCACTGCCTCCGGGCCACCCCTTGCACTGGGGTCTGTATCTGTACCCATATAGGCCCCACTTTTTCTTCCTGCCCTCATCAGACCTACCCTTTCTGCTGCCTTAAACCTAGCACTTGCAAATTTCTGGCTTCACTACCACTGTTTGTTGCCTTTATTATTTATTATTGTTATTTATCTGTTTCTCCTCTGCTTTGCACTTTCCACTTCTCCCCCTTCCATGCACTTTTCCCCTACCCCGCTCCCTTGCACTTGTGCGTTCTCAATGTCACTGGTCCTAGTAAGAACGCTGTTTTGTTCTCCCCTGTTCCCCTCCCTTGCCTTGTCGCGCTCTGAAACACTTGTGTACAAGTGCGATAGAAATAAAATATCAATATCAATATCAAATGTCTATAGGCCTCATTATATCTCTGCCGGTCTGGAATTAACGTGCTGTTAATTCCGTTTACCAGCACATTTCCGGCTTGAGGCAGCGTGATTGGGTGGGCTGTGAAATACCCCCAACAATGGCTGGTGGTCAATTAAAATGTGCCAGTCCCCAGGAAGAGCAGTTAGGACTTTCACCAAGGGTACTATTGGCTGCGAGCACCTGGTTCGTGACACAAGGTCATTCTCCCACTCCCTGACCAATTCAAGGATGACATGGGGCGGGAAGCAATATGTGCCATACACTTCCTCATCGGGCATGCCAAAGATTGTTGTGCATGTATGGTAGATTCTGGGCCTCCTCCTCCTTCGCCTCCTCCTTCCATATAGCAGTATGTATGAGATCAATGCAGGGACGGGCATGGTGGAAACCTTTACATGTAACTGCATGGTGCAATCTCACCTTGCGTGTGGTCAAGGGTGGCCGTAGGGTTTTTTGCTTTTTGTTGGCGCATATGCATAGGGGATTCTGTAAATACGGTTTTGTTTGCACTTCATTGGGCGTGTTTCTGCTTGGTCATGGTGCCTCCCTCCACACGCCCATGTTATTCCTAATTTCTTCCATTTAACAAGGCCTTTTGCATATTCCACCCCCTTCTTGCTCTTTGCACTAGCCAGTTCAGCACGCGCCATGCAAGGTTCGTGGACATGGCGCATGGAGCACTTGCGCGAAGGCCGATCTGTAAATTGGGGCCTTTATTTTTGTGAAGGTCATAATGCCTTTTTCTGGTGCAAAATGCTCATGCCCCGTGCAAAAAGGTCTGTAAATCAGGCCCCTTGTCATTGGCATTCCTGCCTTTGCTCCTCTTCTCTTGTTGCCTCTGGTTGGTCCGGTGTGATAGCATTTCTTTCTATGCATGAAGGTGGTGTGGGATGTTTTTACCCATGCATCCGAGCCCTACCTCAAAAACGGTGCAGTACTGGCATTGAAAACATCATGATGGCCAGAGCTTCCCAGAAAATGCCCAGGGAAATGCATGAAGAATAGGCTGCCACCCATTTTTGCCGATGTTATGGGCACAGAAGGGCACTGCCTAAAACCCCATTGGACTACCCACACAGTAGCCTGAAACCATTGGGAATGGCAATGCTGATTGCCAAAAGCAACCTAGAATTGTGGGGAGTTCATTTTCTTAAATCCCAAAAATGGGTGCATTACCAGTACTCACCACTATCAGAAAGCCGGCGTTTTAAAACAACACCAGACTTTTTTTTGTTGTGTAAAACTGAATAAATGAACCCAAAGCAGGCCAAAGAAAGACTTACTGAGAGGTGGATACAATGTAAAGTTATATTCTGAAGTGACTTGAAGGTTTATAACAAGAGTGGCTGAGCTGTGGATTTCAGCAGTTTAAGTAAATTTTGACTGAAAGACACTAAAAATCTAAATGTTTAAAAGAAATGAGTGACCTACTTTGAGTGTCACATAGGTTGCAATTGTTTAAATGTCATAGTTTTAAACTTAGAATCAGCATTCTAGCTGCATATGTAAAAATTGTTAGTTTTATTTGAATGCAGAAAACTAGGTAACTAAAAGTGACATTAGCTGGGGCCTGGCTTAAGGAACTGAATTCTGCCCACCAGCTACCCCCGACAGGAGTTGAGACTTGCACAACAGCTGTGTTCCCAGGCCTAGCTGCCTTTTGCTGTTCCCACCAAAAGGGATATGACACTTCTCTGATTGAATTACCTGGGCTCTGCAGGAAATTGAACAAAGCCCTGTCCTGACTCAGGCAAATGTTTTATTGGTGGGAGTCGTAAATGTGGCTTCCTCCTGGAAGGAAAGGGGAGGAGCACTGCCTGTGAGAGCAAGCTGGCTTGGCAGAACTGGAAAAACCAGAAATTCAACCTTGTGCTGGGGGGAAACCACACCCCTTTGGGGCCAGAACATAACTCTAAAAAGATGGATCATTCATAGAGCGGACTTGTGAAAATTTTATAAATGATACCATAATTCTTGTGATTTTTCTGCCCACATTTTAAGAGGTTTTTAGAACCAGTGGTATGATCTGGGGGCAAGCTAGCAGTTAAGAGGGTATTACTTAAAATGTATGCATGTTAAAAATCTGACACTTCATCAATTAATGTCCATACTCCTTGCGCACATGTGTGTAAATTTGGGTTAATGTCCGATATTGCAAAACCAGTTAAAAAGTGCAAATGTTGCCATTTCTGAATGCAAGCCCCCAGGAAGAGCAGATTTGGACAGGGTATACCTCCTGTGATATGTGATGGGTGCATGTAATTTTAAACAAATGTGTACCTGTGCAAATATGTCTTTTGGGTCAAAATATAGATTGTGTGTATTTTGACAGGGGTGGGTTCTCTGTATCATAAACAGACCTCATCATGATGACACTTCATTTCATTCCCCCAATCAAGGGGAAGAGGATGAAGTGGCCAATGACAAGTGGAGAGGGGTAGGGTCTAGAAAGCTAGCCTCTCCACCCACTTTCAAAACACATAAAAGCAGACAGTCAGGACAGATAGGGACATTCAATTCCATTTGCTGCAACGCGCTCTGCCGGACCACACAACATCCAGAAGATACTAGATTCAACACTTAGACTTTAAAACTCCAAAGAACTTGATTCAGAACTCAAAGCAAGGGCCTAAACCCACAAACTGAGAACTCTTCTCAGTGGGCCTCAGCATCCAGCAAACCTAATAGCGATAGCAGCATCCAGGAGCCGTGCAGATCAGCGCTGGGTCCAGAGAAAGCTGTGCAGAAAGATCCAGAAGCAGTGCTGTACCCAGAGAAAGCAGAGCAGTATCCAGAACCAGAGGCAGAGCAGAGCTTACCCAGACCGCTGTTCGCAGAACCAGAGAGCTGACCCAGACCGCTGTGCGCAGAAACCGTCCGTGGCGAGGCCTATTTTAAAATATATTGTGAGTACCTAGCAGAACTGTGCAGAACCAATCTCTTAGTTAAAATAATATAATTCAATCTATTTTAATCTAACCAGAACTGTCTCCTAGAAGTTGTACCTTGTCATTTTGCAAAACCGTCACCTGTCATTTCTAGCTGCTAGCTGTAACTTGTCACTTTGAACTTTTAAAATTTCAAATCTGAAAAATGACCTTTACCATATCGCTCATATCTCCGTGACCGTTTGTCTTAGAGACTTGCAGTAACTCTCCTCTGAAAGCTGGGAATCTTGGCTTTTCAACGAACCTAGAACCGCATTCCTACTCCCTATACTTTTGCCGCTATTGCGAAAAAACGCACTCGCGAATTTTACCGCGATTTGCAAATTTCTCCACGTGTGAAAACAGCAGCTTCCTTGCTTTCATTTGCCAAAAATTAGTTTAACCTGCGAATCATTCCTAGAAGATTGCTAAAGTAAGCCTGAACTAATTTAAACCAACTAATCCTCAACCTGAACCTCCAGAGGGAATTAAAATCATTTTAGCACATTTTCCAATATATTGCTATCACATTTTAAAGCATTTTGAGCCTGTGTAAATTCATATCTATTCTCCTCTAAGCTTGCTGGGAAACTGGAACTCTGTATTACATTGTGATTGTATACCTGAACTGTGTGCTCTTCCTTCCATCTCCTTACATTGTATAGGGGGGGTGAATTGCCACAAAGGGAAAGTGATTACCTTGTCTTTTGTGAAACCATCTCAGTTTATCTTCTATACTGCATTTCATTCATTCAACCTTGCATTTCCTTGAACCCTATAAAGCATTCTCTACCACATTTTTCTTCTGTCCCTATTCACCAGTGTGCTACCTTATCCATTTCATGTCAACTCCTTAGTGATTATAAAGAAGTGTGCTAGTGCCAGATTCTCCATTGTTAATCTTTATCATATCAGATTAAGTGTGATATTCAATTATTAATTTATTATAAAGTGTGATATATATATATATATATTGTTTAAATTCTCAAATAAACCTTTTAACTTGCAAAACAGAACTACTTCTTGGCTCAGTGGGGTCAGGGGGATTCCAAGAGAGGGGTGTTATATAGGGGTAGTCATCCAGAACGCATGAACTGGACATAAAGATATATCAATAAGGGTTTCCATTCAGTATCCCAGACTAGGCATTGACTTAGCGGTAGTGTTGAATTGAATCCTCTTACAAATTGGGGGCTTGTAGCCGGGGATTCCGGATTAGATCTATCACTTGTGCAGATTAATACAGTGTGCCAGCTGACCAGATACACATATCCGGTCGGTTCACCACGATGTGTTACGCTGTAAAGCACTCCTCAAAGGAACGCTCTAAGGAAAAGGTCTGTTTTGCAAAAATAAAATTCAAACTTCTGTAAGTCAGGAAGGAACTCAAATTCCAGAATGACAACCTTGGTAGATATGAAAATAACCAGAGAGCACTTCTTACATAAGCTATTTGTGAGAGGTGAGTGGACTCATCAGGACCAGAAGGTCTGGTTGCAAGCAATCGCACCCCAGATCACGGAAACAGGGTCAGATACATGGAGAGACCAGGGTCCCTTACATGTGGCCCTGAGTGAACTATATATGTCCTCTAAGGCCAAGGATGAGCACAACAAGATTGCCAGGGTAGCGGCATATTTATATTTACATATGGGAGCCATGCAGGACAAATGTGCTGAAGGCCAAGATCTGGCGAGTAGGCAACTGCTGGCATTACAGAAGGCCCAATCTGATCTGGACTCTTCTGAGCAGAGGCTGCAGAGGAGCCAGGAGTCAGAAAATGATAGTAGGCAGTATATCATTAAAATAAAAGAGGACATGGATATACTGCAACAGGAAAAGGCTGACCAGGATACTAGATTTCTGGCCCTGCAGAAGGAGCACCAAGACAGTTTGGACTCCTTACTGCAGAGCCAGAAAAAGCTGGAGCAACAATAAGACTTTAACAGGGCATGCACGGAGCAGGTAGCCACCCTGCAAAGTCATCTAGATAGAGTGAAGGCAGAGAGCAACAAGCTGATTTTGAAACACCTGGATACCCAGGCAGAGTTTGATGAAGAACGCCAGAAAGCTGGTGCCTTTCAAAGGCAGAGGGACGACCTGGCGGCACAAATGCAGGCTCTTAGTCAGGAAAGAGACGCCTTAGGCCAGGAAGTCTGCCATTTAAAAAGAAAAACAGAAGAAAATCACTTGGCCCTCCAGGGGCTGGGTGACCTCCAAAAAGAACACCAGAACTTGTTAGAACACACCAGGAGGGTGGAGGATGCTCTGGCAAGAAAGGAGCAGGCCAATAGGGACACAGCTCAGGAGGTAACCCTCCTGCAGCAAAGACTGGCCCAGTGCTCCAGGACCAATCAGGAGGCACAGAGAGAGAATGAGGCTCTCTGCCAGCACAATGATAGACTCCAACAACAGGTAGCGATGCAGGAGAGACTGATAGAGTCTAGTAAGGCCTTAACTGAGGAACTGAAGGCGCAGGCTCTTGCATTGCAACAGGGAGCAGGGGCGGATAGAGATGAGGTTCGCTGGGAAAGAGAAACTCCTGAGCATAACCCCAGGAGCCCTAGTACCAGAGGCCTTTATCTCTCTCAGTCCCTGGACTCTGCCACCCCCATGTCCCCTGGCGCACATGAGCACAGGGCCACAGGGATGGCAGATTACTATCCAGCCAGAAGCATGGGGCTCATAGGCCAGTACCACCCAGGAATGGAGGGGCGGGCATCCGGGTATGGGCACCCAAGCACAGTGCAATTTAATGGGGAACCCCAGGAGAGTAGGCCCATTAAGGGCATCCTGAAAACCTCTGCCCAGTTAGGTCAGTGGGGGGGTACCCATCAAATCCCGGCAGCAAGGAGGGATCTGAAGACTCCTCTGAGCGGTACAGGACACAGGAGACCAGGTCCCCACATTCTGCCAGCGATTCCAAGGCTCGCAGAATCCGGGAAAACCTGGAAGAACAGACGGGAACCTCTGGGAGCAGTGCCTCTGAGTCAGAAGATGAATGGACCAGGGTTACCCGGACCACAAGGGACAATAAGACAAAAAGGGCCTTGCTTAAGGACCCCTTAAAGCAGATTAAGGCAATCAGGAGCGTCATCACGCCTTATCATAAGAACGCCAAGTATTCTGTTTGGGAGCACTTAGAGCTGTTTGAGCAAATGATGGAGACTTTCCATTTGAAGGACAGCCAAAGCTGTATTCAATATGTAAAGTGGACCTTCTCCCCGGAATATTCCAGTTTCTTTGTGGGGCTGGATTACCAAAATCATTTAAGATGGTCCACCTATAAGGCGGCCATCTTGAAACATTTTTCTACTCATAGAAATCCTCAAGAGGCTCGCAAGGCAGCCTACAATTTACAATGTGGGGAGGATCAGGCCCCACAAGAGTTTGTGCAGGAGTTAAAGCGTGCTTTTGCACAGACCACAAGAAGGGTGCGCACGGATAGCAGAGAATTTATTAATACGTTTTTCCATGCCTTGCCCAAATACATAATGACCCAGCTCGTGAGGGATTTTCACGAGAAAAGATCTTTAGACTGGGTCATTGAACAGGCGACCCGGATCTATGAGGTGCAGAAGCCAATAGAAAATAAAAATGATGCGCCCAAAAACCCCAAAGCCAACAACACCCCTGCTTCTGCCAAGGTGGCAGAGGTAAAGGTCACCCCCGTTTTAGATTTGGAGATGGGGGGGGGCCTAAAAACCTACCCAGATGGTACTCGGGCCAGTCACAGACAGGGAGTGAAAGAGGTAGTCCCACAAATGGGGTCCCTCGCTCTCCTGACTATGTAAGTCCCCGTTACAAGGGAAACCAACCCATCCTGGGTTATGTGTGGACTCCTCCAGCCCAAGGGGGGGGGATCCAGCCAAGCACCTGACCCGGGGAACTTCCCTCCTAACTTCCCCCAGGAGGGCAGAAATTCTCCAAATCCTGGGCAGAACTTTTTCCCCAGGTATCCACCCAATTTCCAGCCCCAAAATCATCCATCCTTCTTTCCCCAATTCCCTGAGCCCAGACAACCTAATCCGGGAGAGGGGAGGCCAAGGGTGGAGGGGTACCAAAATCGTACTACCAGAGAAGGGATAGCTACCCTTCCCGGGATCAGCCCAGGGGAGAAAATAGAGCCCCGTATCAGCCTGAGCGGGTTTCCCAGTTAGAGCGCCAGGTCCAAAATATGGCACGGGATCTGGGTCACATACTGAGGGCGCAGCAGAACCCTCAGATGGGCATGCCGGCACAGAATGCACCAAACTCTGGGCCTGGTGCTCCAGAGCAATGACGGGGGCAGCACCCCGATAACACACCGGTTCACAGGGAGGAGGCACAAGGGGAAGGGGGGTGTAAAGCCTTGGAGGAAGCTTCCTTCCCAACTTGTAAACAGCCCCTGGAAACCCAGGAACCGGAAACAAAATCTCTTGCCCCTGAAAGTCTGCCTCCTAAGGAGCAGAGGGGGGGTAGGAGAAACAAAAGACCCAAACAGACCTTCCAATTTGAGGGAGAGGGACCCTCAGAAGATCCTGGGAAAAGGATCTTCTCCTTCAGAGATGGGGGAACTCCTCCCAAGGAAAAATGGGCCCCAAGGGATTCCAATCCAGACTGGGGAGATATGGAGACTGAGCTACCGCCGCCCATCATCTCATCCCAGAACCCACAATACCAAAATCCCCTGGTTCAAACCCATCCTGATGACTGCCTCCAAAAAGGGGGGGACGCCCCAGAACCGGAGCCAGGGGAACCCACAATGGCTCTAATCTCCAGTTGCCAACTTTTTCTTTCAGATTCCCAAGGCTCTCCACAGAATTCTGCCCAAATCTCTTCGCTAGCGATGTCCAAAACCAGAAAGTTAGCCCACCAGTTGTCCAAAAATGTGCATTATCTGTGCCCCCTTGAGGAGAAGGAGGGAAGATACTATGCCCCAGTACAAGTACAGGGGCAGGGTACAATTTTGGCACAGGTGGACACTGGATCACAAGCTACCCTTCTGTTCAGAAGGGCCTTTGACGAACTGAATGCAGGAAGGGGAGAGAATTACCAAATTCCTCTCACCTCTCTTCCTGGACAACTGCAGAACTTTGACGGGAAGGAAATTCCCGTTGAAGGGACTGCAGACTTGGACATTAAGATTGGGCGACACAAGGTGAAACACCCGGTCATAGTAGTGACTCCAGAGGGCACCCCTTGTTTACTGGGGAATGACCTCCTGAGGAGGTTGTCACCCTTAATAGATTGCGTAAACAAGGTCCTCTGGACCCAGACTAGCCGACCAATAAAATTTCAACAGAGTGTCAACCATGTTAGTTTAAACGGCACCTGCCACATGGTTGAACAAAAATCTGACCAAGTAGAATTTCACTTCCAGAACAACCAAATTCCAGACGTGACAGTAATAGCAGTAGGACAACAGACTGGTGATGGGGGGTCCTCTCTATTTCTGAAAATCAACCTTCCTTCCAGTTTAAGGTGGTATTCCACACTGGAAGGAAACACCTTGAAATTCTTTACTAATCCACAATCAGAAACTCCCACTCCTATAGTCCAGAAAGATGTGAAATCAGCTCAGAGCCTGGCTGAGATTCAGCAAATTGGAGAGCAGTGGTTCATCCCTGTCCAGTTAAATGATGGGAAGGACTCTGTTCTCGCTCGAGTGTGTGTGAACAACGGTAAGAGCTTCATCAGCGAAGCCATGTTTCGCCAACTCCCAAAAGATCCAGCCATTCCCACCTTCAAACTGATTGACAAATGGGAAATGGACCTGGAAGCACCTAATTCCAAACATCTCCTGCCAAGCAGGTGTATGCTCAAAATCTCCATTGGCAACAAGAGCATAGTCCACAATTGTTGGGTCGTGCGAGACGTCCCTGCCGCCTTTTACTTAGGCAGTGACATTCTCAATCGCTTTGCCATTAGTTTGGACCTAATAAACTTCAAAGCTTGGTCCCGATTAGCGGATGATCCCATGGGCTTTGATGATCCAGAAAAAGCATTTAGGTCAGCTCAATTGCTACCTTATGCAGTTGAAATTCAGATCAAAGAGGAGGTCACTATCCCAGAAAGGACCCGACAATTCTCCCTGGAAGTGAAAGCTAAAAGAGGACAATATTTGCAAAACCCTGATGCTTACATACATCTAAATGCTTCTCTCCAACAGCAAGGGTTAGGGGTAAACCCAACACCATTAGTCAACATAGAACATGACACCATTCTAATAGAGGTGGATAACAGCGACTTAAAGAGTATTACTCTAGCCGCAGGCACCATTATTGGAATGGCGGTTGATGACCGACATTTTTCCATTGATTTAGGTAATGAACTGTTAGGGCCAATCCCCAAGGACTGCGTTGACAGTGACAGTGAGGACAATACAACACCAGACAGGATTTGTACCCGGCATGGGGGGAACTTCCTTGTGTACACTTCCTGCCCCTATGGTAAGGAAGATGTGACTTGTGACTTCAGGAGGGATGAGGTGATTTTCCAGGTCCATGAGGGCTGCCTTTCCCACCTGAAGCCTCCGGTCCAAATCAGCACTCTGACCAGGGACTTCTCCACCCAGCTGGAGGAGGCCGCGGAGATAGCCAAACCAGAAGTCTTTCCAGGCTTCAGGCAGATGGTGGAAGAGAGAGTCAACCTAGCTGATGCCTGTGTGACTCTGGAACAAAAGCAAGAGTTGAAACAAGTTTTCTTGGATTTCCAAGATCTCTTTGCGGTAGACTCATATGACTGTGGTCGCACTGACATCCACACAACAACAATCCCCACGGACCCTGGCATGACTCCTGTGTTTGTGAAGCAATATCGCTTGCCTCTCGCATCAATGGAGTCCCTTACTGAAATAATTAAGAACCTTGAGTTCCGGGGAATAATCCGTCCAGTCCACAGCACCTTCAATAATCCGGTGCTGGGAATATTGAAGCCAAACGGCCAGTGGAGACTCTGCGCCGACCTCAGGGAGCTCAACAAACGGGTCCATACTTCCCGATGGCCTCTTCCCTACATTGACCAAGGGCTGGCCCAGATTCAGGGGTCACAGGTGTTCACTGCAATAGACCTGACCAATGGATACTGGACCGTGCCTGTCAGCAGGGAGGACCAATACAAACTGGCTTTTACCTTTGGGGGCCAGCAGTACACATGGACCCGGACTCCCTTCGCATACCTTAACTCCGGTAATGAGTTCAATATTTTCCTACATAAGGCCATGCCCGACCTGGGTGCGAGGGGTAACCTGGCTTATGTAGATGATGTCCTCATCAAAAGTTCATCTGTGGAGGAACACATAGCGGAGATCCGTTATGTTCTGACGCAGTTGAGGGCCGCCGGAGCAAAACTTTCCTTTCAGAAAGCACAGTGGTGTAGAACCCGTGTTAATTTCTTGGGGCATGAGATTACTCCTCAGGGTCTCTGTCCCCAGGAAAAGAAAGTGGAAGCACTTCAGAAACTGAAAGACCCCACAACTCTGCGGGAACTAAGGAGCCTCCTTGGACTGACTAATTACAGCAGAAAGTTCATTGAGGGCTACGCAGAGATCACCAGACCCCTGATTCATCTCCTGAAGGGGGGGGGTCAAGTGGGAATGGGGTCCAGAACAAGCCGAGGCAGTAAAACAACTCAAAAGAAGCCTCTCAAAAGCGCCTTGCCTAGCTTACCCTGTCAGAAACAAGGAGTTCTTCCTGGAGACGGGTTTCTCTAATACGTGCTTGACGGCAGTATTATACCAAAAGCATGACAAGGTCAATAAAGTAATCTCCTATGCGAGCAAAACTTTATCCTCTGTGGAGGAAAAATTCAACGATTGTGAGAAGGCACTCCTGGCAACGGTGTGGGCATTGACGAATTACCGCCCGTTTATCCAGGGGGAACACATCATAGTGGAGACTCCACACCAGCCTCTGCAATATCTCCAAAGTGACAGAATCCGGGCCGGAAATGTGAGTAATTCCCGAATTACTTCCTGGATTCTGTCAATGCAAGGCTTTCCTGTGGAGGTCAGATATGGCCAAAACAAGAAGAGTCCCCTCGCGCAAGGTCTGGCTGACTTGCATGATTGTGCCAGAGAAAACTGTCTCGAGGACGAAAGTCTAAAAATAAAGGACAACATGGAGGCATACCTTAATTCCCCCCACAAAGTCTTTGAAGAAGACAAGTGTGAGGGAATGCCCACTGTGCATGTGGATGGATGCTCTTACCATGTTGACAACGACGGGGAGAAAGAACTGGTGGCCGGCGTAGGGAATGCATGGGTGAATGAGTCTCCAGAACCCTCTGCTGGATACAAAATTGGTCCCCGAAGTAGTCAGGTGGCAGAATTGATGGCTGTGCATCAGGCCATCCTCACTGCTGTCCAGCATCAACTCCACGAACTGGTCATAATCACAGATTCGGATTATGTACGGAACGGGTTAGTGGAGCACCTGGTTAATTGGAAAACCAGAGGCATGTTATGTGCTAACAACAAACCCTTGAAACATGGGAAGTTGATCCAAAACATTGATGATCTGGTCACCTCGAATGAGATGACCATCTATTGGAAAAAGATCAAGGGTTATTCCAAAGTAGAGGGACCAGACAAAACTGGAAATGACTTAGCTGATCAGCTGCCCAAAACCGGGGCCATACATGGGGATCTAATTGAGATTGAGTCCCTGTTGGGGGAAATCCAGGTCACTGCTATCACTAGGTCCCAGACAAATGCTCACAACGACCTTTCAATTGCACAATGGAGTAAGGAGACCCCTGATGCTGATTTTATTACCGCTCAGAAGGGGGATCCAATTATTGGTAAGTTTTACCAACACCTTGAGGACCCTGAGAACTTTCCCCTGACGGATACCGATTATATTGGGAAAGAGGACATAAGAGTGTTGATGAAATGTCCAAAAATGTTCCGAATCCAAGACGGTTTGCTGGTAAGGAAATCCCAAGCTGGCCACGATCAGTGGGTGGTTCCTACCTCATTCCGAAGCCTGATGTTAAGTCACGCCCATGATGCGGCCACCGCCGGTCATAGGGGGTTTCACACAACACTGGAAATCTTAAGAGAGGTTGCATACTGGCCACACATGGGGCAGGACCTTGACCAATACTTGAAGGGGTGTCTTGTGTGTGCGCAATTTCAGCCGATGTCCCTCACACACCGCGCGCCTCTCCAAAAGAGGGGGATGACACTGCCATGGTCAGATTTGCAAATCGACTTTGTAGGCCCTGTGATTCGCTCGTCTAGAGGAAACAAGTACATGTTGACCGTTACATGCTTGTTTACCAAGTGGGTGGAATGTCTCCCAGCCCCAAATTGCAAGGCAGAAACGGCAGCTGCCTTGATGATTAACCACATCTTTTCCCGTTTCGGCCTACCTCAAAGGATTGAGTCAGACAGAGGTAGCCACTTCACCAGTGAAGTGATGACAAAGATGTGGGAGATACTGGGGGTCAAAAGGAAGTTGCATATTGCTTACCGGCCAGCTTCTTCTGGGGCAGTAGAGAGATATAACCGAACCATTGTGAGCATATTAAAGAAGTTTGTGGCAGATTCTGGGCCAAGTTGGGATATCCGATTACCTCTGGTCCTAATGGCCATCAGATCTACCCCTTCATCTGCAACCAAAATGTCACCATTCGAGTTGATGACTGGACGCAAGATGGTGCTTCCTCAGCATTTGCTCTACAGAACCCAAGAGCAAATGTTGATAAATGCCTCCACAACTCATGAGTATGTGGAGAATTTAAGGAAACACCTTCAGCATGCTTTTGCCTATGCTCAGCGGAATCTAGAAAGATCAGCTGAGAGTATGAAGACCCACTATGACCTGAAAACTTCCAGGAAGGAATATCAGGTGGGGGACTGGGTCTATCTATACAATTTCCAAAGGAACCAGGCCAAACAGCGAAAATTTTTGCCTACATGGAAGGGACCCTTTGAGATTATAGACAAGATCTCCCCTGTGGCCTACAAGATCCGCATCCCCAAAGGCGGTTTGGCAGAGGGGGAAGACAAGTGGGTCCACATTAACCAGTTGAAGTGTTGCCATCCCAGGCACACTCTGCAACAACTGGAGGAATCCTCTGGAATCCTAGAGGGTACTGTCTCAGATTAATTCAGTTCTAACTTAAAAGATCCTACATATCGCCTATCAAATTCTGAGTTTCTCAATGTGGGTGTTTTCGTTTTTGAATGCAAAAAGAAATGTGCATGTTCATATGTTTTGACTATAAATTTATATGCCACCCCACTATATCAATGGTGGGGGAAAAATGTCTATGAATAGGTATTGCCGCTCTTCCTTTGTCGTCCTAGGAGAAGGAAAACCTGCAGGCTGGCCAAGGAGGACGATCCGGAGACCGGGAGCAGAGACGCAAGGGGCCCAGTGTACCGCCCAATATTCCCATCAGGACCGGCGAGGAGAACCGATCGATCAGTACCGGATGGAGGAAAAGATGCTGAACTGTGCCATCTATTGGAAGAAGATGAGGAAACATCCCAGGTCTTGCGAGTTCCATCAGTGAAACAGAATGGCCATCGCAAGAGGGGGGCTTGTGGGATGTTTTTACCCATGCATCCGAGCCAAACCTCAAAAACGGTGCAGTACTGGCATTGAAAACATCATGATGGCCAGAGCTTCCCAGAAAATGCCCAGGGAAATGCATGAAGAATAGGCTGCCACCCATTTTTGCCGATGTTATGGGCACAGAAGGGCACTGCCTAAAACCCCATTGGACTACCCACACAGTAGCCTGAAACCATTGGGAATGGCAATGCTGATTGCCAAAAGCAACCTAGAATTGTGGGGAATTCATTTTCTTAAATCCCAAAAATGGGTGCATTACCAGTACTCACCACTATCAGAAAGCCGGCGTTTTAAAACAACACCAGACTTTTTTTTGTGTAAAACTGAATAAATGAACCCAAAGCAGGCCAAAGAAAGACTTACTGAGAGGTGGATACAATGTAAAGTTATATTCTGAAGTGACTTGAAGGTTTATAACAAGACTGGCTGAGCTGTGGATTTCAGCAGTTTAAGTAAATTTGGACTGAAAGACACTAAAAATCTAAATGTTTAAAAGAAATGAGTGACCTACTTTGAGTGTCACATAGGTTGCAATTGTTTAAATGTCATAGTTTTAAACGTAGAATCAGCATTCTAGCTGCATATGTAAAAATTGTTAGTTTTACTTGAATGCAGAAAACTAGGTAACTAAAAGTGACATTAGCTGGGGCCTGGCTTAAGGAACTGAATTCTGCCCACCAGCTACCCCCGACAGGAGTTGAGACTTGCACAACAGCTGTGTTCCCAGGCCTAGCTGCCTTTTGCTGTTCCCACCAAAAGGGATATGACACTTCTCTGATTGAATTACCTGGGCTCTGCAGGAAATTGAACAAAGCCCTGTCCTGACTCAGGCAAATGTTTTATTGGTGGGAGTCGTAAATGTGGCTTCCTCCTGGAAGGAAAGGGGAGGAGCACTGCATGTGAGAGCAAGCTGGCTTGGCAGAACTGGAAAAACCAGAAATTCAACCTTGTGCTGGGGGGAAACCACACCCCTTTGGGGCCAGAACATAACTCTAAAAAGATGGATCATTCATAGAGCGGACTTGTGAGAATTTTATAAATGATACCATAATTCTTGTGATTTTTCTGCCCACATTTTAAGAGGTTTTTAGAACCGGTGGCATGATCTGGGGCAAGCTAGTAGTTAAGAGGGTATCACTTAAAATGTATGCATGTTAAAAATCTGACACTTCATCAATTAATGTCCATACTCCTTGCACACATGTGTGTAAATTTGGGTTAATGTCCGATATTGCAAAACCAGTTAAAAAGTGCAAACGTTGCCATTTCTGAATGCAAGCCCCCAGGAAGAGCAGATTTGGACAGGGTATACCTCCTGTGATATGTGATGGGTGCATGTAATTTTAAACAAATGTGTACCTTTGCAAATATGTCTTTTGGGTCAAAATATAGATTGTGTGTAATTTGACAGGGGTGGGTTCTCTGTATCATAAACAGACCTCATCATGATGACACTTCATTTCATTCCCCCAATCAAGGGGAAGAGGATGAAGTGGCCAATGACAAGTGGAGAGGGGTAGGGTCTAGAAAGATAGCCTCTCCACCCACTTTCAAAACACATAAAAGCAGACAGTCAGGACAGATAGGGACATTCAATTCCATTTGCTGCAACGCGCTCTGCCGGACCACACAACATCCAGAAGATACTAGATTCAACACTTAGACTTTAAAACTCCAAAGAACTTGATTCAGAACTCAAAGCAAGGGCCTAAACCCACAAACTGAGAACTCTTCTCAGTGGGCCTCAGCATCCAGCAAACCTAACAGCGATAGCAGCATCCAGGAGCCGTGCAGATCAGCGCTGGGTCCAGAGAAAGCTGTGCAGAAAGATCCAGAAGCAGTGCTGTACCCAGAGAAAGCAGAGTAGTATCCAGAACCAGAGGCAGAGCAGAGCTGACCCAGACCGCTGTTCGCAGAACCAGAGAGCTGACCCAGACCGCTGTGCGCAGAAACCGTCCGTGGCGAGGCCTATTTTAAAATATATTGTGAGTACCAAGCAGAACTGTGCAGAACCAATCTCTTAGTTAAAATAATATAATTCAATCTATTTTAATCTAACCAGAACTGTCTCCTAGAAGTTGTACCTTGTCATTTTGCAAAACCGTCACCTGTCATTTCTAGCTGCTAGCTGTAACTTGTCACTTTGAACTTTTAAAATTTCAAATCTGAAAAACGACCTTTACCATATCGCTCATATCTCCGTGACCGTTTGTCTTAGAGACTTGCAGTAACTTTCCTCTGAAAGCTGGGAATCTTGGCCTAGAACCGCATTCCTACTCCCTATACTTTTGCCGCAATCGCGAAAAACGCACTCGCGAATTTTACCGCGATTTGCAAATTTCTCCACGTGTGAAAACAGCAGCTTCCTTGCTTTCATTTGCCAAAAATTCGTTTAACCTGCCAATCATCCCTAGAAGATTTCTAAAGTAAGCCTGAACTAATTTAAACCAACTAATCCTCAACCTGAACCTCCAGAGGGAATTAAAATCATTTTAGCACATTTTCCAATATATTGCTATCACATTTTAAAGCATTTTGAGCCTGTGTAAACTCATATCTATTCTCCTCTAAGCTTGCTGGGAAACTGGAACTCTGTATTACATTGTGATTGTATACCTGAACTGTGTGCTCTTCCTTCCATCTCCTTACATTGTATAGGGGGGGTGAATTGCCACAAAGGGAAAGTGATTACCTTGTCTTTTGTGAAACCATCTCAGTTTATCTTCTATAATGCATTTCATTCATTCAACCTTGCATTTCCTTGAACCCTATAAAGCATTCTCTACCACATTATTCTTCTGTCCCTATTTACCAGTGTGCTACCTTATCCATTTCATGTCAACTCCTTAGTGATTATAAAGAAGTGTGCTAGTGCCAGATTCTCCGTTGTTAATCTTTATCATATCAGATTAAGTGTGATATTCAATTATTAATTTATTATAAAGTGTGATATATATATATATATATATATATATATATATATATATATATATATATATATATATATATATTGTTTAAATTCTCAAATAAACCTTTTAACTTGCAAAACAGAACTACTTCTTGGCTCAGTGGTGTCAGGGGGATTATAAGAGAGGGGTGTTATACAGGGGTAGTCATCCAGAACGCATGAACTGGACATAAAGATATATCAATAAGGGTTTCCATTCAGTATCCCAGACTAGGCATTGACTTAGCTGTAGTGTTGAATTGAATCCTCTTACAGTGGAAAGTCCACATGTGACATTATGGGGTCTAAAAAGAAATTAAGAACAGTCCTCTAATCATCCCCAAAACTTGAAATAGGAATCAACCTCACCTTTGCTCATGAAAATCAATGCTTATGCCATTCTGCCTAACAGGCTCCCTCAATAGGATGCTTCATGGTATAAGGCTACGCTCATTTGGAACAAAGTATTCCAATTCCTATCTTTCACAAATTACTTTCTACCAGTTAAATCAAGAGAGCTACATCTGCATTTGCCAACATACAGCCATACCCCAATTACTTTCTACCAGCTAAATCAAGAGAGCTACATCTGCATTTGCCAACAAACAGCCATACCCACCTGCCTTTGCTGCATGTACGCTTTATCACTATAGCAAAAACCTTTCAGAAGAGACCCATAGCATTCAACTTTCACTCTTGGCAATTCTTCACAAATTTATCGCAACACTGCAGAGGGCCCCTACCTCATTTGCCTATAAAACCCTTTGTATGTTATTCCACTGTAATAATCCATTATTACGTCAGGTGCCTTATAGCTTACTTCAGAAGGCTAAAACACTGGTAATTCTGCTCAACACAACAAAGGCATCCACCAGTTTATAATGGAAGCTGAATGAACTAAGGATCAAACATGCCCCAAAGCTCTTGGAGCTGTTATTTTATTTTATTTCATTTGAGAGCACAGCCAGTATTTCCTCTTCCGCATTTGTCTTAATGTCCTAATTAAAGTCCGAACAAAACCTGTTTCCTACATTGACAATACTGGGTGTCTTATCAACAGTGTAATGAGAACGGGCTGGGGGGAAAATGTGTATCAAATTCGACTTCTCTTTTCTTTAGTTAATCCGTTTCATTTCGTTTAAATGCTTTATCCGATATAAAACCATAAAGTAACAAACACATTAAAATACACATACAAAATCATTTCATTTTCCTTTCTCAAAGAATTAAAAAATAAGAAAGAAATCATTTTACATCACATCGTTTCAATAGACTCAACCCCTAAAATCGAAACAGATAAAATAGATAAAATAATATGGATTTAATAGCAATTAATAGGAAGAAAAGAGCAATCTCACAGCCTCTGATAGTTGCTAAAAAACATCAACCACAATTCTCACCAAATTTACAGCATGGGACTGCTTCCCTTCAGTCCTCCTTCCTCTTTCCCAGTATAAGTAACCAAACCCCATGGACGTAACAGGCTACTGAAAATACAATATAATGTGCAGTTGAATCTTTACAGAAGGTTAATGCTTTGCTAGTAGTTCGTATACTAGTCACCCCAAATAACTGTTTTATATATTGGGTTCTGAAATCTTTCAGTTTTACGCAGATAAACAAAAAATTAGTGATTGTTTCCATACCTATATCACAAAGAGGGCAAATACCCAGGCTCCAAGATTTAGGAAAGCAAGCCAGGAGTAATGTTCCCATCCAAAACAGAGTGTACAAAAATCTCTTCATGGGGGGATGTTTGTAATCAAGGTAGCTCTCCAAACTAAAATCTGTCTTGCCCTCAAAAAAGTCGGGCCCAGTTTAAGCTCTGTAGCAGCCTCTATCATCAATTTGATTTTCCTTACTAATTAATAATAATAAATTAGCATTTATATAGCGCTGTGAACCCTCGGGTATCTGAGCGCTGCTTATTATTACCCACGGTGTGGTGCTCATTGATCGACCTCGGAAGGATGAAAGGCTGAGTTTGGCCTGCTGGGATTCTAACCTGCATCAGCAGGCTCTGCACAGATGTCAAAGCGAGTGCTCTACTCGCTGTGCCACTTGACCGGCTCTTTACTACTGCTGCTTTATTAATCTTGGCTATGGCAGATTTGTCAATGTTTCCAGGAGCTACCCATAATACAGACTAGTTTAACCCAATTAGGCGCTCCTTAACATGTGCAACCCAGGGTATGCATTTCCCCCATCCAGACTTATGTTTTATTGCATCTCGGTACTTCCCCAGGCAATCTGTACTCCACGATCTAAGCCCAAGGCATAAAATAAGTAGTGACAGATAGCAATTTGCTTTCTGTAGGTTTGCTAATCAAATGCACACTTGTGCAGCAGAGTTAGCTATTTAAGTTGCCCTCTACAGTGAAAGCACAGCTTGCCCTGCATTCCTCTCTTGACTTCAGTGCTCTCTTCACCCTCTTTTCTCGGTTGACTTCAAATGCTAATCTAGAGAAAGTGCAGCAGTAATCATCCCCTCCACTCTTAAGTACCAAAGGCATGTGTGGGAGTGCTAGGCAAAAATGTATTTACTTTTCAAATTGCAAACCAGAAGTAATCAGAATGATAATTGTATTATGCTTTCTGTATCTGTTCTGGCAAAGAGCAGTATGTGTCAACTTCATATTTTTTTAAAACAACATTCATGCAATTCCATTCCTAAAATGTAAGTTGTGACATAAGGCATAATTACAGTATTGATACTGTTAAACACTGCATCATCTCATCTCATGCTTTACAGTAAAGTTTAGGTTAGTGTATCTAAATTTCATTGTGCCAACTATATTTCATTTTGTTGGGGGAGATGCATCATATTGAGGAGGAACCACTTTTGACAATGTATATTATCACATAATCAAATACCTTTGATGGCAAACCTAGTTCTGTAACCTGCAGGTTGCATACAACTTGCAACTGGTGTGCAACTCATGAGCGAACCCATACTCCTTAACATTTTATGTTAACACCCTGTTGCTTTATACCAGGTACCCTGAAAGTGAGCTGACCACAAACTACAATATTCCACATAGCTTCCATAAAGTTCTCTGTCTAATACGCAATCCACTCTGCTTATTCTTTACATCCTCTTAAATGATGAATACTTAAAGCTAACTAGATGCTTACGCAAAGTAGTGCTCAATAGTTCCATCCAGTCTGTACATCTACATATCTACTGCAATACCAAACACTATAGTTAGGCTCCAGAGCTCGCTTTGCATTATGATTATATTATATATTACCACCTGCAAGAGTCAACTGGCCAAACTGTCTTCATAGCCTTTATCATATGTATTTATTTGAGCTCATTGATGCAGCTAACCTTTTACATTTTACAGACACTCATATTTCCCAAAATGGCTCATCTTATTCCATCTTCCTGCTCTTCTCCACCCATTCCACCTTCTATTTCCCCCACCCTCCTTTCCACTCCAGAAACACTTGGTAACTTTATTTGATTGCCCACCCTCACTCATTTAAATTTTCTAGTATGAGATCATTTCACCCAATGGTTTGCATTTTTGCAATGCAAAATTATGTTAAATGTGATGTTATCCAAAACATGCAATGCCGCAAAATATATGAGGCTATGTTAAGGTGTCCAATAACCGTGTCTCAAAATCGTATCTAGATGTAATGGTAGTCGTGCACATGGAGCTGGTAAGATAGCTCAGTGAGTTAAGCGCTTGTCCCAGGCACAAGTGCTCAGCCTGTAGAGCACACATTTGAACCATGGCAGATCCGACTTTGCTTTTCATCTTTCCGAGACTGACACATTGAACATTATTACATAATGACACTGCTTAGAAGCAGGAGAATTTTCCCCAGAGGACATTGATAATGTAATATTGAAGATCAGGTACTCGAGGGCTCCAGGTCCCACTGGTCTCTGTAACGCAGTCCTGAAGTCTAATCCTCCCTTCTGGTCTTCTCTGTTGTATGGGGTATTTAAATCTTCTCTGGCTACCCAAAAATTTCCAGAATGCTGGCATATGGCCACTATTGTTCCCATCTTCAAAAAAGGTGACAAACAGAGTCCCTTAAACTACAGGCAAATAGCCCTCCTAGACACTGATTCCAAAATGGTTGCTTCCCATGTACTGGCGGATCTCTCTCTATGGGCAGAAAAAGTAGGTGTCTTGAAACCCTGCCAGATCGGCTTCTGGGAAGGTGCTGGCACTACTACAGCCACCTTTCTTATTGATCACTTGCAGCAGCGGGTGTGGGAAAGGTGAGTGTCAGACATTTATGCTGTCTCTATTGATCTATCAACAGCATTTGATAACATCGAGAGAAACCTGCTCTGGAACAAACTGAATGTGTCCCCAACAATCTCCTAGCCATTTTGGCAAACCAAACTTTGCGTGTTAGACTAAGCCAGGGGGAAAATACTTCTGCAACCATCAGTACGTCCAGAAACGGACTTCACCACGGCTGCATTTTGGCACCATTCCTCTTTGACATTGGCAAAGAATTAGCTCAAACAGCGTTTATTTCCCCATTAGTACTCGGCTGCATATTGAGTTGAATCACTCAAGCAGACGACATCCTACTGTTGGACCACACAAAGGTTGTCATCCAGTGTATTCTGATGGCTTTTGGCAGGTATGCCACGGAAACACATTAAGGATTAATTTGACCACAACCAAAATGCTGGTCTTTAATGCCGGCCGAAGAAAGCTGTCTGCAAGTTGAACACTGGAATCTCAAAAAATAGAAGAGATCCGCCATTTAAAATACCTGGGCTTACACATTTATGTTATAAAGGGAACATCCCCATTGATTGAGATCGTTAAAACCAGGCATATGTTATGCCAAATGTAACTGCTAAATTGCTGCTTTGGCAAGTTCTCACTGAAACCATTGCTAAAGTTTTACGAAAGTAAAGTAGTGTTGACTGTTTGCTATGGGTTGTTGGCCCATTCCAAACTAATTGAATATCATTTTGATTATGTGAAGGGGTTAGTGTGGAAAAAAACATATGTCTCTCAAAATCTGTTCCAATGGTGGCCATACGGTCAGAACTAGGTTTGACCAAATTCTATCTTTTAGTTGCTGCACAGGGAGAAAGCTAGCACTGGGAGTACTCTGGTCCAGTCCTGTGATATGTTCTTCAGCCTGGCCTTGACTATTTGGGAAGAGGCAGCAACCAACAACATGCTGGCAAGGAAGAAGATCGGGCAACAGGATTGGATCAGTACATGTGATAGTATTAATATGTATAAGAACTATGCTGATCCAACCAGGGCCAATCGTAAATAGGGTTGCTGCGCACCATACTTACTACTCTCTCCCTTGTGGGGCTTGCTAGAACAATTTTGTGCTTTCGCCTCAATCTGCTATAAACGAAGGCAAATACATTTTGTTGGAAAGTAGACAATGTGAAAAACCCAAACTGCGATTGCAGCCTGTCCTCTGTGGAGTCGCTGAAACATCTGGGAATGCGAATGTCAAGAGTTCTCTGCCTTGAGAAATAACATCTTTGGGCGATTTGTCGAGGGACTTAGATTACAAACTTAGGAGTTCCTATGGGAGCGTTCTTATTTAGACCACTGTTCAAGATCATTACTAATCTCTCTGTATTATTTCTTACGTAAACTTGGTTTATGGTGGGACAAGCTCATGTTTCTGTATTTCACTTCATTCTAATTTTAATTGGAATTGTACATTGACTGACTAGATTTTAAGAAAGAGTAATTACATGATGCGTAAAGTAAATGCAACTGTAAATATGTCTTAGTTGTTTTGTTATTAATTTTAATTGTGTTAAGGTCTATTCATTTAAGTCACGTGACACTAAATTAAAAAAAAATGTCAGCAGTATGTAATTTAGGCTGTTACGCCAAAAACTATGCTTGAAGGCCCCCGCAAACTGTGGGGAGAGCAATCCAAGTGAGAATTTCCAACAGTTTGTTTTGCCTCACTCAATCCCCCACAAACCACCCCTGTGACCCGGATTACCTGTCAACTTTCAAGCTCTCTTGAAGGTCGTTGTATAACTCTCCCCTCAAGTTTTCTGCACTGCCTATTTTTTATTTACCAGTCCAGCCTCTCTGTCACCCCCTCTATGACACCAATCACTCTCTACCTCTTCAAAGTGTTGTTTGTGGGTCGCCTGAAACCTGCTGCACTGTCATCCAGATCACACTTACAAAAGCCTCCAACATGGAATATGCAAGCCTATACATTCCACACACCAGGATATATTCCGGCAAGAGATGTAACCTTCCATGTGCTGAACGAGGTCGAAGATGTAATTCATTCCATGTTTCACGCATGGAGCAACCAATAAACGAATACAAAACATGCATTAATAAATAATGTTAGTAATGCTGGATGCACAATGGTGCATTGGCAGAGCAGACACATTTCAAGAATAGTGCTGGAGCAGTGTTCACACAGATATCCATCTGGTTTTTGCACACACCTTCTGTATGATGTCTCTTTATTAAGACTTAAAGGTTAGCCATTCCACACGTTGAGTGACGGCATGTCGCTACATGCACACTCTCAAAAGTGCCAATCAGGTTCAGATTAAGTTCAAAGTGTTCTATAATGCCCACGCCATGTGATAGTGCGGTCTATTAGTCATACATATTTTATATTTAATGGGCACCGATTTTTACAATAGCCAAGCCTCGAACGAGTGAGAGCCCTGATAAGGGTGGCACAAGGGGCCACACGAGAAATGAGCCCTAGTTGGTACTAAGCATTCTTCACAAAGGCAACAATCTGTGTTTCAAACCACAACAATGGTGGTAATTAAAAGCTTGCTGTTACTGTTGTTTCTGGACTGGCAAATTATGAATTCTGTGGGAGGGCACCCTCCCGCCCGTGTCGTCCCGCCCGCCACGTCCGACTTAGCGGGCGGAACTGCACCCACCCGCAGACCTTGACGGTAGCACCGGCACCATTCTGAATGGTGCTGATGTTACCATCCTCCCCATTCTCATTGAGTCCAATGGAGCGTAATTTTTTCTGGCGCCCGGCAATGGACAATTACAGGGTCAGCCAGGGCTGTAACACCCGGCAATTGCCCATTGCTGGGCACCTGAAAGAAAATGACTCCGGCGGCAGCCGTGCCAGTATTTAGCGGTACGGCTACCGCCCAACGCATAATGAGGCCCAATGTGTCAAAAAGGACATGTAAATAGGGAAGAGGTTCACTTGATGAAGTGTAAGCAATACTGCAAAAGTTTGATACTCTTGCCCCAGGTGTGTATGAGGTGTGTGTGTGTGCGTGAGTGATATGCATGAGATATAGGGCCTCATTGGGCCTCATTACAACCATGGCAGTCTGGGAACTACAGTACCGGTAAGCATGCCGGAACTGTAGTTCCCGGACCGCCATACTACGTGCTCTACTCGCGGGTGGAGCTTCACCCGCCAGATTTTTCCTGGCGGGTGTAACGTCACCCGTGAGCAGAGCACGTCGGATGCACCGGCACAAATCTGAATGTGCCGGTGCATCCGACGTCCCCATCCCCATTCAGTCCTATGGGGCAGAATGGGGATCAGGACGCCCTTGATTCCGGCACCGAGCTCAGCATGACCCGGTTCTTGCCCATTCGCGACTGCCGGAAAAAATGCAACTCCGGCAGCAGCTGCAGCACGACTACCGCCAGAGTTGTAATGAGGCCCATTATGAGTCCGCCGGTACAGTAACAACGGAGCTTGCCGGTACCGTTGTTACCATACCGGCAAACTACAAGTTCTGCTCGCGGGTGCCTTTGCAGCCACCAGGTCTGACCTGGTGGCCGTACCGGCACCCACAAGCAGAACATGACGGTACCACCTATGGGGCTCAAACGGGAATGGGGAAGAATTTTTTCCTGCGCCCAGAAAAAGTCAATTACTGGGTCCGGCAAGGTCGTAATGACCCAGTAATTGCCCTTTTCTGGGCTTGAGAAAAAATGTATACTATCGCCAGCCTTGTAATAAGGCCCATAGTTTTCAAAGGAAAGTTTTCTTTGAAGGGTTGGATCTAATGATGGTTAATGCATCAGTAAAAAATGACAGCCCCTTAGATCCTACATTGCGCAATGGATCCTACTCATCCACGTTGGACTATATATTGGACTATATATTTGCTTATCCAAAAACGTTTGATAAGATTCAGGAATTTCAAGTTAGCTTCAATGAATTCAGCGATCATGTATTGATACACCTAATCCTAGCTTTCTGCACAAATCAGATGCCATATAGGGACAGGATTGGTGCCTTAAATGTGAATGCTAGTGGGAATAGACTTGGATGGTCAGATAGAAATCTCGAAAAGGTAGGAAATCAGAGTAGAGGATTACGAAACTAATACAAATATATGGAGACGGCAGAGGAAATTGTACTCTGGATCTCTTCATGTATGCATGGCGTTATGCCAATGGGAAGAATAGCTACAATGAAATCAGGGTCCAAACTGGAGAGAATATAGCAATAAAAAAGAAAAACATGCATCAGGCAATTAGAGCCATTGAGCGTATCAATATTGATAAAGAAGATGCTGCCATTAGAAAGTGTAAAATATAAAATGGGTACAGAAATTGGAGGAAGAGATATTATATGTCTGAGAATAATGTAACATGGCAAAACATGGTCCAAATATTGCTTGAGAAAATGTGGTCTAACTATAAAATGGTCACTGGAGGGGGAGGAGAGGAACTCCTATATAACATTGATGATACCACCTGGGACACTTTTCTCACTAACAAATTTGCTGGCAATGATTTCCCTCTGGAGAATAGATCCTTATTGGAATTATCTATAAATCAGGAGGACATTATCACCATCATTAAGAGAATGAAAACCTTGAGGGCCACCGGCCCAGATGGTCTTTGTAATGTCATCATTAAAGACAACCCTGATTTCAGGGTAAATATTTTTCTGACGCTCTTCCATAAGATAATAAAAACTGGTATTGTCCCTGATTCTTGGAGGACGTCTCACATTATACCCGTTTTTAAAAACGGCTATAGACTCCTACCTGAGAACTACTGTTTCTGATGTTTGTTAATTTGCTTAGAATCACATGTTGTGCATGCTGTGCATATGGTCTGACATCCAGTGGTTACCGCAGAGTATTGCATCTTGTCTTTTGAGAATCAAAAGGGGACGTCGACATGGGCGTGCCTGTAACACTATCCCTACGTGACATGTAGTGTAGCCAAAATCCCTCACGTATTGAGGTCCCTCAGATTGTATTTTTCCACCCAGCATACTGGTCGCCTTGATGCGGAGCTCGTCAAAGACTTTGCTCAGTGTCCCATCAACCTTTGGTTGAATAATTATATAAAATATCCATATCACCCTATCCGTCCCTTGTTTCGACAGCTGTTACAGACCTCTGTCGAAGACCTTCAAGAACTCGCTGGACGGTGATCCAGTCGGCCCTGCAGACCACGGGACCGGGCCTTCCGTTGGCCTATAACGTAGGGAGAGTGTGGTCGGGGTGGATATTTCTATACAAATTGAGAATGCCTTTCCTCTTTCCCTTTCGGTCTTTGTCACTCTATGCATCCTCAGCTATGGAAGGACTCCATTTAGGTTTTGCCCTAATTGTAGGAGCAAATTCCCTTGGAAGGATAGGCACAGACGATGTAACCGGTGCTTGCCTCTCAATCACAAGGAGGAAGGATGTGCAGCTTGTAAGTTTCTCTGTCCTAAGACATTAAAGGAGCGTAGAGTCAAGCAGTGGGTGGCCTACGGTATGTCAAAGGCCGAATTTTCTCCCGCTGCCGCAGCCACTGAATGTGACGACGGCGAGAGTGGCGATCCTACCTCCGAACCGGAGGTTGTTGACCTTTCGACGGAAAGCTCGCATTCCGCATCGATTGTCTCTGGCCCTGCGAGGCACGGCATAGGCACTGCTATGGGGAAGTCGCACCCCATCGACAAAGACGAACATGTACACAGCACAAAGCACACAACCCCAAGTCAATCTTCGGCCAGGTTGAAGAAGACTTCAGCGCCAATGGGTACACCGGAAGCTCCAGCGGCACCCGCCGACCGTCAGGATCAACAGCCCTCCCCGCAGACGCAATTGTGCCTACTGACCGGGAAATCGAAAACAAAGGGCGCTACCCCCAATATATCAGGATCTGCCGAGACGCATCACAAGAAGGTGTCCGGCGACAATAGGGTTTTGGTTCTGCCGAAGAAGGTAGTTGCATAAGACAAGGCCCCAGCACTGCCAAAAAAGGCAACCGTTGAGGACAAGTCCCCGACACCGGCGAAGAGGACCCCCTTGCAGGCTGAAGCTATGCGCCTCCCCACCGCAGAGGACATCGCTGGCAGCTTAGCCAGGATTGTCGCCACTGATTCTCAGAAGCGACAGGCCGGGGATGCGCCGAGGCCCACAGAAAGGCCCAAGGATCCGTCGAGGTCCAAGGATGGCCAAGGGGGGTACCTGAACCCACCCATAAGTTAAAGGAGAAGCACAGAGACGTCTCACCTCTGTCGGTGCCCCAGGAGGAATTCTCTGAGGGTGACGAAGGACTATTCTCGACGATCCAACAAAAATCTCGACGCTTTTCGACGGATGAACACTATTGAGACATTTTTCCACCTCTAGACCATTCTAAGTCCTCGGTTTGGACTAGAGAAAAGTGTAAGAACTGTTTGGAAAGGCTGACCAGGTTTGTTTCCCATTCAGAACAACCCACACAAAGGAGGGCAAGGGATGAGAGCCCTGTGGACCCCAAAGCTAAATTTCCAAGACTTTTTGACCCCTCTTTAGAAGAGGATATATACAATTACGACCTAACAGAGGATGACATTCATGCTGATACCCAGGATGAGGAATTCATCAACCCTGAGGACATGCATGAGCCCATAGAGGGCTGGGAAGAAAGCCCAGATGTGGGTGACCACCAACCATGCCAATCCCCGGATCATCAAAAATCTGATGTCCTGTCCCTGGACTCTCCCCAGTCCGCTCCCACTAGGCAACAACCATCGCCAGTGGATGACCAATTGACTTTTAACGTAATGTTACGTAAAGCAGCAGATCATTTTAAGATTGCTACGGATGAGGCAGTCCCCGAAGCTGACTTTGTGGAAGACATCCTTAAGGAGAAACCACCGGCGAGCCAGGCCTTCCCCTCCTCAATTCAATTAAGAAACGTCTGGCTCCATCCTTATCGACACCGGCTCTCACAACAGGCGTAAACCTGCGAATAGAAAAACTCTTTTGCCCCTCTCCATCAGACCCTCTTTATATCAGAGGTCATTCCACCCCAGACTCCCTGGTGGTGACTACTACGCGAAAGCGGGCAGGGGTCCCTTTGTCAACCGGCGAGGAACCCCCCGATAAGGAAGGTAAACAACTTTATGGCCTTGGAAAAAGGAACATGGTTGTGGCCGTGTTCTAAATGCGCATTGCCAAAAACCAAAACCTTGTTGGCCAGCTACACCAATGCCCATTGGGCTTTACTACAGGAAGGCATACAGGAGGTTCCCGAACCCCTACATACTCGTCTCCTCTCCAATATCTCAGAAGGCAGACAGGTGAACCAGAGCATGCTTAAGAATACTGGCTCAGGGCACACTCCTAAAAAGACATGCTTGGCTACGGAACTCTGGATTTAAGCCAGAGACGCAAGCGTCACTAATAAACAAACCCGTGGAAGAATCCAACCTGTTTGGGAAGGCGGTAGATGAGGCCCTCGAAAGCACAAAAAAAGGAGCATGACACCTTAAAAACACTGGACCAGATTACACAAAGACCCTCTACAAGAAGAGGATCTGAGTCCAAGCAGGTTTTTCGTGGCCAAAGCTTCCCTCAGCAACAATACTCACCGGGAAACAATTGGAATTCTACACAGGGAAATACCACCACCCCGTATCCCCAAAGGGGTCAACACCGTGGCAAAGGAAGAGGCCGGATCTCTACCTCCAGAGGCTCCCCAGCCTCAGGCTCAAAATGATCCATAGATTCGGGTCCCTTCCAATGCCTCCCCAGTCGGGGGGCCGACTAATATCGTTTCTTCAGGCATGTGAGGAGATAACTACAGACCAGTGGGTGCTAAAGACCGTGGCCCATGGGTACTGTATAGAGTTCAACCGGTCCCAAACATTCAGACCTCCACGAGCAAGACGACTGACACCAGACCATCTTTGCATTCTTCTGCGGGAAGTAGAAACACTACAGGAGAAAGGGGCCATAGAAATCGTACCTCTGACACAGGTAAAAGAAGGTATTTATTCAGTGTACTTCCTTGTACCCAAAAAGGATCTAACCATGCGCCCTGTTCTAGATCTGCGCCCAGCAAACAAGTTTTTAAAGCCACAAAGTTCTGCATGGTCACACTGCAGGAAGTAATCCAACTGCTAACACAGGGATTACATGGCAACACTGGACATAAAAGATGCATACTTTCATGTTTCAATGTTGCCAGCATACAGAAAATACATCAGATTTATGATACAGGACAAGCATTATCAGTTCAAAGTACTACCCTTCGGCACAGCATCTGCGCCAAGGATATTTACAAAAGTACTAGCGGTGGCAGCAGCACATCTGCACAGTCAATCCATCCCGGTCTATCCTTACCTTGACGACTGGCTCATAACAGGGGACTCTTACGAAACATGTCTGTCAAATATCCAAAAGACGATTGATCTTTTATTCAGTCTGGGATTCTCTATCAACGAGAAGAAATCCAGCCTAGACCCCAGTCAGTTCAAACAGTTCCTAGGGGCTCTAATTCAAACAAAGGACGGCCTTGTCTTCACCTCCAACGAGAGGGTCCAAAACATGTTGTTTCAGATCCCTCAGTATGTAGCCAGTCGAGAGGTGACTGTACGCAAGGCTATGCGACTGCTACGAATGATGGTGTCATGTATCTACTTGGTTCCTCAAGCGCGCATGCGCCCAATCCAAGAGTGGCTCAACAGCCAGTGGTGTCAGGCCAGAGGACAGTGGAACGATCTAGTGGTCGTCTCGCCGGCCCTCGTTGTCTCACTGCAGTGGTGGTTGAGGGAGAACGTCTTGAAAGGGAAATCCGTTACCACCCCCGCAGTGGAAGCCACTCTAACCACAGATGCGTCTCTTACAGGGTGGGGAGCTCACCTGCTTCAACAGACAGCGCACAGAGTTTGGTCGTCAGACATAGCATCCAACCACATAAACCTGTTGGAACTATTGACAGGGTTCAAAGCACTAAAAGCTTTCCAGACACACTGCATGGGAAGACGATCCTGATCCTCACAGACAGCACCACGGCCATGTACAATCTGAACAAATAAGGGGGTACTCATTCTCCAGGGCTGTCCAAACTGTCCCAGAACATTTGGAAGTGGGCTTTCAAACGCAGCATGTTCCTAATATCACACCATGTTCCAGGGGAACTACATTCTGGCAGATGTACTCAGCAGAGACTTTCCGTTGTCCAGGGAGATTACAAATGGTGATTACACAAAGACATCACCTCCAATGTTTTCGCAGAATGGAGCTTCCCAGAGATAGATCTGTTTGCAACTCTGGAGAATGCTCAATACCAAGATTACACCTCCAGGTACCCCCAGAACGGCTCCAAGGGGAACGGACTCTGGATAACATGGTCCGGTAGATTTGACTACGCTTTTCCCCCCAACTCCTCTTCTCAACAAGATTGTGCACAAGATGCACCAGGAACCAGTCACGATGATACTGGTGGCCCCCACGTGGGCCCACCAAACCTGGTTCGCTCATCTGATGGAGATGTCCGTATCTCCTCCAATCAAACTGCCTTACCCGTACAACATGTTGTCGCAAGACAGAGGGGAGACGCTTCACCCATGCCCGCAGGCATTGAACTTAGTGGCCTGGCTTCTGAGGTCATAGAGTTTGGACACCTGCAACTCCCTCAGAGATGTACGGACATTTTCAGGGAGGCAAGAAAGCCGAACACCAGATACTGTTATTCCAGTAAATGGAAACAGTTTGTCATCTGGTGCAACTCAAAGACCAGTAACCCGATTAACTGCTCTCCCACACACATTGTGTTATATCTAACTCATTTATTTGACTCGGTCCTGGTCTTGAACTCCATAAAGGTACACCTAGCTGCACTTTCAGCCTACACTACATCACAACAGAAAGTGTCATGGTGGAAGTTACCAGTTATTAAATCTTATATGGGGGGAGTGAAAAGAATTCACCCTCCCATTTCTAACCCAGCTCCCGGATGGGACCTAAACGTGGTGTTGACTAGGCTTATGGGGGCTCCTTTCGAGCCCATGCACAAAGCAAGTTTTAAAGACCTCACCTATAAGAATGCTTTTTTAATAGCTATTACCTCCATCAGGAAGTGAACTACAAGCGCTCTCGATCCTAGATCCCTTCGTAACAGTTCACAAAGACAAGGTAGTTCTGCGCACTCACCCTAGATTTGCACCTAAATTCATTTCAAAGTTCCATGTGAACCAGTCAATAGAACTACCAACGTTCTTTCAAAATCCTTCAAGCCTGGGAGAAAGAACCCTGCACACACTTGATGTACGCAGAGCTGTCATGTTCTACATGGAAAGAACTCGACCATTTACAAAAACGAATCCATTTTTTGTTTTGGTGGCAGCAGGAAGAGAAGGAGACGCAGTCTCCAAATCTACTATCTCTAGGTGGATTGTCAAATGCATTACACTCTGCTACAATCTTGCAAAGAGAGAACTGCCCTTCAGGCCTAGAGCACATTCCACTCGAGGCACTGAGGCGTCCATAGCATTCCTTGCAAATGTTCCCCTTGAATCTATTTGCAAAGCGGCAACCTGGAGTTCTGTGCACACCTTTACAAAACACTATTGCCTAGACACTCATTCTAGGTCTGATTCTCAGGTGGGACAGGCAGTACTAAGACATCTTTTCACTACTGTTGCTTCTCACAACCCACCTCCAACTTCGAGTACTGCTCGCTAGTCTATGCACAGCATGTGATTCTAAGCAGATTAACAAACATCAGAAGACATACATTACTTACCGTACTTGCATGTGTACTTAGATTCACATGCGCCCACCCTACCTCCCCGCTCAGATGGAAGGAACATAGACGTCTTACCACTTTCTCTCTCTTTTCTAAACTCACTCATGATAGTCACAAGGCTCCCTCTTGGCAGAAAAAATACAATCGAAGGGACCTGGACACGTGAAGGATTTTGGGTACACTACACGTCACGTAGGGATAGTGTTACAGGCACGCCCATGTCGACGTCCCCTTTTGATTCTCGAGAGACAAGATGCAATACTCTGTTGTAACCACTGGATGTCGGACCATATGCACAGCATGCACAGCATGTAAATCTAAGCAGATACTACCATCAGAAATGATTTTACGGTAAGTAATGCATGTCTTACTGGCCATGACTGGCCATGACGGATGCCACTAGCAAGGTGTTCTCTACGCTAATCCTGAAGGTAATTGACCTGTGGATAGCGAGAACATATATAGTATATTTCAGACAGGCTTTAGAACAGGTTGCTCGACGAATGTCAACATTCTTGTTATAAATTCCCTGTTGGAAGAAGCAAAATCAAAAAATGAACTGCCTCTGTATATTTTGTTTGTCATCTTTTCCTCAGCATTTGATACCAAAGGTAGATCTCTGCTTTGGACCAGACTTCAGAAAATGGGCATGCCTGACCATCTCCTTTATGCCTGTACAATGATTTATAAGAACAATACTGCCAGCGCTAGATTGAGTGATCTTGGTAATCTCTCCAAACAGATCTCCATTAGAAAAGGAGTCAGACAGGGTTGCACGCTTGCGCCTACCCTGTTTAACGTGTTTCTAGTTGATTTTGGAAAGATTTTTATTGAAAAAATATAAGGCATTTCCAAAAATAGGTAACAACAAAGTGGGGTGGATTGGATATGCTGATGATTTAATTATTATGGATAATACATTTGTTGGCATTTCACGAAGTGTACAGGAAGTATGTAAATATGCGGAAAGCAAAGGCCTAAAAGTTAACCTAGTGAAGCCTCAGTTTATGGCACTGGCCAGGAAACGTTCTAATAGAAAGTATATTGATAGCCTGTTTGGTTCTATTAATAGAACAGATTGTTACAGTTATCTAGGGTATGACCTATCCTCTAAAAAAAGAGAAATCTCTTAATGCAGCAAAATAAGAGAGTGTAGGCATTGTCTACTATGACAGCTATTATGATTGTTTCTTTAAAAAAAACAGCCGGCTATTCCTTATCTGGCATTTTGAGTAACTACAAGCAAAAATGATCTGCTGCTTTCTTGTATGGACTTAAAACGTCCTTTGAGGAATGGGGAGAATGGGCTGATCACTTGGAGGGGGTGTTCTGGAGATGTATTCTGGGACTGAACAACTATAGCCCTGTGCAAGTGATACATCTTGAATTGGGGTTGATATCCCTGGCCACCCAGATTGAAATAAATAGAGGGAAACTGTATATAAAGATCATGATCTCTAACTTTCATTCCTTTAATGTCGGTAATGAAAACTGCGATGATGAAAACAAAAGGGGTGTTCGGCAGAAATGTAAAATGAGAAATGAGAATATGGTGAGGGCGCTCTCCTTAAATCCTTTAAGACCTGTGCAGATAAATGGGACTGGGTGGCAAGCGATGAAAAGATAGCTGGTATGAAATCTCTCAGTATCTTCTCTAAGATGTATTTCATGTACAAAGAGCCCCAAGCATATCTTAAATTACTTCCTTTGCCAGTGGCTCGAGAACATTTTTGAACATACAGCTCAATAGACTGAAGGTTTTGGAAATTACTGGAGCTTAGTTTGGGCTTCCTTTTGAAAATAGGACATGCAGAATCTGTAAAGATGAGAAATGCATTGAGTCAGCTACTCACTTCATTTCTGATATTGTGACCCTCGTATGAATGCTGCCTGAATAAATATGACAATGATCTTGTTGACATTACAAGTGAAGTGTAAAGGTGAAAATCTTATCTGGCCATAACCGAGGCTTCACAATAGCTATTACACAGGTGTGGAAATGTGCAGAAAAACATCCACTAGATTTTGAAGGTAATGGGAAATGTGTTGCAAATCTTTAACATTGGATCAAGATGGCAATGCTACGGTTATGCTATATAGTATTATTGATATTTTCTGGCTTGTCTTATGTGTTCATTTCATCCATTCCTCATTTGATACGTGAATTGTGTTGATTTAGTGTTGCTCTATGTTGCTATATTTTATGGTGTGTTGTACTTTATTAGTTTGACTTCCAGCTATACCATGTTTAAGCTGTATGTATATATTTGGAATACTTGTGAAGAGGAAGTGAATGTAAGATATGAATTGGTCTTTTTATTTGATGTAATATATACTGATATTCTCTTTTTTTATACATGTTGTGTAAAAGTTAGTTTGAACAATATACACAATAACAAAAAAACTGGTTTGTTTGCTGAACATTTGCATTTTTTACAACCTGGCATACATGGACAATGCCTTGGCTCATGCATGTTTTATTCACATAATGAACGGACTGCTGTGACAATAGTGTTCATGTGTACCCTATCATCCTGCATGCCCATTATACTTATTTGCAGTCATGATGTGCTGATTTATGGTGCTGCGTAATCTGTTAGTTTGCTTGCAAATCTACTTAGTTACATACATCATCTTCAGATCTCCTTGCAAATAAAAGGCTGATATAAATACCACCTTGGACATTTTTGAAAGCAGAGAGAGAGAGAGAGAGAGAGAGAAAGAGAGAGAGAGAGAGAGAGAGAGAGAGAGAGAGACTGTGTGTGTGGGTATGTGTGTATGTGTGTGTGCGTGCGTGCGTGCATGCGTGCGCACCCTCTTGGAATGCATCTCATACATACTGAAAGCATAACATGTCTTTTGGTTTCCCTCCACATTGATTAAATAATAGCTAGCATGTTGGTGTACATGGGCTTCAGATGAATGCAATGGTTCATAAATAGCGCCTGTGCTGCTGGCGTAAAACGCACATCTGTATGCTGTGTGTTCTGTATCCACCCAGTCCCAGTTCATCGGGAAAGATGCAGAGTGATAGCTTCTGTGGAATGGAAGACAAATAAAGTCCAAGATCCACTGGAGGGACAGGGAAGGACACTATGAACCAGACAAAGAAAGAGCAAAGGAAGTAGAGGAAGAGACTGGCGTTGATGTATATGCTGCTAAATGCCAAATTTCCACAGCTTTACACAAAGCAAAGCACAGAGGGAATAAACAGGAGCCAAAGTACTGAGGCCAAACAGTCACTTACTGAGCGACCGGTAAGCCTGGTGCATCCGAAGTGGGCCAAACCTTCAAAGCTTTCAAGACTCTACAGGGTGTGTTTTCCAGATGTGGAGACCATCTGAGGAAAAAGCTCCAAAAAAGGCAGCATCGATTCCAGGGGCTCTGATAAGTATATGTCTGTGCAGTCCAGCCAAAGCACACTTCAGATTAAACAGAGGTTGTTAAGCGAAACATGCTTTTGGGCTCACCCTAGGAGCAGCTGAAACAGGAAGGTAAATTATCACCTTGTCAGCATCTTTAGGGTTTTAAGTGTGAGTGATAGCAAACTAGAGCATCATTGACTCAACAATAACATTTAACCCTAAGCCTCCTTTCCAAGCCGATAACCATGTTCTTCTAAAGTGGCACCCTATGGACACTCTTCATTACTTTCACCCATCATCCATCTCACACAACTTTACCCTTGAAATATATCAAGTATCAACTCACACCCAACACTGTCTCCTTAACTTCCATACAAGACATTGACCAAAATGCCAACAGTGTCTGCACAATTCTGATAACAGAGGCTTGGAAGATGACTGTGGCCTCTGTCTGGCATAAAACAACTCGACCACTGTGACACACACACACATTTAGTCATTGATAAGTACATGCCAAACAACCCCAGAGCCCAGTTTCTCTAATCCGAATTGCATGACATTGCAGTAGCTTGAGCCTTGCTGGCCTCCTCCACCCCACTAACTCAGCTAACTACCCAGCTCCTCTCTAGCAGGGTCTAGATCCCCAGGATTCCCTGCACATAGCAGAAGCTGTGATTGAGCCTTGCTGGCCTCCTCCACCCCACTAAATCAGCTAACTACCCAGCTCCTCTCTAGCAGGGTCCAGATCCCCAGGATGCCCTGCACATAGCAGAAGCTGTGATTGAGCCTTGCTGGGCTCCTCCACCCCACTAAATCAGCTATTTACTCAGCTCCTCACTAGAAGGGTCCAGATCCCCAGTATGCCCTGCACATAGCAGAAGCTGGGATTGAGCCTTGCTGGCCTCCTCCACCCCACTAACTCAGCTAACTACCCAGCTCCTCTCTAGCAGGGTCTAGATCCCCAGGATGCCCTGCACATAGCAGAAGCTGGGATTGAGCCTTGCTAGCCTCCTCCACCCCACTAAATCAGCTAACTACCCAGCTCCTCTCTAGCAGGGCCAAGGTCCCCAGGATGCCCTGCACATAGTACAAGCTGTGATTGAGCCTTGCTAGCCTCCTCCACCCCACTAACTCAGCAAACTACCCAGCTCTTCTCTAGCAGAGTCCGAATCCCCAGGATGCCCTGCACATAGCAGAAGCTGTGATTGAGCCTTGCTGGCCTCCTCCACCCCACTAACTCAGCAAACTACCCAGCTCCTCTCTAGCAGAGTCCGAATCCCCAGGATGCCCTGCACATAGCAGAAGCTGTGATTGAGCAGTGCTGGCCTCCTCCACCCCACTAACTCAGCAAACTACCCAGCTCCTCTCTAGCAGGGTCCAGATCCCCAGGATGCCCTGCACATAGTACAAGCTGTGATTGAGCCTTGCTAGCCTCCTCCACCCCACTAACTCAGCAAACTACCCAGCTCCTCTCTAGCAGGGTCCGAATCCCCAGGATGCCCTGCACATAGCAGAAGCTGTGATTGAGCCTTGCTGGCCTCCTCCACCCCACTAACTCAGCAAACTACCCAGCTCCTCTCTAGCAGGGTCCAGATCCCCGGGATGCCCTGCACATAGCAGAAGCTGTGATTGAGCCTTGCTGGCCTCCTCCACCCCACTAACTCAGCTAACTACCCAGTTCCTCTCTAGCAGAGTCCGAATCCCCAGGATGCCCTGCACATAGCAGAAGCTGGGATTGAGCATTGCTGGCCTCCTCCACCCCACTAAATCAGCTAACTACCCAGCTCCTCTCTAGCAGGGCCAAGGTCCCCAGGATGCCCTGCATATAGCAGAAGCTGTGATTGAGCCTTGCTAGCCTCCTCCACCCCACTAAATCAGCTAACTACCCAGCTCCTCTCTAGCAGGGTCCAGATCCCCAGGATGCCCTGCACATAGCAGAAGCTGTGATTCATAAGACCCCATGACATGATACAGCAGCACATCAGCAGGATCATTGCCGCATGTGGCCTTGAATTTAATTGCCAAGTGAAACTCAAAAGGCAGTTCAAAATAATCCCATACACAACATCTTCCAGCTCATCATGACCGTAGCACCCCTTCCAAGTCTCCAAGAGAGTTTTCTGGTCACTTGAATACATTTTTGGTGATCACATGTGTCCAATGATATCCATTCAAATCACTTTGCAGAAAGTATTTTAAACTGCTACACCCTTAAATTGCACTTTCAGTAAATGCAAATGACTTCAGCAATACACACATCCAAACAAACGTCAAACACAGGGCCTAATTATGAGTGGCAGTGCGATAAAAAAATGGTGACAATGGGATTAGCAACACTTGTAACACACTGCCAGATTGGAGGAAAAACCACCAGCATTTGGAGTGAGGTATTTCCTCCAATCTATATGCAAAAATTGGAGCCTTATCGCTGGTGGAATTACCCTCAGCGGTTATTCATCCGAAATCTAGTGGAGTCCTATGGGAATCCCTAATGGAAAATTTCGACATCTGAGAATCTGGAGGATTTTCCTCCAATTGTAAATTGGTAACTCAATATGGCGGCATTACCACTGGTAATTCTGCCAGTATCATAGCAAGGCCATTTATTCTAAGGAATTTAAAAATATATACAAAGGGATTAATTTTGAGTTTGGCGGAATCCCCATGGAAATTATGCAGACATACTGCCCAGCCCAATTACTGCTACTGCCAATCAGTTAGTTGGAATTACCATGGGATTACAGATGGCGACATGGCACTTCATTGGGGATTTGGAAATTTAACACAGGTAGTAATTCCATCCGCTCTAATTCAGCCACCTTCAGGCCTTAAAGTTATTGTTATTGTTATTGTTATTTTGCACTTATATAGCGCCTTATATACCATTGGTATGGTCTGAAGGCGCTGGTAGGTTGAACGCCCTTGGGAACCGAAGTTCAGATCAGTAGAGAGAGTAGGGAGAGTCAAAAGGTGCGTGTGTGCACCGGATATGTGTGCAGCTCGTGCGGTACACAAAGTAATAGCTGATTCTTATTGGTAGGTGTGGTGGTTGAGAGATCAGGAGAATGTGTTCGTTCTGGCAGGATTTATCCGGAACGGATGTGGCTGCGTTAGGCCTGAGGAGAACGCCTGGCTGGGGGTGTGAGACCAGCAGTGTTTACATAGAATGATGTGGAGTAAGCGGTGGATGTTCGTATGGGAACAGTTATACCGAATGGTGTCATAGTATCTCTGTGTTCTAGTTGAGTGGTGATGTAAAGGAGAGAGTAAGCGTGGGGTGTGGTAAGAATGGTTATATGCTCTTTCAATGTGCAAACTTCTAAAATCACTTTCACAGAGAGGCTACCGGGCGAACTTCTAAGTATAATTTTCCATACAGAGGCTATTGGGAACGTTTCTAAATTCAGTTTATCAGCGAGGCTACTAGGCACACTTCTAAGTGTAACACTCGCGGAGGCTATTGGGTACACTTCTAAATGCAAATTTTCACAGAGCGTCTACTGGGCTACATTTCTAAGTTCAATTTTCCAGAGAGGTTATTGGGCAAACTTCTACTTGAGACTTTCCAGGGTGTCTATTGGATACACTTCTATAATCAACTTTCACGGATGCTATTGGCTTAAAGTGGAGGATTTACGTCCGGCATTTCCACTCCAAGATCAAACATGGATTTTGCAGGTGTTGTAAAACTGGCGATAAGTCTGTTACTGCCAAAAACGTTGTAGTAATGGAACTAACAAAATGCTTTACTGCAACTCTAAACATTTCATGGAGCTAAAATAATTTTTGGTGAAGAGGTGAGTTATATAGCCTTATAGACCGAGCGAGCAGTGATTATCGTAGGACAATGGCCCTCATTACGACCCTGGCGGAAAGGGGAAAACGATGGCGGAAATGCAATTCCGCCATCGAATAGCGCTCGGTGCAACTATGACCCGTCACCGGAAAGTACGAAGCCATTAGCGACACCGTAGTGAACGCCAACGCTAACTGCACCAAGCACGCGCGCGCGCGCCATGCCAAACCGCAAAGACCACCATGGCGCAAGGGTACGCCAATTCCGACCCTCGCGGACATGTACCTAACGCCATCAGGCATGGCGTAATGTACCAATCCGCCATGGCGAGAAGTACGGCATCGCGAATCAACCGTAAACGGCCCCACTGAGTGCCTGTACACCGCTCCCTGCCCACAAAGTACAACCCCCCGTAGGTGCAATGAAGTCACAATGCAACCATTGAAATGTACAAGTCACCCCTGCATGGCAACGAACAAAAGAAACACAAGAGGGGCCAATGGGAGCTGCAGGGCACAGATGGCACGAATACAGAAGCCATCCCAATGGACATGACCACAGTCCCCCACCAAGAAACGCACGCAAACACAGGCACCTGTGACCAGCAATATTCCGAAAATCACATCATTCCACCAGTCCACCTGGCTGACCTGCATCTGTTACACAAAACCCAATCCCCCGCCCCTGAGCATGACAACATTCAAACAGTCATATTGCCAGCCCCCATCCCTGACCTCACTGGGCTTCGTAGGCAAACGCGCCCAGCACAGTACCACACAACTAAACCCCGAAGCAGGAACCCAATGCAGATCTCCTCACAATACATCGCCCCCCAAATAGGCATATGCCACATCACTTGCAAAGAAAAACGCTACACGGGCCAAATCAGAATAGAAATTTAATGCACATCAAAGTCACCAAGCCCACACAGCCATCAGGCCATGAACTCCAAAACACTAATCACCATTGTGTGCTGCATCCGCAAGAAATGACCAGCCACTACCTGTGTGTCGCCCTGTTCCCCCATGGTACACAGAGCCACATTCACGTACGAAAAGGCAACATGGAAGCGCACAGAACCGCAGGGCCGACCCAATGGGGAGGCACTAGTCCAGCTGAAAGGCCGAAATGTTGCTCCGAGCCACCAGTACTGCGTAAGGGCATGTGGCCCATTGGCGATCGTCCCATAAGATCGTAATGCTGCTCCACTGATTAACACGAAGCAGCAGGTGTCGGGAGTAAAACCCATCTGCAGGAGTGGCATACAGATGGCAGTGGCAAAAGGGGAGGAGATACCTGTCAACCAAAAGAAAAGAAAAAGAACAGAATGGCCATCAGAACTACATTCGATCAACTCACTTCAATGATCACACGAAATCCACAGCCATATGCATGCTAGCCCACTCAAAAGGATCATCACCACCCCAAAACCACTTGCGACTCATGACCATCTATATCAAGGTGCAAACACCATCACAAACGAGTGTACCTGTGCATGCGTCTGTCAAAACAGAATCCATCAGATGGGAATGTTAACGTGCATGGACACAAGTGTCTGAGGGCGCGTCGAGACAGGGAGGGCTCAACAAGGCCAGATTGACGATGGTCCCACTATGGCAGCCCTGCATCACATAGCGTAGGGGAGGCGGATAGATCCCAAGAAGCCCTGTACATGGCAAACCCTGTATCAAATCACCTGCCCATGCATCCATTCATCATTCCCTCATCCCGGGATCAAAAGGCATGAATATTTACTCACATAACATTAGAAACATCCATTGAGTCTGTGCGTAATGCAGCCTGCTAAATCCACAGTGCCCCAGCCCGTAATTCCAGTGTTGTGAAGTAACATGTATTTGGGAACGGCCTGCCTCATCGCCCACGTAGCTATTGCGCATCCCGAACTATTCATATCAATCATTGCTCCCTCGCCATGGGCCCTGTCTCAAGGACATAGAACAAGAGAACGTTATATTTGCAGTCAGACCTGTGGGCATCTCCTCGCCAGCTGGAAACCGAAAGCGCCGCCCTTCGAATTCCTCATTTGCAACATCACGTCGAAAAGGCACCTGTGGCCGTTTGAAATCACTAATTATTCCAGCGAGTGCGGCTGTGTGTGAAAATGGCAACTGCCTTCACCCACAAATGGGACGCCCCGCCCGTCGTTGCAACTCGGTACAGTGATGCATGAGGGCCCACCGTTACTCGAATACTACGTTCCACTGACCCTTCACAAGTCTGTTCGCGACTGCACAGATAGTATGTGAAACAATGGGACCACAGCAGAATGAACATATCAACCAATCTTACACGGCCATCGGGTACAAATACATGATTGCAATAGCAAGATACCATTCCCCGATTTGCAGCGTTGTGCGCGGGACGTGCTCGGCCAAAGGGGAGAGCAGTTTGCACAGGTGGAATTAATCACCACAGGTGGAGGCCATACAGCCTGGAAACACATAAATTGCACAGCCAGTCTCCTCCCACAACCACACCGAAATGCTACCGGCAGGACTCGCGATGTTGGCCCTAGGGGACCTGATAGCACTGCAAGTGCTCCGACTCCAAGAAGAAGACGAACGCCAACTACAACCGGCCGCACGGAGGAGACGCAGGAGGAGGAGGAGGAGGCCAAGGCAGGGCCAGCAAGGGCCGCCAGCACAGCCACTACCACCACGCAGGCAGCCCGCAATCCCACGCCTCCGAGCACATCCGTTCAACCTCACTGATGAGCAGATCCACACCCTCTACCGTTTGGACCGGGACACCATAGCCGCCATTGTGGACATGACACAGGCTGACCTTGTCAGCATGATAGATAGCCCAACCGCCATCCCACCCCTACTGAAGGTGGTGTCTGTACTCCACTTCCTGGCCACAGGCACCTACCAGCACACAGTCGGACAGTTGCATGGCATTTCTCAGCCACTGTTCTCACGGACACTATTGCAAGTGCTCGATGCCCTCCTGCAGCACGCAGACGACTACATCTCACTACCACGCTCGGAGCAGGAAATTACCAACACAAAAGTGGGATTCCATGCACTTGCCGGCATACCGGGTTGCATTGGTGCCATCGACTGCACCCATGTAGAATTGGTCGTCCCACATGCCATGGAGGCCCAGTACCGCAACCGAAAACAATATCATTCCCTGAATGTACAAATGGTGTGTGACTCCAACAGGATCATTACACATTGTTGTGCCCGATTCCCTGGATCAACCCATGATTCTATGGTCTTGAGGAACTCTACAATACCACGCTACATGGAGCGACACGCAGGGAACAGATCCTGGCTACTCGGTGAGTCTCATTACATGCATGATGATGTGGGGTATGTTAATTTTGCAATGTACTGGCAGGAAGCGGGGGGGTGTGCGTACGTATCAATGGCATTCCACATCATACGTTTCTCGTCCACATACAGGTGATGCTGGATATCCACTGAAGAGATGGCTCCTCACACCAGTCCGGAACCCACGGGACCAGCATGAGGAGGACTACAACCATGCCCACTCACGTACCCGTGTAGTCATAGAACAGGCATTCGGCCTACTGAAGACTCGTTTCCGCTGCCTCAGCAGGTCTGGCGGGGCACTCCTGTACCGCCATGAGAAGGTTGCAAAGATGGTGATGGCATGTGTCATGCTCCACAACATGTGCGTACGTAGAAATGTGCCCATGCCCCCTGACGCAGAACTGCAAGCACCTGATGATGGTCATGATGAGGGTGGGGATGTGGCAGCACCTCATGGAGCCTGCGAGGCACCGGAGGCCCGTGACATTCGTCAGCATCTCATTGATGTATGCTTCTAGCACTCACGCCTGGTGGCTGATACATGGACACGGGACTCGTGGCACTGCGTGTGTCTGGGACATGCACAATATGGACTGTACGCCTATGATGGCCTAGTACACAAAGATCAATGTCCACACATCTCATTGGTTTATCGTGCACTTTTTATGGCATATGTGATGTCATGTTGAACACCCTATCGACCCGCCACCCAAGTGAGCCCAACACACCCCCTCCACCCTCCTACCTCCCCCCCGAACACCAGTGTCCAAAGATGCTCATTGTCAGTGGGCTGTCGCTATTGCTTGCCCCCTCTGCGGGTATCAGGGGCACCCCTGCCTGTGGAGCGCAGGTTCCTTCCAGATCTACGTTGGGGGCTGCCCTGGACGGAACTTGCAACGGATGATGTGTCTGCCTGCTCACGTCCATGCATGTCCCTAAGGGTTTGCGAGAGCTCAGTGAGCACGCGGCGCACTGCCGCAAGTTCGGCACATACGTCTTTGGACGTCGCATGCAGTTCCCCCCTCAGGCTCTCGGTGCTTCTCTCAATTTGTGCCCTTAGCGTCTCTGTGCCTCTCTCCATTTCTGCCCTAAGTGTCTCAGTTGATGTTTCTATGTCTGCCTTAGTGCCCCCACATTCATCGGCATGGTCCTTGAGGAGTGTGGCCAGTTGCTGCTGTTGTTCGATCAACTGGTCGAGGGACTGTTGCCTCTGCTGGGCCATGCCGGTCAAGTGGCACAGCGAGTAGAGCGCTCGCTTTGACACCCGTGCAGAGCCTGTTAACGCAGGTTCGAATCCCGGCGGGGCCAAACTCAGCCTTTCATCCTTCCGAGGTCGATAAATGAGCACCACACACCGTGGGTAATAATAAGCAGCGCTCGGATACCTGAGGGTTTGTAGCGCTATATAAAAGCCTAATTATTATTATTATTATTATGGCCATTTGCGGGGGTGTCGCAGAGGGGCTGTTGTCCTCATGTTGCCTTGCCACAGGGCTTGTGGGGGATGGCCAGTCGTCGTCTTGTGGGTGCCCCTGCGTGGTATCCTCAGGTTGTACGGGATGGGACAGACAGGGGGATTGGGACAGGTCATGGATGGATCTGACTTCGGCATCCCCGTTTTCTGTGTCCGAGCATGCTGCCATCAATGGGGTGTCACCTATGGTGCTGCTGCCACCAGAGGCAGTGCCTTCTGTGGCATCCATTGGGGGGACCTGTGGTGGTGGTGTTGTGGGCATGCTGGCTGCTGGGGTGCCTGTTGATGTTCCCTCCACTGTGCTGCCACCTGATTTGTGCTGCTGCCGTGTCTTGATGCGTGCAGCTGAGGTGGAGGGTCTCTGGCCGTTGGTCTTGGCCCTCTTTGCAGGTGTGCTGGTAGGGGTGTCCTGTAGCTCGTCGTTTGGATCGGACCCTGTGGTGGAGTAAAGGAGGGCGAGGGTTATTGATGGGTCTGTGGGAATTGGAATGGCATTGTATCACATGCATTGGGGTGGTACCTGAGGGTGATTTGGGTCGGGGCCTTGGAGGTTGCTTGATTTGTGTGTGGAGTGAGGGTGCAGTTGTTTGGCAGCCTGCAGTTAGGGTGTGCCTGCTGCACGTGTAGTGAGTGTTTTAGGGGTTTTTAATTATTTATGTATTTATTGTGGGTTTTAACGTGCGCTATCAGGCCGATGTGTGTGGACGTTCTCCAGGACATGTGTTTCTGTTGCACTATGTGGACGCATGGTACTTCACATGGATGGTCTGTGTGGATTTGGCATTGTTTTATCTGGCCCACCTACCTGATTCTTCGGATGTCTGCACTCCTTTCTCCATCCCTCCGACTCCCTCTATGCTCTCCATTCCGATGGTGGAGGCACATATTTCTTCCCAGGGGGTCAACTTGATGGGTGATTCAGGACCTCCCCCGGTGGCTGTGGCAATGTTGCGGTTGGCAGAGAGTATGCTGCGGACGCGTATCCGCAGGTCGTCCCATCGCTTGCGGCATTGCTGTGGGTTGCGGGGTGCGGTCCCCACCGCACTTACCCGCTGTGCCACCAGAGCCCATATGTCCTTCTTGTTTGCAAGTGCCGTTCTGGTCATTTGCGTGGAGAAGACGACGGCAGCATTCTCCTGGAGGGTCTCTGTTAGCACGGTGAGTTCCTCACGGGAGAAGTGGACCTGCCGCTTGCGGTCGCACGCTTTCTTCGCTGCTTTTCCCATTTTACTTGGTTTCGCTAGGGTGGTTGACGGGTTGGGGTGTGTTTCAGGGTGGTAATTTTAGTGGTTGTGTGGTTTTAGTGTTTTTATAGGTGTACGGCGGGATGTTTCCCGTTCCGGGCCCATGTTTTAACTTCCGTTTCCGTATATTTCCGGTCACCGTACTTTACGGTAGGCGCACACTGCGGTGACCGCTGAGAGGGGTGGCGGTATTGCACCTAGGGCGCCGTACGGCGGCGGTGTGGGCCGTTTTGGGGTCATTTCCGCCATCGCGGACTTTGCACTTCCGCCGTGGCGTGGTGCTCGTGCCCGATGGGTCGGAATGGGCCGCACTTTGCTCCTTCGTGCAATGGCGGAAACGCTATTTACGCTGTGGCGCTCCGGTCAGTCGCTTTCCGCCAGGGTCGTAATGAGGGCCAATGACTTGAGGCTACGTCGAGGGCTATAAGTTGGGAAAGGGTCAATATCCCAGGGAGAAATTGACTGCTCCTGAGGTCTAGAAGGCTTTTAGCACACACTTGTAATGAAAATGTATCTGTGGTTGTAAAGTAGACAAACTTTACTAGTGAGTAAAATAAATACTTAAATCGGGTTAGCAAATTGCGTGTGCTTTTATTTTGTAATATTTAAAAAACAAGGGTGTCTCCATAAATTAAGCATTTTAAACGCATACCTACTTTGGCGCAAAAGATTTGACCATATGCATTAGGTGTAATGTAAAATGAAACTTTCTCCATAAGAAAGTAAAATGTAGTCACATGTTTTAACTTTCTCTTTTGTGTGGTAAAGAGGGAGTGTTTTGTTAAACAAAATCAGGCCTGGACATAACATTGATGTTTCCCTGTCTGCTTTTGAAGTGAAACAATTTAGAATGCAGTCAATATCAGTAGTTATTAACTGCACTCAGAACATTCGGATTGTCTGGGAGGATTGTGAGTTTTATTATTGCTAGCTACGAGCCAGGTACTACTGTGGGAAGGTGAGGACCATTCTGCAAGACGCTTTGCAAGAGGATGCATCTTTTTTGTGTTTGTATGTAATGAATATACCCAAGCAGGAGTGGCGTGCTGGTGTTCTGCAGATTTACGATACAATTCGTGTTTTATCCGAAAGGGGATTTATCTCTAGGGCCATATTACAAAAGCTTAGCATTGATGAAAGTGCAAATTCACTTACTTTCTAAAACATATTCTTTCAATTCATTTTTTCACCAGGGCAAATTACTAGAACTAGGGAAAACATTGCCCTGTCGTAAAATACATTAAATGAATGTATTTGCCAGACTAGGATTTATTTTGCCCTAGTGATTATTGCACCTGCACCACAGGAACATAGTTTCTGTACCAGCGCCCTTGGTGTGTTTTTTACCAGTGTTATGATATGATATGATACGATATGCCATTCATGACGCGCCTATACACAAGTGTTTCAAGGCGTGATGAGGCAAGGGAGGGGGAACAGAGGGAAGACAGACAGCGATTCTACTAGGACAGGTGACATTGAGATCGAGCAAGTGCAGGGGGTGGGGAAGGAGAAAAGTGTAGGGGCAAAGGGGAGAGGGCAGTGCAGTACAAAGGATAACTGTCAAATAAATAAAGACAATAAATAAAAGTGCGGCCAGCTGGTGACAAGTGCAAGGGTAAGAAGAAACATCAGGGGTCAAGTGGTAGTAGGGGCTGTAGGGATACAGAAACAGCCCCCAAGTGCAAGGGTTGCCAGGGAGCAGTGCAGGTGTGCAACTGGCGGGGAGGGGACCTGGGCCCGAGACCAGAGGGTAGCCAGGTAACCAGTGCAGTTTCAGATTATGCCACACCCTCTGCAGCGTTGCAAGAGAAGACTTTTCTGGATGGTTGGCTTATTTGATTGCACCGATGTTACTGCAAATCTTTACCCACGGGGCAGATCAAAAGGTGAGTGAATTAGCCGGTCACAGGAAGAAGGGGATTAGTAATTGGGCTGTAACAATTCAGAACAATGTTGAATTTGATGATTTTCTGTGGTTTTGACTGGTTGGTAGAGCAAAAAGGCTGAAATTGTGTGGGAAGCCAAGGACTTTGAAGACGTCACTGGTGGCTCAGAGGAAACAGATCAGAACAAGAGAAAGAGAGAGAAAGGCTTGGAGATGATGTCGCAGAGAAGGAAGCGGAGTTAATAGCTTGCACCTAAACAAATACCATAAATCAGACAGCCCTCCAGAGCTCCAACCAGTCCTTGCTTTTTACTGGCAATGTAAAATGTAGTAACAACGCCCTGGGTCTCATGAAGGGCATATTATGCAAAGTGTTGGTTGTGAACAAAATCCATGTACTGGGAGACATGTCTTCTTCCGCCTTTTACATTAATATCACCGAAAGCATGGCCAAACAGGGAGTACAATATTCTAGCTCTTAACTTTGCATTCATTTATAATTCCTTGGCGACCCCAAGCTGCTTGGCATCTGATTCCCAGTATGACTTCAAATGTGTGCAAAAGTAACTTCCAGGAACATGACTAACAGTGCATGACTTAGAACTATCGAGATGTGGTTACTGGGTTTGAAGCTCAAATTCAGAAGGTTTTGGGATGGGTCGTATTTTTTAGAGGAGAGGGTGTGCTAAGATGTGAAACCTCAAGTATTGATGAATGCAAACTGGAAACAAATATGTCTATCTACTGGTGTGATTCTAGGTGAGATGTAGTGAGGGCACCTCGGGTATGTGTATCCAGAACGGAGGAGTATCCCATGTGTTACACTAGTAACAATGTCTGCCCCAAGAGTAAGCCTGGGTGGAACTTTTCTGGAAGACAGTCTGTGACACGTTGATGTGGTATAGGTTGGTTTTGGATGGCATCAGTGTGTGCTGGGGAGGAGGGTGCTATCTTGTGTTCACTTCCACTGTGTGAGGGGCAATTCTATGTCTGCAGTGTAAGGCAGAGAGGGAACTGTGAGCAAGTTACACGCAAGAAGACATAGTTAAAAGTCATAACATGGAACACCAATGCCTAAAAAGGAATCACAAAGTATAAAACAGCACACAAAAGCATACCAAAGCATTAAACAAAAGCATGCTGGCATATATGTGGCACATCCATGAAGAAAATGTATTCCTACTGCGGCAATACTGGAATATAACTGGAAATATTCTTTGTATGTCTTACGAAACAGAAAGCAGATGTCACATAAGCTTTACCAAGAAAAAGGACTAAAACATGCGCATAACAGCATGGCATCTTCACACATGCACAAAACCCAGATAAGTATTCAGTATAAGCCTTGAGGTGAACGTGACATCACTGCAAATATGAGGACTATATTAAGCGTGAGAGTGGTGAGTGCTTCTTTAATGACTTCAGGATAGTAGCAAATGGTTATTTGTTTCAGAAATATCCTTGTGTCTTGATAAAGGGTGATGACCAAAAGATTGAAACAATGTATTTTTTAATTGAAAACGTAAGCAGAGGGAGTATGTCTGTATGGATCTAAAACTATTTTTCAAAAAGTCTATTGTTACATAAAAGCGTTTGTAACAAAGCAATAAAATCTATAATTGATATGGATAACCATTAAGCATTGTTATTATTTGTGCCAAAATGGGTGCTGTCCAAAAGAGATGAGCTCCTCGCTCAGGGACGTCATTTCACCAAAATGCCAGAGATAGCGGAAGTGACATCACACGGCCCTTGACCTCTGATGACATCACAGGAAGTGATGCCATTTGACCCCACCCTAAAGTTAAAGTGACAACTTGGGAAGCAAAGGAACACAACCTTTTACCCCTTGACAAAGCAGGAAGTGGCTTCACATAGCATTGTTTCTAAGTACACTATGAAAATATGGTTACAATATCACTGTAAAGTGATATACATTTCATAAAAGAATAGATCACCATATATATCATGAATATCAGCGTGTATAGGCCCATATTAACAAATTACTATGAATGCAAGCAGACATCCAAGGCCAAACAATAATGATGTGTTATTATATAGCACATGTAATGGCTGTCGTGGGCCCTCACTTAGGAGTAGCCTTGGAAGGTAGAGACTGCTGTGCCTGTGGTATAGTTGGACAAATGGAATCGGCTAGACATGTCTTAGCACAATGTGCTAGCTTGGGTCCTCTATATATGTGCATGCTGGGCAGATTCACTCACAATTACAAGGCAATTATTGCAGATTCTTTTTGGGATTACTGTCTGAACTCCGACACCATCACTATGCATCTGTTTTATTTAGGGTATGGTTGCACGTTAAAACCCTTCTACCTGATTAGGGTCATTGCGTTTGTCTCCCCTTGAATTTCTTTGGTCCTTTGTCCTGCCCTAAATAATACGCCGCCCGCTCGCATCTGATGGCAGTTAGGAGGTTGTGGTGCTATGGGTACATTTCCCTGTATCTCTATTTGTACCTAACCTGTGTTGTTTTGATCATTTACATTAATCTGATGATCTGCCTGATGAGTTCGGAATTGAATTGAAGTTATATGATTACTTGAACACTATGTATTATGTATCATAGGATCTTAAGACCCTTGACAAAAATCAGACTGAAAGGCCGTTAACCCACGAAATTAGAGGCCTACCATGGATGGTTTTGGCTCCACATATATCTAAACATTTGCAGCTACACTAAATTCCCCTGGGAAACATGAAATTAATAAAGTATTGTACTTTATGGTATTGTTCCTTGTATTGCATTGTACCATGCATTTCATATGTCTTATGTCTTATGTTATATGTATTATATGTGTTATATATTTTATGTGTTTTATTATGTGTAAAGTCCTAATTTGGGCTAAATCACAATACAATTATTATCATATAGCACTTACTTTTAAGCGCTTCATATAGAACAAATATACATACAATATCATCCAACCTGTGTTGGTACTCATTTATCAACCTCAGCAGGATGAAAGGCTGTGTCGACCTTGCCAGGAGTCGAACCTGCAGGTCACACACACATAGCAGCAGTGAGTGCTCAACCCACGGAGCTAATTTACAGGCTATAGCTATCCGAAAACCAGCCGCTCCAGAAACAAAGATCCACCTGCTGCTGGCCACAGGCCAGGAGCCCCAATTAATAAAAAAAAAGGTTTTATTTTTTTTCAGGGGTAGCAAGGGAGACCACAGGGGTAGCCAGGGAGACCTCAGGGGCGTAGGTGTGACCCCTAAATGATGTCCCAGCCCTTGCTCCAATTCTTTATTGGTCAGCATTCAAAGACAAAGGGCCTCATCACGACTTTGCCAGTAACCCTTAAATCCGGCGGTCGCGCTATTACCGCCAGATTTAAGGATCCGCCAAATCAGGGCTTCGGCGGATTTCGCCCCAGCTCTGAGCTGGGAGGAAATCTGCCGAAAATTCACGCTATTACCGCCGGCGGGAAATCCGCCGGCGGTATGATTGTGAAAATTCCCCATTGAGCCCAATTCGGAATGGGGCATTCCCGAATGGGCTCAATGGGGAATGGGGATTAACATTACCGCCAAACTCGTGATCTGGCGCTATTAGCGCCGGGGAGTTCGGCGGTAGGGCTAATACCGCCGGCGGTGTTAATGCCCAAGTCGTGATGAGGCCCAAAGACTGATACAGCAAGGGCTATATTTTACCAGATTAAAAAGTTAACTGTCATGCACACTTTTTAAAAATTTCATATACTGGGAAGAAACATCATTAAAATGTGTTTTTAAAGAAGCATAGTAGCAAATCTTAGGCTAGTCTGTTTTACAGTTGTATGCTGTCATAGTTGGGGCACAGGCAACATGGACATGTTTTTATAGTGGCAATACTGGCGTGAATTAGCGACACAATGGGCTTCATCACGAGTTGGGCGGTAACGTCGGCGCTAATAGCGCTGGCGCTATCTGCCCTACCGCCAAACCCACCGGCGCTATTAGCGCAGGATCACGTGTTTGGCGGATTTGGAAATCCCCATTCCCCATTGAGCCCATTCGGGAATGCCCCATTCCCCATTGGGCTCAATGGGGAAGTTTCACGCTCATACCGCCGCCGGATTTCCCGCCAACGGTATGTATGAGTGGGAATTTTCGGCGGATTTGCCCCCAGCTCAGAGAAATCCGCCGAAGCCCTGATTTGGTGGACCCTTAAATCCGGCGGTAACAGCGCTACCGCCAGATTTGAGGGTTACCGCCAAACTCGTGATGAGGCCCAATGAGTTTTAGAGTTCCCATTTAGCATACATTGTTGAGGGAGGCATGATAGTTTTCTTTGGAAATATTCAGCATTAATATGTGTTGCCTAGTGCTCCTGTCTAATGTTGATTACCTGGCATAATTTGGAATTATTGTATGTACCCCCTCACAGATTGTAAATTGTATCCTGTCTGAATCGGTGTAAGGGCACTGAATGTGACCACTTGGACCACAATTTGTATGCTCCTTCACTTAAAAAGTTCACCAGCTACCACCATGCACAGCAAAGTGCAAATAATTTGACAGTATGCATTCTGTCTGGGGTTCTGTGCAATAATCACACCTAATTGCAGGCCTGCCACAGTGGTGGGCTCTCCTGCATCTGCTCTGGTCTACAAATAAGATCACTGCTCAACGCTGAAAACTTATAACTATAATTCAACTAATGGTATCCTTAGTATAATAGACAGGAAACGTCACTCCGCTACAGGAATCAGGAGACAAATGAAAGCACAATGATATGGATCTGAAAAGAAAATGATGTGAAAAAAACAACACACAATCGCATTGCAAAGTAATCATGGTCTGTTTACTTACTACTGATAAATAGAGGAGTCCCTTATAGTTTGTGCACCTTTAAAAAAAAAACATCATTTTGCATATGGTTCTTATGGGAAAAGCAAATAAAGCACGCTTGATTCTTGCAGAATTTGGAGGCTTCCAATCAAAGGATGGAGAGTGCTATTTAGTTTCCTTTTTTTGATGTATAACGTTTTATTTTCAGAGATATAACATATTGAAAAAAACAACTAAGGGCCACATTTTCAAAACCTTTATGACGCAAATCAAGCTCCTTAGCCTCAAAACGCATTTTAACGTGATGAGTACATTGAAATGCCATCTTGCCCTACCTTTGCGCAACACGGTGCACATTGCATGACAGGGCCTTTCCTGGAATGAACCACTGGTGTTCCACTTTCATTTCTGTCCCTCAGAGATAGAAATGATGTTTTTCTTTCCGCACTTTTCACAGTGCCAGCAACCACTCATACACTAGTGTTGAACAAACACTCCAGACACTAATGTATGGAAGAGGGCTGGACAGAACACCTTTTGCATTAATGCTCAACCCCCCGAAATGAATAGGTCACCTTTGAGAATAAGGTTACTTAAACATTTCTGAAATCGATGCAAAAGAAAAAAAGAAATGCATTGAAAGAACCGTTGTCTCCATGTGTCCAGCGAGATCTTCAGTAGCCCATTATCAAGACATCTCGAAGTCGTTTCATTTTGGTGCCTCCTTCTAATACTCTGCCCAGTGAATCAATATGTCAACCAAGCCATATCAATGCCGTTTTGTCATGCTCTATTGCACCATTATCTGTATCCATTAAGTAGGAAAAATAATCCTAACACTGAAATCTAACACGAAATTAAACCGAAAAGAAAATCTAAATTACTGAGACCACCCGCCATCCACTTCTCTTCAAACGTCTGTTAAAAGAACATTTGTTTACATCATATGTGACCAGACACCTTGTACAACAATAACACCCAAGTAATGAGATCATGAACAACACACTTATCTCCCAATTATTGTATTTCTGTTCATTCTGTTCACAGGCCACTTGCATGTCCCCTATAGCTTAAACAAAGCGATAATTCAGTTCCCAAAAGCCATTAGCCCTCTATTAATGACACTTTTCCCTAAAGCTTATGCATTCAGCCACAAGCAGTTGGGATAAAATCCCTTGCCAATATGTAAGGGAAGGACCCTCCAGTTTACATAAATAATGTCCTATAATGACTATATAACACGTGGAAACCTGCAATACCCATATCAAATCCTGAAAACAATGTTCTTATTACAGGCTAGTTGTGACATAACTACTGACCTGTAGTAAGAAAATGGCATTGCTACTGCACTGAAATTTGCTGTTACACTTTAGTTGTGATGTCACAATACCTGCAGCTTGAGAAATCACAGAGCAGTTGTCACTATAGCACCTAAATAAAGCCCTGACAAGCTTTTCAGTTTAAAATGCACAGAAGTGTGGTAGCGTTGGCAGTCGAGTGGCAGCCAAGAAAAGTCTGCAGTGGTATCAGGACGTGTTACCCTTTTGCTACAGTGCTTTGGTGGTCGTTGTACCTTTAAGGCATAAGGAGGAGACACTTTTAAAATCCCAGGCGCAGCACAAAGAGTTGACACAGAAGTGCAGCAGTAAATGTTGTCAGTCGAATGGCAGTCAAGTGAATGGATGTGAAGTGACTTGGGTGAGCAACATTTTGCATGGTACTTAGCGTAAGAAAAATGCATTGGAAGTATGCATTGAGAAGCAAAACAGTGACGCCGTGTGACAGAGCGTTAAGGAAGGACATTGCAACTTTTGTTACAACTGGTGTTGATAACTCACAGGAGATGAGACCTCACCCTCCTCCCCCCTCCAGGCTGCCATGTCTTCCGCTCCGTTATTAGCAACTCTGGGGGTGTTTGTTCCTGACTCACAAGTATGTTTGACTCTGATGACATTGAAGAAACCAAGTTCGAGTAAAACTGAGGCAGCAGCAGAAATGACAGCGTAGTTTACAAAATCGGCGCTGCCGATGCTCGACAATAGGGAGAAGGATATCGGGCAAGACATTGAGACAGTTGACATTCCAGATGCAGCAATGCTTGTGTGCGCACAAGGTATGGATTTCTCGATTGTGGATCAATCGGCCTCATATTTCGGATGCTACCCTAAATTATGCTGTTCTCAATTTCATAAACTCGCCTTGGTGATCTGGAAGACCCAGAGGTGGAGCACAGGTGAAGCTGGATCAGCCCTTAGCTGCTGCACAGGAGCAATCCATAACGTTCAACCATGTGCTGTTGGAAACTAGCAAAACAAGGGAAGATCTCCAGTGTGTAACTAACACATTGAAGACATCTTTGTCTTTCTCTCCAGAGTTGTACCCATATTTGCCGGAGAAAGTAAATAGCAAACCTTCGCCATCTCTTTTAACATCTTTCTCATTGCATACGGCGGGCGACGACACAGCCTCCAGGTCTATCAACTGCCAATGCAATACCAACTCTTAATTTTGCTGTAATATCACTGGTAAAGTTTTATGAATCACTTCATAGGAAATTAATGATAATGTGTCATTATTAACAACACTGAACATGAAAACCTCATTTATTGAGGGGTGTCTAACTGCTCTTAAACCAAAGATAAATGTTGTGGACGTGACCCGGAGGGAATAGTGTTCATACGCTTAGGGAGGAAGCAAAACTGGTTTATACTACACAACCAGCTGACTTGCGACAAGTTGATGGAGAGAGTCATGGTTAGCGAGACTGAACAACCCTCTACACAGGACCCCTGATTGAGGTCATAGACACGTCGATTGAGCAGTTATCAATGCCAGAAATAACTCTTCCAGCTTCGACAGCAAGATCCATTGAAGCTGTAGGTAATGGGTGGGTACATGTTTTTAAAAGAATTCCAGCGCAAAAGGGCAAAACAGAGAGGGAAAAAGGGGCTACACTCTAAAAAGTCTCAGAATCAGAAAGCCCCAAGGAAGGTGCAAAACAAGGGTTCTCGTAAATTTTGTGAGCTTTAACAACTCCAGTCCATCAACGAAAGGTTCCTCTCCCTGGAATTCAATTGATGGCCAGCAAACTGGTATGGGAAAGTGGGTGCAAGAAAACCAACCAACAGAGGATGTCTTGTCTTTATCCCTCAATAGATCTAAGGAACTGGCTGACATTTTATTCATTTATCAACTGATTCCAGAGAAGATTTGTTGAGTCAGAAAAGTCACAACCATTATTGGTGGAACATCACTCTGTTGAATGGCCCGAAAGTGGAAATAGTAATAAAACTGTGCCTCAAGTAATTAGGGTCCAACTGACAATCTAGAACCCCACTTCATTTCTTTAGAACAAAAAGAATGCATCTAATAAAGGGTGCAGCAGGCTCCTCAAAGTTCTTAGCAAGACCAATATAGATGCCTGCTTTTAGAACGCATTCCTATTTCAAAGAACATAATGATCTTAAATGTAACAAACATGTTACATCTGTTTGACTTTGTTCCATCTCTTAGATCTATACAGTCAAGAGATATTGACCAGGTCAAATCTTGTAATAATAAACAACTAGATAGGGGGCCTCATTATGAGGTTGGCGGTCCGGTAATAACGGAGCCGCTAAGGCAAACCCAGCATCCATTACTGGTCGGTAGTATTACATCCCTAGACGCGGGTCCTACCGGCATCAACAAGGATCCGCTGTGGCCATGCACCACCGTACCGGCAACTGGGCAAGCGCGCGGGTGCCGTGCCCGTAATACCGGCATCCCGCAATGAAGAGGACATCACGAGTCGCACGGACATGTACATACCTGCATCGAGATGCAGGTAAGAAGGGCCATCATGATGCCAGCAATACCGGAATCACGGCTCACCCGTTAACAGCAATCTGCTGTGTAACCAACTGCCACAGGTGCACACAATCAGCACAGGTGGAGGCAATGGAGTCAGGCCCAGCACAAAAGGAGCACACCCACACACCACACCCCTTCCCAAACCAAAATGATACCACTTGCACTTGCCATACTGGGGCTGGAGGACATGCCTGCACTGCTACTCCTTGAGCAGGCAGTACAACAGGCAACACAGAGGAGACGCAGGAGGAGGAGGGTGAGACCGGCCCGCAAATCCCACCAGTGCAGGCAGTTGTTCCCCGCAGACAGCCATCAATTCCATGTATAAGGGCCAATCCATTTGACTTAAACCCAGCACAGATCCACACCCTGTACCGCCTGGACAGGGAAACCATCACCAACATAGTGGTATTAATACAGGAAGACTTGGTCAGCCTGATCAACATCCGCACAGCCATCCCCCCTCTGCTGAAAGTGGCATCTGTGCTCCACTTCCTGGCCACAGGGACTTACCAACACACAGTGGGCCAAATGCATGGCATGTTGGAATCATGCTTCTCTGTTGTGCTAAACCAAGTGCCGGATGCACTACTAAAGCACGCAAGGGCCTATATATCCATACCACGGACGTCACAGGAGGCGAATGCCACCAAAATAGCATTCCATGCACTGGCAGGCATGCCCAATGTAATTGGTGCCCTCGACTGCACCCACGTAGAGTTGGTAGTCCCACATGCCGTGGAGGTGGTGTACCGCAATCGGAAGCTATACCACTCCATCAATGTGCAGATGGTGTGTGATGCCAGCCAAATAATAACACATTGCTGTGCCAGATACCCAGGGTCCACGCATGATGCCATGGTGCTGCGGAACTCCTCACTACCCCGCTACATGGAAGGAGACGTCGTACAAAGTGGCTGGCTGTTGGGTGAGTCTGCCCTCTGGGCCATGGGAGGAAAGGTATGGGGAGCTACATGCATATGCAAGGGGAATGCCCTCTGGGCCATGGGAGGAGAGGTATGGGGGACTACATGCATATGCAAGGGGAATGCCCTCTGGGCCATGGGAGGAGAGGTATGGGGGGGCTACATGCATATGCAAGGGGAATGCCCTCTGGGCCATGGGAGGAGAGGGATGGGGTGGGGGCCTAAAAGCATCTTGAGTTATCCCCTGCCACACAGCCCTTACATGTGCATACATAATGGACCTATACAATGCATCGGGGGGCCTGGTGGTTTAAATGTCTAGGTCCTAAGTCATGTATGTCACCCAAGGCTTGCACCATGGATTGGCAAGTACTGTACAGGGCTGATAGTCATGTGGATGTGGCTGCCATCGACGGGATAGTGCATGTGAACTTGAAAGATGTACAGGCCAAGCACATATGGCAACTGAGCAGTATCCTTCCACATACCCCCTTCTGCTCCCATGCAGGTGATGCTGGCTATCCTCTGAAGGCGTGGATACTCGCTACTGTCAGGAATCCACAGAACAGGCACGAAGAGGACTTCAATCGTGCACATACACGCACGCGTGTGGTCATTGAGCAGACCTTTGGCCTGTTGAAGGCAAGGTTTCGCTGCCTCAGCAGGTCGGGTGGGGCACTCATATACGGGCCTGAGAAGGTGGGCAAGATCATCATGGTATGTGCAATGCTGCATAACATGTGCATCCTGCGGAATGTACCCCTGCCACCTGACATGGAGCTGCCACCACCTGGTGAAGTAGGAGAGGAAGGAGTAGATGTTGGACATAGGTCAGGATTCGATACACTTGAGGGTTATGCAGTGTGCCAATCGGTCATAGACCAATCATTCTGATGTACTGATGCAGAGGGTGCTGTTACGCTCACCTGGTATCCACAGGGACGCCACCCAGTCCTGGTTGAATGATTTGCACTCTCGAACCCTCTCCCGGTCCCTTGGTAAGGCCTCTGGTTAAAGATGGGTCTTAATATAGTAAAAGGTGGATTCTGCATCCTGCTCCTCGTGGCAGGGGCGCGTAGATGTGGGGGGCGAGCAGCGACCAAGTTACTTCACTGGTGCAAGCCCCACTGTGGGAATCCAGGCCTGCTGCGACTCCGTAGGTTTGCTGCTTTACAGTCTTTATATGCAGTTCTTATTCTTATTCTTAGTTCGAATAATAATGTCTTGCTTTTTTCCTTTTAGGTAGGGAAAGGTATTTTGGTGTTGTCATGCAGTTTGAAGATGAGCATGGGCTGGTAGGCGAAAGCGCACGGTGCGCTGTGGGATGATTCAATCCACGCATCCAGGCCCTACAACATCATTGTTCATTACTGACATGGGAAACATCATATCGTCCGCCGGAAAGCATGCGGCTGGCCAGAAATCACCAATAATGCACAGTGAAAACCTGACGGATAGGCCACCATCCACTTTTGCCTCTGTCAGTGTTAATACAGGAGATCATTGCCAGACCCTATCCTTTGGCTGCACACAGAGCAAAACCATTGCAAAGGAATATAGTGCTGGTCAAAATCCATTTTAATTGATGTCAAAAATTGCCAAAATCATGGCTCACAGAACCACTAAAAAGGTCCCACCTCATTGTCAAGCGTGGGGCGGCGCGTATCGACAGCCAGTGTCTGCCGCCGGGGACCGCGAGCCAGCACAGCCCGCTGCGCGGACGAGGGAGACTCACCACAGCATACCGCTGGAGACGCCACTGGAAGACGGGGAACCTGGGAGAATACAGTACGTACCTGGGGTGGAAGCAGTGTAGCAACGGAGCGGACTGCGGCTCCAGCCATAATACGTTCACAGCGGCACTATCTACAGGATTGTTCTTCCCCCGAGCCCAGTGCACGGCGCACCCGTAATGCGGAGCGGGTGCCTAATAACTATAAATTACCGTCTCATCCGCCGCTACCTTGTCAATGCTGCAGGCGGTAGAATCAGTCTCTCAACCAACGAAACTGAGCAGGCGTGGGGACATACCCCAGTCCGAACATTGCCCACACCAACAGCCCGTCAATAGAAGCAAAGAGGGGGAGAAGAGATGAGCATAAAACTGCCCTGGTTAGCCAGGCAAAACAACCCTGGGTAGCCCGCAAAGAACACTGACACTGAGTGACCGTCCTGTGAAGCTGCCAAACACCGCCTGGGATCATCTGTACCCTGGCGCAATTGTGCGAACTAATCAAGCGTGTGCGGCCACAACGCACCTCACTAAACTACTGCAGTGGCCTTGGGACGCATCGCAGAGAATGGGGAAAGATAAAGCTAAGAAACTCCCGACACAGAGCAGAATGGAGCAATATACAATCCCTTCGACACAGGTCCCTGACTACCATCCGGTCACCCTGGAAGAAGGGCAACCGGACAACGCAATCTCTCTGAGGGACATCATGACCGCCATTGCGGATTCCCACACGTCATTGGAGCAGAAAATGGATGGGATAAGCCTTGACGTGTCCCTCCTCAGACACGATCTCCAGAAGCTGGCGGCACGTACTGGCGAAGTCGAACGGCGCATCTCGACTACAGAAGATGGAGTACGTGACATGCAACACCAGCTCAGAAGCGTCACTTCGAAAACGCAAACTGCTGGAAAGCCGAGTTGAAGACGGTGAGGGCCGCTCAAGGCGCAATAACGTGCGCATAATTGGCATACCTGAGAAAGCTGAAGGAGCCTGCATGGAGCTTTTCCTTGAACAATGGCTAACAGACCTATATGACCTGAGCTCCTTCTCCAAGTTTTTCTCTATAGAACGAGCACATAGAGTACCCACAGGTAGATCAACACCAGGGGCGCCACCACGCACAGTAATTGCGAGATTCTTAAATTACAGGAACTGAGACGCCCTACTTCAACTGGCACGGACCAAAGGCCTGATCACCTTTAACGGCTCAAGGATCGCCTTCTTTCCGGACTACACGAGAGAGGTGCAGAAAGCGAGGCAGTCTTTCCACCAACTTAAAAAGCACCTACAAACATTGGGGGTCAAATATGGCCTACTTTTCCCAGCACATCTTAAGATTTACCACAAAGGCACATCAATCCATTTCAGTGACCCGAAGGAAGCATGGCACTGGGCGGAACAACATACAGAGGGGGACTGGCCAACTCCCCGAGCCAGCAGGGGAAGAAACAACAGACCGCCCCCCGACCAACAACATGCACCCCGACTGCCCCCGGAACAAGACCTACCAAAAGACAACGATGGATGACCCCTGACACCATTCCTGGCGACGCCCAGCAGTATACCAGTGAGTACACAATGCACTACCCTAACATAATCCACAAAGCGTACCTGCTGACACGAATCAATACACTTCCTAAAATTGCGGCCGCGAGGACGACTCACAGCCACACGTTAGAGGGGCCCCTCCCCAAGAGACACATCAGAGAGTAGTCCCAGCGGTGCTAACCCTTGATCGCACACCGCCAGGGACTAGCATACGTACACAAGTTGAGTTTATTGCATGTAAGGTGTCCAGTTGACACCCGTGGTTTTCTAGGTTCGGGCGCCCGATGCTTCTAGTTGGGAGGAGTATAGGGTGGGGGGTAACGGGTTTGTTAAGTTTAATTACACACGGGACACGTCAGACACGAAACATATCAGGACCAATCAGTACGATCACAATTTATGGGCACAAGCTCGCGAGACGCGATGCATCGTCATCAGCAGCACACATATCCACTTCCATAAGCAGACATGGCATCACATAACAACACTGCTAATGCTCTCAGAACACTCCGGCTCATGACGTGGAATGTCAATGGCCTCGGCAACGCAATCAAACGGCGCCTGGTTAGGCAATTCCTTAATAGACGGGTACCAGACATAGTGCTTCTGACTGAGACCCATCTTGCGGGCACGGAATGCACCCTGTTCAAACGCACAAACTACAAGCTGACACTCCACTCAGGCTTTACAATGGGATCAAGGGGAGTCATGGTCCTGATACACAAAAACCTCCCTTTCCAACTTACCACAGTGTGCCTGGACACTGGCGGCAGATACATATATGTGGCGGGCACGCTGTGGGATCAATCCATTGCACTGTTAGCCATCTACGCACCACCAACCCAACTAGACCAACTGCTCACAGATATTGCCCAGCTGATCACAAACGACACTTCCAACCTGTTGGTTCTGGGTGGAGACTTCAACGAAGTCATGAACGTAACTTTAGACTGCTCACACTTACGCAACAGGAACCCCAACGCAACTACCCGACTCGCCACATTCACCAATGCACTGGGTCTATGCGACACATGGAGAGAACTCCACCCAGACACTAGGGAATACTCTTTCCATTCAGGGGCACATGCCTCCCTATCTAGGCTGGACTATTTTTTCGTCCCGGCCTCTGATTTACACAAGGTACAGGAAACAGACCTGCTTCCTAGGGGCATATCTGACTACTCCCCGCTTGAACTAAAAATCACAACATCCAGGCCGATTCCCCCGCCGAGCTGGCGACTAAATAACTACTACTTGGGGGACCCCGAGCTAGTGGATAAACTCCAGGAGAGCACAAACACATACTTTGAGCTTAATACACAGTCTGCTTCAAACCCTGAGACACTGTGGGAGGCCTACCAGTCAGTGCTAAGGGGCGAGCTAATATCATGGATGACTGCCAAAAAAAGAAAGCATCTTAGCAAAATACTTGAAGCAGAACAGCAAGTGAAGCAGCAGAGGAAAAGCACATACGCGAAGACACCCCGGACACAAATCGCACCCTGCTTCGAGCACAAAAGAAGCTCCAAAATACAGCAATGGATAATGCAAGGCATGCACATACTGCGATGCGAGCAAGAATCTATGAAACGGGAGACAAAGCTGGGAAGATGCTGGCATGGCTGGAAAGGAAAGAGCAAGGGCGTAGCCATGTCTGGCGGCTGGAGACAGGAGAGCAAAACACTTGTGTAACAGACCAGGACATAACACAAGGCTTTGCAGAGTATTACGCAGAACTCTATGGGGCACCCAGGACTCGAATGGATGCCTCGATCATGGAGGAAATAGTCATCCCTACCTTAAATGCGGCGCAGCAGGAACTACTGGAGAGAGACGTCACGGAGGACGAGATTCTAAGCGCCATATCCAGCCTCCAAACCGGCAAATCCCCAGGTCCCAATGGCTTCCCGATCGAGCTATGGCGGAAGGTGGGGACCAATGTGATCGCTCCACACCTGTTACGGATGTACCAGTATGACCTACGTGAAGCAACGATAATAGCGATACCCAAACCGGACAAACCCCCCGAAACCTACAGTTCATACAGGCCTATCTCACTTATCAACAGCGAAACAAAGATACTGGCCAAAATACTAGCAGACCGCCTCCAACAGGTCATTCCCTCTCTGATACACCCGGACCAGTGTGGCTTCATGCCACAGAGATCAACACGCATGAACCTTTACAGAATATATTCAGCCCTGGAAAGAGCCCACAGCATACAAGGCCCCTTGGCCTTACTTGCAATTGACTTTGAAAAGGCCTTCGACCCAGTGAGATGGGAGGCTATCTGGGTCATAATGCACCGTATGGGTTTCGGCGAGAACTTTATGAGCTGGGTACGCCTACTATACAACTGTCCAACCACCAGAACCAGGATCAATGGATGGCAATCAGATCCCTTTGGGCTGGGGAGAGGAACAAGGCAGGGCTGCCCACTGTCAGCCATGATCTTTGCGATCGCAATAGAACCCCTGGCAATTCTCCTGAGAAACACACCTACCTGGGAAGGCTTCCGCTGGTCAGCAACCTGGGAGGACAGAGTATCGCTCTATGCTGATGACCTGCTCATCTACCTGAAGGACCCAGCCAATTCCTGCTCCAGAGTTACGAGCATACTGGAGCAATATGGGGTATTCAGCGGCCTACGAGTGAACTGGGCCAAATCCATCCTATTCCCCATAGGGGGTGTGCCTGCAACCAGTGCAATGAACGGCCCCTACCAGATCGAAATGGAGGTGTTCAAATATCTTGGGATACGCATCACGCAGCAACTTGCAGACTATACATCCCTGAACCTTGCCCCACTCGTAACAAGATTCGCAGAAGATACCCGCAACTGGATCTCATTGCCATTGATATTGTTGGGTAGAGCTGCACTATTCAAAATGATTGCCCTCCCCAAATTCTTGTACATCCTGCAAAATGCCCCTCTATATATCCCGCAGCAAGAATTCCATGAGCTCGACTGCATCCTCAGAAAGCTGCTATGGGGAGGGGCGCACCCGCGGATCGCTCTCTCCACGCTCCGAAGGTCCATATGGGAAGGAGGGATTGGACTACCCAGGCTGCAATCATACTACTGGGCCGGCCAGCTGACGGTGGTCAATGACATGTTGCATGGAGATGGGAAACTTCCGCACATCAAAGCAATTAACCCCCACAACACAACAGCATCATTAGAACATCTCTACGGAAGCCTGGGTCGCCCACCGAAACCAGATATGGCGACACACATTGTGAGAATATGGAAAGAGATACACCGACACCTAGGATGGGACTGGCCCAACCCCTGTGGAACAATTGCCATCTTCCTGAAATACAAAAGCTACCTAGATGGCCCGAATGGGTCCAACGAGGAATCACCACCGTTGGGGCTGTGCTGCGGGAGGACAAACTTGTACCATTTGAAACATTGCAAGAGGAATTCTCCCTCCCAGCCACAGAAAGATACCACCACATGCAATTGCAACATGCGTGGAGCACCCACCAACAGAATATACGGAACATACCGGAAAGCTCCCCCCTTGAGTGCAATATGGTATCGGACCAGGTGGAACGGAAAGTCACCTCCACCATGTACAATGTGATTACATCCTTTGCGACACCAGAACTGACCAGCCTGAAGACCAAATGGGAACGGGACGTGGGACCGCTCCAGCCGGAAGACTGGGTGGAGGACCTTATGTACCCGCGTGAGGTAACCATTTCTTCAAGACTCAGACTGGTCCAACTAAAGATCCTGCACCGCGTCTACTACCCAAGAGTCGCCCTTTTCCGCTGGGGGAAGACGACAGACGCACGCTGCCTGCGCTGGAAGCGTGAGGAAGGCACATTCTTCCATATCCTATGGGAATGCAATAATATCCAACAACTCTGGCAGAAATGCTGTGACAAACTATCCAGCGTTATAGGCAAGACAATAGAAAGATGCCCAAAACATCTCCTTCTGGGGATCTCCAATGTAACCGACCTGTCCCGGTATGAAAAGATACTCTGCTCCACTGCAACGGCCGTGCTCAGGCGGAACATAGCACAACTGTGGGGCGCAGAACGCACTCCGGACTACGACCAATGGGTCATGGATGTAGACATCTGCGCTGACATGGAACATCGGGTATATGCTGCAAGGGGCTGCCCGCAAAAAGCGAACAAAATATGGAGCCGCTGGGAAGACGCCAGCTAGAAGGCAGGTGGGACACGGCAGACGCTAAGAATGGACAGGATCGCATGATGCCGAATGAAGCGAGCCAGGAATGTACTGATCGTGCCACGAGTAACTCCTGTTTTGGCAAAGTCTGACGGACCACTAGACGGCAGTCCCAGTTACCAAGGGTTTTTTCTCTTTTCTTTCTTCTCTTTTGTTGTTTTTAGTTTTTTACCTGCTTCTCTCTCCTTTCCTTACCCCCTCCTGAAAATGTTGATTGTATGATTGCTCCCTTGCTCCCAGCCCTGATACACAGAGAGATGCACGTACTGTTAAGTTGTTTTCCTATGTTTCAAATCAATGAAGTCTTTGATCAAAAAAAAAAAAAAGGTCCCACCTCCTTGTTGGGGGGTCAACATCATTCTCCCTCAAGAATGTACATGAATCTGAGGTCCACAGAAGTGCACCTATATTTGAACGAAGTATTATTTGAGGACTGCTTACTGGTAAGGCAGTTGTCAAAAATGGCTGCAATACCAGTGCTTGACACTAACCGGCGCTAGTGACCTAAATTCTGACAGGAGACCTGTGTTTCAGAAGCTAAACAGCATCCTAAGTTAGCTGAGACTTCAAAAGGCTTGCTGGTCAATGAGAATTCTTAACACTTACTCTTCCCAGGCCCTACACCAACAGCACAGGATATCACAGGGTCTTGTTGATTAAAAGGGGAGGAGAGTTTCCCTGCAGCCTGGAGGAAAGAGACAATGGATGCCTTCAGCTGAATAGAATATGCTAATTTTGGGTATAAACTGTCAACACTGCTCTGGGGAAGGCAAAACACATGATCTCTGAGTCAAGCCAAGTTCCCGCGGGCGGGGGCAAACAAATGGGTGTACTGAATTGAGAGCAAATGTATGTTTTATTAAATTGCTTATAAAATATTATATCAAGCTGACAGAAATGTACAATTTGGGGATTCTTAATATGAAAAATTCACTCACCGTTGAAGACGAAGTTGGACGTTGTGGGATATTCTGAGGCAAAACCCTGGATTTATTGATATTGTAGACACTGTGTTTATGCTAGGACAATGCAAACTTACAGTAATATGCACAGAGAGGGGGTGTACCTCGTTGAAGATTTGATGAAAAACCAATATGGCAAAACCCACTAAAAGCGCAAAATGTTGTTGTTTCTGAACCCAAGCTCGTAGAAACATGTGCCTTGAACTGAACTGTACCTTAAGCAATCTGTGATGTGTACATGTAATTTCAACAACTTGTGTATCTGGGAAATATGTGTTTTGGGTAAATTGATGTTCTATAAGAAAGGGGAGTGTTCTTTCCTTAAAGCCATAAAAACGATACCTGATGACACAGGATGACTCACTACTCCATTCTTCAGTCAGAGGACAGTAAATCCTTTAACCTATCAGAACCCTTAGTGGGTTGGGCATAGAAAGTCAGCCTTCCCACCCACTTTCAAGAGACATAAAAAGAACCACTGAAAGCCAGAGAAGGACTGCTCTTTCCACTTTCTTGTGCAGCACTTTGCCGGACCAGACAATATTTAGAAGGACCAGATCCAGAACTCAGACTCCAGATAGACTCCAGAACTTGAAGCAGAGAGGCCTGAACCAAAAGCTGAATCCTTCTCAGCAGGTCTCAGAATCCAGCAACCTAACTAAACTATTCAACAGGGCAAGCTGTTTGATTTTGGCCCAGAACCCATGCCAGAACCGAGATCCAGAGAAAGCAGAGCTGTATCCAGAACCGTTAGGTCCAGTTCAAGAGGCCGACCAGACCAGACCGCTGTGCAGTGCCGATAGCAGACCCAGACCAGACGCTGTGAGCAGAACCAGTGGCAGAGACCGTCCCGTGGCGAGAGTGCAGTCCAAGGTCCCTTCCGGTCCAAAAACTAGGAGTGAGTATCCAGCCAGATCTGTACAGAACCAATCTCTTAGTTTAAAATAATCTTATCCCATCCATTTCAACCTGTCCCGAACTGCATAGAAATCGTGTGTCCATTCTGTGATTTCCAACCTGTCAAAGTGAAATTGTAATTCTGAAATCTTGACTTCATTCTGAAAACCTACCTCCACAAAAACATCCGTATCTTTTGAACCGTATGTCCTAGAAGAGAGATCTAACTTTAATTTTAAAGCTAAGAACCTAAGCTTTCGAACTAACCTAATACGGCTCCTTATAGTTCTTCCATAATCGCAATCGACTCAATCGGAAAAAGTGCTGCGAATTGCAAACTGGCTTAATATCACCATTTGTAAAAACAGCTGCTTCTTGCTTTCCACTGCTGACATTTGTTTTCACTCTGATAATCATTCCTGAACCATTGCTAGTGTTGACCTGATCTAATTCAAAGTAGCTATCACCTACCCTGAATCTCCTATAGGAAATTAAAATAATTTTTAGCATATTTTTCACTTCATTGCAAATCACATGTAAAAGTATTTTTGACTGTTTAAAAGCATACCGGTTGCTCTAAGCTTGCTAGGGGGGAACTGAACTGCTTTTGATTGTATTCCTGAAAACCTGTGTGCCCTCATTTCCATCTCTTCATATTGCATAGGGGGGGGAGTGAGTTGTCTTAAAAAAAAGTTATCATCTTATCTATTGTTGAAACCATATCAGTTTATTTCTGTGCTGCGTTCTTTACATCATTGCTTTTCATTGAAACCATACAAAGTATTCTCTGCTACCTTATCCTTTCTATACCAACTCCTAAGTAATTAAAGAAGTGTGCTACTATAATATTATCCATTGTTGATCACTGTCATATTCATACGAGTGCTATCAAATATTAATTTATTCATAAAAGTGTGATATATATATATATATATATTGTTTAATTTTTCAAATAAATCTTTTACTTTGCAAAACAAACCTACTTCTTGGCTCAGTGAAGTAAGGGGGATTCAAAGAGAGGGGCGTTATATAAGGGTTCATCATCCAGATTTATGAACTTGTCATAAAAATATATAAGGGCTTCCATTGGGCATCCCAGACTAGGCATTGACGTAGTTGGAGTGCTGAATTGAAGTCACTTACAAAGTGGGGGCTCGTAACGGGACATCTGGATTAGAACTACCACTTGTGCAGCTTAATACAGTGTGCTAACTGACAGGATACATAAACCCTGTTGGATCACCACGCTGTGTTATGCTGTAAAAGCACTCCTCAAAGGAACGCTCAAAGGAAATGGTCTGTTTTGCAAAATAAAATACTAACTTCTGTAAGTCAGGAAGGAAATCAATTTCCAGAATGACGACACTAGTAGACATCAAAATAGCCAGGGAGCACCTCTTACATAAGCTATTTGTGAGAGGCGAATGGAAGGAACAGGATCAGACAGTGTGGTTGCAGGCAATCACACCCCAGATCACTGCAACAGGGTCAGATATATGGAGAGATCAGGGTCCCTTACATGAGGCCCTGAGTGAACTACACATGGCCCCTAAAGCCAAAGATGAGCACGACAAGATTGCCAGGATAGCTGCATATTTATATTTATATATTTGAGCCATACAGGACAAATGTGCTGAAGGCCAGGATCTGGCAAATAGGCAACTGATGGCATTAGAGAAGGCCCAATCTGACCTGGACTCTTCTGAGCAGAGGCTGCACAGGAGCCAGGAGTCAGAAAATGATAGTAGACAGTATCTCATGAAAATAAAAGAGGATATGGGTATCCTGCAACAGGAAAAGGCAGACCAGGATACCAGATTCCTGGCCTTGCAGAAGGAGTACCAAGAAGGTTTGGACTCCCTACTGCAGAGCCAGAAAAAGCTGGAGAAAAAGATAGATTTCAACAGGGCATGCACAAAGCAGGTAGCAACCCTGCAAAGCCAATTGGATAGAGAAAAAGAGGAGAGGAAAAAATTGATTTTGAAAGACCTGGATACCCAGGCCGAGTTTGATGAAGAGCGCCAGAAAGCTGGTGCCCTTCAAAGGCAGAGGGTCGACCTGGCGGCACAGATGCAGACTCTTACTCAGGAAAGGGATACCTTAGGCTAGGAAGTCTGCCATTTATAAAAGAAAATGGAAGAAAATCACCTGGCCCTCCAGGGACTGGGTGACCTCCAAAAACAGCATCAGAACTTGTTAGAGCACACCAGGAGGGTGGAAGATGCTCTGGCAAGAAAGGAGCAGGCCAGTAGGGACGGTACCCAGGAGGTAACCCTCCTGCAGCAAAGACTGGCCCAGTACTCCAAGACTAACCAAGAAGCACAGATAGAGAATGAGGCTCTCTGCCAGCACAATGATAGGCTCCAGTAACAGGTAGCCATGCAGGAGAGACTGATAGAGTCTTGTAAGGCATTGATTGAGGAACTGAAAGCAGAGGCTCTGGCGTGGCAACAGAGAGCAGGGGCTGACAGAGATGAGGTTTGTTGGGAAAGGGAAACACCTGAGCATAACCTCAGGAGCCCTAGTACCAGAGGCCTTCATCTCTCCCAGTCCTTGGACTCTGCCACCCCCATATCCCATGGTGCACATGAGCCCAGGGGCACGGGGATGGCAGATTACTATCCAGCCAAAAGTATGGGGCTCATAGGCGAGTACTTCCCAGGAATGGATGGGCGGGCATCCAGGTATGGGCACCCAGGTACAGCGCAATTTAGTGGGGAACCCCGGGAAAGTAGGCCCTCTAAGGGCATTCTGAAAACCTCTGCCCAGTTAGGTCAGTGGGGGGGGGGTACCCATCAAATCCAAGCAGCAAGGAGGAATCTGAAGACTCCTCTGCGTGTCCCAGGACACAAGAGACTAGGTCCCCACATTCTGCCAGCCATTCCCAGGCTCGCAGAATTCGGGAAAACCTGGAAGATCAGACGGGCACCTCTGGGAGCAGTGCTTCTGAGTCAGAGGATGAATGGACCAGGGTTACCCGAACCAAGAAGGCCAATAAGGTGAAAAGGGCCTTGCTTAAGGACCCCTTAAAACAAATTAAGGCATTAAGCAGTGTCATCACGCCTTATCACAAGAACGCCAAGTATTCTGTGTGGGAACACTTGGAGCTCTTTGAGCAAATGATGGAGACTTTCCATTAGAAAGACAGCAGTAGCTGCATGCAGTACGTCAAAAGGACATTCTCCCCAGAATACTCCAGTTTCTTTGCGGGGCTGATGGACCAAAACCATTCAAGATGGTCCACATATAGGGCGGCCATCTTGAAACATTTTTCTGTTCACCGGAACCCCCAAGAGGCTCGCAAGGCAGCCTATAATTTGCAATGTGGGGAGGATCAGGCCCCACAAGAATTTGTGCAGGAGTTGAAGCGTGCCTTTGCGCAGAGTACCAAAAGGGTGCACACGGACAGCAAAGAATTTGTTAACACTTTTTTCCATGCCTTGCCCAAATACATCATGACCCAGCTAGTGAGAGATTTTCATGAGAAAAGGTCGCTAGACTGGGTCATTGAACAGGCCACCCGAATCTATGAGGAGCAGAAGCCCATAGAAAATAAAAGTAATGCGCAGAAAAGCCCCAAACTGACTAGCACCCCTGCTGCTGCCAAGGTGGCAGAGGTAAAGGTTGCCCCCGTTTTAGATTTGGAGATGGGGGGGGCCTAAAAACTTGCCTGCACAGAATAATTCCAAGCCAAGAAGGCCCTCGGGCCAGTCACAGACAGGGAGTCAAGGCGGTAGTCCCACAAATGGGGTCCCTCACTCCCCTGTCTATGTAAGTCCCCAATACAAGGGAAACCCACCCATCCTGGGTTATGTGTGGACTCCTCCAGCCCAAGGAGGGGGATCCAGCCAAGCACCTAACCCAGGGAACTTCCCTCCTAACTTCCCACAGGAGGGCAGAAATTCCCCAAATCCAGGGCAGAACTTTTTCCCCAGGTATCCACCCAACTTCCAACCCCAAAATCATCCATCCTTCTTTGCCCACTTCCCTGAGCCCAGACCACCTAATCAGGGAGAGGGGAGGCCAAGGGTGGAGGGGTACCCAAATCTTCCCAACCCGGGGTACTACCAGAGAAGGGATAGCTTCCCTTCCCGGGATCAGCCCAGGCGAGAAAACAGAACCCTGTATCAGCCTGAGCAGGTTTCACAGTTAGAGTGCAAGATCCAAAATATGGCACAGGAGCTGGGTCGGGTGCTGAGGGCTTAGCAGAACCCCCAGATGAGCATACCGGTGGAGAATGCCACAAACTCTGTGCCTGGTGCTCCAGAACAATGACGGGGGAACCCACCGGTTCCCAGGGAGGTGGCACAAGGGGAAGGGGGGTGTAAAGCCTCGGAGGAAGCTTCCTTCCCCACTTGTGAACAGCCCCTGGAAACCCAGGAACCGGAAACAAAATCTCCTACCCCTGAAAGTCTGCCACTCAAGGAGCAGAGAGGAGGAAGGAGAAACAAAGGACCCAAACTGACTCACTTTGAGGAGGAGGTACAGATCTTCCAATTTGAGGGAGAGGGATCCTCAGAGGGTCCTGGGAAAAGGATCTTCTCCTTCAGAGGCGGGGGAACTCCTCCCAAGGAAAAATGGGTCCCAAGGGATTCACAGACAGACTGGGTAGATGTGGGGACTGAGCTAGAGCCACCCATCATCTCATCCCAGAACCAACAGCATCAAAATCACCTGGTTCAAACCCATTCTGGTGACTGCCTCTGAAAAGGGGGGGGGCGGCCCAGAACCGGAACCAGGGGAAACCAAAATGTTTCCCATTGCTGGGTGCCAACTTTTTCTTTCAGATTCCCAAGTCTCTCCACAGAATTCTGCCCAAATCTCTTCTTCTCTTCTCTTTGCATGCCCAAAACCATAAAATTGGCCCACCAGTTGTCCAAAAATGTGCATTATCTGTCCCCCCTTGAGGAGAAGGAGGGAAGATACTATGCCCCGGTACAAGTAGAGGGGAAGGGTACAATTTTGGCACTGGTGGACACTGGATCCCAAGCTACCCTTCTGTCCAAAAGAGTCTTTGACAAACTTAATGCAGGGAGGGGGGAGAATTACCAAATTCCTCTTACCTCTCTCCCTGGACAACTTCAGAGCTTTGACAGGAAGGAAATTCCCGTCGAGAGGACTGCGGATTTGTACATTAAAATTGGGCGACACAAGGTGAAACACCCGGTCATAGTAGTGACTCCAGAGGGCACCCCTGGTTTACTAGGGAATGACCTCCTGAGAAGGTTGTCACCCCTAATAGATTGTGTAAACAAGGTCCTCTGGACCCAGACTAGCCGACCAATACAATTAAAACAGAGTGTCAACCATGTTAGTTTAAACGGCACATGCCACATGATTGAAAAAAAATCTGACCAAGTAGAATTTCACTTCCAGAACAACCAAATTCCAGACGTGACAGTAATAGCAATAGGATAACCGACTGGTGATGGGGGGTCCTCTCTATTTCTGAAAATCAACCTTCCTTCCAGTTTAAGGTGGTATTCCACACTGGAAGGAAACACTCTGAAATTCTTTACTAATACACAATCAGACATTCCCACTCCAATAGTCCAGAAAGATGTGAAATCAGCTCAGAGCCTGGCTGATATTCAGCAAATTGGAGAGCAGTTGTTCATCCCTGTTCAGTTAAATGATGGAAAGGACTCTGTTCTCGCCCGAGTGTGTGTGAACAACGGTAAGAGCTTCATCAGCGAAGCCATGTTCTGCCAACTCCCAAAAGATCCAGTCATTCCCACATTCAAACTGATAGACAAATGGGAAATGGATCGGGAAACACCCAATTCCAAACATCTCCTGCCAAGCAGGTGTCTGCTCAAAATCTCCATTGGCAACAAGAGCATAGTCCATAATTGTTGGGTCGTGCGAGACGTCACTGCCACCTTTTACTTAGGCAGTGACATTCTCAATCGCTTTGCCATTAGTTTGGACCTAATAAATTTCAAAGCTTGGTCCCGGTTAGCGGATAATCCCATTGATGATTCAGAAAAAGCATTTAGGTCAGCTCAATTGCTACCTTAAGCAGTTGAAATTCAGATTAAAGAGCAAGTCACCATCCCAGAAAGGACCCGACAATTCTCCCTGGAAGTGAAAGTTAAAAGAGGACAAAAATTGAAAAACCCTGATGGTTATATTCATCTAAATGCTTCTCTCCAACAGCAAGGGTTGGGGTTGAACCCAACACTGTTAGTCAATCTAGAACATGACACCATTCCAATAGAGGTGGATAACAGACACTTAAAGCGTATTACTCTAGCCGCAGTATCCATTATTGGAATGGTGGTTGATGACCGACATTTTTCCATTGATTTAGGAAATGAACTGTTAGGACCAATCCCCAAGGACTGTTTTGACAGTGACAGTGATGACAACACAACACCAGACAGGATCTTTACCCGGCATGGGGGGAACTTCCTGGTGTACACTTCCTGCCCTTATGATAAGGAAGATGTGACTTGTGACTTCAGAGGGGATGAGGTGATTTTCCAGGACCATGAGGGCTGCCTTTCCCACCTGAAGCCTCCGGTCCAAATCAGCACTCTGACCAGGGACTTCTCCACCCAGCTGGAGGAGGCCGCTGAGATAGCAAAACCAGAAGTCTTTCCAGGCGTCAGGCAGATGGTTGAAGAGAGAGTCAACCTAGCTGATGCCTGTGTGACTCTGGAGCAGAAGCAAAAGTTGAAACAAGTTTTCTTGGATTTCCAAGATCTCTTTGCGGTGGACTCATATGACTGTGGTCGCACTGACATTCACACAACAATTCCCACGGACCCTGGCATGACTCCAGTGTTTGTGAAGCAATATCGCTTGCCTCTCGCATCCATGGAGTCCCTTACTGAAATAATTAATAACTTTGAGTCCCGGGGGATAATCTGTCCAGTTCACAGCACCGGTGCTGGGAATATTGAAGCCAAACGGCCAGTGGAGACTCTGTGCCGACCTTAGGGAGCTCAACAAACGGGTCCATACTTCCCGATAGCCTCTGCAACATTGCATAACATTGACCAAGGGCTGGCCCAGATCCAGGGGTCACAAGTATTCACTGCAATAGACCTGAACAATGGATACTGGACTGTGCCTGTCAGTAGGGAGGACCGATACAAACTGGCTTTTACCTTTGGGGGCCAGCAGTACACATGGACCCGGACTCCCTTCGGAGACCTCAACTCCGGCAATGCATTCAACATTTTCCTACACAAGGCCATGCCCGATCTGGGTGCGAGGGGTAACCTGGCTTATGTAGATGATGTCCTCATCAAAGGTTCATCTGTGGAGGAACACATAGCGGAGATCCATTATGTTCTGACACAGTTGAGGGCCGCCGGAGCAAAACTTTCGTTTCAGAAAGCACAGTGGTGTAGAACCCGTGTCAATTTCTTGGGGCATGAGATTACTCCTCAGGGTCTCTGTCTCCAGGAAAAGAAAGTGGAAGCACTTCAGAAACTGAAAGACCCCACAACTCTACGGGAACTAAGGAGCCTCCTTGGACTGACTAATTACAGCAGAAAGTTCATTGAGGGCTACGCAGAGATCACCAGACGCCTGATTCATCTCTTGAAGGGGGGGGGTCAAGTGGGAATGGGGTCCAGAACAATCTGAAGCAGTAAGACAGCTCAAAAGAAGCCTCTCACAAGCGCCTTGCCTAGCTTACCCTGTCAGAAACAAGGAGTTTTTCTGTAAGAGGATTCAATTCAGCACTACAGCCAAGTCAACGCCTAGTCTAGAATACTGAATGAAAACCCTTATTGATATATCTTTATGTCCAGTTCATGCGTTCTGGATGACTACCCCTATATAACACCCCTCTCTTGGAATCCTCCTGACCCCACTGAGCCAAGAAGTAGTTCTGTTTTGCAAGTTAAAAGGTTTAATTGATAATTTAAACAATAGATATATATATCACACTTTAGAATAAATTAATAATTGAATAGCACACTTAATCTGATATGATAAAGATTAACAACGGAGAATCTGGCACTAGCACACCTCTTTATAATCGCTAAGGAGTTGACATGAAATGGATAAGGTAGCACACTGGTAAGTAGGGACAGAAGAATAATGTGATAGAGAATGCTTTATAGAGTTCAAATGGATGCAATGTTGAATGAAAGGCAGTACAGAAAATACTCAATATGATTTCAACAAAACAATGTAATCACTTTTCTCTGGCAATCCACTCCCCCCCTTTATGCAATGCAAGGAAATGGAAGGAAGCACACAGTTCTCAGAAATGCAATCAAATGTGATTCAGTTCACCCCAGCAAGCTTGGACTACAGAAGTTTAAAACACAGGCCCAAAATGCTTTTATATGTGCTGGCAATGAAGTGAAAAATATGCTAAAATGCTTTTAATTCCCTCTAGAGGTTTAGGGTGAGTGGTATATGCTTTGAATAAGTTCAGGATCACTTTAGCAATGCTCTATAATGGTTGTCAGGTTGCAAACGAATTTTGGCAACGGAAGGCAAGCAGCAGCAGATTTTTACACGTGGAGAAATTGGCAAATCGCGGTAAAATTCGCGAGTGCGCCGGGCGCGATTACAGAGGAACTACAAGGACTATCACTATCGTTTTGGGGTCCTAGGACAGCCTAGGATCTCAGAATCCAGATGAAAGTTACTGCAAGTCTCTAAGACAAACGGTCGCGGAGATATGAGCGATTTCGTAAAGGTCATTTTTCAGATTTGAAATTTTAAAGTTCAAAGTGACAAGTGACAGTTTTGCAAAATGACAAGGTACAACTTCTAGGAGACAGTTCTGGTTAGATTAAAATAGATTGAATTATATTACTTTAACTAAGAGATTGGTTCTGCACAGTTCTACTATGTACTCACAATATATTTAGAAATATGCCTCGCCACGGATCTGGTCAGGTTTTGGACTGGACTCCGGTTCAGCTCTCTGGTTCTGCTAACAGCGGTCTGGGTCAGCTCTGCTCTGCCTCTGGTCTGGTCTGGGTCTCTGAAGGTGGATAGATTGAAGTCTCTAGGTTGGCTCTCTGAAGGTTGATGGAGGTAAAGTATGGATTTTTCCGGCAGAGCGTCCCGCAGCAGATGGAAATGAATGTCCCTATCAGTCCTGTCTGTCTGCTTTTATCTGTTTTTAAAATGGGTGTGTGTGCAGCATCACTAGACCCTACCCCTCTCCACTTGCCATTGGCCCAATTCTCCCCTCTCCCATGATTGGGGAAGGAACTGTGAGTCAGAGCGATGTCATTTCATGGCTTGCAGAGAGGACACTCCCCTGTCAAATTGCACATAATCTATATTTGATAAAAAAAAGACATATTTGCACAGGTACACATTTGTTTAAAATTACATGCACCCCTCACATATCACAGGAGGTATCCCCTGTTCAAACTCTGCTCTTCCTGGGGGCTTGCATTCAGAAATGGCACATATTTCACTTTTTAACTGATTTTGCAATATCGGACATTAACCCAAATTTACACACATGTGCGCAAGGAGTATGGGCATTAATTGATGAAGTGTCAGATTTTTAACATGCATACATTTAGAGTAATATCCTCTTTTCCGCTAAAACCCCCCTGAACATACCACCGGTTCTAAAAACCTCATTTATAAAATTTTCACATGTCCGCTCTATGAATGATCCATCTTTTTAGAGTTATGTTCTGGCCCCAAAGGGGTGTGGTTTCCCCCCAGCACAAGGTTGAATTTCTGGTTTTTCCAGTTCTGCCAAGCCAGCTTGCTCTCACAGGCAGTGCCCCTCCCCTTTCCTTCCAGGAGGAAGCTCCATTTACGACTCCTGCCAATAAAACATTTGCCTGAGTCAGGACAGGGCTTTGTTCAGAGCTCCTGTATTCTGTGGGGCTCCCCTTAATTCAATTATCAGAGAGATGGCATATCCTTAGTGTGGCCAGCAAAAGGCAGATAGGCCTGGGAATACAGCTGTGACTCAAGTTTCACTCCTGATGGGGGGTAGTTGCCAGGCAAAATTGGAATCTCTTTAAGCCAGTTTTTAGCTACATGTCATTTCTGTTCCCCAGTTTTCTGCATTCAAATACAACTAACAATTTTACATATGCAGCTAGAATGCTGATTCTAAGTTTAAAACTATGACATTTAAACAATTGCAACCTATGTGACACTCAGAAATAGGTCACTCATTTCTTTTAAACATTTAGATTTTTAGTGTCTTTCAGTCCACATTTACTTAAACTGCTGAAATCCACAGCTCAGCCAGTCTTGTTATAAACATTGTTTTGGGCTCTTCATCTTCCCAGATTTAGTATGCACACAAAATTTCCTTCTGCCAAATGTCTGCTGGTGTTCAGTGAACATTTTGCATATGTGCAATGTTTAAAATGGGCATTTGAAGCTTGCATTCAGGGAAACCAGGGTGGTTTTTGAAGCGCTGTTTTGAGCTAACCGGCGCTACTGTTTTTCCTTTGGCAACCCATTTTGGTGTGCGCACAACTGTGCAGCTCTCCTGGATTCTGGGATAAAATGATGGGCGGCGACAGCGCATCCCCATCTTTACCCACTCCAATGATTTATTTTTGTTCTGGGGAAAGGTATTTTGGTGTTGTCATGCAGTTTGAAGATGAGCATGGGCTGGTAGGCGAAAGCGCACGGTGCGCTGTGGGATGATTCAATCCACGCATCCAGGCCCTACAACATCATTGTTCATTACTGACATGGGAAACATCATATCGTCCGCCGGAAAGCATGCGGCTGGCCAGAAATCACCAATAATGCACAGTGAAAACCTGACGGATAGGCCACCATCCACTTTTGCCTCTGTCAGTGTTAATACAGGAGATCATTGCCAGACCCTATCCTTTGGCTGCACACAGAGCAAAACCATTGCAAAGGAATATAGTGCTGGTCAAAATCCATTTTAATTGATGTCAAAAATTGCCAAAATCATGGCTCACAGAACCACTAAAAAGGTCCCACCTCATTGTCAAGCGTGGGGCGGCGCGTATCGACAGCCAGTGTCTGCCGCCGGGGACCGCGAGCCAGCACAGCCCGCTGCGCGGACGAGGGAGACTCACCACAGCATACCGCTGGAGACGCCACTGGAAGACGGGGAACCTGGGAGAATACAGTACGTACCTGGGGTGGAAGCAGTGTAGCAACGGAGCGGACTGCGGCTCCAGCCATAATACGTTCACAGCGGCACTATCTACAGGATTGTTCTTCCCCCGAGCCCAGTGCACGGCGCACCCGTAATGCGGAGCGGGTGCCTAATAACTATAAATTACCGTCTCATCCGCCGCTACCTTGTCAATGCTGCAGGCGGTAGAATCAGTCTCTCAACCAACGAAACTGAGCAGGCGTGGGGACATACCCCAGTCCGAACATTGCCCACACCAACAGCCCGTCAATAGAAGCAAAGAGGGGGAGAAGAGATGAGCATAAAACTGCCCTGGTTAGCCAGGCAAAACAACCCTGGGTAGCCCGCAAAGAACACTGACACTGAGTGACCGTCCTGTGAAGCTGCCAAACACCGCCTGGGATCATCTGTACCCTGGCGCAATTGTGCGAACTAATCAAGCGTGTGCGGCCACAACGCACCTCACTAAACTACTGCAGTGGCCTTGGGACGCATCGCAGAGAATGGGGAAAGATAAAGCTAAGAAACTCCCGACACAGAGCAGAATGGAGCAATATACAATCCCTTCGACACAGGTCCCTGACTACCATCCGGTCACCCTGGAAGAAGGGCAACCGGACAACGCAATCTCTCTGAGGGACATCATGACCGCCATTGCGGATTCCCACACGTCATTGGAGCAGAAAATGGATGGGATAAGCCTTGACGTGTCCCTCCTCAGACACGATCTCCAGAAGCTGGCGGCACGTACTGGCGAAGTCGAACGGCGCATCTCGACTACAGAAGATGGAGTACGTGACATGCAACACCAGCTCAGAAGCGTCACTTCGAAACGCAAACTGCTGGAAAGCCGAGTTGAAGACGGTGAGGGCCGCTCAAGGCGCAATAACGTGCGCATAATTGGCATACCTGAGAAAGCTGAAGGAGCCTGCATGGAGCTTTTCCTTGAACAATGGCTAACAGACCTATATGACCTGAGCTCCTTCTCCAAGTTTTTCTCTATAGAACGAGCACATAGAGTACCCACAGGTAGATCAACACCAGGGGCGCCACCACGCACAGTAATTGCGAGATTCTTAAATTACAGGAACTGAGACGCCCTACTTCAACTGGCACGGACCAAAGGCCTGATCACCTTTAACGGCTCAAGGATCGCCTTCTTTCCGGACTACACGAGAGAGGTGCAGAAAGCGAGGCAGTCTTTCCACCAACTTAAAAAGCACCTACAAACATTGGGGGTCAAATATGGCCTACTTTTCCCAGCACATCTTAAGATTTACCACAAAGGCACATCAATCCATTTCAGTGACCCGAAGGAAGCATGGCACTGGGCGGAACAACATACAGAGGGGGACTGGCCAACTCCCCGAGCCAGCAGGGGAAGAAACAACAGACCGCCCCCCGACCAACAACATGCACCCCGACTGCCCCCGGAACAAGACCTACCAAAAGACAACGATGGATGACCCCTGACACCATTCCTGGCGACGCCCAGCAGTATACCAGTGAGTACACAATGCACTACCCTAACATAATCCACAAAGCGTACCTGCTGACACGAATCAATACACTTCCTAAAATTGCGGCCGCGAGGACGACTCACAGCCACACGTTAGAGGGGCCCCTCCCCAAGAGACACATCAGAGAGTAGTCCCAGCGGTGCTAACCCTTGATCGCACACCGCCAGGGACTAGCATACGTACACAAGTTGAGTTTATTGCATGTAAGGTGTCCAGTTGACACCCGTGGTTTTCTAGGTTCGGGCGACCGATGCTTCTAGTTGGGAGGAGTATAGGGTGGGGGGTAACGGGTTTGTTAAGTTTAATTACACACGGGACACGTCAGACACGAAACATATCAGGACCAATCAGTACGATCACAATTTATGGGCACAAGCTCGCGAGACGCGATGCATCGTCATCAGCAGCACACATATCCACTTCCATAAGCAGACATGGCATCACATAACAACACTGCTAATGCTCTCAGAACACTCCGGCTCATGACGTGGAATGTCAATGGCCTCGGCAACGCAATCAAACGGCGCCTGGTTAGGCAATTCCTTAATAGACGGGTACCAGACATAGTGCTTCTGACTGAGACCCATCTTGCGGGCACGGAATGCACCCTGTTCAAACGCACAAACTACAAGCTGACACTCCACTCAGGCTTTACAATGGGATCAAGGGGAGTCATGGTCCTGATACACAAAAACCTCCCTTTCCAACTTACCACAGTGTGCCTGGACACTGGCGGCAGATACATATATGTGGCGGGCACGCTGTGGGATCAATCCATTGCACTGTTAGCCATCTACGCACCACCAACCCAACTAGACCAACTGCTCACAGATATTGCCCAGCTGATCACAAACGACACTTCCAACCTGTTGGTTCTGGGTGGAGACTTCAACGAAGTCATGAACGTAACTTTAGACTGCTCACACTTACGCAACAGGAACCCCAACGCAACTACCCGACTCGCCACATTCACCAATGCACTGGGTCTATGCGACACATGGAGAGAACTCCACCCAGACACTAGGGAATACTCTTTCCATTCAGGGGCACATGCCTCCCTATCTAGGCTGGACTATTTTTTCGTCCCGGCCTCTGATTTACACAAGGTACAGGAAACAGACCTGCTTCCTAGGGGCATATCTGACTACTCCCCGCTTGAACTAAAAATCACAACATCCAGGCCGATTCCCCCGCCGAGCTGGCGACTAAATAACTACTACTTGGGGGACCCCGAGCTAGTGGATAAACTCCAGGAGAGCACAAACACATACTTTGAGCTTAATACACAGTCTGCTTCAAACCCTGAGACACTGTGGGAGGCCTACAAGTCAGTGCTAAGGGGCGAGCTAATATCATGGATGACTGCCAAAAAAAGAAAGCATCTTAGCAAAATACTTGAAGCAGAACAGCAAGTGAAGCAGCAGAGGAAAAGCACATACGCGAAGACACCCCGGACACAAATCGCACCCTGCTTCGAGCACAAAAGAAGCTCCAAAATACAGCAATGGATAATGCAAGGCATGCACATACTGCGATGCGAGCAAGAATCTATGAAACGGGAGACAAAGCTGGGAAGATGCTGGCATGGCTGGAAAGGAAAGAGCAAGGGCGTAGCCATGTCTGGCGGCTGGAGACAGGAGAGCAAAACACTTGTGTAACAGACCAGGACATAACACAAGGCTTTGCAGAGTATTACGCAGAACTCTATGGGGCACCCAGGACTCGAATGGATGCCTCGATCATGGAGGAAATAGTCATCCCTACCTTAAATGCGGCGCAGCAGGAACTACTGGAGAGAGACGTCACGGAGGACGAGATTCTAAGCGCCATATCCAGCCTCCAAACCGGCAAATCCCCAGGTCCCAATGGCTTCCCGATCGAGCTATGGCGGAAGGTGGGGACCAATGTGATCGCTCCACACCTGTTACGGATGTACCAGTATGACCTACGTGAAGCAACGATAATAGCGATACCCAAACCGGACAAACCCCCCGAAACCTACAGTTCATACAGGCCTATCTCACTTATCAACAGCGAAACAAAGATACTGGCCAAAATACTAGCAGACCGCCTCCAACAGGTCATTCCCTCTCTGATACACCCGGACCAGTGTGGCTTCATGCCACAGAGATCAACACGCATGAACCTTTACAGAATATATTCAGCCCTGGAAAGAGCCCACAGCATACAAGGCCCCTTGGCCTTACTTGCAATTGACTTTGAAAAGGCCTTCGACCCAGTGAGATGGGAGGCTATCTGGGTCATAATGCACCGTATGGGTTTCGGCGAGAACTTTATGAGCTGGGTACGCCTACTATACAACTGTCCAACCACCAGAACCAGGATCAATGGATGGCAATCAGATCCCTTTGGGCTGGGGAGAGGAACAAGGCAGGGCTGCCCACTGTCAGCCATGATCTTTGCGATCGCAATAGAACCCCTGGCAATTCTCCTGAGAAACACACCTACCTGGGAAGGCTTCCGCTGGTCAGCAACCTGGGAGGACAGAGTATCGCTCTATGCTGATGACCTGCTCATCTACCTGAAGGACCCAGCCAATTCCTGCTCCAGAGTTACGAGCATACTGGAGCAATATGGGGTATTCAGCGGCCTACGAGTGAACTGGGCCAAATCCATCCTATTCCCCATAGGGGGTGTGCCTGCAACCAGTGCAATGAACGGCCCCTACCAGATCGAAATGGAGGTGTTCAAATATCTTGGGATACGCATCACGCAGCAACTTGCAGACTATACATCCCTGAACCTTGCCCCACTCGTAACAAGATTCGCAGAAGATACCCGCAACTGGATCTCATTGCCATTGATATTGTTGGGTAGAGCTGCACTATTCAAAATGATTGCCCTCCCCAAATTCTTGTACATCCTGCAAAATGCCCCTCTATATATCCCGCAGCAAGAATTCCATGAGCTCGACTGCATCCTCAGAAAGCTGCTATGGGGAGGGGCGCACCCGCGGATCGCTCTCTCCACGCTCCGAAGGTCCATATGGGAAGGAGGGATTGGACTACCCAGGCTGCAATCATACTACTGGGCCGGCCAGCTGACGGTGGTCAATGACATGTTGCATGGAGATGGGAAACTTCCGCACATCAAAGCAATTAACCCCCACAACACAACAGCATCATTAGAACATCTCTACGGAAGCCTGGGTCGCCCACCGAAACCAGATATGGCGACACACATTGTGAGAATATGGAAAGAGATACACCGACACCTAGGATGGGACTGGCCCAACCCCTGTGGAACAATTGCCATCTTCCTGAAATACAAAAGCTACCTAGATGGCCCGAATGGGTCCAACGAGGAATCACCACCGTTGGGGCTGTGCTGCGGGAGGACAAACTTGTACCATTTGAAACATTGCAAGAGGAATTCTCCCTCCCAGCCACAGAAAGATACCACCACATGCAATTGCAACATGCGTGGAGCACCCACCAACAGAATATACGGAACATACCGGAAAGCTCCCCCCTTGAGTGCAATATGGTATCGGACCAGGTGGAACGGAAAGTCACCTCCACCATGTACAATGTGATTACATCCTTTGCGACACCAGAACTGACCAGCCTGAAGACCAAATGGGAACGGGACGTGGGACCGCTCCAGCCGGAAGACTGGGTGGAGGACCTTATGTACCCGCGTGAGGTAACCATTTCTTCAAGACTCAGACTGGTCCAACTAAAGATCCTGCACCGCGTCTACTACCCAAGAGTCGCCCTTTTCCGCTGGGGGAAGACGACAGACGCACGCTGCCTGCGCTGGAAGCGTGAGGAAGGCACATTCTTCCATATCCTATGGGAATGCAATAATATCCAACAACTCTGGCAGAAATGCTGTGACAAACTATCCAGCGTTATAGGCAAGACAATAGAAAGATGCCCAAAACATCTCCTTCTGGGGATCTCCAATGTAACCGACCTGTCCCGGTATGAAAAGATACTCTGCTCCACTGCAACGGCCGTGCTCAGGCGGAACATAGCACAACTGTGGGGCGCAGAACGCACTCCGGACTACGACCAATGGGTCATGGATGTAGACATCTGCGCTGACATGGAACATCGGGTATATGCTGCAAGGGGCTGCCCGCAAAAAGCGAACAAAATATGGAGCCGCTGGGAAGACGCCAGCTAGAAGGCAGGTGGGACACGGCAGACGCTAAGAATGGACAGGATCGCATGATGCCGAATGAAGCGAGCCAGGAATGTACTGATCGTGCCACGAGTAACTCCTGTTTTGGCAAAGTCTGACGGACCACTAGACGGCAGTCCCAGTTACCAAGGGTTTTTTCTCTTTTCTTTCTTCTCTTTTGTTGTTTTTAGTTTTTTACCTGCTTCTCTCTCCTTTCCTTACCCCCTCCTGAAAATGTTGATTGTATGATTGCTCCCTTGCTCCCAGCCCTGATACACAGAGAGATGCACGTACTGTTAAGTTGTTTTCCTATGTTTCAAATCAATGAAGTCTTTGATCAAAAAAAAAAAAAAGGTCCCACCTCCTTGTTGGGGGGTCAACATCATTCTCCCTCAAGAATGTACATGAATCTGAGGTCCACAGAAGTGCACCTATATTTGAACGAAGTATAATTTGAGGACTGCTTACTGGTAAGGCAGTTGTCAAAAATGGCTGCGATACCAGTGCTTGACACTAACCGGCGCTAGTGACCTAAATTCTGACAGGAGACCTGTGTTTCAGAAGCTAAACAGCATCCTAAGTTAGCTGAGACTTCAAAAGGCTTGCTGGTCAATGAGAATTCTTAACACTTACTCTTCCCAGGCCCTACACCAACAGCACAGGATATCACAGGGTCTTGTTGATTAAAAGGGGAGGAGAGTTTCCCTGCAGCCTGGAGGAAAGAGACAATGGATGCCTTCAGCTGAATAGAATATGCTAATTTCGGGTATAAACTGTCAACACTGCTCTGGGGAAGGCAAAACACATGATCTCTGAGTCAAGCCAAGTTCCCGCGGGCGGGGGCAAACAAATGGGTGTACTGAATTGAGAGCAAATGTATGTTTTATTAAATTGCTTATAAAATATTATATCAAGCTGACAGAAATGTACAATTTGGGGATTCTTAATATGAAAAATTCACTCACCGTTGAAGACGAAGTTGGACGTTGTGGGATATTCTGAGGCAAAACCCTGGATTTATTGATATTGTAGACACTGTGTTTATGCTAGGACAATGCAAACTTACAGTAATATGCACAGAGAGGGGGTGTACCTCGTTGAAGATTTGATGAAAAACCAATATGGCAAAACCCACTAAAAGCGCAAAATGTTGTTGTTTCTGAACCCAAGCTCGTAGAAACATGTGCCTTGAACTGAACTGTACCTTAAGCAATCTGTGATGTGTACATGTAATTTCAACAACTTGTGTATCTGGGAAATATGTGTTTTGGGTAAATTGATGTTCTATAAGAAAGGGGAGTGTTCTTTCCTTAAAGCCATAAAAACGATACCTGATGACACAGGATGACTCACTACTCCATTCTTCAGTCAGAGGACAGTAAATCCTTTAACCTATCAGAACCCTTAGTGGGTTGGGCATAGAAAGTCAGCCTTCCCACCCACTTTCAAGAGACATAAAAAGAACCACTGAAAGCCAGAGAAGGACTGCTCTTTCCACTTTCTTGTGCAGCACTTTGCCGGACCAGACAATATTTAGAAGGACCAGATCCAGAACTCAGACTCCAGATAGACTCCAGAACTTGAAGCAGAGAGGCCTGAACCAAAAGCTGAATCCTTCTCAGCAGGTCTCAGAATCCAGCAACCTAACTAAACTATTCAACAGGGCAAGCTGTTTGATTTTGGCCCAGAACCCATGCCAGAACCGAGATCCAGAGAAAGCAGAGCTGTATCCAGAACCGTTAGGTCCAGTTCAAGAGGCCGACCAGACCAGACCGCTGTGCAGTGCCGATAGCAGACCCAGACCAGACGCTGTGAGCAGAACCAGTGGCAGAGACCGTCCCGTGGCGAGAGTGCAGTCCAAGGTCCCTTCCGGTCCAAAAACTAGGAGTGAGTATCCAGCCAGATCTGTACAGAACCAATCTCTTAGTTTAAAATAATCTTATCCCATCCATTTCAACCTGTCCCGAACTGCATAGAAATCGTGTGTCCATTCTGTGATTTCCAACCTGTCAAAGTGAAATTGTAATTCTGAAATCTTGACTTCATTCTGAAAACCTACCTCCACAAAAACATCCGTATCTTTTGAACCGTATGTCCTAGAAGAGAGATCTAACTTTAATTTTAAAGCTAAGAACCTAAGCTTTCGAACTAACCTAATACGGCTCCTTATAGTTCTTCCATAATCGCAATCGACTCAATCGGAAAAAGTGCTGCGAATTGCAAACTGGCTTAATATCACCATTTGTAAAAACAGCTGCTTCTTGCTTTCCACTGCTGACATTTGTTTTCACTCTGATAAACATTCCTGAACCATTGCTAGTGTTGACCTGATCTAATTCAAAGTAGCTATCACCTACCCTGAATCTCCTATAGGAAATTAAAATAATTTTTAGCATATTTTTCACTTCATTGCAAATCACATGTAAAAGTATTTTTGACTGTTTAAAAGCATACCGGTTGCTCTAAGCTTGCTAGGGGGGAACTGAACTGCTTTTGATTGTATTCCTGAAAACCTGTGTGCCCTCATTTCCATCTCTTCATATTGCATAGGGGGGGGAGTGAGTTGTCTTAAAAAAAAGTTATCATCTTATCTATTGTTGAAACCATATCAGTTTATTTCTGTGCTGCGTTCTTTACATCATTGCTTTTCATTGAAACCATACAAAGTATTCTCTGCTACCTTATCCTTTCTATACCAACTCCTAAGTAATTAAAGAAGTGTGCTACTATAATATTATCCATTGTTGATCACTGTCATATTCATACGAGTGCTATCAAATATTAATTTATTCATAAAAGTGTGATATATATATATATATATTGTTTAATTTTTCAAATAAATCTTTTACTTTGCAAAACAAACCTACTTCTTGGCTCAGTGAGGTAAGGGGGATTCAAAGAGAGGGGCGTTATATAAGGGTTCATCATCCAGATTTATGAACTTGTCATAAAAATATATAAGGGCTTCCATTGGGCATCCCAGACTAGGCATTGACGTAGTTGGAGTGCTGAATTGAAGTCACTTACAAAGTGGGGGCTCGTAACGGGACATCTGGATTAGAACTACCACTTGTGCAGCTTAATACAGTGTGCTAACTGACAGGATACATAAACCCTGTTGGATCACCACGCTGTGTTATGCTGTAAAAGCACTCCTCAAAGGAACGCTCAAAGGAAATGGTCTGTTTTGCAAAATAAAATACTAACTTCTGTAAGTCAGGAAGGAAATCAATTTCCAGAATGACGACACTAGTAGACATCAAAATAGCCAGGGAGCACCTCTTACATAAGCTATTTGTGAGAGGCGAATGGAAGGAACAGGATCAGACAGTGTGGTTGCAGGCAATCACACCCCAGATCACTGCAACAGGGTCAGATATATGGAGAGATCAGGGTCCCTTACATGAGGCCCTGAGTGAACTACACATGGCCCCTAAAGCCAAAGATGAGCACGACAAGATTGCCAGGATAGCTGCATATTTATATTTATATATTTGAGCCATACAGGACAAATGTGCTGAAGGCCAGGATCTGGCAAATAGGCAACTGATGGCATTAGAGAAGGCCCAATCTGACCTGGACTCTTCTGAGCAGAGGCTGCACAGGAGCCAGGAGTCAGAAAATGATAGTAGACAGTATCTCATGAAAATAAAAGAGGATATGGGTATCCTGCAACAGGAAAAGGCAGACCAGGATACCAGATTCCTGGCCTTGCAGAAGGAGTACCAAGAAGGTTTGGACTCCCTACTGCAGAGCCAGAAAAAGCTGGAGAAAAAGATAGATTTCAACAGGGCATGCACAAAGCAGGTAGCAACCCTGCAAAGCCAATTGGATAGAGAAAAAGAGGAGAGGAAAAAATTGATTTTGAAAGACCTGGATACCCAGGCCGAGTTTGATGAAGAGCGCCAGAAAGCTGGTGCCCTTCAAAGGCAGAGGGTCGACCTGGCGGCACAGATGCAGACTCTTACTCAGGAAAGGGATACCTTGGGCTAGGAAGTCTGCCATTTATAAAAGAAAATGGAAGAAAATCACCTGGCCCTCCAGGGACTGGGTGACCTCCAAAAACAGCATCAGAACTTGTTAGAGCACACCAGGAGGGTGGAAGATGCTCTGGCAAGAAAGGAGCAGGCCAGTAGGGACGGTACCCAGGAGGTAACCCTCCTGCAGCAAAGACTGGCCCAGTACTCCAAGACTAACCAAGAAGCACAGATAGAGAATGAGGCTCTCTGCCAGCACAATGATAGGCTCCAGTAACAGGTAGCCATGCAGGAGAGACTGATAGAGTCTTGTAAGGCATTGATTGAGGAACTGAAAGCAGAGGCTCTGGCGTGGCAACAGAGAGCAGGGGCTGACAGAGATGAGGTTTGTTGGGAAAGGGAAACACCTGAGCATAACCTCAGGAGCCCTAGTACCAGAGGCCTTCATCTCTCCCAGTCCTTGGACTCTGCCACCCCCATGTCCCATGGTGCACATGAGCCCAGGGGCACGGGGATGGCAGATTACTATCCAGCCAAAAGTATGGGGCTCATAGGCGAGTACTTCCCAGGAATGGATGGGCGGGCATCCAGGTATGGGCACCCAGGTACAGCGCAATTTAGTGGGGAACCCCGGGAAAGTAGGCCCTCTAAGGGCATTCTGAAAACCTCTGCCCAGTTAGGTCAGTGGGGGGGGGTACCCATCAAATCCAAGCAGCAAGGAGGAATCTGAAGACTCCTCTGCGTGTCCCAGGACACAAGAGACTAGGTCCCCACATTCTGCCAGCCATTCCCAGGCTCGCAGAATTCGGGAAAACCTGGAAGATCAGACGGGCACCTCTGGGAGCAGTGCTTCTGAGTCAGAGGATGAATGGACCAGGGTTACCCGAACCAAGAAGGCCAATAAGGTGAAAAGGGCCTTGCTTAAGGACCCCTTAAATCAAATTAAGGCATTAAGCAGTGTCATCACGCCTTATCACAAGAACGCCAAGTATTCTGTGTGGGAACACTTGGAGCTCTTTGAGCAAATGATGGAGACTTTCCATTAGAAAGACAGCAGTAGCTGCATGCAGTACGTCAAAAGGACATTCTCCCCAGAATACTCCAGTTTCTTTGCGGGGCTGATGGACCAAAACCATTCAAGATGGTCCACATATAGGGCGGCCATCTTGAAACATTTTTCTGTTCACCGGAACCCCCAAGAGGCTCGCAAGGCAGCCTATAATTTGCAATGTGGGGAGGATCAGGCCCCACAAGAATTTGTGCAGGAGTTGAAGCGTGCCTTTGCGCAGAGTACCAAAAGGGTGCACACGGACAGCAAAGAATTTGTTAACACTTTTTTCCATGCCTTGCCCAAATACATCATGACCCAGCTAGTGAGAGATTTTCATGAGAAAAGGTCGCTAGACTGGGTCATTGAACAGGCCACCCGAATCTATGAGGAGCAGAAGCCCATAGAAAATAAAAGTAATGCGCAGAAAAGCCCCAAACTGACTAGCACCCCTGCTGCTGCCAAGGTGGCAGAGGTAAAGGTTGCCCCCGTTTTAGATTTGGAGATGGGGGGGGCCTAAAAACTTGCCTGCACAGAATAATTCCAAGCCAAGAAGGCCCTCGGGCCAGTCACAGACAGAGAGTCAAGGCGGTAGTCCCACAAATGGGGTCCCTCACTCCCCTGTCTATGTAAGTCCCCAATACAAGGGAAACCCACCCATCCTGGGTTATGTGTGGACTCCTCCAGCCCAAGGAGGGGGATCCAGCCAAGCACCTAACCCAGGGAACTTCCCTCCTAACTTCCCACAGGAGGGCAGAAATTCCCCAAATCCAGGGCAGAACTTTTTCCCCAGGTATCCACCCAACTTCCAACCCCAAAATCATCCATCCTTCTTTGCCCACTTCCCTGAGCCCAGACCACCTAATCAGGGAGAGGGGAGGCCAAGGGTGGAGGGGTACCCAAATCTTCCCAACCCGGGGTACTACCAGAGAAGGGATAGCTTCCCTTCCCGGGATCAGCCCAGGCGAGAAAACAGAACCCTGTATCAGCCTGAGCAGGTTTCACAGTTAGAGTGCAAGATCCAAAATATGGCACAGGAGCTGGGTCGGGTGCTGAGGGCTTAGCAGAACCCCCAGATGAGCATACCGGTGGAGAATGCCACAAACTCTGTGCCTGGTGCTCCAGAACAATGACGGGGGAACCCACCGGTTCCCAGGGAGGTGGCACAAGGGGAAGGGGGGTGTAAAGCCTCGGAGGAAGCTTCCTTCCCCACTTGTGAACAGCCCCTGGAAACCCAGGAACCGGAAACAAAATCTCCTACCCCTGAAAGTCTGCCACTCAAGGAGCAGAGAGGAGGAAGGAGAAACAAAGGACCCAAACTGACTCACTTTGAGGAGGAGGTACAGATCTTCCAATTTGAGGGAGAGGGATCCTCAGAGGATCCTGGGAAAAGGATCTTCTCCTTCAGAGGCGGGGGAACTCCTCCCAAGGAAAAATGGGTCCCAAGGGATTCACAGACAGACTGGGTAGATGTGGGGACTGAGCTAGAGCCACCCATCATCTCATCCCAGAACCAACAGCATCAAAATCACCTGGTTCAAACCCATTCTGGTGACTGCCTCTGAAAAGGGGGGGGGGGCGGCCCAGAACCGGAACCAGGGGAAACCAAAATGTTTCCCATTGCTGGGTGCCAACTTTTTCTTTCAGATTCCCAAGTCTCTCCACAGAATTCTGCCCAAATCTCTTCTTCTCTTCTCTTTGCATGCCCAAAACCATAAAATTGGCCCACCAGTTGTCCAAAAATGTGCATTATCTGTCCCCCCTTGAGGAGAAGGAGGGAAGATACTATGCCCCGGTACAAGTAGAGGGGAAGGGTACAATTTTGGCACTGGTGGACACTGGATCCCAAGCTACCCTTCTGTCCAAAAGAGTCTTTGACAAACTTAATGCAGGGAGGGGGGAGAATTACCAAATTCCTCTTACCTCTCTCCCTGGACAACTTCAGAGCTTTGACAGGAAGGAAATTCCCGTCGAGAGGACTGCGGATTTGTACATTAAAATTGGGCGACACAAGGTGAAACACCCGGTCATAGTAGTGACTCCAGAGGGCACCCCTGGTTTACTAGGGAATGACCTCCTGAGAAGGTTGTCACCCCTAACAGATTGTGTAAACAAGGTCCTCTGGACCCAGACTAGCCGACCAATAAAATTAAAACAGAGTGTCAACCATGTTAGTTTAAACGGCACATGCCACATGATTGAAAAAAAATCTGACCAAGTAGAATTTCACTTCCAGAACAACCAAATTCCAGACGTGACAGTAATAGCAATAGGACAACCGACTGGTGATGGGGGGTCCTCTCTATTTCTGAAAATCAACCTTCCTTCCAGTTTAAGGTGGTATTCCACACTGGAAGGAAACACTCTGAAATTCTTTACTAATACACAATCAGACATTCCCACTCCAATAGTCCAGAAAGATGTGAAATCAGCTCAGAGCCTGGCTGATATTCAGCAAATTGGAGAGCAGTTGTTCATCCCTGTTCAGTTAAATGATGGAAAGGACTCTGTTCTCGCCCGAGTGTGTGTGAACAACGGTAAGAGCTTCATCAGCGAAGCCATGTTCTGCCAACTCCCAAAAGATCCAGTCATTCCCACATTCAAACTGATAGACAAATGGGAAATGGATCTGGAAACACCCAATTCCAAACATCTCCTGCCAAGCAGGTGTCTGCTCAAAATCTCCATTGGCAACAAGAGCATAGTCCATAATTGTTGGGTCGTGCGAGACGTCACTGCCACCTTTTACTTAGGCAGTGACATTCTCAATCGCTTTGCCATTAGTTTGGACCTAATAAATTTCAAAGCTTGGTCCCGGTTAGCGGATAATCCCATTGATGATTCAGAAAAAGCATTTAGGTCAGCTCAATTGCTACCTTAAGCAGTTGAAATTCAGATTAAAGAGCAAGTCACCATCCCAGAAAGGACCCGACAATTCTCCCTGGAAGTGAAAGTTAAAAGAGGACAAAAATTGAAAAACCCTGATGGTTATATTCATCTAAATGCTTCTCTCCAACAGCAAGGGTTGGGGTTGAACCCAACACTGTTAGTCAATCTAGAACATGACACCATTCCAATAGAGGTGGATAACAGACACTTAAAGCGTATTACTCTAGCCGCAGTATCCATTATTGGAATGGTGGTTGATGACCGACATTTTTCCATTGATTTAGGAAATGAACTGTTAGGACCAATCCCCAAGGACTGTTTTGACAGTGACAGTGATGACAACACAACACCAGACAGGATCTTTACCCGGCATGGGGGGAACTTCCTGGTGTACACTTCCTGCCCTTATGATAAGGAAGATGTGACTTGTGACTTCAGAGGGGATGAGGTGATTTTCCAGGACCATGAGGGCTGCCTTTCCCACCTGAAGCCTCCGGTCCAAATCAGCACTCTGACCAGGGACTTCTCCACCCAGCTGGAGGAGGCCGCTGAGATAGCAAAACCAGAAGTCTTTCCAGGCGTCAGGCAGATGGTTGAAGAGAGAGTCAACCTAGCTGATGCCTGTGTGACTCTGGAGCAGAAGCAAAAGTTGAAACAAGTTTTCTTGGATTTCCAAGATCTCTTTGCGGTGGACTCATATGACTGTGGTCGCACTGACATTCACACAACAATTCCCACGGACCCTGGCATGACTCCAGTGTTTGTGAAGCAATATCGCTTGCCTCTCGCATCCATGGAGTCCCTTACTGAAATAATTAATAACTTTGAGTCCCGGGGGATAATCTGTCCAGTTCACAGCACCGGTGCTGGGAATATTGAAGCCAAACGGCCAGTGGAGACTCTGTGCCGACCTTAGGGAGCTCAACAAACGGGTCCATACTTCCCGATAGCCTCTGCAACATTGCATAACATTGACCAAGGGCTGGCCCAGATCCAGGGGTCACAAGTATTCACTGCAATAGACCTGAACAATGGATACTGGACTGTGCCTGTCAGTAGGGAGGACCGATACAAACTGGCTTTTACCTTTGGGGGCCAGCAGTACACATGGACCCGGACTCCCTTCGGAGACCTCAACTCCGGCAATGCATTCAACATTTTCCTACACAAGGCCATGCCCGATCTGGGTGCGAGGGGTAACCTGGCTTATGTAGATGATGTCCTCATCAAAGGTTCATCTGTGGAGGAACACATAGCGGAGATCCATTATGTTCTGACACAGTTGAGGGCCGCCGGAGCAAAACTTTCGTTTCAGAAAGCACAGTGGTGTAGAACCCGTGTCAATTTCTTGGGGCATGAGATTACTCCTCAGGGTCTCTGTCTCCAGGAAAAGAAAGTGGAAGCACTTCAGAAACTGAAAGACCCCACAACTCTACGGGAACTAAGGAGCCTCCTTGGACTGACTAATTACAGCAGAAAGTTCATTGAGGGCTACGCAGAGATCACCAGACCCCTGATTCATCTCTTGAAGGGGGGGGGGGTCAAGTGGGAATGGGGTCCAGAACAATCTGAAGCAGTAAGACAGCTCAAAAGAAGCCTCTCACAAGCGCCTTGCCTAGCTTACCCTGTCAGAAACAAGGAGTTTTTCTGTAAGAGGATTCAATTCAGCACTACAGCCAAGTCAACGCCTAGTCTAGAATACTGAATGAAAACCCTTATTGATATATCTTTATGTCCAGTTCATGCGTTCTGGATGACTACCCCTATATAACACCCCTCTCTTGGAATCCTCCTGACCCCACTGAGCCAAGAAGTAGTTCTGTTTTGCAAGTTAAAAGGTTTAATTGATAATTTAAACAATAGATATATATATCACACTTTAGAATAAATTAATAATTGAATAGCACACTTAATCTGATATGATAAAGATTAACAACGGAGAATCTGGCACTAGCACACCTCTTTATAATCGCTAAGGAGTTGACATGAAATGGATAAGGTAGCACACTGGTAAGTAGGGACAGAAGAATAATGTGATAGAGAATGCTTTATAGAGTTCAAATGGATGCAATGTTGAATGAAAGGCAGTACAGAAAATACTCAATATGATTTCAACAAAACAATGTAATCACTTTTCTCTGGCAATCCACTCCCCCCCTTTATGCAATGCAAGGAAATGGAAGGAAGCACACAGTTCTCAGAAATGCAATCAAATGTGATTCAGTTCACCCCAGCAAGCTTGGACTACAGAAGTTTAAAACACAGGCCCAAAATGCTTTTATATGTGCTGGCAATGAAGTGAAAAATATGCTAAAATGCTTTTAATTCCCTCTAGAGGTTTAGGGTGAGTGGTATATGCTTTGAATAAGTTCAGGATCACTTTAGCAATGCTCTATAATGGTTGTCAGGTTGCAAACGAATTTTGGCAACGGAAGGCAAGCAGCAGCAGATTTTTACACGTGGAGAAATTGGCAAATCGCGGTAAAATTCGCGAGTGCGCCGGGCGCGATTACAGAGGAACTACAAGGACTATCACTATCGTTTTGGGGTCCTAGGACAGCCTAGGATCTCAGAATCCAGATGAAAGTTACTGCAAGTCTCTAAGACAAACGGTCGCGGAGATATGAGCGATTTCGTAAAGGTCGTTTTTCAGATTTGAAATTTTAAAGTTCAAAGTGACAAGTGACAGTTTTGCAAAATGACAAGGTACAACTTCTAGGAGACAGTTCTGGTTAGATTAAAATAGATTGAATTATATTACTTTAACTAAGAGATTGGTTCTGCACAGTTCTACTATGTACTCACAATATATTTAGAAATATGCCTCGCCACGGATCTGGTCAGGTTTTGGACTGGACTCCGGTTCAGCTCTCTGGTTCTGCTAACAGCGGTCTGGGTCAGCTCTGCTCTGCCTCTGGTCTGGTCTGGGTCTCTGAAGGTGGATAGATTGAAGTCTCTAGGTTGGCTCTCTGAAGGTTGATGGAGGTAAAGTATGGATTTTTCCGGCAGAGCGTCCCGCAGCAGATGGAAATGAATGTCCCTATCAGTCCTGTCTGTCTGCTTTTATCTGTTTTTAAAATGGGTGTGTGTGCAGCATCACTAGACCCTACCCCTCTCCACTTGCCATTGGCCCAATTCTTCCCTCTCCCATGATTGGGGAAGGAACTGTGAGTCAGAGCGATGTCATTTCATGGCTTGCAGAGAGGACACTCCCCTGTCAAATTGCACATAATCTATATTTGATAAAAAAAAGACATATTTGCACAGGTACACATTTGTTTAAAATTACATGCACCCCTCACATATCACAGGAGGTATCCCCTGTTCAAACTCTGCTCTTCCTGGGGGCTTGCATTCAGAAATGGCACATATTTCACTTTTTAACTGATTTTGCAATATCGGACATTAACCCAAATTTACACACATGTGCGCAAGGAGTATGGGCATTAATTGATGAAGTGTCAGATTTTTAACATGCATACATTTAGAGTAATATCCTCTTTTCCGCTAAAACCCCCCTGAACATACCACCGGTTCTAAAAACCTCATTTATAAAATTTTCACATGTCCGCTCTATGAATGATCCATCTTTTTAGAGTTATGTTCTGGCCCCAAAGGGGTGTGGTTTCCCCCCAGCACAAGGTTGAATTTCTGGTTTTTCCAGTTCTGCCAAGCCAGCTTGCTCTCACAGGCAGTGCCCCTCCCCTTTCCTTCCAGGAGGAAGCTCCATTTACGACTCCTGCCAATAAAACATTTGCCTGAGTCAGGACAGGGCTTTGTTCAGAGCTCCTGTATTCTGTGGGGCTCCCCTTAATTCAATTATCAGAGAGATGGCATATCCTTAGTGTGGCCAGCAAAAGGCAGATAGGCCTGGGAATACAGCTGTGACTCAAGTTTCACTCCTGATGGGGGGTAGTTGCCAGGCAAAATTGGAATCTCTTTAAGCCAGTTTTTAGCTACATGTCATTTCTGTTCCCCAGTTTTCTGCATTCAAATACAACTAACAATTTTACATATGCAGCTAGAATGCTGATTCTAAGTTTAAAACTATGACATTTAAACAATTGCAACCTATGTGACACTCAGAAATAGGTCACTCATTTCTTTTAAACATTTAGATTTTTAGTGTCTTTCAGTCCACATTTACTTAAACTGCTGAAATCCACAGCTCAGCCAGTCTTGTTATAAACATTGTTTTGGGCTCTTCATCTTCCCAGATTTAGTATGCACACAAAATTTCCTTCTGCCAAATGTCTGCTGGTGTTCAGTGAACATTTTGCATATGTGCAATGTTTAAAATGGGCATTTGAAGCTTGCATTCAGGGAAACCAGGGTGGTTTTTGAAGCGCTGTTTTGAGCTAACCGGCGCTACTGTTTTTCCTTTGGCAACCCATTTTGGTGTGCGCACAACTGTGCAGCTCTCCTGGATTCTGGGATAAAATGATGGGCGGCGACAGCGCATCCCCATCTTTACCCACTCCAATGATTTATTTTTGTTCTGGGGTAAAATGATGGGCAGCGACAGCTTAATCCCCACATTTACCCCGTCTAATGATTCCACATGGGTCAAAACCCTCCACAAACCCCCCCGCCCGACTGCGCTTTGACTTGAGTCGAGGGGAAGTCGGTTGCAAGGGAGGTTTTGAACCCTGGCGCTGGTATGTCCACATTATCTTCTTCCAATTCTGTAGATGGCACAGTTCAGCATCTTCCTCTCCATCCGGTCGGATCGATCGGTTCTCCTCGCCGGTCCTGATGGGAATATTGGGCGGTACCCTGGGCCCCCTTGCGTCATCCTCCCAGTCTCCGGATCATCCTCCTTGGCCGGTCTCCAGGTTTTCTTTCTCCTAGGACGACAAAGGAAGAGCGGCAATACCTATTCATAGACATTTTTCCACCACTGTTGAGATAGTGGGGCAGCATATGCATTTCATCATAACGAAACATTACATTCTTATTTTGAAAAAAAAACAGTATAACTAAGAGACAGTTTCATGCAAATCACAATATTTTAGAGACTAGATGTGGTATGTTTTATGGTTGGAACTGAATTAGTCTGAGACAGTACCCGCTAGGATTCCAGAGGATTCCTCCAGTTGTTGCAGAGTGTGCCTGGGATGGCAACATTTCAACTGGTTTATGTGGACCCACTTGTCTTCCCCCGCTGCCAAAGGACCTGTGGGGATGTGGATTTTGTAGGCCACAGGGGAGATCTTGTCGATGATCTCAAAGGGTCCCTTCCATGTAGGCAAAAATGTTCGCTGTTTGGCCTGGTTCCTTTGGAAATTGTATAGATAGACCCGGTTCCCCACCTGATATTCCTTCCTGGAAGTCTTCAGGTCATAGTGGGTCTTCATGCTATCAGCCGATCTTTCTAGATTCCGCTGAGCGTAAGCAAAAGCATGTTGAAGGTGTTTCCTTAAATTCTCCACATACTCATGAGTTGTGGAGGCATTTATCAGTGTCTGCTCTTGGGTCCTGTAGAGCAAATGCTGAGGAAGCACCATCTTGCGCCCAGTCATCAACTCAAATGGTGACATTTTGGTTGCAGATGAAGGGGTAGATCTGATGGCCATTAGGACCAGAGGTAATCGGATATCCCAACTTGGCCCAGAATCTGCCACAAACTTCTTTAATATGCTCACAATGGTTCGGTTATATCTCTCTACCGCCCCAGAAGAAGCTGGCCTGTAAGCAATATGTAACTTCCTTTTGACCCCCAGTATCTCCCACATCTTTGTCATTACTTCACTGGTGAAGTGGCTACCCCTGTCTGACTCAATCCTTTGAGGTAGACCAAAACGGGAAAAGATGTGGTTAATCATCAAGGCAGCTGCGGTTTCTGCCTTGCAATTTGGGGCTGGGAGACATTCCACCCACTTGGTAAACAAGCATGTCACAGTCAACATGTACTTATTCCCCCTAGACGAGCGAATCACAGGGCCTACAAAGTCGATTTGCAAATCTGACCATGGCAGTGTCATCCGCCGCTTTTGGAGAGGCGCGCGGTGTGTGAGGGACGTCGGCTGAAATTGTGCACACACAAGACACCCCTTCAAGTATTGGTCGAGGTCCTGCCCCATGTGTGGCCAGTATGCAACCTCTCTTAAGATTTCCAATGTTGTGTGAAACCCCCTATGACCGGCGGTGGCCGCATCATGGGCGTGATTTAACATCAGGCTTCGGAATGAGGTAGGAACCACCCACTGATCGTGGCCAGCTTTGGATTTCCTTACCAGCAAACCGTCTTGGATCCGGAACATTTTTGGACATTTCATCAACACTCTTAGGTCCTCTTTCCCAGTGTAATCGGTATCCGTCAGGGGAAAGTTCTCAGGGTCCTCAAGGTGCTGGTAAAATTTACCAATTATTGGATCCCCCTTCTGAGCGGTAATCAAATCAGCATCAATGGTCTCCTTAATCCATTGTGCAATTGAAAGGTCGTTGTGAGCATTTGTCTGGGACCTAGTGATAGCAGTGACCTGGATTTCCCCCAACAGGGACTCAATCTCAATTAGATCCCCTTGGATGGCTCCGGTTTTGGCCAGCTGATCAGCTAAGTCATTTCCAGTTTTGTCTGGTCCCTCTACTTTGGAATGACCCTTGATCTTTTTCCAATAGATGGTCATCTCATTCGAGGTGACCAGATCATCAATGTTTTGGATCAACTTCCCATGTTTCAAGGGTTTGTTGTTAGCACATAACATGCCTCTGGTTTTCCAATTAACCAGGTGCTCCACGAACCCGTTCCATCCATAATCCGAATCTGTGATTATGACCAGTTCGTGGAGTTGATGCTGGACAGCAGTGAGGATGGCCTGATGCACAGCCATCAATTCTGCCACCTGACTACTTCGGGACCAATTTTGTATCCAGCGGAGGGTTCTGGGACTCATTCACCCATACATTCCCTACGCCGGCCACCAGTTCTTTCTCCCCGTTGTTGTCAACATGGTAAGAGCATCCATCCACATACACAGTGGGCATTCCCTCACATTTGTCTTCTTCAAAGACTTTGTGTGGGGAATTAAGGTATGCCTCCATGTTGTCCTTGATTTTCCGACTTTCGTCCTCGAGACAGTTTTCTCTGGCACAATCATGCAAGTCAGCCAGACCTTGCGCGAGCGGACTCTTCTTGTTTTGGCCATATCTGACCTCCACAGGAAAGCCTTGCATTGACAGAATCCAGGAAGTAATTCGGGAATTTCCGACCCGGATTCTGTCACTTTGGAGATATTGCAGAGGCTGGTGTGGAGTCTCCACTATGATGTGTTCCCCCTGGATAAACGGGCGGTAATTCTTCAATGCCCACACCGTTGCCAGGAGTGCCTTCTCACAATCGTTGAATTTTTCCTCCACAGAGGATAAAGTTTTGCTCGCATAGGAGATTACTTTATTGACCTTGTCATGCTTTTGGTATAATACTGCCGTCAAGCACGTATTAGAGAACCCCGTCTCCAGGAAGAACTCCTTGTTTCTGACAGGGTAAGCTAGGCAAGGCGCTTGTGAGAGGCTTCTCTTGAGTTGTCTTAAAGCCTCGGCTTGTTCTGGACCCCATTCCCACTTGACCCCCCCCTTCAGGAGATGAATCAGGGATCTGGTGATCTCTGCGTAGCCCTCAATGAACTTTCTGCTGTAATTAGTCAGTCCAAGGAGGCTCCTTAGTTCTCGCAGAGTTGTGGGGTCTTTCAGTTTCTGAAGTGCTTCCACTTTCTTTTCCTGGGGACAGAGACCCTGAGGAGTAATCTCATGCCCCAAGAAATTAACACGGGTTCTACACCACTGTGCTTTCTGAAAGGAAAGTTTTGCTCCGGCGGCCCTCAACTGTGTCAGAACATAACGGATCTCCGCTATGTGTTCCTCCACAGTTGAGCTTTTGATGAGGACATCATCTACATAAGCCAGGTTACCCCTCGCACCCAAGTCGGGCATGGCCTTGTGTAGAAAAATGATGAATTCATTGCCGGAGTTGAGGTATCCGAAGGGAGTCCGGGTCCATGTGTACTGCTCGCCCCCAAAGGTAAAAGCCAGTTTGTATTGGTCCTCCCTGCTGACAGGCACGGTCCAGTATCCATTGGTCAGGTCTATTGCAGTGAATACCTGTGACCCCTGAATCTGGGCCAGCCCTTGGTCAATGTAGAGAAGAGGCCATCGGGAAGTATGGACCCGTTTGTTGAGCTCCCTAAGGTCAGCACAGAGTCTCCACTGGCCGTTTGGCTTCAATATTCCCAGCACCGGATTATTGAAGGTGCTGTGGACAGGACGGATTATTCCCCTGGACTCAAGGTTCTTAAATATTTCAGTAAGGGACTCCATGGATGCGAGAGGCAAACGATATTGCTTCACAAACACTGGAGTCATGCCAGGGTCCGTGGGGATTGTTGTTGTTGTTGTGTGGATGTCGGTGCGGCCACAGTCATATGAGTCTACCGCAAAGAGATCTTGGAAATCCAAGAAAACTTGTTTCAACTTTTGCTTTTGTTCCAGAGTCACACAGGCATCTCTCTCTTCCACCATCTGCCTGAAGCCTGGAAAGACTTCTGGTTTGGCTATTTCAGCGGCCTCCTCCAGCTGGGTGGAGAAGTCCCTGGTCAGACTGCTGATTTGGACTGGAGGCTTCAGGTGGGAAAGGCAGCCCTCATGGACCTGGAAAATCACCTCATCCCTCCTGAAGTCACAAGTCACATCTTCCTTACCATAAGGGCAAGAAGTGTACACCAGGAAGTTCCCCCCATGCCGGGTAAAAATCCTGTCTGGTGTTGTATTGTCATCACTGTCACTGTCAAAGCAGTCCTTGGGGATTGGCCCTAACAGTTCATTACCTAAATCTATGGAAAAATGTCGGTCATCAACCGCCATTCCAATAATGGTGCCTGCAGCTAGAGTAATACTCTTAAGTCGCTGTTATCCACCTCTATTGGAATGGTGTCATGTTCTATGTTGACTAATGGAGTTGGGTTTACCCCAACCCTTGCTGTTGGAGAGAAGCGTTTAGATGTATGTAAGCATCAGGGTTTTTCAACTCTTGTCCCCTTTTAACTTTCACTTCCAGGGAGAATTGTCGGGTCCTTTCTGGGATGGTGACTTCCTCTTTAACCTGAATTTCAACTGCATAAGGTAGCAATTGAGCTGACCTAAATGCTTTTTCTGGATCATCAAAGCCCATGGGATTATCCGCTAATCGGGACCAAGCTTTGAAGTTTATTAGGTCCAAACTAATGGCAAAGCGATTGAGAATGTCACTGCCTAAGTAAAAGGCGGCAGGGACGTCTCGCACGACCCAACAATTGTGGACTATGCTCTTGTTGCCAATGGAGATTTTGAGCATACACCTGCTTGGCAGGAGATGTTTGGAATTAGGTGCTTCCAGGTCCATTTCCCATTTGTCTAGCAGTTTGAAGGTGGGAATGGCTGGATCTTTTGGGAGTTGGCGAAACATGGCTTCGCTGATGAAGCTCCGTTGTTCACACACACTCGAGCGAGAACAGAGTCCTTCCCATCATTTACTTGAACAGGGATGAACAACTGCTCTCCAATTTGCTGAATATCAGCCAGGCTCTGAGCTGATATCACATCTTTCTGGACTATAGGAGTGGGAGTTTCTGATTGTGGATTAGTAAAGAATTTCAGAGTATTTCCTTCCAGCGTGGAATACCACCTTAAACTGGAAGGAAGGTTGATTTTCAGAAATAGAGAGGACCCTCCATCACCAGTCTGTTGTCCTACTGCTATTTCTGTCACGTCTGGAATTTGGCTATTCTGGAAGTGAAATTCTACTTGGTCAGATTTTTGTTCAACCATGTGGCAGGTGCCGTTTAAACTAACATGGTTGACACTCTGTTTTAATTTTATTGGTCGGCTAGTCTGGGTCCAGAGGACCTTGTTTACACAATCTATTAGGGGTGACAACCTTCTCAGGAGGTCATTCCCTAGTAAACAAGGGGTGCCCTCTGGGGTCACTATTATGACCGGGTGTTTCAACTTGTGTCGCCCAATTTTAATGTCCAAATCTGCCGTCCCCTCGACGGGAATTTCCTTCCCGTCAAAGTTCTGGAGTTGTCCAGGAAGTGAGGTGAGAGGAATTTGGTAATTCCCTCCCCTTCCTGCATTCAGTTCATCAAAGGCCCTTCTGGACAGAAGGGTAGCTTGAGATCCAGTGTCCACCAGTGCCAAAATTGTACCCTGCCCCTGTACTTGTACCGGGGCATAGTATCTTCCCTCCTTCTCCTCAACGGGGCACAGATAATGCACATTTTTATTAAACTGGTGGGCTAACTTTCTGGTTTTAGACATTGCAAGAGAAGACAATTGGGCAGAATTCTGTGGAGAGCCTTGGGAATCTGAAAGAAAAAGTTGGCAACTGGAGATCAGAGCCATGGTGGGTTCCCCGGGTTCCGGTTCCGGGCCGCCCCCCCCTTTTTGGAGGCAGTCATCAGGATGGGTTTGAACCAGGGGAATTTTCTTGCTGTTAGTTCTGGGATGAGATGGTGGGCGGCGGTAGCTCAGTCTCCACATCTCCCCAGTCTGGATTTGCATCCCTAGGGACCCATTTTTCTTTGGGAGGAGTTCCCCCTCTCTGAAGGAGAAGGTCCTTTTCCCAGGATCCTCTGAGGATCCCTCTCCCTCAAATTGGAAGATCTGTACCTCCTCCTCAAACTGAGTCTGTTTGGGTCTTTTGTTTCTCCTACCACCCCTCTGCTCCTTAGGAGGCAGACTTTCAGGGGCAGGAGATTTTGTTTCCGGTTCCTGGGTTTCCAGGGGCTGTTTACAAGTGAGGAAGGAAGCTTCCTCCAAGGCTTTACACCCCCCTTTCCTTTGTGCCTCCTCCCTGGGAACCGGTGAGTTATCGGGGTGCTGCCCCCGTCATTGTTCTGGAGCACCATGTCCAGAGTTGGGTGCGTTCTGCGCCGGCACGCCCATCTGAGGGTTCTGCTGAGCCCTCAGTATGTGACCCAGATTCCGCGCCATGTTTTGAACCTGGCGCTCTAACTGGGAAACCCGCTCAGGCTGATACGGGGCCCTGTTTTCTCCCCTGGGCTGATCCCGGGAAGGGTAGCTGTCCCTCCTCTGGTAATACCCCGGGTTGGGAAGATTTGGGTACCCCTCCACCCTTGGCCTCCCCTCTCCCGGATTCAGTGATCTGGGCTCAGGGAATTGGGGAAAGAAGGATGGATGGTTTTGGGGCTGAAAGTTGGGTGGATACCTGGGAAAAAGTTCTGCCCAGGATTTGGAGAATTTCTGCCCTCCTGTGGGAAGTTAGGAGGGAAGTTCCCTGGGTTAGGTGCTTGGCTGGATCCCCCCCTAGGGCTGGAGGAGTCCACACATAACCCAGGATGGGTCGATTTCCCTTGTAACGGGGACTTACATAATCAGAAGAGCGAGGGACCCCATTTGTGGGGCTGCCTCCCTGGCTCCCTGTCTATGACTGGCCCGAGGACCTTCTGGGCCTAGCATTATTAGGTGCAGGTAGGTTTTTAGGCCCCCCATCTCCAAATCTAAAACGGGGGTGACCTTTACCTCTGCCACCTTGGCAGCAGCAGGGGTGCTGTTGGCTTTGGGGTTTTTCTGGGCATTACTTTTGCTATCTACCGGTTTCTGCACCTCATAGATCCGGGTAGCCTGTTCAATGACCCAGTCTAAAGATCTTTTCTCGTGAAAATCCCTCACGAGCTGGGTCATTATGTATTTGGGCAAGGCATAAAAAAATGTATTAATGAATTCTCTACTGTCTGTGCGCACCCTTCTGGTGGTCTGCGCAAAAGCACGTTTCAGTTCTTGCACAAATTCTTGTGTGGCCTGATCCTCCCCACATTGCAAATTGTAGGCTGCCTTGCGAGCCTCTTGAGGATTTCTGTGAACAGAAAAATGTTTCAAGATGGCCGCCTTATAGGTGGACCATCTTAAATGATTTTGGTCCTCCAGCCCCGCAAAGAAACTGGAGTATTCCGGGGAGAAGGTCCACTTTACATATTGAATACAGCTTTGGCTGTCCTTCAAATGGAAAGTCTCCATCATTTGCTCAAACAACTCTAAGTGCTCCCAAACAGAATACTTAGCGTTCTTATGGTAAGGCGTGATGACGCTCCTGATCGCCTTAATCTGCTTTAAGGGGTCCTTAAGCAAGGCCCTTTTTGCCTTACTGGCCCTTTTGGTTCGGGTAACCCTGGTCCATTCATCTTCTGACTCAGAGGCACTGCTCCCAGAGGTTCCCGTCAGATCTTCCAGGTTTTCCCGGATTCTACGAGCCTGGGAATGGCGGGCAGAATGTGGGGACCTGGTCTCCTGTTTCCTGTGGTGCTCAGAGGAGTCTTCAGATCCCTCCTTGCTGCCAGGATTTGATGGGTACCCCCCCACTCACCTAACTGGGCAGAGGTTTTCAGGATGCCCTTAATGGGCCTACTCACCTGGGGTTCCCCATCAAATTGCACTGTGCTTGGGTGCCCATACCCGGATGCCCGCCCCTCCATTCCTGGGTGGTACTGGCCTATGAGCCCCATGCTTCTGGCTGGATAGTAATCTGCCATCCCTGTGGCCCTGTGCTCATGTGCGCCAGGGGACATGGGGGTGGCAGAGTCCAGGGACTGAGAGAGATAAAGGCCTCTGGTACTAGGGCTCCTGAGGTTTTGCTCAGGAGTTTCCCTTTCCCAGCGAACCTGGTCTCCATCCGCCCCTGCTCCCTGTTGCAATGCAAGAGCCTGCATTTGTGCCTTCAGTTCCTCAGTTAAGGCCTTACTAGACTCTATCAGTCTCTCCTGCATCGCTACCTGTTGTTGGAGCCTATCATTGTGTTGACAGAGGGCCTCATTTTCCCTCTGTGCTTCCTGGTTGGTCCTGGAGAACTGGGCCAGTCTTTGCTGCAGGAGGTTTACCTCCTGAGTCCCACCCCTACTGGCCTGCTCCTTTCTTGCCAGAGCCTCTTCCACCCTTCTGGTGTGCTCTACCAAGTTCTGGTTTTCTTTTTGGAGGTCACCCAGGCCCTGTAGGGCCAGGTGATTTTCTTCAATTTCCTTTTTTAAGTGGCAGACTTCCTGGCCTAAAGTGTCTCTTTCCTGACTGAGAGCCTGCATCTGTGCTGCCAGGTCGTCCCTCTGTCGTTGGAAGGCACCAGCTTTCTGGCGCTCCTGAACAAACTCTGCCTGGGTATCCAGGTCTTTCAGAATCAGTTTATTGCTCTCTGCCTTCTCCCTATCTAGGTGGCTTTGCAGGGTGACTACCTGCTCAGCACATACCCTATTGAAATCTAACTGTTGCTCCAGCTTTTTCTGGCTCTGCAGTAGGGAGTCCAAACCTTCTTGGTACTCCTTCTGCAAGGCCAGAAATCTGGTATCCTGGTCAGCCTTTTCCTGTTGCAGTATATCCATGTCCTCTTTTATTTTAATGATATACTGCCTACTATCATTTTCTGACTCCTGGCTCCTCTGCAGCCTCTGCTCAGAAGAGTCCAGATCAGATTGGGCCTTCTGTAATGCCAGCAGTTGCCTACTCGCCAAATCTTGGCCTTCAGCACATTTGTCCTGCATGGCTCCCATATGTAAATATAAATATGCCGCTACCCTGGCAATCTTGTTGTGCTCATCCTTGGCCTTAGAGGATATATATAGTTCACTCAGGGCCACATGTAAGGGACCCTGATCTCTCCATATATCTGACCCTGTTTCCGTGACCTGTTGCGTGATGGCCTGCAACCAGACTGTTTGGTCCTGGTGAGTCCACTCACCTCTCACAAATAACTTATGTAAGAAGTGCTCTCTGGCTATTTTCATGTCTACTAAGGTCGTCATTCTAGAGATTGGTCTCTGTCCTGACTTACAGAAGTTTGTATTTTATTTTTGCAAAACAGACCTTTTCCTAAGAGCGTTCCTTTGAGGAGTGCTTTACAGCGTAACACAGCGTGGTGATCCGACCGGATATGTGTATCTGGTCAGCTGGCACGCTGTATTAATCTGCACAAATGGTAGATCTAACCCAAACGTCCGGCACAAGCCCCCAATTTGTAAGAGGATTCAATTCAGCACTACAGCCAAGTCAACGCCTAGTCTAGAATACTGAATGAAAACCCTTATTGATATATCTTTATGTCCAGTTCAAGAAGTAGTTCTGTTTTGCAAGTTAAAAGGTTTAATTGATAATTTAAACAATAGATATATATATCACACTTTAGAATAAATTAATAATTGAATAGCACACTTAATCTGATATGATAAAGATTAACAACAGAGAATCTGGCACTAGCACACCTCTTTATAATCGCTAAGGAGTTGACATGAAATGGATAAGGTAGCACACTGGTAAGTAGGGACAGAAGAATAATGTGATAGAGAATGCTTTATAGAGTTCAAATGGATGCAATGTTGAATGAAAGGCAGTACAGAAAATACTCAATATGATTTCAACAAAACAATGTAATCACTTTTCTCTTGCAATCCACTCCCCCCCTTTATGCAATGGAAGGAAATGGAAGGAAGCACACAGTTCTCAGAAATGCAATCAAATGTGATTCAGTTCACCCCAGCAAGCTTGGACTACAGAAGTTTAAAACACAGGCCCAAAATGCTTTTATATGTGCTGGCAATGAAGTGAAAAATATGCTAAAATGCTTTTAATTCCCTCTAGAGGTTTAGGGTGAGTGGTATATGCTTTGAATAAGTTCAGGATCACTTTAGCAATGCTCTATAATGGTTGTCAGGTTGCAAACGAATTTTTGCAACGGAAGGCAAGCAGCAGCAGATTTTTACACGTGGAGAAATTGGCAAATCGCGGTAAAATTCGCGAGTGCGCCGGGTGCGATAACAGAGGAACTACAAGGACTACCACTATCACCTAGGATCTCAGCTTCCAGATGAAAGTTACTGCAAGTCTCTAAGACAAACGGTCGCGGAGATATGAGCGATTTTGTAAAGGTCGTTTTTCAGATTTGAAATTTTAAAGTTCAAAGTGACAAGTGACAGTTTTGCAAAATGACAAGGTACAACTTCTAGGAGACAGTTCTGGTTAGATTAAAATAGATTGAATTATATTACTTTAACTAAGAGATTGGTTCTGCACAGTTCTACTATGTACTCACAATATATTTAGAAATATGCCTCGCCAAGGATCTGGTCAGGTTTTGGACTGGACTCTGGTTCAGCTCTCTGGTTCTGCTAACAGCGGTCTGGGTCAGCTCTGCTCTGCCTCTGGTCTGGTCTGGGTCTCTGAAGGTGGATAGATTGAAGTCTCTAGGTTGGCTCTCTGAAGGTTGATGGAGGTAAAGTATGGATTTTTCCGGCAGAGCGTCCCGCAGCAGATGGAAATGAATGTCCCTATCTGTCCTGTCTGTCTGCTTTTATCTGTTTTTAAAATGGGTGTGTGTGCAGCATCACTAGACCCTACCCCTCTCCACTTGCCATTGGCCCAATTCTCCCCTCTCCCATGATTGGGGAAGGAACTGTGAGTCAGAGCGATGTCATTTTATGGCTTGCAGAGAGAACACTCCCCTGTCAAATTGCACATAATCTATATTTGATAAAAAAAGACATATTTGCACAGGTACACATTTGTTTAAAATTACATGCACCCCTCACATATCACAGGAGGTATCCCCTGTTCAAACTCTGCTCTTCCTGGGGGCTTGCATTCAGAAATGGCACATATTTCACTTTTTAACTGATTTTGCAATATCGGACATTAACCCAAATTTACACACATGTGCGCAAGGAGTATGGACATTAATTGATGAAGTGTCAGATTTTTAACATGCATACATTTAGAGTAATATCCTCTTTTCCGCTAAAACCCCCCTGAACATACCACCGGTTCTAAAAACCTCTTAAAATGTGGGCAGAAAAATCACAAGAATTATGGTATCATTTATAAAATTTTCACATGTCCGCTCTATGAATGATCCATCTTTTTAGAGTTATGTTCTGGCCCCAAAGGGGTGTGGTTTCCCCCCAGCACAAGGTTGAATTTCTGGTTTTTCCAGTTCTGCCAAGCCAGCTTGCTCTCACAGGCAGTGCCCCTCCCCTTTCCTTCCAGGAGGAAGCTCCATTTACGACTCCCGCCAATAAAACATTTGCCTGAGTCAGGACAGGGCTTTGTTCAGAGCTCCTGTATTCTCTGGGGCTCCCCTTAATTCAATTATCAGAGAGATGGCATATCCTTAGTGTGGCCAGCAAAAGGCAGATAGGCCTGGGAATACAGCTGTGACTCAAGTTTCACTCCTGATGGGGGGGGTAGTTGCCATGCAAAATTGGAATCTCTTTAAGCCAGTTTTTAGCTACATGTCATTTCTGTTCCCCAGTTTTCTGCATTCAAATACAACTAACAATTTTACATATGCAGCTAGAATGCTGATTCTAAGTTTAAAACTATGACATTTAAACAATTGCAACCTATGTGACACTCAGAAATAGGTCACTCATTTCTTTTAAACATTTAGATTTTTAGTGTCTTTCAGTCCACATTTACTTAAACTGCTGAAATCCACAGCTCAGCCAGTCTTGTTATAAACATTGTTTTGGGCTCTTCATCTTCCCAGATTTAGTATGCACACAAAATTTCCTTCTGCCAAATGTCTGCTGGTGTTCAGTGAACATTTTGCATATGTGCAATGTTTAAAATGGGCATTTGAAGCTTGCATTCAGGGAAACCAGGATGGTTTTTGAAGCGCTGTTTTGAGCTAACCGGCGCTACTGTTTTTCCTTTGGCAACCCATTTTGGTGTGCGCACAACTGCGCAGCTCTCCTGGATTCTGGGATAAAATGATGGGCGGCAACAGCACATCCCCATCTTTACCCACTCCAATGATTTATTTTTGTTCTGGGGTAAAATGATGGGCAGCGACAGCTTAATCCCCACATTTACCCCGTCTAATGATTCCACATGGGTCAAAACCCTCCACATTTCTTGGAGACAGAGTTCTCTAATACATGCTTGACTGCAGTATTATATCAAGGTCAATAAAGTAATCTCCTATACAAGTAAAACGTTATCCTCTCTGGAGGAAAAATTCAACGATTGTGAGAAGGCACTCCTGGGAACGGTGTGGGCATTGAAGAATTACCACCCGTTTATCCAGGGGGAACACATCATAGTGGAGACTCCACACCAGCCTCTGTAATATCTCCAAAGTGACAGAATCCGGGCTGGAATGTGAGTAATTCCCGAATTACTTCCTGGATTCTGTCAATGCAAGGCTTTCCTGTGGAGGTCAGATATGGCCAAAACAAGAAGAGTCCCCTCACGCAAGGTCTGGCTGACTTGCATGATTGTGCCAGAGAAAACTGTCTCAAGGACGAAAGTCTAAAAATCAAGGACAACATAGAGGCATACCTTAATTCCCCACACAAAGTATTTGAAGACGACAAGTGTGAGGGAATGCCCACTGTCTATGTGGATGGATGCTCCTACCATGTTGACCACAACGGGGAAAAAGAAGTTGTGGCCGGCTTAGGGAATGCATGGGTGAATGAGTCCCCAGAACCCTCCGCTGGGTACAAAATTGGTCCCCGAAGTGGTCAGGTTGAAGAGTTGATGGCTGTGCATCAAGCCATCCTCACTGCTGTCCAACATCAACTCCATGAACTGGTCATAATCACAGATTCCGAATATGGACAGAACGGGTTCATGGAGCACCTGGTTAATTGGAAAACCAGAGGCATGTTATGTGATAATAACAAACCCTTGAAACATGGGAAGTCAATCCAAAATATTGATGATCTGGTCACCTTGAATGGGATGACCATCTACTGGAAAAAGTTCAAGGGTCATTCCAAAGTAGAACGATCAGACAAAACTGGAAATGACTTAGCTGATCAGCTGGCCAAAACCGGGGGCCATCCAAGGGAATCTAATAGAGATTGAATCCCCCTTGGGGGAGATCCAGGTCACTGCGATCACTAGGTCCCAGACAAATGCTCACAATGATCTTTCAACCGCACAATGGAGTAAGGAGACCCCAGATGCTGATTTGATTACGGCTCAAAAGGGGGATCCAATAATTGGTAAGTTTTACCAACACATTGAGGACCCTGAGAACTTTTCCCTGACGGATACCGATTACATTGGGAAAGAGGACCTTAGAGTGTTGATGAAATGTCCAAAAATGTTCCGAATCCAAGACGGTTTGTTGGTAAGGAAATCCCAAGCTGGCCATGATCAGTGGGTAGTTCCTACCTCATTCCGAAGCCTGATGTTAAGTCGACTTCATAGGCCCTGAGATTCACTCCTCTAGGGGAAATAAGTACATGTTGACTGTGGCATGCTTATTTACCAAATGGGTGGAATGTCTACCGGCCCCAAATTGCAAGGCAGAAACAGCAGCTGCCCTGATGATCAACCACATCTTTTTGCGTTTTGGTCTACCCCAAAGGATTGAGTCAGACAGAGGTAGCCATTTCACCAGCGAAGTAATGACAAAAATGTGGGAGATACTGGGGGTTAAAAGGAAGCTACATATTGCTTACCAGCCAGCCTCTTCTGGTGCAGTAGAATGTTACAACCGAACCATTGTGAGCATCTTAAAAAAGTTTGTGGCAGATTCTGGGCCAAGTTGGGATATTCGATTACCTCTTGTCCTAATGGCCATCAGATCTACCCCTTCATCAGCAACTAAAATGTCACCGTTTGAGCTGATGACGGGACGCAGGATGGTGCTTCCCCAGCATTTGCTTTACAGAACCCAAGAGCAAACATTGATCAATGCCTCCACAACTCATGAGTTTGTTGAAAATTTAAGGAAACACCTTCAACGTGCTTTTGCCTATGCTCAGCGAAACTTAGAAAGATCAGCCGATAGCATGAAGACTCACTATGATTTGAAGACTACCAGGAAAGAATACAATGTGGGAGACCGGGTATATCTATGAACCTGGCCAAACAGTGGAAATTTCTGCCTACATGGAAGGGACCTTTTGAAATTGTAGACAAGATCTCACCAGTCAACTACAAGATCTGCATCCCCAAAGACAGTTTGGCGGAAGGGAAAGAGAAGTGGGTCCATATTAATCAGCTAAAGTGTTGCCATCCCAGGCACACTCTGCAGCAACTGGAGGAGTCCTCTGCAATCCCAGAGGGGGCCGCTCCAGATCGATTCATTTTGAACCCTAAAATATCCCACCTATAGTCTATAAAATATATGATAAGAATGCAAATGCCTCCTGATTTATAAAATGTATATGTTCACCCCACTACATTAATAGTGGTGGGGAAATGTCCACAAATATGTTTCTGCCGCTTTTGCTTTGTCATCCTACGAGAGATAAACCATGGACACGGACCAAGGTGGACGACCCGGGGACCGGGAGCAAAGATCCGAGGGGCCGGGGGTACCGCCCAATACTCCCATCAGGACCGGTGAGGAGAACCGACTGATCCAACCTGATGGAGGAAAAGATGCTGAACTTTGCCATCTGCGGAATCAGAAGAAGATGAGGCGAACATCCCAGTATTGCGAGTTCCATTGATGGAAAAGAATGGCCATCGCAAGAGGGGGGCTTGTGGGATGTTTTAATCCATGCATCCAAGCCCTACAACATCATTGTGCATTACTGACACGGGAAACATCATAATATCCGCCGGAAAGCATGCAGCTGGCCAGAAATCACCAATAATGCGCAGTGAAAACCTGACAGATAGGCCACCATCCACTTTTGCCTCTGTCAGTGTTAATACAGGAGACCATTGCCAGACCCTATCCTTTTGGCTGCACACAGAGCACAATCAGTGCAAAGGAATATAGTGCTGGTCAAAATCCGTTTTAATTGATGTCAAAAATTGCCAAAATCATGGCTCACAGAACCACTAAAAAGGTCCCACCTCCTTGTTGGGGGGGTCAACATCATTCTCCTGCAAGAATGTACATGAATCTGAGGTCCACAGAAGTGCACCTATATTTGAACAAAGTATAATTTGAGGACTGCTTACTGGTAAGGCAGTTGTCAAAAGTGGCTGCAATACCGGTACTTGACACTAACCGGCACTAGCGACCTAAATTCTGACAGGATACCTGTATTTCAGAAGCTAAGCAGCATCCTAAGTTAGCTGAGACTTCAGAAGGCTTGCTGGTCAATGAGAATTCTTAACACCTACTCTTCCCAGGCCGTACACCAACAGCGCAGGATATCACAGGGTCCTGTTGATTAAAAGGGGAGGAGAGTTTCCCTGCAGCCTGGAGGAAAGAGACAATGGATGCCTTCTGCTGAATAGAATATGCTGATTTTGGGTGTAAACTGTAAACACTGCTCTGAGGAAGGCAAGACACATAATCTCTGAGTCAAGCCAATTTTACGCATGCAGGGGCAAACAAATGGGTGTACTGAATTGAGAGCAAATGTATGTTTTATTAAATTGCTTATAAAATATTGTATCAAGCTGACAGAAATGTACAATTTGGGGATTCGTAATAAGAAAAATTCACTCACAGTTGAAGACGAAGTTGGACGTTGTGGTGTGTTCTGAGGCAAAACCCTCGATTTATTGATATTGTAGACACTGTGTTTATGCTAGGACAATGCAAACTTACAGTAATATGCGCAGAGAGGGGGTGTACCTCCGTGGAAGATTTGATGAAAAACCAATATGGCGAAACCCACTAAAAGCGCAAAAGGTTGTCGTTTCTGAACCCAAGCTCGTAGAAACATGTGCCTTGAACCGAACTGTACTGTAAATTGATTTTCTATAAGAAACCAAAGGGGATTGTTCTTTCCTTAAAGCCATAAAAATGATACCTGATGACACAGGATGACTCACTACTCCGTTCTCCAGTCAGAGGACAGTAAATCCTTTAACCTATCAGAACCCTTAGTGGGTTGGGCATAGAAAGTCAGCCTTTCCACCCACTTTCAAGAGATATAAAAAGAACCACTGAAAGCCAGATAGGGACTGCTCTTTCCACTTTCTTGCGCAGCATTTTGCCAGACCAGACAATATTCAGAAGGACCAGATCCAGAACTTAGACTCCAGATAGACTCCAGAACTTGAAGCAGAGAGGCCTGAAGCAAAAGCTGAATCCTTCTCAGCAGGCCTCAGAATCCAGCAACCTAACTAAACTACCCAACAGCCGGGTGAGCTGTTTGATTCTGGCCCAGAACCCGTGCCAGAACCGAGATCCAGAGAAAGCAGAGCTGTATCCAGAACCGTTAGGTCCAGTTCAAGAGGCCGACCAGACCAGACTGCTGGGCAATGCCGATAGCAGACCCAGACCAGACGCTGTGAGCAGAACCAGTGGCAGAGACCGTTCCGTGGCGAGAGTGCAGTCCAAGGCCCCTTCCGGTCCAAAAACTAGGAGTGAGTATCTAGCCAGATCTGTACAGAGCCAATCACTTTGTTTAAAATAATCTTATCCCATCCATTTCAACCTGTCCCGAACTGCATAGAAATCGTGTGTCCATTCTGTGATTTCCAACCTGTCAAAGCAAAATTGTCATTCTGAAATCTTGACTTCATTCTGAAAACCTACCTCCACAAAAACGTCTGTATCTTTTGAACCGTCCTAGAAGCGAGATGTAACTTTCATTTTAAAGCTAAGAACCTAAGCTTTCCTCCTTATAGTTTTTCCGTAATCTCGATTGATGCACTCAGAAAATGTGCTGCGAGTTGCAAACTAGCTCAATTTCACCAAAATAGCTGCTTCTTGCTTTCCACTGCTGAAATTCGTTTTCGATCTGATATTCATCCCGGAATCATTGCTAGTGTTGACCTGAACTAATTCAAAGTAGCTATCACCTACCTTGAATCTCCTATAGGAAATTCAAATCACTTTTAGCATATTTTTCACTTCATTGCAAATCACATGTAAAAGTATTTTTGACTGTTTAAAAGCATACCGGTTGCTCTAAGCTTGCTAGGGGGGAACTGAACTGCTTTTGATTGTATTCCTGAAAACCTGTGTGCCCTCATTTCCATCTCTTCATATTGCATAGGGGGGGAGTGAGTTGTCATTAGAAAAAAGTGATCAACTTATCAATTGTTGAAACCATATCAGTTTATTTCTGTGCTGCATTCTTTCCATCATTGCTTTTCATTGAAACCATACAAAGTATTCTCTGCTACCTTATCCTTTCTATACCAACTCCTAAGTAATTAGAGAAGTGTGCTACTATAATATTATCCATTGTTGATCACTGTCATATTCATAAGAGTGCTATCAAATATTAGTTTATTCATAAAAGTGTGATATATATATATATATTGTTTAAGTTTTCAAATAAATCTTTTAATTTGCAAAACAAACATACTTCTTGGCTCAGTGAGGTCAGGGGGATTCATAGAGAGGGGTGTTATATAAGGGTTCATCATCCAGATTTATGAACTTGTCATAAAAATATATAAATAAGGGCTTCCATTGGGCATCCCAGACTAGGCATTGACGTAGTTGGAGTGCTGAATTGAAGTCACTTACAGCGCGATGCTGTCCGGTGAGCAATGTGCGATGTGCGGCGCTGTTTCACCTTTTATATTCCTAACCTGTGTCTTTTCTCTTTGCAGGTTGCGATGTTCCTCGCCGAGCACCGTAATGTTCCAGCAATGATACTGACCAGGATTTGACTACCTAGGTAAGAATTGTGTGGCTTTCTTCATTCGGGAGGAAACGTGAGTAAACGCTTACTAATGCTGTCTTTCTTTTTCCTCTTTCCAGGTTATGGTATTCCAGGATGCATGTGGTGCCGGATGATGGAGTTCGTACCTTCAGGTGAGTGGAACTGAAGTCAGCGATGGATTGAAGACAGGATACTGTTGCAGGTAAGTTTCGTAGTATTCTTTCTCTCTCTTGGTTTCAGGTAAGCTGGCATGAAACAACTGGACACGGTGAGCGTTACGCTGCCCACAGCAGAATAACACCAAGCATGTTCTGCTGTTTGGGTGTGGTTTAAATAGTCTCAGGTAAAGTAGTCCAGGTAAAATAGTTCCAGGCCTGCCACACCCAAAGTAGTCCAGGTAAAGTAGCCCCAGGCCTGCCACACCCAAAAGACTAGGCCGCATAGTTCAGTTCCTTGTAACTGAGCTATGTGTGTGCCTCCATGTTGGCTGAACCTCCCCAAGTTAAATAGTCCCATGGAAATAGTCCCATTCTAATGTTGGTCTTCATGATGGTTATGAGCCTGGCGCCAAAGAGTCTTGGATGAGTTTTTAAGGTCTTTGACCTGGCCCTAACTGGAAGGCTGACTTGCCAGTGAGGTTCAGGGGCAAGGGTCAAGACAGTGCCATGTATTGGGAACTGTGGGCACTTGGTGCCATGTATTGGGAACTGTGGGCACTTGGTGTGTGGGTATATGGGCACAGTGCACTATGAAGCAATAAATTGACAAACACCAAAGAAGCAATGTCCACTCATGTGATGTTTTGTACACAATAGGTCTATTCAAGTGATGGTTTGTACAACATGATTTAACACTCCACGCCCCCAAACACCCCTCCTCCTCCCCCCACACACCCCCACACAACCCCCACACCCCCCACACCCTCAGTACTTCACCCACCACCACCCTCCACCCTCCCCCTAACACCCAAAGTCAATAATGGCACAAAATGTGTCTGGATGCGGTGCTAAACAGATTGTGCAGGGTGCCCCTGCTACTGTGGAGCCCCCTTCGGAGGTGGGGGTTGGATCTCTGAGCGCCGCTTACTTCGCACGGACATGCGCACAGTGCTGGTCTGCCTGGAACTTGCTGGCATGGTCAATGCAGATGAGGCAGATTGTTGTGACCCCAAAGCCACAGTTTGCCGCAGCTCCATGCTGTCTGAAATCCCGATGAGGATCTGGCCCAAGGCATTGAATCCATCCCGCACTTGCTAAGCACTTGAGTAGATGGCCTGGATTACGGCCGCAGTTCTATCACGGATGACACGGCATGTTGACTCGCCTTCAGCAAGGTACTGTTTGACATAACCTTGCATCTTCTCCTGCCGGCCCTCCATCCTGGACAGACGTCCCTCAAGGTCCCGTATAGCAGTGTGGATGGTGGTTGGTGTGTTACGTGGTGATACTGTAGGCAATATGGGGCTGTGCAATGTCGGAGAGCACTCTCCGACTGCCCTGTTCTGATTAATCCTGGCGAGGGGTGTCCTGTGGGGTGACCTGCAGGCTTGGGGTTTGACCTACAGGCTCTGAGTGGGTGACTCCTGCATTGGCGTAATCGTCAGGGCCAGCTTCCTTGTCGCCACTATGCTGTGCCGATGCAGCCATCTCCCCAATTGTGCTTGCGGCAGCGGACTGTGTGCCATCATTGTCCATGCCAGATGTGTCCTTGGCCTGTATAGATTGTGTGTCCAGGGGTGCAGGGGCAGGTGTCTGCTGTCCTGTGTGGGTGGCAGTGTGACTGGTTGGGCACTGGTTGTTGTCTTGCGTGCCGCTTGGCCCATCCTTGGTCCCCTGGACGTAGATGGCCCAGTGCCATCAGCTTGGCCCCTTGCCCTTTGGCTGGTGTTGTGCATTGTGCACTTCCCTGTGCTTCTTTGGTGTCTGCATCCGTACCTGTGGGGGACAGAGTGTGGCAGGGCATCAGTGATGGTGGTGCTTGCATCATGCATGCGTTTGTCTTTGTGCAGTTGGTGCCATGTGATCAGTTGCATGCCTGGCTTTGCAGCGGACTGGGTATGTGCAAGGTTGGGGGTGCTGTTTGCAATCATGCAGGTGTTCACATGTACACCATGGTGGCTGCTGTGGGGCCTTCATGTGTGTTGTGACTTGCGTGCTGTGTGACACGTGCAGGTCATCTGTGTGTCGGGTATGTGTTCGTGTATGGGCGCGGCATACAGCATGCATTGGGATGTGATAGTGGTGGGCCCAGCCTGTGTATATGGATATGTGTAGGTGTGTATGATGCGCCATGTATTGGCTGTCATTGCTATCACAGTTGGAGGTCAACGGTGATGATTGGTTGTCATGTGTTTGTAGGGACACTCACCGTCATCTGCCGATGTTGGCACGCCAAACTCAGCTCCACCGACTCCTTCAATGGACTCCACATCTATCACTGAGCTGCAAGTCTCCTCCCATCTGGCCAATTTGGCTGGTGAGTGAGGTCCTCCACCTGTTGCCAGCCCCTGGCTCCGATTGGCTGACAAGATTTTCTGCACTCTCAGCCTGAGGTCATCCCAGCGATTTTTACAATCGCGCACTTTGCGTGCAGTGGTGCCGACTGCACTTACTTTCCGAGCAACTTCTTCCCAGATGACCTTCTTCCTCAGCTGGGCGGGACACCTGAGGTATCTGCAGAATACCACATCAGCATTCTCTACTAGGGTGTCGGCTAACATGTTCAGCTCCTCATCCTTAAATCGTGGTTTACGCAGGCGGGCAGTGCCTTTCTGGGTAGCCTTTGACATTTTGTCTGTGGTGTGCTAGGATTTCCGGTGGTGAAGGTCCAGTATGTGGAGGATGGCAATGGATTGTGTTTTTGAAGATGGCAGCCAAAGCATTTCCCGTTCCAGCGCGATGATGTTACTTCCGGGTCCGCTCATAACAGGCCCATTCTTAGCACTATGTTAATACCAGTACCGCTATTTAGGGGTTGCCGAGGGCGGAGGTGTTATCTGCGCATTTGTTGATGCCGCTATCTGAGGGTTTGAGGGTCGTTACTGGCATGCCGGTACGGCCGTTACCGGCATGCAGGGGTGCACGTTCTCACACAATCGTAATCACCTGCTGTTTGCGGAGTCGAGCCAAGACGGACATGTTATTACCGGCATGCCGTTAAGGGCTGATTTTAGCACCAACCTCTTAATGAGGCCCAGGGTGTTTTTACATAATGACTCAAGGTTAGTTAGCAATATCATTTTGGATGCTGCAACATCTCTTCTTCCTATGGTATATGATTTGTCAGAAGTATGCAGGGCAGCCATGCTGGCTACCCAAATTCCTGAGGAATGCATTGCCAGTTGTGAGAGAGTACCAACCGACTTTGAACCGGTTACATGTGAGCTTACCAAGCACATTTACAAAGTGGTAAATGTAATTGCGGACAAAACCCAGAATTGTGTTTTGTTTTTTATAATTTGGGGGGTTCCCCGAGCACCCCTTTCTTCCACCCTTTTCAAGCCACCCAACCCCATCCTGACCCATTTTACCCCCTTTCACACTACCCTTGATATATTTATTTAATCTTTTCTGTGGTTTTTGTCCGCTCTGTTATGTGCCACTCTGTTCTGTTTGCAATAAAATAAGTGGATACTCCTTCAACACCTTCAAATAACATGTCCAGCAACGTATCCATTAAATAGAAGAATTACAACACTCACTCAGGCGCAACAGCCTTTAGGTGGATTGGCGAATTAGTCATGGTTAGCAGGAGTTTTACGAAAAGGAATTAACAAAAAGTAACTAGAATATGAGGTACTTTACTCCTCTTTTTTAGTCCTGGTTAACTGAATTGTTATTTTGTGATATATTATTGTCTCAAGAAACTTGGCTTAAGAAGCCCCTGGTCTTATTTATTTATTGCATTTCTTGACAGCATCTAGACTGGTAAGTAGCACAGCTCTGGTACAACTTAGAAAAAACAAGAAAAAACAGCAGGCAAGGTACAGAAAAATAAGACAATTCATGAAACAGATAACCAGTAAGGCCACGTCCTAGAGAGGTTATCCCCAATGTCAGATTAGTCGTATTTGTCGAACAGCCATCGTTTTAGATGTTTCTGATGATGAAGCAGGAAGCCTGTTCTTGGATGTGGGGAGGAAGGGCATTCCAGAGTGTGGGGACAATGACCATGAAGCTAGCACCCCCAGCTCTTTCCTCATGGATCTAGGGATGGTTAATATCAGGGTGGATGAGGAATGTAGGCTGGGGAGTTTATTTCTTTTGGAAATGTGATGGGTGATGAAGAAAGGTGCAGCATTGTAGATGCATCTGTGAGTTAAGAAGAGGATCTTGAACTCAATGCAAGCTTTGATTGTCAACTAGTGGGAATCTCGTCTAACATGAGAGATGTGGTCTGAGCATTTTAGACCCCAGATGGCCCAGAGGGCATTGTTTTGAATCAGCTGCAGTTTTGCAAGATTTTTTAAAGAAGTGGCTGCAAAAATGGCATTGCAGTATTGCAATTTGCTGCCTATTATGGCTCTGGTGAGGGTCAGGCAATTGTCTGTGGATACAAATGTACTACTGAGGTTGATGAGCTTAGTGGTATAAGATGCTGAGGAGGCGAGGGCCTTGAAATGTTTATAGGCATAGATAGTTCTGCATCTAAGTGGACCCCCAGGGTTTTAACATGGATTTATACAGTGGTAGGGTTTCCATCAATTGAGAACTTTTTTGATGACACGGGTGTCCCAAGCTTCTTTGATAGCTAGGGGGACAGAGCTAGATTCAAAAGAGGCATTACTTAATTTGGAGGTAATTGGTGCCACGGGATCAGAACCCTTTTAATGATGTGGAAGGGCAGAGGTCACCCTTCCAATTAGAGAGCTTGAGGTGTTGGATGCTAAAGAAGACATCTGAGGGGCAGACAGAGTGAACTGGAATGGGGGAGTGGTGTAGGGTGGTAGTTCTTGTAGGAGGGTGGGAGAGCAGTATTTTCTTGAGGATAGTTTTGTTTCTCAATTTGGTGGTTTTGTCAGACAGTTCTTATTGAACAGTAGTTCACCAGACTTTGTTGTTGCGGAAGTTGGCAATTGGAGATTGCTAGGGCTTCAAGTTCTATCACAATTCTAAAGAGCTCTTTGGTGTTTGAGCTGACCTCGCAGATTCTAATGTTGTAGATCGAGGATTTAGTGGAAAGGAAGAAAGCTTTGTAGGTTTTGGCTGCAGCGAGGAAGGCTTCTTTGTTGTCGATTGAGGGGATTTTCCTCCAGAGGTGCTCTTGGTCCCGTTTGTGGTTGCATAGGGAGATAAGTTCTTCAGAGAAACAATTGTGGATTCAGGTTTTCTTTTGGGTAGTAGTTTTAAAAAGTGCATTGGAGATGAGTGTGGGTAGTATCAGGGTGTTGAAGGCAGTGAGGATAGTTTCAGGATCATTTTAGTCAGGTACAGTGTCAAGAAAGGAGGAGATGGTGGGTTTGTGCAACTCAGCAGTGAGTTTGCGTGTGTGTCGGGAGGTTATGGGGAGGTGATTGGGATATTTGAGGGCATTAGAAAGCGCCAGTGGTACGAGGAAAAGGATCACAGAGTGGTCGGTCCATGGTACAGGGACAATGACTAACCGTGATGGTCAGGTTAAGGTGTGTGACCTAGTCAAGGGTCCAGCCCTTGACATGGGTGGGTGAATTAATGGCTTGTGCAAGCTCATCTCTTGTAAGGAGGTGACAAGGGCAGCATCCTTTATGTCAGTCAAGTAATTGACACCAAGGTTGAAATCTCCAAGAAGTAATAGTTTGGTTTTGGGTTTGATGAGAGGAGTGAGGATGAGGGAGATGCCAGTGTCCAGGGAGGTGGCATGGCCAGGTTGGTGATAGAGAAGGAGGAGGTTAATGTTAATTTGGGGACTAGGTTCTAGTTTAGTGAGCAGGAGTTTGTAGCCCAACAGAGTCTGAAAGGGGGATGCTCTGATGGTATGCAGGATTTGGCGATGATGGCGACTCTGCCGCCAGGTTGAGTTGCTCTGTCAAATCTCAGCATATGTCTTGGATGGGTATAATATTTTATTGAATCCAGCATATAAAGGTCCTAAAGTAAGGCCTATGTCGGGACTTTTAATGGCCGCCTAAAATGGCAGGGGTTTGAATTAAAAGAGTGGAAAATACCAAATTTATTTGTGCAAGCAGCTAAACCTATACATGACCCAGGCAGTAAGTTTTTGAGAATTGTAGTCTATTACCCTGATAAATGTATACTGGAATCAGTTGTTATCTCAGCTGACACCTTTTTAGATAGCATTGTGGACTTAACAGAAGAATATTTGCTTGACTGTATGATTACAGACATTGTATTGGCTGGGGACTTGAACATTACATGGTGTGCCACATTAGATGTAGATGTGCCCTCTCAAACAAAGACGTTGGGAGATATGAGGAAGAGAGGTTCGGCCTGGATGAATGTGATCAATACACAAGGTTTATGTGTATTAAATGGTGCCATAGCAGGTGATAGCCCAGCCAGGCTCATGTGGTCTAGAGCCGCACAGCAGGATATTTTAGATTATATTTATCTATTGGATAATGTTTCTGAACATGTAACTGAGCTAAATGTTTGGAGGGGTTCAAATAGCGATCATAAAATGCTTTTGTCAAAGTGGGCTGGCAGTCCTGAGACAGTCAGGAAGCAATTATCCACCAAAACTGGGGGTGAGCGGGGGAAGATATTGAATAAGATGGACAGAGGCAGATGTGGTGAAATTGAAAGAGTCAATGCTAGGTGGTTCCCAGAAAAATTGTAAAGTAATCTCCAGGTATTAGATCAACGTTTTAAGCTTGTTTGTTACCATAAGCCTTGAATTAGTGAAACCATATTATAAGCAAATGCATGTTTTTGATGCCTTCGTACAACAGAAAAAAGAGATTTAAGAGTGGCAATCAATGAGAAATCTAGTGATCTCCTCTAAGTTTCATAATGCTTGGGAGAATAAAAGATTGAAATTGCAGTTTAAATATTGGTTGCAGGGACATAGAGCCTTATTGACGAAAAAGGATGCAGACGCCATGGTGAAGGCTTTGGCATCCAAAGTTTCCTCAATTATCTGGAAATTAATCAAGGTAAGTGGCACTCATCAGCAAGCACTGCAGTTAAACCCAGTGTGAGAGTTAGTTTGGATAGAGCATTTTACTAGTGTATTTAAGCAAATGCATTCGATGGAGCAGGTTGAGGTCTACCCTTACGAGACAGTCTGGCCTTTGCTTTATGACAAAGAGGATATATTCAATGTAATTATGAAATGTAGCAGCTCTCGGGCACCAGGCCCAGACAGCCTTTCCAATTTTATATTACAAAAGTTCCCCAAGCAATGGGCTAATGCTCTACATGCAGTGTTTTTGCAAATTATGAAATATCAACAAATTCCGACTTCGTGGAAGTCAGCCATTGTTATAACAATTTTCAAGAAAGGCTATTGGATGTGTCCTAAGAACTACCATCCCATCGCCTTATTAGATGCCCTCAGAAAACTCTTTGCTACTTTGCTACTTTGGGTTTAGGTAAACTGAAGGAGTGAATAGCTGACGCCTCTAGATTTGACATGAATCAAATCGGTTTTGTGAAGGAAAATGGTACAGTAGTAAATCTTGGCCTTTATAGATTTTTCTGGAGACTTTGACAGCATACAGTGATCACGACTGTGGGACAAATTAAGTTATTGGGGTTGTCCTGCTGGGTTAATGGACATCTTAGTGCAACTCTATAGTGACACATCACTTCAAGTAAATCAACAGGGGAAGCTATCGAAACAAAACCCAACCATTGAGGGGGTAAAGCAAGGGTGTATTCTTGCCCCTGCTATGTTTAATGTATTTATTTCAGACATAAACATGACTTAAGAGTGGGCGCAAGCTTTCCTTCCCCATATACAAGGTAAACCAATGCAATGGTTGTTATATGCACATGATTTGGTCCTTTTGGATCAAATGCTGATAGGACTTCAAAGATTGTTAGGAGCACTTCAAATGTATACAACACAAACAATGAGAGGTATTCCACAAACATTAATTCAAAAAGGAAGCCTGTAAGTGGGATCAAACATACACAGCAAAGTACAAGAGGCCAGCTCTCTCTTCCATTACGATTTTCCAAAGAAAGGTTGAGGCCTAGGTAAATAGGGCAATACAACTAATCGACACAGTAGTTTAGAAAATAAATTCTTTGTTGATTTAATAAATGTAAAATACGTATGGAGCAGTCTGGTCACTGATCACATGAAGTCAAACATGAGAAATAATTGTGTTTACAAAAATAATATTCAATAAAACAGAAAAACGGTTTGGTCTTGCACACACTCATCCATACCACATCAAAGTATGCTGTGACCAAGAGAGAGGCATGAATAACCCCAAGAAAAAACAAGGAACACCACCTGTGCACGCACAGCATACAAGTGACAAAGAAAATTAAAAAAAGAACTATAACTCCTAAAACAGCAAAATCTGTTCAAACAAAACAAGCACAATTGGAAATGTATCCTGCAGTTAAATCACTTGACTGTCCGCTCATGCAACAAACAAAGTATTACGTGTGCAGTAATTTAGCACATTTCGCTGTCACCAAAACATTTAATGCTCAAACTCTTTAGGAGACATTTGTTGTGTGGAAAGCTAATCCGTTCAAATGATGGATTATGAAGAGAAACACCAACTCAAGTTTCGACTGTGAAACGCCCATTCATTCAAAACACATAGCCCAGTATTCTTCAGGGTGTAGACAATAATTAGTTTCATGGGGCAGTCTCGAGGGTAAAGCCTAAGTTCAAGCCATGGTGTGAAAGGGCGAAGTTGAAACAATTTTAAAAACATACATACTACTCCCCACTGTGTCTGGTATCCCCTCACCAGGGGGAGTAAGGGGGAACCTAGCCAGAAAGGTTCAAAGCAAAGTTACATGCAAAGCTTGGGCAGAAAAAACAGTTTAGGTCACAAAGTGACCCACCAGAAAACTCTAAAAACCTGATTCAAAGGTATGCCTTGCAAAATAATTGAACTATTACCACTTGCAAATCAAACATTCTGATTTTGAAACCAACCAGATCAAAAAGTAAAGGTAATCTTAAATAGTACCTGGATAACCCCCCCCTCTGTTGAGAGTGAATACTTACTGTTATCTAGGATTTAACATGAGCGATGATGCTAGTGACCTAGCAAATACTCAAGTAATAAGAAGAGATGTAGAAGTGTTAGTGATTCAGAGATTAATGTTATTAAGGCAATATGAAAGGTACTCGGTACTCAATACTCCGTTATTCAATTTTACAAAATTAAGGTAGTCCCCACTGTTACCTATGGGGCAGAAATTTCGCTATGTAGCCCCTCATCTTTATGGAACATCGTAGAGGAGCTATTCTGGAAGAAGATACTGGGACTCCCTAAAAGTACACCCATTCAAAGTATTTTCTTTGAATTAGGTTTGTTGTCTTTGTGTGGTGTAACTCAGTGGAAAGCACTAGCTCTTTATGGTAAGTGACTTTTAGCAGCTAGCAATACTTCATCACCAGTGCTCAGAGATGCTTTGGCGCGGAAAAAGTATAATATCCTCAACCTATGGGAAAAGGATTGTTTAGAGCAAATGAGGTTAGCAGGTATTAATAAGGATTTACTGCTAAATAATCCACAGTCAGTCAAGGCAAAGGTTTGGTTATGGGACTGGATTTCTACGCAACACCAATGTTCTATATATAAGTTATTTGTGAATTTTTAAAGAGAGCCAAAGTATTTAAACCAATTACCGAATTACTTGGTGAAGTTCCCACATGCTGTTTTTAGAAAACTAATTTTAAGAATACATGTTAACCTGTTCCCTACTAGATAGGGGCTAGGTACGTGTGCTAACCTTGACAAGAAACTACAGGGTTGTAGATTCTGTACATTTCCCACAGTGTTAGAGACAATAAGACATATCTTCATATCTTGGCTGAATATACATATTTGGATGAACACATGTATGTCTCTCCTTAAAGAGACAGATCCTTTTCCTTGTACATAATGACCTATTTTAGTTTTGCCTTGTGATACATCTCTGGCTAAATGCTGCTATGGTGGATGGTCTAGGGAGTTCCTCACAGGAATGGGAGTATTTGTCCCATAAGGGGAGTCTCTCCCAGTGAGGTCCCACTATCAGAAAAAAAGCATGCACTGACTTGGGGCCTCATCACGACCCTGGCGGTAAGTTACCGCCAGGGCCGTGACTTTACCGCCATGGCGCAAACTACGTTTACGCCATGGCGGTAAGGGGATTTACCGCCCCATTCCGACCTTGGCGGGCGGTAAATCCCCAATCCCCATTTACCCTTCCCCATTCCCATTTTTGCCCCATAGGGCATAATGGGAGTGGGGAAGGCGTTAATTACGCCACCGTAAATTACGGTGGCGTAATTAACACCAAGTTCCCTTACCGCCATGGTTTTTTACACCTGCTAAAAGCAGGTGTAAAAACCGCCATGGCGGAAAGGGAACTCGTAATTGGCGGAAAGGGGTTGGCGCAGCTAACGCTGCCGCAAACCCCTTTCCGCCAGGGTCGTAATGAGGCCCTTGGTCTTCGTTTCTGGTACCAGTTGAATGTACCTACAGCCCAGGAAACACTGGAGGTGCGGGAGAGTACAGCAGCTTGAGGGTAATCCGGGATGCAGGTCAGGGAAAAACCCTTGTGGGAAATAAAAAAAACCCTTGTGGATCGTGACTGCTGTGTCATTGGGTATGAAGAATGAACACATAATGCTGCGATGTCAGTACACAAGGATTTCATGTTCAATGTAGTCATGGAGAATTGCAGTGGTCAGCAGTGCGGAGCAGGTAAGCAGCTTGCAGATGACAGGGCGATGCAGTTAAGCAGCGCAGAAAGAAGAGGAAAATAGTATGCAGGTTCACAGCGAGTTCCTGCAGGAGTGCCATCTTGTGGAAAGACTAGTCTGCTGTTGGCCAATTGAGATAGTAGAGCTGCCAGGTGCCATCTTGGAGGGAAAAAAGTATTACAAACAAAATGTCTTTTCCACCTCTGCCATATGGACCAGGAGGAGGAAGGGGTTTTCCTGACACCCACTTGCCCAGACTCCTAGGAAGGGTCTTGCAGAGGGGGTTCCCCTGCCTAGCCTCAATGGGGGAGGCTCCCCCTTCAGGAGAAGGGACGAATACCCTAGATCCATCACATACCCTTCCCCTTACGGTTCTGGCTTCTACAACTCCACTGACAGGAAACCAGCTTAGAAATATGACATTTCCTAGTTCTTTCCCCTATTGGTGTTCGATGGTGAAACAAAAAGGTTGTACATCCAAGAACCACCTCATTACTCCTGGGTTAGTGTCCTTTCTCTAGCTCCTCAAGGTCAATGTGAGTGGTCTGTAACCGTCCTGAATGATCTCCCAGTCAAATAATATCTCAGTTGTTCATTTAATTGCCAAGGCTTACATTGTTCTCGTGTAAAAAGTTTCCTACTGGTAAATAATGCTAGGTGCTCGATTCAATCATATTCTTGAGAGAGCACTGCCCCCAAACAAACTTTTGATGCATCTGTTTGTAAGAGGAATACTTTCTTGAAATCTGGAATACGGACGGGTTTGTGAAACAGTATGCTTTTTAGACTGCTGAAGCTTGTTGATCCTTCTTCTCCCAGAGTAATTATGGGGTTTGGACTTCTTTATTCATTAGGTTAGCCACCAGGGTGGAATGATTTGATCACATGGCTCTAAGGCTATTAAGTACTGTGAATTTTGCAATAATGAGTAGGCTGTCCAGACCAGAGAGCATTTGATTATACAATTTCCTGCTTTACACAACGTCAGAGTATTGTCATTTGGTGGGTTTGTGCACAATGAACAGTGGCTACCTAAGGCGGAATGTTGGGAAAGGATGTTGAGCAGGCATGAGCTCCCACTTGTTATGGCTATATTGATATCTTTTAATCAAATTGGCCTAATTACTTTGCACTTGTGAACATGAAATATTCTTGCCTTCCATTGATACAGATATGGATATGTATTCATTTATGGAGAACAAGGGTGTTATCTGAATTGTTTTACGACTGTGGAAGTAATTTTGTATAATTTGTATACTTCTACTTAACCTTTATAATATGAACGGGGTAATTCATGGAATTTCGCACAAAAGTGGCGGACGAGGCTGGCGCACAGTGTTCCCGGGCAATAGACTGCGCCAGCCGCGTGTGATAAAATCCATTTCATCGCACAGCGTATTCATGGATTTTAGCCTCCAAAACCAGCCGTGGCGCAGCGACTCTGCAGCAGCGCCAGTTACGCCCCCAAGAACGCCCTCGCGCAAGGAAAATCCATCAAAAGTCCCAATTCAGCACAAAGGGCTGCGCTAACCCTGGACGAGTTTACAGGGCTGCCAAACAGCAAACGCCAAGTGGGGAACGTTTATTTCAGGGGTGCGCGGGAAGTTCCACACGCGATTGTGCTGCGTACGTGTATTTCAGGGGTGCGCGGGAAGTTTCACATGCGATTGTGCCGGGTATGTGTATTTCACGGGTGCGTGGGAAGTTGCACACGTGATTCCAGCAGGGTAAGTGTATTTCAGGGGTGCGCGGGAAGTTTCACACGCGATTGTGCTGGGTACGTGTATTTCAGGGGTGCGCGGGAAGTGCCACACGCGATTTCAGCAGGGTACGTGCATTTCAGGGTGCGCGGGAAGTTCCACACGCGATTGGGCTGGGTAGGTGTATTTCAGGGGTATGTGGGAAGTTCCACATGCGATTGTGCCGGGTACGTGTATTCCAGGGATGCGCGGGAAGTTGCACACGCGATTCCAGCAGGGTAAGTGTATTTCGGGGTGCGCGGGAAGTTTCACACGCGATTGGGCTGGGTACGTGTATTTCAGGGGTGCACAGGAAGTTTCACACGCGATTGTGCTGGGTACGTGTATTTCAGGGATGCGCGGGAAGTGCCACACGCGATTTCAGCAGGGTACGTGCATTTCGGGGTGCGCGGGAAGTGCCACACGCGATTGGGCTGGGTACGTGTATTTCAGGAGTGCGCGGGAAGTTCCACACACGATTGTGCCGGGTATGTGTATTCCAGGGGTGCGTGGGAAGTTTCACACGCGATTGTGCTGGGCACGTGTATTTCAGGGGTGCACGGAAAGTGCTACACGCGATTTCATCAAGGTAAATGCATTTCGCGGTGCGCGGAAAGTTCCACACGTGATTGGGCTGGGTACGTGTATTTCAGGGGTGCGCGGGAAGTTTCACACGCGATTGTGCCGGGTACGTGTATTTCAGGGGTGCGCGGGAAGTGCCACACGCAATTTCAGCAGGGTACGTGCATTTCGGGGTGCGCGGAAAGTTCTGCATGCGATTGGGCTGGGTACGTGTATTTCAGAGGTGCGCGGGAAGTTTCACACGCGATTGTGCTGGGTACGTGTATTTCAGGGGTGCGCGGGAAGTTCCACACGCGATTGGGCTGGGTCCGTGTATTCCAGGGGTGCGTGGGAAGTTTCACACGCGATTGTACCAGGTACGTGTATTTCAGGGGTGCGCGGGAAGTTTCACACGCGATTGTGCCAGGTACGTGTATTTCAGGGGTGTGCGGGAAGTGCCACACGCAATTTCAGCAGGGTACGTGCATTTCGGGGTGCGCGGAAAGTTCCGCATGCGATTGGGCTGGGTACGTGTATTTCAGAGGTGCCCGGGAAGTTTCACACGCGATTGGGCTGGGTACGTGTATTTCAGGGGTGCGTGGGAAGTTCCACACGCGATTGGGCTGGGTCCGTGTATTCCAGGGGTGCGTGGGAAGTTTCACACGCGATTGTACCAGGTACGTGGATTTCAGGGGTGCGCGGGAAGTTTCACACGCGATTGTGCTGGGTACGTGTATTTCAGGGGTGCGCGGGAAGTTGCACACGTGATTCCAGCAGGGTAAGTGTATTTCGGGGTACGCGGGAAGTTTCACACGCGATTGGGCTGGGTACGTGTATTTCAGGGGTGCACGGGAAGTTTCACACGCGATTGTGCTGGGTACGTGTATTTCAGGGGTGCGCGGGAAGTGCCACACGCGATTTCAGCAGGGTACGTGCATTTCAGGGTGCGCGGGAAGTTCCACACGCGACTGGGCCTGGGAGAGCAGGCTACGTGTATTCCTGTGGTGGGCGGGAAGATTTGCACGGTTGCCTACAACGCGCCAAAAAGACGGTCCAATCCGGAAACACGTACGCCAGCATGAAGCCGGCGTACGTCGACTCGCAGGAAGCAGGCGTACGTCGACACACGCAGCATAAAAGTGCGCGCAAACAACAAACAAGCTCATACGCCAGGATGAATATACCGTTCCTAGCAGCAGTGGCCGTGGGATACCGCAGGAGGAGGATAGTCAGGGCCAGAATCTTCACACCCAGAACCAGCCTTTCTGGGATGCCTGATGACCAGGTGTATGGGAGGTACAGGTTTCGACCTCACATAATACTCGACCTGGTCAGTGAGTGGGAGGATGACCTCACATCACCCACCCTCTGCTCCCAAGCACTCACCCCCCTGGAGAAGGTCCTCAATGTACTGCACTTCTTGGCTACCGGATCATTTCAGCGGACAAGTGCCATAGTGGGGGGGTGTCACAGGCCACGCAGTCACGGTGCCTACACCAGGTGTTGGCCATCATCACTGCACGCCCATCAGTCCGCAGGCACACATACCTGCCCAGAACACCTGCATAAAGGCAGGCTGCCGCCCAGGATTTCTATGGGGTGGCACAATTCCCCAAAGTGCTAGGTGCCATTGATTGCACCCATGTGGCTCTACGTCCCCCCAGCGCATCTGAGCACATCTATAGAAACCGCAAGCACTGGCATTCCATCAACGTCCAGGTAGTATGTGATGCCAAGGGAATCATCACCTCAGTATATGCCAACTATCCAGGGTCCACCCACGACAGCTTCATTTACAGAATGTCAACCCTAAACCGGGACATGGAAGCTGGGCGGCATGGTGATGCATGGCTGCTTGGTGAGTATAAATGCCACTGCACATGCATGCATGTCAGATACAGAGTAATGTCACCACCCCACTAATGATACCCATCACCACCTCCCCAGGGGACAGTGCCTACCCACTGAGCACCCAGATAATGACGCCAATTCGGAACCCCATCACGCCTCCCGAGGTAACATACAACACAGCCCATATTGCAACCCGGGGCATAGTGGAGCGCACATTTGGAGTGCTCAAGTCACGCTTTCGCTCCCTTGACCATTCTGGCGGGCAGCTTTTATACGCTCCCCCAGTAGTGTGCAGAATCATAGTGGCAGCATGTGTCCTGCACAATGTTGCAACACGCCGGGGCCTGGCTGTGGACATGGTGGTGCCCCCACATCCCCAACCACATGCACGCCCGCTGCGCATGGGAGGGGAAAGGGGGTGAGGCAGCCCGTACGCAGCTGGTGGCTAATTACTTCACATAGAAATCACACCCCTGTGGAGTGCACACAGCCCTGGCACATACCATCTGACAATCAATGATGCCTCAATCAGACAATGATGATGAATGAAGGGACAGTCAACTGTCACAACCATAGCAGCCTGAGATTGTTCACCTGGAAGTGTTACAATGTGTGCATCCCTACCTACACAAACACCACCAATGCAGTGTCATCAAAAGACACACTTCTATGCAGCAAAAATGAATACCCACTTGCAAAATAGAACATGAGAACAGTGCCATGTCACCCAACCCCTCCCCGGCACCACCACACAACACACCATGTCATGTCATGCAATGTGAGATCAAACAAAGTAATCCCCACAACATGACACAAGTGTCACAAAATTCAGTGTCCCTAATGGAAACTGGCCACACATGAAATGGTCACAGTAATGCAGGACCAACAACACACCTGAGCAAATATTTAGCAATAATACAAATCAGCTACACAACCTCAAGCCTACCATAAACATGACAGTACGAATTTCACTACCTGATAATGCCAGCACTTCGACCACTTCCAACTGTACAGTGTTGGCGCCACGCAAAAGTGTAGGTGCACTGCTTACAAGATGGACTCCATCTTAGTAGACGGCCTTGTGAAGAAATGAGGAATGGACCTACAAATTAGGAGGATGAGATGGATGCAGAGGCACATATCAATACACCATGCAGTGTACAATACAACAACAATATGCACTAGGAATGTATACACAGTATTGACTACAGACTGACCACAAAGCACATGGGAGTCCAACGTCACTGTGTAAGTCAATATCACTTGGGCACACCCTTTGCAAGTCCATGGAAACGGGAAGCAGGAGGGGTGTGTGTCTCACAAACCCAAGCATCTAACCCAAAATTCAGGACAAGCCTGCATGTGTCCAGCCACAATACAGCAGATGCCCATGGAAGCCACACAAGGCAACACACTGAAAATAAATTCAAAATTAAAACATCAAAAATCAAAATTAAAAAATCAAAAATCAAAAATCAAAAATCAAAAATCAAAATCAAAAATCAAAAATGGCCATGTATGGGCCAGGGGGGTGGGTGAGGCCACCCAGGAGGTCCGAGGACAGGGTGCACACCAAAACCCATCTGCGTGGATTCTGCGAAAAAAAACACCTCCATGGGCTGCACGGCTACCCTACTGTGGGAGAATCGCTGCTGTCGCTCTCCCCACCCTCTGCAGCTGCATCAGGAGGTGTTGGCACTATGGGAGGCAGCCCATGCAAAGCCCTAGTCTGGTCCTCCATGGCAGCAAGCATGCGGGTGTGGAAGGTCTGGTTCTGGCGGAAGTCCCCATGCAACAACTCACGGGATGCCCGGACCTCCTCCCGAGTTGCCTGCATCTCAGCTGAGAGCGTACGTGTGAGATGCCCCAGCTGCTGTTCTGTCCTCGTGTCAGTTGAAGCCTCAAGCTCAACAAGAGTCACCCTGAGGTGACGGAGTTCCACCCTCAGGGCTTCCCTGTGGCCCTGGGGCTCTATAGAAATGGCTTCCTGCAGAGTCTCCAGTGCCGCCCGTCTGTCCCTGTTGGATGCCAACATGTCCTCTCTGTGTGACTGGCAAATGGATTCTGTTGCCTGCTGTAGTTGCTCCATCAGCCTTTCTTGGGGGACAATGGAAGTGGCCACCCTATCCATGGCCTGAGCCATCATGTCAGCTGATGCTGCCTGATGGTTTGCCATACCGTATATGGATTGCTCCCATGCGGTATTGCCAGGTGGCATACGGCCACCGCGCCGGCGGGCACCACACCTGTCTGGGGCAAGGCGAACTGCGCCTTGCTGTGCCGGCACTGCCTGAGGCTGCAGGACTGCATTCCCCCTCTCATCTGCTGGCCCAGGAACAGGATCAGATGTTGCGGAGTGTGACCCTGCATCCGTAACCACCAATGGCGGACCTACCAACACTGACATCCCCATTGAGGGTTCTACCCCTGGTGCAGGTGGGTCGGACAGAACAGAATCCCTCAGAGAAACACTTACCTGCGACCGCACGTAGGTCTCATCATCTGAATCGACACCTGAATAGAGCTCGGGGGAGGTGCACCCAGAGTCACCCCTTGAGAGAATGGTCTGCAGCAAGTGTGGGTTCTCACCCACCCCCACACCACGTCCCTCACTGGTGCCCGGTCAGCCCTGAGACCCCTCCTGGGTCTGCACCATCTCCACAACCCCAGCAGTATCAAGTGCATCATCCCCTGCAAAGACATGAAAGAAAAGAAATGGGAACAGGCATTAGCACCATGGCACACAATTAGGGCTGAGAAGCAACAGAACCAGTACTTCATTGACACATGTCCCACATGACTATAACCCTCCCATGCATGCACCGTCACTGCGTATGAAGGGGAGGCAAATGGCACACATTGATGACACCAAGATGGAAGATCAACACATTTGCTGCATGCTGGCTAGCAGTACCATCACACATTGGCCCGTGATTGGCATGTCCAATACACATACATGACACATGCCATCAGCCAGTTGGCATTTACCATAGCCATGTCACACATGTGACAATAGGCCTGAGAAATGCATAGTGAAAGTGGTGGAATGCAAACAATCAGCCTGAATGAACACAGAAAAATATGCAACAATGTTGTGGCAAGATGAAACTTCAAGGGCAAGTGGCGTGATGTTGGGCTAAATGTCTACTGTTGCCAGAAGGGATACTGCAATACCCAAATCCTGGTGCGCAGAATGTATTGGATGAAGCACATGGCTGGCACACACACCCTCACCTGGCACTCAATCAGAAGCCTTCACACACACACCATGCACATGGATGACACACACATGCATGTGCACTCACCAGACAATGCCTTGTAATCTGGCAGGTCTCCCACGCGTTGGATCTGTTCCTCCGTGACGTAGGTCCCAGCAACATACTCATGTGGAGTGAGTTCAATGTCCTCTGCTGGAGACCCACCTCCAGTCACTAGAGTAGCGGCATGACTTGAGGCCAGCTTTTTCTTTGCCCTGCGCTTCAGGTCATTCCAGCGCTTGTAGCAATCATTAGCTGTGCGCCTCACAATTCCAAGGGCACTTATGATGTCCGCCATCGTCTGCCAGTGTGCCTGACGTTGAGCAGGTGTCGTCTTGCACCCTGCAGTAATCAACATTTCCCAGTCATGTGTGGACACATACTCCACAAGTGCATCACGTTCGGCCTCACTTAAGCTAGGCTTCCTCGAGGTGCCGGACTGTGTAGCCGTGTCTGGGGCATCAGCCTGTACTGGACGAGCACTCTTCCTCTTCCGCTTGGAAGGTAGTGGGGATCCTGAGTGTCCTACGCCGCTCTGGACACTAGGGGCAGGAGCCCCGGTGGACTGTGTACTAGGAGTGTGGGAATGAACACTGAGCATGGGACTTGGTGCAGGCATTAGCTGAAGTGTGATGTAGTCAGGGGGAACATCAGCAGGATGGACTGGGACCAACACTGTCCTGGCTGGGTGAGTGAGAGCTGGGGTGGATGGAGCCGCAGCTGCCCCTGCAGCCTCCACACCCTGCCTACTTGGGGCAGCAGATGACATAGCTGCCCCTGATCCACGTGGCCTGGTGACACCAACGTGCACCGCCACACGTGGCCTAGACCTGCTGACCTGGAAGTCAGCCTGGGAGTCACCCTGTGCCAGGTCTGGTGCCACAATGGGCTGGTCCAACAAGGGCTGAGCAGGGATGGTGTCAGCCACGTTTCTATCAACCAGGGGGGGGGCATGGGTGTCCCTGACTGGTCCTCCACACATGGGGGGCTAGGGGCACCCTGCAAGTCCCGGCCACTTCCCCTACCGTATCCACCACGCCCACCTCTTGAGGCTCGGCCACCTTTGCCACCCTTACGCCTGCTCGCCTCCCAACCATGGCACTGATGTTGTTGTGCATATGGGAGTTGCAGTAAACTATTGTTCTGGGCAATTGGGGGTCAAAGGGGTAGGGTACTAGATGGAATTCGTACCCCAGTGCTCTAGCAAGGCTAAAAGTGACCCCTGGGGAAAGATGACGGGTGAAGCAACGCACAGGCACCCCAAAAAAAGGGAGATAACGTGCACGCAACCCCTCCTAGACCACGTGCGTGGAAAAATAAACCTGCACTACGCTGTGGCACCCAGAAACACGTCCACACAAAATGAACGTATGCGTGTCACACGTCCCGGGAGGATAGCTCAGCGGCAGCGTGCGCGTCTTGGAAGCAAGACGACACGAAGCAACACCAGGTTCGATCCCCGGGTCCGCGCTTAGAAACCTCTGGGTGTTAAAGCGCGTTATAAATACGTAACTAAAACAAAACAAAAAAAAACACAATTACGCAACTAAGAAAAACAAACAATTCCTGTAACAGCGCCTCGATGCCTGTGGGCTGTGTCAGCGCTTTATAAATGTAAATAAATAAATAAACACGCAACCTAGAATGACCTTTGAAGGGGTACGCGACACACGGGGCAAGCACAGATGTTAAATACGTGCGCGACTCACTGTCTGCCTGGAAAAATACCGTGAAAAAGACACGCGTGTGCGCGCTGGCTACACCCCTGCCAAAAGAAGAATTGTACGCTGTCTGAGGAGACAGGACAACAGAAGAAGTGTGCGCTGTTTGAGGAAACAGGCCCAGAAAAAAGACAAAAATAGAAAAAGCTGTCAGAGGTAACAGGGAGTACGAACTTGAAACACTGTGAAGTAAATCGCGTGTGAACCGACAAGAAGTACAGATTTCACCCACTCGCTCTCCACGAAAAGCACGTACAAGGAAATGGCGTCCTACACATGCCTTTTAAACATGCCCACACGTCCAGCGTCACTTCCGCGTGTACGCGCTAAGGCCCTATCCTCCAATTACACGAGCTGACACTCTGACGTGCAGTCATTGGACGTGTAACATGCACCCGTGTACAGGGTAATGCCCGCGCACGCACGTCACAGATGCGCATATGCGCTGAGGCCCTTTCCCCCAATTACACACTTGGACACTCGGACGTGCTTATTTTTTCCACACGCCATGAAAAACGCCTGTGCGCGTAACCTCATAGATGCGCCTACACTCTGGGGGCCTTTGGGCCAATGAATTCGCGTACGTGTGCTGACACACTTACGCGCTAAGGGCCTTTCCTCGAATTACACGCAGACGTGCTGGATTTTCACGTGCCAAATCACTCTGTATCAAGCTGGCCACGCGTAAGCACACGGAAGACCACGCTCCTGCCCAGAAGGCCGAATCACTGCCCCCCAGAGCCCCGAGCACACTCCCACCTGCCATCTGCTGCTGCCTGACTGCCTGCTGGCCACGTGCCCTGCCATTTGCTGCCTGTACATCAGCCAGGAGTGCTGTTGCTGTGACCACCCCTGCTGGAACCGAAGACTCCCGACTGGGATTCCATCGCTCCACAGCCCAGCCCCAGGACCCAGTTGCCCACCCACTCCTGCCTCTGGGGTTGCCATGTCGGGCACTACACCATCTGGCACCACTGGCAACCCCCAGCCAGAGAGGCAGAGGGGCACCAGCTTCACTGCCATTGAAGTTGGTGTCCTGGTGGAGCTAGTCCTGGGGCAGCATGATGCCCTCTTCGGAAGTTTGCGCGCCGACAAGGAAGGACGGACTCGGATCTGGACGGACATCGTGACTGCCATCAACGCGGAGGGGGTGGCAGTCCGACAATTCCATCATGTCAAGAAGCGCGGGGAGGACTTCAGGTCCAGGACCCTGAACAAGGCCCGGCGCCTCTTGAAGTTAGCGGATGCTAAGGGGCGCCGGGGCCACTTGTCGGAAGATCAGATGAGGGTCTTGGAACGCATATCCCCAGCGCTCCACATCCAGGTCCTTGAGAGGCAGACCCATCTGGAGTCGAGCGGTAAGTGTACATGCATACTGATTGTAAGCTGTGCGTGTGGTGTTGTGCCAGTAGTGTGCAGGTTGCACATGTGGTTTTATGGGGCCAAGTATGGGGGTGTGTGTACAGGGCCGTGAGGCTAGCACATGTGAGGGCTCTCATGTGTGAGACATGGATGGTGCTTGTATGTGTAGGCTTGCATGCCAAATGCAGATGTGTGTGCACACATGTTTGAATGAATGTGTATGTAAGTGGGCATGGTTGTGATGTCACACATGGATGTTGGTTTCAGCTGCATGTATCTGCACCGTGTACATGTGCATGTGTGTGTATTTGAGAAGGGTGCAACAGTGATGCAACATGGATGCATGTGACACCGGGATGTGGAAGACTGATTGGCAGATGTGACATGGATGCCGATCGCAACACTGCGACAGTTGGCGGAGGTGTACACATGCATGCAAGTGTGGTGGTGTGTGTGCATGTGTAGTCCACTCCCTGTGTTGCATATGATGCCTGGCTCACCTTTGCCTGCTCATGCTGTTGTATGTGTATGGATGGTGCTGGCTGTTGCGATATGGCTGTGGTATAGCTCATGTGTGCGAGTTGAAATGACATGTGTGTTGGTGATTGTGATGCCATGTCTGAGGTTTGCCAATGCCACTCATGTACCACTGTCATGTGTGTATGAGTCCATTGCACAGTGCCCTGATGCCTGTGTATTTCTCCCTGTCTGCAGCGTCAACTGATGAAGAGGGCGGAGAAGGTGCTGTGGAGCATAGTGGCAGGGATTGCACCGCCAGCCGGAGTTGCAAGGCCCGGCTCCCCTCCCAGGTTGTCATCTCGTTGGGGAGTGAGGAGTCCGGTGCCGCGTCCCAGGCCGCAGCTGCCGAGGGGAGGTCCAAGAGGCAGAGGTCGGAGTTGGACTCCTCGGCAGCAGAAGGGGCAGCTGGGACCCCACAGGGCCTGATGGGGGAAGATGGCACGGAGTTATCCAGGTTGGTGGGGGGTTTGGTGGAGGAGGAGGCCGTGCAAGCGACAGAGACGGGGTCTGGAGGTGGGGATTCCACTGGTGCTAGTGGTGCAGTGCAGGACCAGGGACAGGAGGCAGCACAGGCCGCCGCAGAGGTGCCTTGTGCAATCCGGTCCCTGATCCTGTCACTGCATTATCTTTCACCAGCAGGGATGCCTACGTCCAGACCCGTTTTCAGGCAGGGGATGAGCTTACAACAACTGGCCTTCCTCTGCCTGCGGATGTGGCTATCCAGGTACGGGTTGAGCCTGTCCTGACTGGTGTGGTGCTGCGTCAACGGGCCATGCGAGGTGACCTGCAGTCTTTTTGTGAGGAGACTGCACGTCATCTCGAATGGCTCGTTGACCGCGTTCGCCTACTGGGACGTGTCACCAAGGCCGGATTCCTCCGTTTGCTGGTGCTTGTTCCGACCCCCTCCTCAACTGAACACCCTATGCACTAGTCGTCCTCCGTGCTATCTTTCCACCCATTTGTCACCTGGGTGCCCTGTGGAGCTGCCTCTGACCGTGCGGCCAGGCTGGTCGAGGACACATCCCTGCCACAGTCGGGAGTCGGACGTCCAGCAGGGGTGGCCAGATCAATGACTGCACCCCAGCCGGAGGAGGATGTGCAGGCAGCAGGAGCACGGGCACGGGCACAGGCACAGCAGCAGCAGCAAGGAGGTGGGAGCCATGATGGCTCGGGCCTTCGACATCGGAGGCGCAGTCATCGGCCGGAGGGCAGGAGGACCCAGGACGGGAAGTGTCTTCCGTGTGGCAGCAGTTGGGCCACGCCGTAGATGCGGAGCAGCAGCAGGCGGAAGAGGCACGGCTCACGATGGTCAGGGCAGAGAACTCCATGCAGAGGGCCCTGAGGCGGGCCGAGTGCCTCGAGGCAATCCGCAGGGAGTTGGAGGAGAACATGTCGTCGTCCCTGCGGACCCTCGGGGCCATGGAAGAGGACCGCCTCTGGGACATTGAGCAGGAGTTTGATGATGCCCTGGCCCGGAACATCCAGAAGTGAGCCGTCGGACTAGCCCGCTGCCCTTGTAAATAGTTCTTTAGTGTTAAGTTTCCTTTTTTTTTTTTTTTTTGGGGCGGTTGGACAATGCCCAAACTTCTTGTATATAGTTCTTCATTAGATAGGGTTTTATTTCATAGGTTTCATTTTAAGGATTGGGCACATGGACCCTGGATGTTCACTTTGTAAATAGTTTGACAATGGATTTGGATTATTAATTTATTTTTCCATGGATCAATGGTTTTTTATTATTTTTGCACCTTGGATTTATTTTCTCAGACTAACACTTTGGAGACTTGCTTTTGGATTGCTTTTTATTTGGATTTCATGCATCTTTTTCATTTATTGGACATGCAGGATTTCATTTCTTATTTCCATTTTCTTCTGTTCCATTTCATTCCCTTGTTTTTCTGTTTAATACATTATCATTTGGTACTTCAATGTGTGGTATTCTCTCTTTGGTTTCATGCATGTCACAATGTGTGTTTTATCATTCACATGCTCTCACTGTGTGGGTTTGACGGATATATGTGGATGTGCAGACTATCCATTTGGGATGCATCATGTGGTGGTGATTTCTTGGTGGGGTGGATGTCATACCTGGTGGTGTGTTCAGACTGGGGTGGCGTGGGGGGTGTCTTGAGGGGGCATGGGGACCATGATTGTGGATCGTCATGAGGTGTTGGGGGGTCATGTGTGGGGGCCTGCTGGCAGGTGACCTACACTGCTGGGGGGTGGAGGTGCAGGGGGACATGAGTGGGGGCCTGCTGGCAGGTGTCCCTAACTGCTGGGGGGTGGGGTGCAGGGGGACATGTGTGGGACATGAGTGGGGGCCTGCTGGCAGGTTCCCTGCACTGCTGGGGTGTGGGGGTGCAGGGAGACATGTGTGGGACATGAGTGGGGGCCTGGTGGAGGGTGCCCCTGACTGCTGGGGGCTGGGGGTGCAGGGGGACATGAGTGGGGGCCTGCTGGCAGGTGTCCCTGACTGCTGGGGGGTGGGAGTGCAGGGGGACGTGTGTGGGACATGAGTGGGGGCCTGGTGGAAGGTGCCCTGCACTGCTGGGGGGTGGGGGTGCAGGGGGACATGAGTGGGGGCCTGCTGGCAGGTGTCCCTGACTGCTGGGGGTTGGGGTGCTGGGAGACATGTGTGGGGGGCTGGTGGAGGGTGCCCCTGGATGCTGGGGGGTGGGGGTGCAGGGGGACATGTGTGGGACATGAGTGGGGGCCTGCTGGCAGGTGCCCTGCACTGCTGGGGGGTGCGGGTGCAGGGGGACATGTGTGGGACATGAGTGGGGGGCTGGTGGAGGGTGCCCCTGACTGCTGGGGGTGGGGGTGCAGGGGGACATGTGTGGGGGCCTGCTGGCAGGTGCCCTGCACTGCTGGGGGTGGGGTGCAGGGGGACATGTGTGGGACATGAGTGGGGGCCTGGTGGAGGGTGCCCCTGACTGCTGGGGGGTGGGGGTGCAGGGGGACATGAGTGGGGGTGTTCTGGCAGGTGCCCTGCACTACTGAGGGGGGGAGAGGGGGACATGTGTGGGACATGAGTGGGGGCCTAGTGGAGGGTGCCCCTGACTGCTGGGGGGCGGGGGTGCAGGGGGACATGAGTGGGGGCCTGCTGGCAGGTGCTCTGCACTGCTGGGGGGTGGGGGTGCAGGGGGACATGTGTGGGACATGAGTGGGGGCTTGGTGGAGGGTGCCCCTGACTGCTGGGGGGTGGGGGTGCAGGGGAACATGAGTGGGGGCCTGCTGGCAGGTGTCCCTTACTGCTGGGGGGTTGGGGTGCTGGGGGACATGAGAGGGGGCCTGCTGGCAGGTGTCCCTGACTGCTGGGGAGTGGGAGTGCAGGGGGACATGTGTGAGACATGAGTGGGGGCCTGCTGGCAGGTGCCCTGCACTGCTGGGGGGTGGGGGTGCAGGGGGACATGTGTGGGACATGAGTGGGGGGCTGGTGGAGGGTGCCCCTGACTGCTGGGGGGTGGGGATGCAGGGGGACATGTGTGGGGGCCTGCTGGGAGGTGCCCTGCACTGCTGGGGGTGGGGGTGCAGGGGGACATGTGTGGGACATGAGTGGGGGCCTGGTGGAGGGTGCCCCTGACTGCTGGGGGGTGGGAGTGCAGGGGGACATGAGTGCGGGTGTTCTGGCAGGTGCCCTGCACTACTGAGGGAGGGGGAGAGGGGGACATGTGTGGGACATGAGTGGGGGCCTGGTGGAGGGTGCCCCTGACTGCTGGGGGTGGGGATGCAGGGGGACATGAGTGGGGGCCTGCTGGCAGGTTCTCTGCACTGCTGGGGGGTGGGGGTGCAGTGGGACATGTGAGGTACATGAGTGGGGGCCTGGTGGAGGGTGCCCCTGACTGCTGGGGGGTGGAGGTGCAGGGAAACATGAGTGGGGGCCTGCTGGCAGGTGTCCCTGACAGCTGGGGGGTTGGGGTGCTGGGGGACATGAGTGGGGGCCTGGTGGAGGGTGCCCCTGCACTGCTGGGGGGTGGGGTGCAGGGGGACATATGTGGGACATGAGTGGGGGCCTGCTGGCAGGTGCCCTGCACTGCTGGGGGGTGGGGGTGCAGGGGGACATGTGTGGGACATGAGTGGGGGCCTGCTGGCAGGTGCCCTGCACTGCTGGGGGGTGGGGGTGCAGGGGAAAATGTGTGGGACATGAGTGGGGGCCTGGTGGAGGGTGCCCCTGACTGCTGGGGGGTCAGGGTGCAGGGGGACATGAGTGGGGGCCTGCTGGCAGGTGTCCCTGACTGCTGTGGGGTTGGGGTGCTGGGAGACATGAGTGGGGGCCTGGTGGAGGGTGCCCCTGACTGCTGGGGGGTGGGGGTGCAGGGGGACATGAGTGGGGGTCTGCTAGCAGGTGCCCTGCACTGCTGGGGGGTGGGGGTGCTGGGAGACATGTGTGGGACTTGAGTGGGGACCTGGTGGAGGGTGCCCCTGGATGCTGGGGGGTGGGGGTGCTGGGAGACATGTGTTGGTGATCAGTAGTGCAAGGTGACATGTGGGTTGGCTGGTGGGCATGGCCATGGTGGATTTGCTGCCTGCAGGAGATGACCAGGGGTGCAGGGTAGTCCCCTGTGGTGTGGGCTGCCTGCAGGGGCCGTGGAGGATGTAGAGGGAACACCTGGGAGGACCCACACAGCCAATTCACGTGTAGTACTCCCCGGCACCCCCGAAATACACGTACCCTGCTGAAATTGCATGTGGAAATTCCTGCGCACCCCGGAATACACGTAGCCTGCTGTATTCGTGTGTGGAACTTCCCGCGCACCCCGGAATACACGTAGCCTGCTGTGATCGCGTGTGAAACTTCCCGGGCACCCCGAAGTACATGTACCCTGCTGTAATCGCGTGTGGTACTTCCCGCGCACCCCAGAATACACGTAGCCTGCTGTGATTGCGTGTGAAACTTCCCCGCACCCCGAAGTACACGTACCCTGCTATAATCGCGTGTGGAACTTCCCGCGCACCCCGGAATACACGTAGCCTGCTGTATTCGCATGTGGAACTTCCAGCGCACCTTGAAATACACGTACCCTGCTGCATTCGCGTGTGACAATTCACGCGCACCTTGAGATACACGTACCCTGCTGCATTCGCATGTGACACTTCACGTGCACCCCGAAATACACGTACCCAGGCCAATCATGTGGTACTTACTGCGCAACCCGAAATGCACGCACACGCTATTTTTCACACAGTGGGTGTCCGTGTTTGTCGCGTACCCCTTTGCACATCATTTGCCCTAGAGGGCCACAGTATGGGACATTCATCATAGCTGTATAGGTGCTTTTTGCTAGTGCACAGTTTGGCGCACATTAATTTCAGGCGCAGGGACGCTACCGCCTGCATTCTTGTGGCGGACGTGTTTGGGCCTGTGCGCGTCTTTGCCCGTGCGCTGGTTTGCCCTATTCGATTCCATGAATACGTGTTGTAGGCGAGCGTGTGGGCGTTCCGCACACTTGCCTCCTGTACTTTCCCTGTGACGCCCATATTTTCACGCGTTGTTCCCCATTACGAGTGTTACGTCCCGTGTTCCGCCTACTTTTGTTATGTGCGCTGCGCTATGTGGGATTTTGCTGTGGCCGTGGCGCACGCCGTTAGATGACCTGTGCGCCGGCGTGCGCCACGCACTTTTTCAATGCACATCCAATATTTTTCTCGCGCACGGACTTCCATGAATCGATGTGCGCTGGTTTCCCTGCGATTTTCGCACTTGCACTGTGATTTTAGCTCTTTCACTGCGAATCGCACGTTTTCGCACGCTTCCGGCGCACATTAATTCCATGAATCGGCCTGGAAATGTAATCCTTTGGCTATTTTAACTAGATTTTTATTTTTTACCGTTTGTGTAAGGTTAAATAATTTAGCCAATTCACAATTTAAAAAAAAAGGAAAAAAGGACCCGAAATACCAACAATGAAAACAATTACTGCTATATTCCTGGAACATATGGGACCATTAAGAACAATTTAGGAACACTTTCAAATTGACCCGAACATCGTAGTAGAGTTCTGAGAAATGTGTGCGTCAATATCAAGAAACTGTTTGCCCATTCCTAACCTTTCATATTGCATAGGTGATTAGCACCTCATTCTGTGAAATGGAGACTGCTCATTGGTCAATCCCTGTGCTGTATTTAATCTCGAATTCTGAGTGTCACTGTTTCTCATGTCATGTTACATATCATTATCGATGGCCCATTCTCCTCCCTCCCATTCTCCTCCCTACCCATCTCACTTGAATCACCCACTCTGCTCCTCTACTCCCCCTCTTCATTATGCCTTGCCTTATACTCTAGTCCCTGGCCTACTCTCTCCCAACACAGATTACGCATCTTTCCATTCTCTTCCTTCTTCCAGCGACCTGACCTGTATGAAGCAGGCACTTCCTCTAGTCTTTCTTCACTATCACTTGCTCGATCCGCCCCTCATCAGTGCTCCAGTTTCATTCATGGCCCAGTGACCACTACATATCAGAACTCTGGGACTGCAGCAGCCGTGCAGCATGCCCTAAATCAGTAATAACGTAAAACCTTTTGGCAGGGAGGAGGGGTGCAGGGCTTTACCACCTTGCAAAGGTGCAGGAGACCGCTTAAATGTCTTCAATGTGCTCACACCCGTCACCTGGTCCTTGGACCAATACAAGGAGTTAAAGCCTCCCCTCCTGCCTCCGGGTTTATGGCGTAGCCCGCATGTTTTGCCTTAACAGTCTGATCATTACTGTATACCATATTACTTGATTAACATATAGTAAATAACAAAGGAATTCCTCTAGGACGGTGGTATTCAAACATTTTTAATGCCAAACCCTACCATGAGTAAAAATGTTGTTGTCAAACCCCCTTGAGTAAACATATTGCTGCTGGGCCCCCCAGATGTAATTTCTGCTCCTATGTTCTATTAACATTGGTCACCGTACTCCCTTTTGGAAGTACCTCGTGCCCACTCTGGACACCCTTCAGCCCCCCTCCTCCACAGGGGCCAGCCCCACAGTTTGAAGACCACCGATCTAGGACATGTGCCTAACCCAGCTGTTCCTTATTTTAGCAACTGTACTACACGTAATATTCATGACAATGTATCTAAAGCTCATACCATTAGACATCCACAGATGGCGCACTGTGGCGTTGGACAATGCTTTCCCATGACAACATTTCTCAGATTTCGGATATAAAATGCACTGAATGCATGCTAACGTTGCCAAGCCAGAATAATAACCCTATTTCATTTATTGAACTTCCTACTGAATATTTGTTTCTGGATTTGAAAACTAGCAGGGCGCCAGGTCCAAACCGCAAACCTTCAGGAATTACAAACAGGAAGTACAGATGTTGCAGCAGGCGATGTGAGATGCTCACTGGACGAGAGCACGCAATCCCAGAAGCCAGCAGCGCTGCATTTCGAAGTCATATTCTTTACAGAGGGTCTGGGGACACAACAGGAAATTGCAAACCAGAGTATAGTAGAGACATCTTAAAATTGACGTTAAGGGATCAAGTAGCTTTGTCGAGCCATTATGGTTTCATGTGATATGCATTAAGTTTAGCTAATATTTTCTGGAATGCTTCCATTACATATGCCAGCATATTTTCAGAAAACATTAAATAAAGTTACCCATAAGATAAAGCAGAAGTGTGACACAGATGTCTTTATTTTTTCCATTGAGTTGAAGTCTTACTCTATTGCCAAAATGTATTACCATGAATATTTTTGTGTTCTACTTGAAAGAGTTTACCATTCCCAAAATTATTAATTGAAATAAGATTTCGCATTCGACGTTATGAAGGAGTAACAGACACAGAATTTGATGGCAGAAAGAGGCCATCTGGAGACCCCACGCCCCAATTTCAGCTTCAGCTATTCCATTGCATTTACACCATCATTACAGCACTACTTTAGATTTGTCCTGATCGCCCCTTTAGGGCCTGATTCACAAGGCGTTTTTCAATAGGAAAGTCCCTTTAAAAACGTTGTGTGAATCAAACACTCAGTTTCCAAAAATTGCATGTTCTTCATGGTTTGCTTTACTTTTCTGATTAAGTGACAGCTGCAATCTTTCGCATCGCATCTATGGCCATGCAAGGTTGCTATTATTATCTTTGAGTAGCTATGCAGGAAAGGTATCCAGTCTTTATAGCGACAATTTTATGAACACATGCACATATATCGAAAGTTTTACAACGAAAAAGCATAACGAAAACGTATGTGGGAGTGGGGTAAAGGGTTACATCTTGTGGGGAAAAGGTTGGGGTGGGTTTTTTGGGGTGTCCGACAGGAGGTGGCACACCCCCCCAAAAACAAACGTCTTATTTTATGTTTGTTGTTGCAAGTGCATTCTACATAAAATGTGTCGTTATAAAGACATGTAACTTGCAGGAAAGGACGTGCCTCAAACATGTATGTATCACAGGGATAAAATAACACCAGCATGGCCAAAGCGGCCCCTCATCTTTCCGAGGTGGATGATTTGAAAGCCATTAAATTTGTACTATTATCCTCTATTATTATAGCACATAGAAGCAGGTGGAATCCGGAATGAAGTGCTGTGTAAATCGTAATGTTAAATTTGCTCTACACGTGGCCACCAGACACATGGATGATGCAGTATATGTCCACCAGTAATCCATTGAAGTCCAATGGCACTGTGCTTCCACCAGGAGTGTGTCCTTGTGCTGCTGAGCTCCAATTACAATCTTGGATTAATGTTGTGTTATGTTAATGGTATTTGCACATCTGACAGCTGCTTTTTGCATAGATAATATAAAAAAGGATATAAGAATACATTTTGTTAAGCTTCTACCTACATCGAGAAAAGAACACAATGAAGCACCAGAAAAGCTATGCATTGGCTTTGAACACATTTTGAGGTATCAATGAGGAATTCTAAATGTCAAATAGATCAGCTTCATTATGTCTATTTTCTATGATGCTGGCTGCACTACGATTAATTGATTCAAGAGATGTCAAACAAGTCACATTTGTGGAAAGTGGTACGGTTGACTCTGGTGGTTCATCTGAACTCAAAGGTTGTGTATAATATGACATTAAAAGAAGTAGACATATTGTTGTCATTTGGCATAGATGTATTCTCATTTAAGAAATGTTCAAGCTCATATTTTATAAATTAAAAGATGCAGAGGCATGAAAAAAGCACAAGTGGAAAAGGCTACAAAAGGGAGGCCATGGTAAAGATTGCGATAATGTGTAAATCAAGAGAAAGGGTGGGAGGACACGTCTGCAATATGGATAACGTTCAATCATGGGAGGCAGATGACTGGTCTTGGTTACTTGCCCTATCAACAAATAAGGAGAAGGTTACCTCCAGACCCCAAAATATTTAGCGTAAATTAACAATTATTTCTTTCAAATCTGGAGGCCACAATAGCCTTCTGAAGCCAAATTTGGCCTCTACTAATGTAACCAATTTTCACGTCTTCGTATTAGAGGAAATATGAATTGCGACCAAGTCCTACTTGGATGGCTATATAATTTATATAAATAAGGAGGGTTAGGTGAAATTGCCTATCCAATTGGGGGATTATTTATAGTTATTAATTAGGAGGTTGTTCCTAAGAGTGGAAGACAGATGCAGATGCTGTTTTGGCTGAATATCTATTGGAACCCGACATAAACTAAGGATGGAAAATGATTTACTATAATCAAAGATCTGCTAGTGGAATGATTTAATGTTAAGGGTTCAAATTTGATTGTAGTAGTGTGGGACTTACATTGTAATTGTTCTGACATTAAAACTATGGCCGAGTTGGGTCTGCCGTTCAAAAGAGATAACCATTCTTTATCAGCAGGGAATACATTGAGTTGAGCTAATGAAAGCAAGGCAATGAGGATACCAATCCCCAATCTCCAAAAACCCAATGATAACATTACAGGCAATATTGCAAGCAAACCTACTTGGTAGAGGGGTAAATTGGCCTGATTTTTTAATGGGAAAGCCCTATTGAAATTTTTTTGTAAATCAGGGCCATAGTGTTTTCACAATAGACCACAGTTTTGCCTTTCCATCAATTCCATGTTTAACAAAATTCCTAGATTTTAAGGAAACAAATAAAAGTAATTACACAAGCATTATGTTGGTTCTCGACCTACCAATATCTCTGCTACCTAATGCTGAGGGCTTGCTAGGCCTAGAAGTAGATAACCAAGGGAACATAATGATATGGACAAATGCCGCTCGAGGAAAGCTTCCTGATGTATTGGCTTGTTATGTAGGAGAAGGAATTCAGTTGGAGGAGAGGGGATTGCAAACAATAGCTACTTATGATAGGCGTATTGAAACTTTAAAAAATACACCAATAAGCAAACCTCATAAAGCCATAAAATTATTATATCCCATGACTTTGATATGGAAGTTATGATAAAAAAAAGAAAATACAAAAGGAATGCCAGAAGGTTAACGAAGGATGACACCTTATCAGAACATTCAATTGGACAACTGAAACAGATTTTACAGGAAAATACAAGAATTGGTTAAAACACCACAGGGTTGTAAGGAAAATCCAACATCTGAGACAATTTGGGTCCAGCATTTTAAGGGAGAGTTTGAAATAAAGAAGAATGGTAAAGTGAAATGTGATCATAGTGCTTTGCCCAATTGGAAGAGGTCCTTTAGTACAGTCGTCATTGAACAGTGTCAAATTTAATCCTAAGGGGCAACCCTGCATTGTGGGCTGATTTTCTATATCCTCTGCCTCTCTTTATGCAGATTCTCTAACACTGGTATAACGTCGCAAAGATTATACAGTAGTTGTCACAATTCCCCAAAAAGATTGAAAACCCTATCTAAATGGTACTTCCAAAAAAGCATGACAGATTCAAATTGTTAACTTTCCTGAATACAGGTTTGGTTACTGCATATTTTGGGATATCAGGAAAAGCTCAGCTTTTAATAAACAGATATTCCTGGTCAGAAGTATGAAGAGCTTGCAAGAAAGTATAGAGTTAAGAGCGCCACATGTTGGCAGAACACAGTAGATCCTACAAGTAAGTGAAAAGAAAGTCCCCTAGTGGGGACCCATGTAACCTTTGAATGTATGTGCATGGATCACATAGGTCCCTTGACATACGCTAACAACTAGAAATATGTTTTAATTGTAGTGGACCTATATACAAGATTCAAGGAAAAACATTAGTTGCAGGGAGGTTAAGGTGGGAACTTAATTCAGCAAAACCCTGGGAATTCAGCTAAAGCCACCTTATCTTCGTGCCCCCTGTTGCGCAGCCTATGACCACAATGATGACATCACAGATCACATCACTGTTGACATCACTAATTACATAACAACGATAACTGGCATTAAGCATGGATCTCAGCCATGGTCAGTGTGCATGGCCAAATATATTTTAAAACATGAATGGGTACTAGCCATGACCTTCAGTTATGGGCGGTGGTCACAAGCTTCACCCATGTGCACTGAATATTGTAAAATGCTACCAAGCTACCAACCATAGATTTTGTCCTTTACCAGTGGATGCAGCTTTCAACAGTGTCCACTGTATATTTTTGAATCTGAACACGCACTAGCCATGGACTTTAGCACAATACTGACCAGTGGCCACAATCTTTGAGTGTGCGCACTATATATTCTAACATATAAATGGGCCACTAGCCATGGCCTTTGACCTTCAGCAGGCTGTACATCTTTTGGCCATGTCCAGTGTACATTTTAAAATAATAAAATTCAATAAGCGATGGCCTTTTGCGCGTGCCCACTATGTATTACACTACACTAACCAACCACTAGCTATGGCCGTTGGTGCTGGCCAGTGACCCCAGCCTTTGTCATGGCCAACTCTACGGCCTAAATTGTTATTAAGGTAATCAACGTTTTCATGAGCTAACTTAGAAATTATGTTATGACTAATTCCATTATTGATGCAATCAGTAATATACAATGCAATCATTGCTGTCAACAGTGATGGCATCAGTGATGTGATTTGTAATGTTCTCATTGTTCTCATCCAATATGTAATTAGTGATGACATCAGTGATGTGATCTGTGATGTCATCATTGTGGTCATAGTCTGCACAACAGGGGCGCGAAGTTAAGGTGGCTTTAGCTGAATTTCAAGGGTTTTGTTGCATTAAGTTCTGACCTTAACATCCCTGCAAGTGAAGTTTTTTCCTTAAATTTCAAAGGTTTTGTTACAATAAATGTCTCACCTCAACGTCCCTTCAACTAAAGTTTTTTTCCTTGATTATGTAGTATATTAAATTAAATATTAAAAATAAAAACAATTAAACCAAGCAAAACAATGTATTATGTCTACAAAGTCAAATAAAAGGCAATTTGACAAGGACTTGTATAAAATACTTACATGTATGTGTATTTCTCTTGCATAGTTATTAAAATGTTATATTGTCACTATATTTAAAAATGCATATTTACAACACAACTGCCCATATAGATGTAGATGTATATATATAAATATGTTTTAAATGTTTTGTAGCCGTGTCTACCAAGTATATATACGTGGCTGCATACAGCAAAGTCTGGGGAAAGGGGGTTAACCCACGTGTACAAAATGAGCCAATAGAACATCTTCCTCCTTCAACGTGGCTACGCATCTTCGCACATATCAGCCAATCATAATGCACGCTGCTATTCCGCGCTTACATGTCACTCCTACACGCCTAAACAAACTATCAAATTGCACGCCAAGACATATTGGCACAAATACACATGTGCCGTTCACCGCAACGTGTGTGTAATGCATCAGCCATTCACAATGCGTGCTGAGACTCCACGTCCGCACATGGGCTTTATACGCATCAACAAACCAACCAATCACACGTTGTGCTCTATCGACGCGGCTACGCCCACGCCGTATGACGCCACCTGCGCATACAAGTCTGTCCAATCAGAAGGTGTGGCAGTCTATAGCCGCAAATAATCACCACAGTCACAAAAAAATCACTTTACATTAATCATTGCTTTTTGTACTTGCCAATGAAAGGGTTTCTGAGTAACTGCAAGCACTTTTGACACGGTACTCTTTAAACTCTTCATACTTTTCAACAAATTATCTTCTACTCCAATTTTCCTTTGTCTTGTGATTTGTTTGGCATGTCTATATTTTTCTTTAGTTTATTGTTTTCATTTTTTATTAAGCTTTTTCATTTTTCGTAGCATTATCTTTTTCGTGTTGTCATTTGCATTCTTTTATATTTTCCTCCCAACTGTCTGACCACGAGAATAGGAGTAGTGAGCACATGTCTGACCACGAGAATAGAAGTAGTGATGATGATGTCATCATTTGGGTTCCGAATCCTTCACAACCAGGGAAGAGGCAAACTGGTATGAAAAAAACTGCAGAAAGTTGGTGCTTCTTTAAAGTAAAGGAACACTGCTAGAGAAAAGAGGTGGAGGAGGTATTGTGCATCTTTTGTAACAAAACTCTATGCCATGGACCTTCCTATATCCCGTCTCAAAGTCTAGGGACATCGATAATGATCAACCATCTGGTGCAAGTCCACTGGGACGATGTTGATGATGATTATCGGAAATCCCATCAACACCACAAAATAAGGATGCACTGAGCCCGTTCCTTGCACAGATGAAGATCAGCAGCACCTGCAGAACCTGCCTCAGCCAGTGCATCACCAATTCAAACTGGAAATGACCCGTTCACATCGGCAGTGGTATCCACTACACTGACTCCTATTTTACCAACACCCGATCTAAGCATGATGAAAGTCATGGTAAAAGATGCTGCAAATGGGTAGTCCAGGGAGATGCCATAATTGAGCAATGACTGCAGATAATGGACCAACATCAGGCTACCTGTCATGCTTAGTTTCTTTTTCAAGAGGCAATTTTGCGCCTCATTTTTTCTTAAAAAAATATAACCAAATAAAATGTTCTAAAAATATATATTTTGGATTTTATTTTAATTCCCTTTGTTACATGTTTCATACTTATGTATTTTCCTCCCCTATTCCAGCCCCCTCTTTCCATCCCCCAAAACGGTCCTTTTAAGGGCTACCTTTTATGTTACAAAAATATATCAAATTGAACACAGACTGCAAAAAATATATTGCAATGTATTTTATGCAGTTTCAGAATTCATAATTGGCATTCCTTGGCTGTAGCCGTGGTTAATAGAGGTGGTGGAAATGAAATACACTTCATATTAATGTTAAATGCCATTTATACTGGACACTATCACCACCAGAGTTTTCATTAGTGTCACAAAATAAATACACAATTATTTATGGGTTTTTTTCTCATACTGACACTGTGTTCTGTTTTCCTTTTCCCTCTCCCTTGCACATCCTCTCGGCCTTCCCTTTGCTTTTGTGCTTGCATGATCTGAATGACACAAGGCCCAGATAGATTGTTTGTGTTGTCTTCCATCTGTCTTTCCTTCCTTGTCTTTGTGTCATTCAGATCGTGTAACTGCAAAAACAAACAGTGCATTAATGAGCATTGTACAAAGCACACGAGAAAAGGAATGTTTTGAGCTGCTTCCAAATTTTCAAGTGGTCCAGTTGAAGTTTGAGAGAGGCACAGAGGCCATTGCAGAAAGATACCCCATCTACAACACAACTGTAACTGCTTAACTAATGTGCAATACAACTACACAGCTCATATAACATAGATAATTTACAAAAAGTATAATATCATTAACTGACCATTATGTTTGCCAAGTTGTAATATATCTGACCTCAGGACCATCCATTTTTCAATAAGAAACCTAAATAAAAACTGAGCTAATCTTTCACAGCACACTACCCATTTCTTACATATCATAAACATTCTTAATGTACTATCAAACCATACACACTTACACAATTGTAACACAGTACGAAATCATCAATATAGAGTAACAAACAAACAGCTTAATATCCAACTAGAACGCGCACACAAACAGCCGCAATATTTGTCAAGGCTACAGTTATGCTGCTTGGTTCGCACTACGATTTCGTATGAACCCTCATTAATATCACATCTGCCAATGTCACAGAAAACAACCTTTATTTGCAAATGTATTTTCTGGCAATCTTAAGCATACCATAACATGTGATACTGCTTCATCACTCTTCTAAAAACACTGAAGTAAAATATAGAAAACCCAACTTTCCAATCAATACTTATAAACTTGAAGAAACGAGACACCTGAACATATTTCACTTATCTTAAAAATACAAAAATTCAAACTGTACATAAAATATATCAAAACTCACCTTCAGCTGCTCCAAATAATGAATAGATCTTCACTATAAACAAACACAGAACATGAGCACACTCTGAGCTCTGGGATTAGACTGTCAAAACCTGAGAAAAATGTCACTTGCATAACTTTCACAATTCAATAACATAAAAAGAGGACTGTAGAAAGCAAACAATTAAAATGGCAAACACATTTTTATTACAAGCCATATCAATAAATAATACCCAACACAATTCTCCAAAGCATACTTTATACAATATATACACACTCCATTAAAAACATATTTTATTTTTTTCAAATTTTTCAAAATTAGATGGGCGCACTTATAACCCCAGCTAGACAACAAAAACCTGCCTATCGATGCGGCTACACGTACATTTTATCAGATGTACTGAAAAATACATATTACAAAAAATTGAAAATACACTCACACTACCTTTCAGGTGAGAACATCCAAACAGAAAGACATGTAAAATGTGTGCAAAAACATCAATAATATAATATGATCACTGTACCAAAATACAGTCAGGCATAGGCGTAGGTACAACAAATGGATTCATACCCACGACTACCAAAGCCTGCCACACAGAGTGACGTGCCATTAGTGAATTCATAGCCGCGTGTCAAGTCAACCATTAGTAGTCACGGCTACCCTTAACATTATGACACATTCAACAAGACATATTCCCAAAGTGTTGTGGAGGAGCAGCTGAATACCTCTGCATGAAGTCCCGCCCCTGTTCTGCCTATATGCTGGAAAAGGGAAATTGCGACATGCACAATGCCAGTGATGGTGCCTATACCACGGAGAGCTTTTGAGACAAGGTTTCCATTGAGAAAACCCTATATGATGTATCCCTGTAGAGATGGCAGTGTCTTAGAGGATATCTCTGAAGAAGGGTGAAGATGAGAGAAAGAGAGGCTGGTGATGTCACAAAAAATGAGCGTGACGCACTGAGAAGAGTGGCCGAAGAAGAGAATGTATAGACCTTATAGAACCTGATGGAGGAAGTAAAGAATCGAGAAGACTTTCACATGCCAAATGAAGATTGCACGTGTGAAGAAACACTGCAGAAAATGCAAGCCGTTGTATAACTATACAGACGCAGCAACGCAAGTAGACAAAGTAATCATCAGGCTATACGTAGTGAACAGAAAGCAGGCTGTGCCACCGTAATATAAATTCTGGGCATCACTGTCACATATTTAGTAAGCTCAAACCCATGGAAAAAGAAGGATTAACAGCTATGTCTGTGTCGCAGCAGAAAAATAAGCGAAAGCTTGAAGGAAGACCAGGAAAGGCTGTCTGGCCTGGTGTCAAAGACTGAAGGAAGCTAAAACTGGTTACCAGTCCTTGTTCATTGTTTGTTCCCTGACCACCTTTGCTAATATCATAACCTCTATGGCTCACTCCCGACTCGCCAGATGATCTATATTAGTGACTTACTCTGCCTAATTGTCACACTTGATTTTACTACTACCCTCCTACGTGCCGACGTTGAGTAACAGTGCCATATGTTAACCTTGTTTAAACTTGTGCAAACTATTTGCTTTAGTGTTGCATGAATGTCATTTACAATGCTGTTGTGTAATGATTCAAACCAAATTGATTGTTGATATACTTAGTGACGCATACTGCGCGGTATTCATTGGCTATGCACTGCAACACCTCATGTTAACCGTGTGTTAATCATTTACCTAGTTTTGTGTTAGTGCCTCTTTCAGTGCTGGATTTATATTGAGGCTGTACAGCACTGTGGCTACCCCACTGCTGCCAGATCAGTACCACTCTGACCAACTCACGCACCTGGCATCCCTGCCTAGTATTACTCTGGCTAGCTATGACTGCTTTAAGGGGAGTGACACTCACTATGGCAACTATTCTCCCTCTCTTTCAGGCCATAGCTCCTACTAGTTTCCGACATGGCCTGTTGCCTCAGGATCCTCTTTCATTCCCGACATCAGACCTCACTTCCATTAAATCACGGCTCACACCCACAGAATGGATCATCCGATTCGCCACCCCCCCAACTCCACTGATCCCTTGCCCTACACACCTGAGAAATGCAAATGCAAGACTAGGGATGCGTTTCTGCACCAGGACAAAGTCCCAGAAGTTCCTGGTACCACACACTGCCAGCGAGTCCATCACATCGCATCCTCCTACACCTCCTACACCTTCTGGCCTACACATTGACGCTAATCCCACCACATCTCACTGTCAACCACACCATCAAGGGAGCCCTTATCAACGCACGCTCCTTAGTTGCACATGCCCCTGACATTGCTGACCTAATTACATTCAACCATTTAGACTTCATCGTTGTCACAGAAACTTAGTTACACCCAGCTGCAGGCCCGCCCTATCTCTCGCCCTCCCTAAGAATTACACAATTATCTGTGCTGACACAAACACAGGAAAAGGAGGCAGAGTGGCATTCATTGCGAAATCACATTTGGGCCTTAGAGAAGTTCCCAACCCTGGATAACTATCAGCTGAACTCCTTTCAATCAAACTCTCCCTTTCTAAAACCCGCACCATACTACTTCACCTCATTTATCAACCACCAGGAGCTATATCCTCCTTCGAGGAAGACATCTTCCACCTCCTCACATCCAACACCAAACCTAGCACCCAAATCATCGTACTAGGCAACCTCAACTTAGGTCTTCACGACCCGAATGATGCTAATGCATCCCTGCTTGATGATACCATCATGCAACTAGGATTTACTCAACGCATCAACAAGCCCACCCACACCCTTGTAGGACACTGGATTGGCTGGCCGACTCCAAGTGTGATATCTCCCTACTTAACATTATACCCTGTGTGTGGACAGACCACCACTGTATTACTTTTAGCATACCCAAAGATACCCACATCAGTATACCCTCCACTAATGTTCTGCAGGTGCTGTCCAGGAACAAACGTAACAAAACCTGAGGCCTCATCTTCAGCCATTCACCAACCCACACGCCGACCCTCAGACCTCAGACTCAGTCACCCTGGTTGACCTCTATAACGCCACCTTGGAGCAAGCCCTTAACCAGATTGCTCCATTAAAACTGAGAACATCTAAACCAATCGCCCACCTAAACAAATGGTTCTCTACAGAACTAAAAGCGCTTCATAATATTAAAAGAATATCGTAAGGAAACATTTTCCATTGCACCGGCTACATACAAAGCTGCCATTACTAACACAAAAAAGGAGATTTTCAATACCAGGATTCAAAACGCTAAATCTGGCATGAAAGAACTCTTTTCTATCCTAAGAAAATTAGAATCCTCATCACTGCTGTCGAATGACTGCATCAAGGATAAAGCCTGGTGTGAGAACATCCAGCAAGCCTTATCTAACAAACTAGCCCTCCTGCAAGCTAAGATAGAAGCCAAAAAGGCTAGCCTAATGTCTAAAACCAATCCACACAATGGTCCTAGCCATCCTCAACCCTCTTGTCCTCCCACTTCTCCCCAGTTTTGGTGGACGAAGTTGTGAATATAATCGCAAGTGTCAAACCTTCCAATTGTCAAGGTGATTCATGCTCAGCCTCCATTATCAAGGCAGGGGCCAAAGACTTATCTTCCTTTATCACCAACATGATTAACTCATCCTTCGACAACTCTTCAGTCCCTAATAACCTTAAAGAAGCCTGGGTCATGCCTTGTAAGCGATATTCAATCAACACTACAGCTAAGTCAATGCCTAGTCTGGTATGCTGAGGAAAACCCTTATTGATGTATTGTTATGTCCAGTTCAGTACTCTGGATGACAACCCTTGTATAACACCCCCCCTCTTAGAATCCCCCTGACCCCACTGAGCCAAGAAGTAGGTTTGTTTTGCAAATTAAAAGGTTTATTTGAAAAATTAAACAATATATATGTGTCACACTTTTACGACAAATTAATATCTGATAGTACACTTAGACATATGATGTGGATCCACAATGGGTAATGTTACAGTGGTACACTTGATTACTTAGGAGTAGTATAGAGGATGAGGTAGCTGAAATGCTTTAGGGTTTCAAGGAAATGCAAGGTGGAATAAATGCAGCACAGAAAATAAACTGATATGGTTTCACAAGAGATAATATGTTCACTTTTCCCCTGGTGGCAATTGACCCCCCCTATATGCAATGCAAGGAGATGGAAGTAACACACACAGTCTTCAGGAATACAATCAAATACAATACGGAACTCAGTTCCCCCTCAGCAAGCTTAGAGGAAACAGGTAGAAGTTTGAAACACCGGCCCAAAATGCTTTTAAATGTGATGGCAACGGATGGGAAAATGTGCTAACTGATTTTAATTCCCTCTAGAGATTCAGGGTGAGTGAGAGATGCTTGTTGGTATTAGTTCAGGCTCACTTTAGCAATGCTCTATGAGTTATTACCAGGTTGCAAACGGATTTTAACAAAGGAAAGAATGGAGCTGCTATTTTGAGAAGTGGAGAAATTGAGCCAAATCGCAAATCGCGGTAAATTTCGCGAGTGCGTAAATCGCGATTGCGGAGGAAGTATAGGGAGTAGGAAGTCGGTTCTAGGTTGGAAAGCCTAGAATCACAGCTTTAAGATGAAAGTTAAACCACGTTCCTAGCCCAAACTGTTCAAGAGATACGGACGATTTAATAAAGGTAGATTTTCTGATTTAAAGTAAAACTCAAAATGACAGGTGACAGTTTGCAGCTTTAGAATGACAGATGACAGCTTGCAGCTTTAGAATGACAGATGACAGGATTACTAGGAGGCAGTTCTACTTAGGTTAAAATAGTTTGGATTAGATAATTTAACTAAGAGATTGATTCTGCACAGTTCTGCTAGGTACTCACAATATAAATTTGAAATAGGCCTCGTCACGGATCTGGTCAACACGTCCAGCGGCGGTTCTCTCTGCTCGGAGGGTCAATCAGGCACCGGTTCTGCTCACAGCGATCTGGGTCCGCTCTGCTCTGCTGGTCTAGCCTCTCTGGATACGGCGGCCTCTGGTTCTGGATACTGCTCTGCTTTTCGGTCCGGATCAAGTGGATTCTGGATGTAACACTGCTTTCTGGGTACTGGCAAAAGTTCTTGGCAAAAGAATTCAGACAGCTTGCCCGGCTGTGGAATAGTTTGCAAATGATTTTAAGCATGCTGAGGCCTGCTGAGAAGAGTTCTCAGTTTGTGGGTTTAGGCCCTTGCTTTAAGTTCTGAAGTAAATTTCTGGTCTCTGAAGATTGATGGATGTGAAGTCTGGAGTCTCCCGGCAGAGCGTCCCGCAGAAAATGGAATTGAATGTCTCTACCTGTCCCAGCAGTCTCTTTTTATGTGTTTTGGAAGTGGGTGTGTGCGTGGCATAACTGAGCCTGCCCCTCTCACTTATCATTGGCCAATTCCTCCTCTCTCCCTTGATTGGGGGAAGGAAATGTGAGTCAGAGTGATGCTGTAGGTTTTATGGTCAGAGGAACCTCCCCTTGTCAGATTGCACATAAATCTATATTTGATTCAAATACATATTTCCCAGATACACAATTTGTTGAAATTACATGTACACATTATATATTCCTTATGGTCCATGCTTGTCCGCCTCTGATCTTCCTGGGGACTTGCATTAAAAAATGACAACATTTTGCGCTTTTTGGCTGGTTTACCAATATCGGACATTTACCAAAAATGACACACATGTGCGCAAGGAGTATGGACATTAATTGATGAAGTGTCAGATTTTTAACATGCAGACATTTGTAGTAAGACCCTATTTTCCGCTAGCAACCCCCCAGCATACACCACAGGGTCCTAACACCTCTTAAAACATGCACAGAAAAATCACAAGAATAATGATATTACTTATATAATTCTGACAAGTCCGTACTATGAATTATCCATCTTTTTTAAAAATTATGCTCCAGCCCAGATGGGTGTGGTTTAGGTTCCAAAGCACATGGTGGAAGCTTCTGTCTGCCCCCGCCTCCAGCTCGGGTGGCTCCCAGAGGCACTTCTCCTCCCACTTCTCCCAAGAGGAAGCCACTTTACGGCCCCCCCAATATAACATTTGCCTGAGTCCAGGACAAGGCTTTGTTCAACCTCCTGCGGTGCCCCTCCCCTAATCTAATCAGAGAGGTGTCAACTCCTTTTACTGGGGAAGCAGGATGCAGCTAGGCCTGGGAAGAGTGGCTGAGCAGGTTTCTCCTGTCGGGGGTAGTTGCCAGGCAGAATTCAGCTAAATGTCACTTTAGTTCCCAGTTTAAATCAAACTTACAATTTTTACCTATACATTAAATAATTACTTCCTTCAAGTCATTTCAGAATATAGTTTTACATTGTATACACCTCTTAGCAAGTCTTTCCTTGGTCTGGTTTGGGTTCCTCTGTTCAGTTTTACAAAAAAGTCTGGTGGTTTTAAAATGCCGGCTTTCTGATAGTGGTGAGTATCGGTATTGCAACCATTTTTGGGATTAAGAAAATGAATTCCGCACAGTTCTGAGTTGCTTTTTGGCAATCAGCATTGCCATTCCCAATGGGTTCAGGCTACTGTGTGTGTAGCCCAATGGTGGTATTAGGCAGTGCCCTCCTGTGCTCACAACATAGGCAAAAGTGGGTGGCAGCCTATTCTTCATGTTTTCCCTGTGCACTCGCTGGGGAGTTCTGGCCATCATGATGTTTTCCATGCCAGTACTGCACAGTTTTATGGTAGGGCTTGGATGCATGGCTAAAAACATCCCACAAGCCCCCCCTCTTGCGATGGCCATTCTGTCCTTTCACTGATGGAACTCGCAAGATCTGGGATGTCCGCCTCCTCTTCTTCCAATTCCATAGATGGCACAGTTCAGCATCTTTTCCTCCCTCCAGTCAATCAATCAGTTCTCCTTGCTGGTCCTGATGGGAGGATTGGATGGTACCCCGGGCCCCTCGGATCTTCACTCCCGGTCCCCAGGTCGCCTTCCGTGGTCAGTCTCCAGGTTTTCTTTCTCCTAGGACGACAAAGGAAAGCGGCAATACCTATTTGTAGACATTTCTTCCCCACCATTGATATAGTGGGGTGGCATATACATTTTATAGTCAAAACATTTGCGTTCTTATTTTAACAAAAAACAAGATACAATTATAAGACTTTTTTTTTCCAAATCATAATATTTTAGAGACTATATGTGGGATATTTTAGGGTCGGAATTGAATTACTCTGGAGCGGTCCCCTCTGGTATTGCAGAGGACTCCTCCAGTTGTTGCATAGTGTGCCTGGGATGGCAAAACTTTAGCTGATTTATATGGACCCACTTATCTTCCCCCTCTGCCAAACTGCCTTTGGGGATGCAGATCTTGTAGGCAACAGGGGAGATCTTGTCTATAATTTCAAACGGTCCCTTCCATGTAGGCAAGAATTTTCGCTGTTTGGCCTGGTTCCTTTGGAAATTGTATAGATAGACCTGATCACCCACCTTATATTCCTTTCGGGTAGTTTTTAAATCATAGTGGGTCTTCATGCTCTCGGCTGATCTTTCTAGATTCTGCTGAGCATAGGCAAAAGCATGTTGAAGGTGTTTCCTTAAATTCTCCACATACTCATGAATTGTGGAGGCATTCATCAGTGTCTGCTCTTGGGTCCTGTAGAGCAAATGCTGGGGAAGCACCATCTTGCGTCCGGTCATCAACTCAAACGGTGACATTTTAGTTGCAGATGAAGGGGTAGATCTGATGGCCATTAGGACCAGAGGTAGTCGGATATCCCAACTTGGCCCAGAATCTGCCACATACTTTTTTAAGATGCTCACAATGGTTCAGTTATATCTCTCTACTGCTCCAGAAGAAGCTGGCCTGTAAGCAATATGTAGCTTCCTTTTGACCCCCAGTATCTCCCACATCTTTGTCATTACCTCGCTGGTGAAATGGCTACCTCTGTCTGACTCAATCCTTTGAGGTAGACCAAAACGGGAAAAGATGTGGTTAATCATCAGGGCAGCTGCTGTTTCTGCCTTGCAGTTTGGGGCCGGGAGACATTCCACCCACTTGGTAAACAAGCATGTAACGGTCAACATGTACTTGTTTCCTCTAGACGAGCGAATTACAGGGCCTACAAAGTTGATTTGCAAATCTGACCATGGCAGTGTCATCCCCCTCTTTTGGAGAGGCGCATGGCATGTGAGGGATGATGGCTGAAACTGTGCACACACAAGGCACCCCTTCAAGTATTGGTCGAGGTCCTGCCCCATGTGTGGCCAGTATGCAACCTCTCTTAAGATTTCCAGTGTTGTGTGAAACACCCTATGACCGGCAGTGGCCGCATCATGGGCGTGACTTAACATCAGGCTTCGGAATGAGGTAGGAACCACCCACTGATCGTGGCCAGCTTTGGATTTCCTTACCAGCAAACCGTCTTGGATTCGGAACATTTTTGGACATTTCATCAACACTCTTAGGTCCTCTTTCCCAATGTAATCGGTATCCGTCAGGGGAAAGTTCTCAGGGTCCTCAAGGTGTTGGTAAAACTTACCAATAATTGGATCCCCCTTCTGAGCTGTGATTAAATCAGCATCAGGGGTCACCGTACTCCATTGTTCAGTTGAAAGATCATTGTGAGCATTTGTCTGGGAACTAGTGATGTCAGTGACCTGGATTTCCCCCAGCAGGGACTCTATTTCTATTAGATCCCCTTGGATGGCCCCGGTTTTGGCCAGCTGATCAGCTAAGTCATTTCCAGTGTTGTCTGGTCCCTCTACTTTGGAATGACCCTTGATCTTTTTCCTGTAGATGGTCATCCCATTCGATGTGACCAGATCATCAATATTTTGGATTAGCTTCCCATGTTTCAGGGGTTTGTTATTAGCACATAACATGCCTCTGGTTTTCCAGTTAATCAGGTGCTCCACGAACCCGTTCCGTACATAATCCGAATCTGTGATAATGACCAGTTCGTGGAGTTGATGTTGGACAGCAGTGAGGATGGCCTGATGCACAGCCATCAATTCTGCCACCTGACTACTTCGGGGACCAATTTTGTATCCAGCGGATGGTTCTGGGGACTCATTCACCCATGCATTCCATACGCCGGCCACCAGTTCTTTCTCCCCGTTGTTGTCAACATGGTACGATCATCCATCCACATAGACAGTGGGCATTCCCTCACACTTGTCTTCTTCAAAGACTTTGTGTGGGGAAATAAGGTATGCCTCCATGTTGTCCTTGATGTTTAGACTTCCGTCCTCGAGACAGTTTTCTCTGGCACAATCATGCAAGTCAGCCAGACCTTGCGCGAGGGGACTCTTCTTGTTTTGGCCATATCTGACCTCCACAGGAAAGCCTTGCATTGACAGAATCCAGGAAGTAATTCGGGAATTACTCACATTTCCGGCCCGGATTCGGTCACTTTGGAGGTATTGCAGAGGCTGGTGTGGAGTCTCCACTGTGATGTGTTCCCCCTGGATAAACGGCGGTAATTCATCAATGCCCACACCGTTGCCAGGAGTGCCTTTTCACAATCGTTGAATTTTTCCTCCACAGAGGATAAAGTTTTGCTCGCATAGGAGATTGCTTTATTGACCTTGTCATGCTTTTGGTATAATACTGCTGTCAAGCACGTATTAGAAAACCCTGTCTCGAGGAAGAACTCTGACAGGGTAAGCTAGGCAAGGCGCTTGTGAGAGGCTTCTCTTGAGTTGTCTTACTGCCTCAGATTGTTCTGGACCCCATTCCCACTTGACCCACCCCTTCAAGAGATGAATCAGAGGTCTAGTGATCTCTGCGTAGCCTTCAATGAACTTTCTGCTGTAATTAGTCAGTCCAAGGAGGCTCCTTAGCTCCCGCAAAGTTGTGGGATCCTTCAGTTTCTGAAGTGCTTCCACTTTCTTTTCCTGGGGACAGAGACCGTGAGGAGTAATCTCATGCCCCAAGAAATTAACAAAGGTTCTACACCACTGTGCTTTCTGAAAGGAAAGTTTTGCTCCGGCGGCCCTCAACTGTGTCAGAACATAACGGATCTCCGCTATGTGTTCTTCCACAGGTGAACTTTTGATGAGGACATCATCTACATAAGCCAGGTTACCCCTCGCACCCTGGTCGGGCATGGCCTTATGTGGGAAAATGTTGAATTCATTGCCGGAGTTGAGGTATCCGAAGGGAGTCCGGGTCCATGTGTATTGCTGGCCCCCAAAGGTAAAAGCCAGTTTGTATTGGTCCTCCCTACTGACAGGCACGGTCCAGTACCCATTGTTCAGGTCTATTTCAGTGAATACCTGTGACCCCTGAATCTGGGCCAGCCCTTGGTCAATATAGGGTAGAGGCCATCGGGAAGTATGGACCCGTTTGTTGAGCTCCCTAAGGTCGGCACAGAGTCTCCACTGGCCGTTTGGCTTCAATATTCCCAGCACCGGTTTATTGAAGGTGCTGTGTACTGGACGGATTATTCCCCGGGACTCAAGGTTCTTAATTATTTCAGTTAGGGACTCCATGGATGCGAGAGGCAAACGATATTGCTTCACGAACACTGGAGTAATTCCAGGGTCCGTGGGAATTGTTGTGGTGTGGATGTCGGTGACGCAGTCATATGAGTCTACAGCAAAGAGATCTTGAAAATCCAAGAAAACTTGTTTCAACTTTTGCTTCTGTTCCATAGTCATGCAGGCATCAGCTAGGTTGACCCTCTCTTCCACCATCTGCCTGAAGCCTGGAAAGACTTCTGGTTTTGCTATCTCAGCGGCCTCCTCCAGCTGGGTGGAGAAGTCCCTGGTCAGAGTGCTGATTTGGACTGGAGGCTTCAGGTGGGAAAGGCAGCCCTCATGGACCTGGAAAATCACCTCATCCCTCCTGAAGTCACAAGTCACATCTTCCTTACCATAAGGGCAAGAAGTGTACACCAGGAAGTTCCCCCATGCCGGGTGAAAATCCTGTCTGGTGTTGTATTGTCATCACTGTCACTGTCAAAACAGTCCTTGGGGATTTGTCCTAACAGTTCATTTCCTAAATCAATGGAGAAATGTCGGTCATCAACCGCCATTCCAATGATGGTGCCTGCGGCTAGAGTAATACTCTTTAAGTCGCTATTATCCACCTCTATTTGAATGGTGTCATGTTCTATATTGACTAGTGGAGTTGGGTTTACCCCCAACCCTTGCTGTTGGAGAGAAGCATTTAGATGTATATAAGCATCAGGGTTTTTCAATTCTTGTCCTCTTTTAACTTTCACTTCCAGGGAGAATTGTCGGGTCCTTTCTGGGATGGCGACTTCCTCTTTAATCCGAATTTCAACTGCATAAGGTAGCAATTGAGCTGACCTAAATGCTTTTTCTGGATCATCAGAGCCCATGGGATTATCTGCTAATCGGAACCAAGCTTTGAAGTTTATTAGGTCCAAACTAATGGCAAAGCGATTGAGAATGTCACTGCCTAAGTAAAAGGTGGCAGTGACGTCTCGCACGACCCAACAATTATGGACTATGCTCTTGTTGCCAATGGACATTTTGAGCATACACCTGCTTGGCAGGAGATGTTTCGAATTGGGTGCTTCCAGGTCCATTTCCCATTTGTCTATCAGTTTGAATGTGGGAATGGCTGGATCTTTTGGGAGTTGGCGGAACATGGCTTCGCTGATGAAGCTCTTACCGTTGTTCACACACACTCGGGCGAGAACAGAGTCCTTCCCATCATTTAACTGAACATGGATGAACAACTGCTCTCTAATTTGCTGAATATCAGCCAGGCTCTGAGCTGATTTCACCTCTTTCTGGACTATAGGAGTGGGAGTGTCTGATTGTAGATTGGTAAAGAATTTCAGAGTGTTTCCTTCCAGTGTTGAATGCCACCTTAGACTGGAAGGAAGGTTGATTTTCAGAAATAGAGAGGACCCCCCATCACCAGTCTGTTGTCCTACTGCTATTACTGTCACGTCTGGAATTTGGTTGTTCTGGAAGTGAAATTCTACTTGGTCAGATTTTTGTTCAACCATGTGGCAGGTGCCATTTAAACTAACATGGTTGACACTCTGTTTTAATTTTATTGGTCGGCTAGTCTGGGTCCAGAGGACCTTGTTTACGCAATCTATTAGGGGTGACAACCTTCTCAGGAGGTCATTCCCTAGTAATCAAGGGGTGCCCTCTGGAGTCACTACTATGACCGGGTGTTTCACCTTGTGTCGCCCAATTTTGATGTCTAAATCTGCAGTCCCCTCGACAGGAATTTCCTTCCCGTCAAAGTTCTGCAGTTGTCCAGGAAGAGAGGTGAGAGGAATACGATAATTCTCTCCCCTTCCTAAATTCAGTTCATCAAAGGCCCTTCTGGACAGAAGGGTAGCTTGAGATCCAGTGTCCACCAGCGGCAAAATTGTACCCTGCCCCTGTACTTGTACCGGGGCATAATATCTTCCCTCCTTCTCCTCCAGGGGGCACAGATAATGCACATTTTTGGACAACTGGTGGGCTAACCTTCTGGTTTTGGACATGGCGAGAGAAGAGATTTGGGCAGAATTCTGTGGAGAGTCTTGGGAATCTGAAAGAAAAGTTGGCAACTGGAGATCAGAGGCATTGTGGGTTCCCCTGGTTCCAGTTCTGGGCCACCCCCCCCTTTTCGGAGGCAGTCATCAGGATGTTTTTGAACCAGGGGATTTTGGCATTGTGGGTTCTGGGATGAGATGATGGGCGGCGGTAGCTCAGTCTCCATCTCTCCCCAGTCTGGATTGGAATCCCTTGGGACCCATTTTTATTTGGGAGGAGTTCCCCCATCTCTAAAGGAGAAGATCTTTTTCCCAGGATCCTCTGAGGATTCCTCTCCCTCAAATTGGAAGATCTGCACCTCCTCCACAAACTGGGCCTGTTTGGGTACTTTGTTTCTCCTACCCCCCCTCTGCTCCTTGGGAGGCAGCATTTCAGGGGCAGGAGATTTTGTTTCCGGTTCCTGGTTTTCCAGGGGCTGTTTACAAGTTGGGAAGGAAGCTTCCTCCAAGGCTTTACACCCCCCTTCCCCTTGTGCCTCCTCCCTGGGAACCGGTGGGTTATCGGGGTGCTGCCCCCGTCATTGTTCTGGAGCACCAGGTCCAGAGTTTGGGGCATTCTGCGGTGGCATGCTCATCTGAGGGTTCTGTTGAGCCCTCAGTATGTGACCCAGATCCCGTGCCATATTTTGGACCTGGCGCTCAAGTTGTGAAACCCGCTCAGGCTGATACGGGGCTCTATTTTCTCCCCTGGGCTGTTCCCGGGAAGGGTAGCTATCCCTTCTCTGGTAGTACCCCTGGTTGGGAAGATTTGGGTACCCCTCCAACCTTGGCCTCCCCTCTCCCGGATTAGGTTGTCTGGGCTCAGGGACTTGGGGAAAGAAGGATGGATGATTTTGGGGCTGGAAATTGGGTGGATACCTGGGGAAAAAGTTCTGCCCAGGATTTGGTGAATTTCTGCCCTCCTGGGGGACGTTTGGAGGGAAGTTCCCTGGGTCAGGTGCTTGGCTGGATCCCCCCTTGGGCTGGAGGAGTCCACACATAACCCAGGATGGGTCGGTTTCCCTTGTAGCGGGGACTTACATAGTCAGGGGAGCGGGGGACCCCATTTGGCATTGTCAAGTCCACCCACCAGCACCTGGCGGTACCAGCTTACGTGCTGCTAGTGAGTCGAATGTTCCAGAAGGGCACGAGCATGCCAACCAATTATAGAAGGCCATATAACGAAGGGCCTTATAGTTTGAGAGACAATGGTGTATCGTATATCTAGTAACTGATGAGGATGACTTGCACTAGGGGTGGGCATAAGATGTCCACCTGACTGTAGAGACCCAATCATAATTGAATCCCTTATAGAAAGTATATCTAGATGTTCCCTTTAAGCCAACCACAATCCCATGTAGGTTTTCTTAGTTTGCCACATATTATGACATCATGTATGATGAATTTATAGTACTTAAGTGTGTTTTTTATGCAAAACGATTGAGCGCTCGATTGAACGTACGTTGATGTCTATTGTAATTGCCTGTTTTAGACAATTGAAAATAAAGCAGTCGGAGGAGACATTGTTATTTGGTGTAAGAGTTATTTTGCATCCCCTTCCTTCGTACAATGTGTTACCTCAGTTAAAAAGGACCATAAGGTTTCACCGTATTAATTGAAACAACACAAAGGTACACATAAGGACATAGAATCATAAACACATGTGCAATTGTGTGCTGTAAAATCAATACAACAACATGATCAATGCACAGTAATTAGAATTGCTATACCCGTGGCTACAGCGATAGTCGTAGACGAGGCTACACCCTCCAAAATGCACAACGTCCCATTGGCTTGCTCATAACAATGGCTGTAACACATACTACAGTTGGTACCCGCAGCAATAAACCATCTGACAGGACACAATGTTTCATTGACTGCTGTCGTAGCCGCAGCTATTATTTAAAACACTTCAAAAGGTATTTTCTTTTTCCAAAATACTTTAAAAGTTCTCTAGGTGGCTCTCAAAGAGCCTTTGGGTTCTTTTACCAACATATCACAAAAAATATATTTTAATTCAGAAAAATACTCTTTACCTCTATGGTGATGCAAATAATTTTGAATAACTTCTCTGTTCACCTTTTTTAGTTGACTAATTAATTTCCTTTTCACAAAGAGAAATAAACATGTGCTCCCTATAAAAAATATTTCTCCAAATGACAGCATATACCTCTCATTTCAAACACTACATCTAAAACAATATTGTAAAACCAAAAAAACCTTGTAAGCCAATGCTTTAACAACTCACCACCTATGTCCTCAACATCACTATGAACCCCATTCTGAAAAACATGTCCACAGTCTTCTGGACGAACAGAATCCTCTCCTTCTGAAATTGCCTTCAATTTAAATTATCAAATAAAACAATACATATACCCGGAAACAGCCCTATCACCCAAAGGTACACCTCACCTTTAAGCAATGAAAATGTACAATGTAGAAAAACTCTTAATATAATAATACAATATAATCTTCAGTTTTATTGGGATATATAAACATCACTCAAAAAACACATACTCTGTTAGGTTTTAACATTCAACAGTATCAAAGAGTAAATAAGAGAAATTGCACCTTCTCTCCTCATGTAATATTCCTCCATTGCTTGTTCGAATATCTGAGGTGACAAACAGTATTTTTCTCTATAACAGTACAATGGAAAATTACATGGAATGGCTCAAGGAAAAGTATCCAACAGAGGAAGAAATAAAAAAAAGAAGATACAGAAGAAAAGGAACCAGAAGAAAATGCATCACATTCAGGATACTGTTTGTTTGTTTCTTTCTTTATTTGATATAGCGCTAGTCCAAAATCCTCAGGTAGCTGGGCGCAGGCAATACAAGAATACTGAAGAACTTAGTTACAGAGCAGTAAAGGGATACTTAGGAACTTGGTTACAGCGAATACAAGAATACTTAGGAGCTTGGTTACAGCATTGGTGTGCATAGTATACTTAGTTGCAGAGCAATAGGAGAATACTTAGCAACTGCATTCAGAAAGATAGTTATTTATCAAAGGGGAGGTAGGGGAGTGCGGGTCAAGGCAAAGGTGATAGGTCATAAAGGAGGGAAGTCAGGTTTCAATGTCATTAGCTCGTAGCCAGGTAGTAACTTTCCGTCTAAAGCTAGGGTAGGGCTGGTCAGTTCTAAGGTCAACAGGGAGTCCATTCCATGTTTGGGCAGCTATAACTGGGAAGCTAGAGCCGCCAGCAGAACTCTTTTTGTATCTGGGAACCATAAGCTTGGGGCATTGGTCAGTCTTGTGGGTCTGTCAGACGTTCTTTTAGTAACCCTGTCAACAAGGTAGGGAGGAGCTATATTGTTAAGACATTTAGAGGTAAGAGAGAGGGGTTTGAGAGTTATCCTGTCTCTGATTTTGAGCCAGTGTATTTTGCTGCGAAATGCCGAGATGTGCTCTCTGATCGGGATATTTAGCACTGCTCTAAGAGCGTTATTTTGGAGCCTTTGTAGTTTATCAAGAATGTATTTATTGGATCCTGCATATAGAGCATTGCAGTAATCCAGTCTGGATAGAATAAGTGCATTGGCAAGAGTAATGCAGCTGGTCTCAGATAGGAACGGGCGGCAGGCTCAGATCAATTTACAGGTGTAGGCTGTAGAGGATGCTAAAACATTAATTTCTTTCTTAAATGTGAGCGCTGAATAGAGATAGACACCAAGGGTTTTGACTGCAGGCATCACTTTGATGACATTATTATCAATGTTAAATGAGTCATAACTAGTGTTAATTTTTTGATAGCCGGCTCTGAGCCTAAGATCAGAAGTTCCGTTTTGTTGTCATTCAGGCAGAGGCCATGGGATGCCATCGATGCCTGAATGAGGAGATATACCTTGTTTACTAAGGCCGAATCTTCCCGGTAGTTGCCCGAAAGGGGAATGAGGATCTGAGTGTCATCTGCGTAATTGGTGTAGATGGCACCCAGTCTGTCCAACCTGTCAAATAGAGGCTTAGTAAAGATATTGTACATGGTGGGGGATACGCATGACCCTTGTGGGACACCACAGGTGACTTGTATGGGGTCGGCAGCTGCTAGGGGGGGGGGACTCTCATTGTACGGTTGGCAAGGAAGGATTGTATCCAGGTTATGGCATCACTTGAAAAGTGGGCAGCGTATCTAAGATGATTTCGTGAAACTGCATGATCTACCAGATTGAAAGCTGCCGACAGGTCAAGGAGGAGTAGCATAGCTGATTTGCCATTGTCCTTCAGCTCGTCAATTTGGGTCTTGAGGTCAATCAAGGCTGTTTCTGTGCTGTGGAGGGGACAGAAGCCAATTGTCTTGAGCCTAATAAGTTGTTGATTTCCAAATAGTCCTGAATTTGTAGGTAAGCTACTCTGTCAATGATTTTAAGTATGAATGGGACTGTGGTGATGGGTATATAGTTCGTAGGTATAGTTGGGTCTAAGGTTTGTTTTTTAAGCAGGGGGAGCACCCAGGATTGTTTGAGATTGTTAGGCACAAGGTTTGACTTAAAGGATGCATTAATAAGTTTTGAGATAAAGGGGGCTAGATCTCTTGCTGCGTCCTTTATGATTTGGGCTGGGCTGTTGACACCTTTACAGAGGGTTTTAGTGAGAGTATAATTTTTCTGTCTCAACTATAGATATTTCTTTTAAGCTAAATAGGTGGGGGTGCTTTTAGGAGGATTAAGTAGTAGCTGCTGCTGTGGTACAGGTTCTGACGGAGGGAGCAAGGATGTTTTTTTATTGGCAATTTTAGTTTGGAGCGAGCTGATTTTGCCTACTAGGGCCTTTTGTATTTTAGTGCACCAAGGCTTGTCTTTGGGGGTATTGTCGACTTGAGGTATAGGTAATTCCATTTCTCTAAGGATGGAGAATAATTCCTTGGTGTCTGAATTACCCTTAGATATTCGCTCATTGAACGTGTTTTTTTTGTGCTACTGATTTCCTTTTTGTAAAGATTAGAGGGGTTGGTTAGCTTGATTTTGTTCTCTTCAGTGGGTGAATGGCGCCATATTGATTGCAACTTTCTTTTTTGAATCCTTAGTTCTTTCAAGTGTGGTGTAAACCAATTATTCAAATTGGATATTTGTCTACTTTTGCGTGTTTTAAGAGGGGCTATGATGTCAAGGGCCTTAGTCATGGCACTATTGAAGACTTCTACCAACAGGGTGGGGTCTGCGTTGTTAGTTAGATGATCAAGAGACGGGAGAATGTGAGGTAGGAGATTTTCTGCCATGATCTCTTTTTTACATCTAGTAGGCAGAGGCGGTACCTTGAGTATCGGTGTAGGAAAGACAAGGTCAAGTAGGGTGGAAAAAGAGATTAAGTGGTGGTCGGTCCAAGGTTGCGGTATTATATTAGTGATTCTAATGCTGCAGGTCAAATCAGCAACCCAGTCTAGAGTCCTACCTTTGGCGTGTGTGGATGTGGAGACATTTTGTGTCAAGCCATAGTCATTTATTAGTGAAGCTACTGATAGGGCATGTTTATCATTACAATCATTAAATCCGAGATTGAAATCTCCCAATAGCAAGATTTGTGCCTGGTCCTTAGTATTGTTATTGAGGATACTAGTTAGGTCCTCCTCAAAGGAGCCTAGCTGTCCCGGTGGTCTGTATAACGCATAGATGGTGAGGGTGCGGTTACAAGAGAGGTGGAGTTTAGATGTAAGTGTTTCACAAGATTAGAATGGGAGAGAAGTGGTAAGCCTAATAGGTAGGTTGGATTTGTGGATGATAGCTAGACCACCGCCTCTGGAGTTTGGTCTGTCGGCTCTTAGTAGTTGGTAGCCGTCTGGTACTGCTAACATGATAGCGGGGCATGCGGCCTCATGGAGCCAGGTCTCAGTTATGACCAGGAAGTCCAAGTTCTCATTTACTATAATGTCGGAGATATCGGTAGCATGAGCTACCATCGAGCTGGCATTGATAAGGGACCCAGTTAGTGATAATGTGCTAGTTAACTTGGTGACAGGGGAGACTTTGGTAGAATGGAGACCTTTTTTAGGGTAGTCTGATTGGTCGTAGAGAAGGCAGTGGATATGAGGTTATGTCCTTGGTGGTGTGGTAGTTTATTGGATGGTCGAGTAGGTTGGGCAGCCTTACAGGGAACACCTCTGATGGTGTATTTTGATAAAGGATCATAAATGCGGTGCAGTCTTGCTCTCAGCCTCAGGTTTCTGTCTTTATGAGGGCATGATGTAAGGGATACGGAAGCCATTATGGTAAGGAAACCTAAGGTGGGGAGTAATGTCTGCGTCTTGGTGATTTTCATCATAGTTGGTGGCAGAGGCAGCAGATTATAGGCATATACGAGTTAGGGCTGTGGGCATTACTTAAAAGCTGTACTCGGTAGTCGTGCAATGTAGGCTAAATACAGGTCATACTTGCGTGGGCTAAATACAAATCATGCCTGCATAGGCTAAATGCAATACTCAAGTCATTAGCAGTATTTGCTATTACAGTAATCAAGTAACAGGTGCTAGTTTCAACTATCACAAGGTAGGCTAGTTCCACTTTCCACAAATAGACTAATTACTCTTTCACAGTATGGGTTAATTATGCTATCACAGAATAGGCTAGTTGCACTATCGGGGAGTAGGCTGGCTACAGTCTAGCATAAGTTGGACCTGTTACGAATTATTCGCTAAGGTGGACTGCCTCAGAGCTGATAAGGTAAACATGTTTCAATTAAACGTAACAAGTTGTGTAAAAGTATGCAGATTAGGAAGGCAGTAGATTAGGCATATCAAATATTAGTATAAACAGTAGAGTAATGCATATTTAGTCACACAAGAGTGGTATACTGTTGCATTGGGACCTAGGGGGTAGGAGGTTCAACAGGTGGGGAACGAACTGAATGGAACTTTGGGCAGATTTAAGGGAAAGAGAGGAGCTACTCCGTATTGACAACAGGTTTGCACCGTTATTACTTACAGTTCTTTAAATAGTAAAAGTGTTCAGGTGACAGCATGACAGCTTAGGGCCAGTTAATGCCTTCAGAGGAAGTCAATGCAGTTAGATAAAGCGTGTGGCCAATGGCAGAGCAAGCCTCAATTGCGGCAGTTGCTATGCAGTCAGGTAAAGTCTTATAGGGCTCCACGTGGTTATGCACAGAACGGGATGATGGCAATTCCAGACCTCGGAGCACTGGAGTTGGACCATGACAGGAATAGTCTGCAGAGTGTTCAGGGCCGTTTCGGTTCAGACAGGTGTAGGCCTTTGTCTAGATGGGCCTTCGTCTTAAGGGGTACGGCTGGTGCCTAACGGTCATGGTAGGCGGCCTATCAGTACACTAGCATTTGGTTTCCTAGCAACCTCAATACACAAATTCACGAATGGGAAGCGTCAGCCATCTTGGGCATTTTTGTAAAAAAAAAAGAATTCTGGTGACGCGCTCCTTGTGGGTAGCAATGGTGGCTTGGGTCTCCAGGACAGCTGCAAATTGCTCTGGGTGCCCAGCTCGCCTGTGCGGTGATCGGCCGTGGAAATGCTGATCTGCAGTGGCCTGCAGCAGTTGCTGGCAGCCTTCGATACTTGGGAGCAGTATTATAGCTGCCCCAGCATTGCGGGGCTCCGGTCCTGGGAGAGGGGTGTATGGGCTCCTGCCCTACACGAGATGGGGATGAATTGGAGGTCCAGATAGGTGTAGGCCTTTGTCTAGATGGGCCTGTGAGTGCATTCTTTATTTTTATGTGAAATTAGAGAAGCAACAATATGTTATTGAACAAACATCAGTCATCAAACAGATATAGTTTATCTAACTATTTATAAATGTCTATGCAACCAACTCAAACATGTTTAAAGTGTATTATATCGTCAATTGTTTAAAAAATTGCAAATATTTTCACACAAATGAAGAAGTCATTCAAGTATCAAGAAGAATCAAGCAAGAAACACCACAAACAGACAGTACTAAAAGAACTCTTACTTAATATTCAACAACAAATAGAATCAATGAAAAAGGACCTTCAAACTTTAAAACAAATCATGGACAGCAAAAATCCAGATAATTGGGCTAGAGAAGAAGAAGTATCATGTGTTCCAACTCAAAGAAAAAGAAAACCCACAACCACATTCACCCTAATAAACCTGTTTTGTTTAATAAACCTGTTTTGTTTTCAACAAAGTGTGTTTCAATATTTATTTACCCTTTTGAGGTTTATACATTTATATGCATTAGTAATGATTAAAAAGTGTTATAACTCTTACAAAAACTGTTTACGAATATTACACTGAATACATGTTAAAAAAAATATTCCAGTTGAAATCTTTTATTTTAAATAAAGTATAGGAAGGCTAAAAGGAAGGCAAAAAAAAACATTTACGCCCCAATTCTTATAGCCGTGACTATACTATTGCCTTTGTTTTTTCTCATTCATTTATTGCAAAATATTAATAACAAAAGACACTACAAGAAGTAAGTAGGTAAAGAATGCTTGTGGGGATGACAAATCTGTGGATCAGTTTGGCGCTGGCTGGATATGTTAGTCCATAGGATGGCAGTTGTGCAAATTGATTATATTTATGGTCGAGTCAAGTGTTTGTCATTACATGAGTTGTTTATTTCTTGGTTAGTTAGCACCAAAGAAAACATCATTGTAGCAATGAATGACAATTTTTGACATGGTAAATCGCAACACAGCCACTTCGAAAAGATGAGCAGGAGTTAGAAGAGGTTAGATATTAGGTTACACACGGTTGGAAGGCCTGGTGATTAAGTAAGTGCTATATGTGTTTGCAGAAAACCAACAAGATTATCCATGGATTTTTACAAGAAAATATGGAAATCATAGTCACTGTTTAATCCAAAAGTGACGGTGCGATATTTGCATATCAGCCTGGCTTCTTTCTGGCATAGTTGGAGGTCTCTGTCACCACCTCTTCTGCCTGTCGGCATTTTTTCAAGCCCCACGAAGGTGATACCTTCTTTATTGTCCCACTGGTGTTCTTCCTGCCAGTGTAATGCCAGTGGATATCTGGTATCCTGATAATGTAGGCAAGTGAGATGTTCCCTGATCCTTGTTCTGAGTTCCCTCTTTGTACTCCCAATGTATTTGCGATTACATACACAGTTGATAGCATAAACCACGTATTTGGATTTACAGTTAATATACTGTCTGATTGTATGAGTGTCGCTAGCACTGAAAGTCAAAGTCTTGGTAGTTGTGGTGAATCTGCACAAGGAACAGCTTCCACATTTGTAAAAACCCACTGGTTTGTTGCTGGTGAGCCAGTTGTCATTGGTTTTAGGAATTGGTGCCATGAATGAAGACTTAGGATGTTTTTTAGTGTTCTGGCCTTGGTATTGGTCAAACTGGGCTTGTCTGGTATCCATGCCTTAATGTCATTGTCTATTGATAAGATATGCCAATGTCTCTTCAGGATCTTCTGTACGTGATGGCTATTGCTACAGAACTGGGTAATTTATCTTATTTGGCTGTCATTTGCTTCCTGTTTGCTGTTGTGTGCCTTGGGAGTCAATAACGAGCTGCATTCTCTACTGTTAGCCATAGTTATGGCTGCTTGTATTGATTGCTCAGGGTATCCTCTTTCAGAGAAGTGTCTGCTAAGTGTTTTGCATTTGTTTCCATATGCTGGCCGGGTGCTGCAGTTCCTTTTTGCTCGTAGGAATTCACCTTTGGGGATATTGTTAATTACCGATTTTCTGTGGAATCTTGATGTGTGCAAAACTGAGTTAACTTCTGTCGGTTTCCTGTATGTTGAGGTCATTAGCTCTGAACCAGCTGGTGTGATGGTGATGTCCAGGAAGTCGATGCTCGCCTTGCTCGAAGTCCCTGTCAGTTCGATGCCAAAGTTGTTTTCATTCAGATATTGTTTGAATGACTCAAGTTCTTCCTTTGTTCCACACCAGATCATCAGGATGTTGTCTGTGTATCGCATCCAAGTGTGGATCAGTTTGTTGAAATCGTTATTAGTAAAGGCGTGCACTTGTTCATAATGATGCATGAATAAGTTAGCCATGGAAGGGTCATATGTAGCTCCCATGGCTATGCCTTTTGTTTGTCTGTAATATTGTTGATCAAATAGGAAGATAGTGTTGGTTAGTGAAAATTCCAGAAGTTCTTTTGTAAATTCCAAGTGTGACCAGAAGGAGGCTGATGCTTTTGCAAAAGCAAAATCAATGGCCTTTAGAGCTAGTCGGTGGTCTATGGACGTGCAGAGAGCTTTGACATCCAGAGTTACCAGAGTATAGTTTTCGTTCCACACAATATCTTGTAGGACTAGCAGGGTGTGCATTGTGTCTCGTAGGAAGGTTGGTATCTTTGATACCGCAGGTGCCAGGACGTTGTTGATGTATTTGTTCAGTGGTTCCATTACCCGTCCTATCCCGCTCAGTATTGGGCGTCTTTCCGGCATAGAGTCAAATTTCTTCTGAATCTTAGGCAAAAAGTAAATCGTCGGCATCCTAGGGTGTATTGGGTGCAGATATTTCATTTCGTCATCTGACAGAAGTCCGCGTTTGTGCCATTTGGTCAGCAGGGTGTTGACTTCTGTTAGGATTTCATTTGTTGGGTTCATGTTTATGGTGTCATAGCAACCCGGGGTAGCTAGGTGAGTGAGGGCCATTTATATGTAGTCAGTTCTATCCATTATGACCACGTTGCCCCCCTTGTCGGTTTCCTTGATTATGATTTGGTGATTATCTTGTAATCTCTTGAGTGCCAGTCACTCTTGACTGGTAATGTTGTCTCTTCCTTCCGAATGTTTCATTCTCATACGGCCCTCCAGTGCTTCTCTTGTGACCGCCTGGCTGAAGATTTCTATTGCATTGTCCACTTGTAGATTTGGAGTGAATTTAGACTTTAGTTTCATCTCTGGTATTTTCAAATTACTTTCCTCGATATTAAGTTCTTGCATTGTTTGGTGCATGGTATGTTTTTCCATGTTGGGTGAGTGTTCCAGGGTTGTCAGGAGGTGGGTACATTCAAGATGTTCCATGTCTAAGGTACTCATTGGTACTGTTACAGGCTTGGGTTGTTTCCACTTGACTTGTTTTGTAAAGAATTTCTTAAGTTTAAGTTTCCTGGTGTATTTGAATAAATCAATCTGGGCATTCACATAGTTGGTGTGCTTGGCTGGAGCAAATAACAGACCTTTATTGAGGATTTCAGAATCATATTCTGAAAGGATGTATTTGGAGAGATTAGTTACTAGGTAAGTTGTCTTGGTGTTTGTTGCTGTAGCTGTGTTTTGGATCTTGTTAGTCTGATAGCACTTTCTTGTTCTTCTTGTGCGTTTCTTGGTCCCCGATCTCTTGCCTCTCTTGGTTCTAATCTTGGTGGCATATTTCCCCGGGTAGGGTCTAAAAAATGCACTTGCTTGTTGTTTCATTGTTGTTGTTCTTGTTGCTGTGGGGCTCGGGTTCCTTTCCTGTAGCGTTGGATCTCGTCAAGAAAGTTATAACCAATACTTCTGCAAAGTTCATGTTGTCTGGACAGTCTTGATGCCACCTCTTCCGTTTCTGTATGGGGTGCTGTCCCTTCCGTTTCTGCTTGTGGTGTATCAGGTGCCTGGTCCAAGTCATCATTCACTTCTGTTTCTTGTTCTGGTTCACAGTCTGTGTCTGATGTTGCCAGAGAGCTGGCCGGGGAACTTTCTTTGGAGTTATTTCCCTGGATATTATCAAATTTTGGTTGGAAGGTGAAGACTCTATTATCTTGGTAATCTCTTTCATCTCTTGTGAATTTTCTACATTTCCTGATTTTGACTTCGTCTTGGTGGTTTCACAATATTTCGTACATGATTTTGTAATTCTTTTCTTTAGTTGCCGTAGGCGAGTTGCTGGATTCAATGTCATTTTTTAGTTGATCTATCTGTAGCACCAGTCTCCCAGGTGCCCTGTCAGCATGTTCTAGAAGTAGTTCCATCATTATTTTGGAACCCATGATCAGGTATTCTTCCCATTTGGCCGCCAGGTCAGCGTCTTTAGGGTCAGTAAAGTCCGGAAAGATGATGATTCTTAAATCCCTTGGGATTTTTTCTTGTTCCAGGTAAGTTTGGAGGGTGAATCTCTCCCAGAATTTGTTGATTTCCTTGGTACAAAGCCTTTCTAGTTTTACAAATTGTTGCCTTAAGTTATTCCGGCGCCCTTGGAGTGGGTGGGAATGCATGTATTGTGGATCCTTTTGCAGCGGAGAGATTCTTGGTGTCAGTTTTCCTTGATTCAAGATAGTCAGCCATGTTGACTCAGGTGCTGCGGGGGTCGGGTCCCTGAGTTGCAGTTTAACATTGGTTGGAGTTATTGGTGTCGGGACTCCATCTCTCCTGCGCACCTCCTCTTTGCTTGGTTTGTCAGGGGACCAACTCCAAGGTTCCCGATTAGTTAGAAGATTTGTGAGGATGACAAATCCGTGGATCAGTTGGGCGCTGGCTGGATATGTTAGTCCATAGGGTCGCAGTTGTGCAAATTGATTATATTTATGGTCGAGTCAAGTGTTTGTCATTAGGAGTTAGAAGAGGTTAGATATTATTTCAAACAGATGAAAAGTCATTCAAGCCTCAAGTAGTGACGATGTCATCATCTGGATTGGCAATCCATCACCACGTAGGAAGAAGCAACCTGGTATAAAAATGCAGACAATTACCGCTTCTGTAAAGGAATACTGCTCGAGAAAAGAGGCAGAGGAGGAACTTTGCACCTTCTGCAACACAACTCTAGGCTGTGGACCTTTTGATATCCCGTTTCAAAGTCTAGGGACATCAATAATGATTAACCATCTAATGCGAATCCACTGGGACAATGTCAATGATGAGTATCATAAAGCACATGAACATCATGAAAGAAAAAATGCATGGATCCCAATAATTCCATAGACGAAGATCAACACCACCGGCAGTACCTTCATCCACGAGTACATCACCAACGCCTAATGGAAATGTATCCTCAACATCTGCAGGGGTATCCACTACCCTGACACCTATTTTGCCGACACCCAATCTAAACATGATGAAAGTCATGTGTAAAAGATGCTGTGAATGGGTAGTTAAGCAGTACCACTGTCTTCTGAATTTAGGTACACCTTTCACAGTAGTTAAGTGTACAACATCTACTGCAAATCCACTGGGATGATCATAACAATGCAGCTACAAGAAAATACAAAAATAAGCACATTACAAAAATAAACCTGCACAACACCATCAATTGAACTACCTCACAAAAAACTCCAAACACCCACAAGTACTGCATACCTCAATATACATTAAAAGTACAAGAAGTAAAATCAAACAACCTTCAACCTTAATAGACAATACAAAAGCTACATCTCCACATAAAAAAATATTTGCCATTCAAACACAGCAAATGAAAAATAATAAAGAACACCATGTGCTAGCAGTGCACTCTACAACTAACACACACAACACTGCAAATACACCTTCAGATATGTAAATGGTGATAAACACTTAATTTCACATCATCCATGCTCCTGCCATGTGCACAGTGAGAATTCAAAAATCAAAAGGACAAAACTGCAGAAAATGATGGCTTTTTTTTTCTACTTTCTAAAATGAATACCAAAAGAAAGAGAACTGTATACCAATAAAACTATTGACATGGCTGACACATTTTCAGCACAACCTATCACTAAGCCCTACACAAATGTGAAAGTAACAACAACCAATAGCAAACAATGAAACTGACAGAATTCTATTTTCTCCCCACCTACCCTCTTTCATAGCCGCGGCTATTCGATGCGACTAAAGATATTGGTTTGTACCCACGGCTACACAAACATTTTTCTGCAAACCCAAAATAAAAATAATTTGGCCTTAAAACCTTCAAATTAAATAAGTGAACAACTAAGTACACAAAATAACCTAGATAAAGTAAAATCTGTACTGTACCATCCACAGGAACATTTGATTATTGCACAAAAATGTATGTTTATAGACGCGGCCACAAATATAGCCACGGCTAATACACATCCACAAACACAAAATGTGTCATTTGGCCTAATATAGCTGTGGCTACAGAGGGATTATGTGCATGCCTACCTGAGCTTCAGCTACTACACATCCACAAACACACAACGTGACATTTGTCCTAATATAGCCATGGCTACAGAGGGGTGCTGTGGATGTCTACCAGCGAATAGAAATGCAGAGAATAATAACAACAGCACCATCAACCAATTAAAAACTACAACACACACACACATCATACATACCCCGCTCATACAAACTACTTGAATTTCAAAGTAGGAATCATTTACCTGGAAACAGAGAAAAGCTGCAGATAGCATGGCTGGAATGAAAACTGTATGGCTGTTTGGAGACAGTTGTTACGCTCACCTGGCTCCCACAGAGGCGTCGATCTGGACTGGACTGCTGCGGTCTCCACCAATGTGACGCGTAGGGCCGGGATGACGGACTGGACTGGCCCATCTAGCTTTGTTCGCTTGGCCCGTAGGAATATTCTTCTGCAAGTGGAGAAAGGGAATTAACCACCCGTGGAGTTGAGCGTAAATCCCGCCACCCCGCTGTTCTCCCCACTGATCACCTTGGATGTTCCCTCTTATAGTCTCACCTGATGATTTGAAAAGATGAGCTCTCCATTCTGCATTGAGCGCAGGGGCACGTAGATAACCAGTTGCTTCACTGGCTCGAAGGAATTAGTGAGTTCCAGGACAATATTGACTCCGATATTCCCGGCAAGACGCCGTAAATATGTAGTTCGTAAGAGTTCAAATGCCAGACTTTCACTCTTGTCAGATTCCTTGCAGGTTGCAGCTTGACCCTACTGAGGAGTTCCTTGTGGCAACCAGTAATGTTCTGGTAAGGATTTGTATTATCCAACACAGTTTGATAAAATAATGTCCATATGTAACCTGTTGCTTTCTCCCTTATTCAGGCGCTGAGAGAAAGTATAAAGTCTCGGGGAATAATGCCTCCAGTGGTAAAATTAGGTAAGTCTTTTGTGGTGTGGAGGGTTCCCCTTGTTAGTCCCTCGTTTCACCTTGCTGTCCTTTTGTTTCCCCTTAGGGGCCGGGGTTCGGCTAGGATGCAGTGAAAGCTGCGCCGACCCGTGAAGAAGAATAGTACCCCCGGTGGTAAAATCAGGTAAGTCTATGGGGGGTATTCCTCTGTGTATTCCCTTGGCTCACCTTGCTGTTCTTGTCTTCTCCTTAGATGCCGGAGTGCAGCAGTAACATGCAGGAGGATGCAGTGAAATGTGAAGATGCTGCGAAGGCCGGTGACTTCAGCGCGGCGCTGCAGCAGGCGAGTTGATGTGCATAAAATAACTTCTTTCTTCCAGCTCGAAGGGGCGATGGATCGGGAATTCAGGTAAGGATCAAAGGTATTGCTCTTGTTCTAACCTTTTCTCCTTCTTTCTCCCTTTTTCTAGGAGCTCCAAACTCGAAGCGGGCGTGGCAGAAGACAGGATGCAGACTTGCAGGCACGGTGAGCGTTACGCTGCTGCATGCAGAATAATGCGAAGTGTGTGCTGCTCTTCGGGCGTAGTTTAAATAGCCTCCAAAGTAGTCCCAGGTAAGTATTCCTCCCCAGCCCCACCCGAGTAAAAAAATAGTCCCTAGGTAAAATAGTCCCTTCCAAGCTTCGTTTGGATTGGAGCACTTGCAGCATGGTCTGCATCAGGTAAGTTTTAATCTATGAGCCTGGCGCCAATGGCGCCAGGATTGACTCTCCATATGAGCCTGGCGCCATAGGCGCCAGGACTGCACCAAAATAGACCCTAGCAGGGGTTGTTGGGTTTGCTTGGGGTAACTTGATGCCTGCTTCCGGGGTTGCTGGACTTGGTCTGGGTCCCCGGGGGTAGGCATCATGACAACAGTTGGCTGTTTTGGTTGCTGGCTTTTTGTGAGAAACTAAATATTAACATAGACCTAGGTTTGACAAATTTCACAATTAAATGGTTTGCAATGTGAGGAAAGCAGTGGTTTCAAATTCTTCCAAAATTGTTAAGTCTGAGAAGTACAGGGCACCCAGACATCATACTCGTTCATTGAGGAGGCAATGATTTGGGAAATAAAAGAGGAGTGTCCCTTACTTTAATGATCAAACAAGGCATGGAAAAACTCGAATATAGCCATGAATATTGACAAAACGATGGGGAAATAAATGCTTCCAGGTCCTCACCAATTGCCCCCTTCATCTGTGCCAGCTCCCCCCACTCCCCAGATGGACTCGTCACCTCCCATGCCCTCTCACTTTCACCCCAGAATAAATGATGCTTCTGTGACACACTTTGCATCGAGATGTCAGTTATTCACGGCTATAGCCGAGGCTACGGAAAGCGTTGTGCTGAAAACCTGGTCCATACGCCCCCTCCAACTCCCAAATATACTCAGCGCCCTCTGGCCATCCCCCCACCTCTACCCTGATGACATTTGTATGTTTTCTGACCTGTAAATAGCATTTTACTGCGTTTCATTTCCCCATAAGCTCTGCTATAGACTCGAATATCTCTCGCATCGAGAGAAATACAAGATGTCGGTCGTTTTATTTCTGAAAACCATGATCCTGCAATGCACCATGGGAAATATAACTATCATTTTTGTGGGGAAGGGAGCAACCCCTTCTCTGTTAAATTTTAAAATAACCACTGCATGGAATAACCCCAAACCACAAAAGGATTGCAAGTCAATGCTTCGTGCCCAAGTTGTTTCAGACCTGGTCCAAATCCATCCAGCGGTTTAGGTTGTGTGCTTTGTCATAAATTGACTTGTCTATGGGAAAATTAATGGGAAGTAGGCCGCAATTTTGGAGATCCTGCAATGCACCATGGGAGATATAACTATCATTTTTGTGGGGAAGGGAGCAACCCCTTCTCTGTTAAATTTTGAAATAACCACTGCATGGAATAACCCCAAACCACAAAAGGATTGAAAGTCAATGCTTCGTGCCCAAGTTGTTTCAGACCTGGTCCAAATCCATCCAGCGGTTTAGGTTGTGTGCTTTGTCATAAATTGACTTGTCTATGGTAAATTAATGGGAAGTAGGCTGCAATTTTGGTGAAAAAAAATAACTTTGACCCTTCATAACTTTTTCATTTTTTAATAAATCTTTTCAAAACGTTGCAGTCTGGGAGTGGGGGGCATAGACTTTTAATCACTTTCGAAATTTTGGCCAAATCCTTTACTCAAATCAAAGGTTATTGAGAATAGAATTTTTAGGGGTTCCTATGCGTCTCCGACTCACCTTAACTATAGGGTGGATATCGCTGCCCTATAATTCACCTGGATAGTTTCTCATAGGAAATCTGGTTTTAAGGAGGTTTTAAAAGTTGTTTAATCGCTACTAGCTCTGACAGCACCAAAAACACTCCCAGCTGACAATGAGCCAGCCCTTACATACAAAGCCTTAAAAGAGGCCATATAATGCTGGGGATGTAACTTCAAATTTGAAAACCTGTTCATACTAGACAGGCACCTACTTGATCCCTCATCGGTTACTTGATGGACAAGATGAAATTACAAGGCAGGCTCCAAAGGTATACTCTCAGCTGTGCTCTTATTTCTAAATTGTTCAGAGCAGGTTGTCATTGTTGATGCTGGCCCTCCCCTACTTGTATTAAGAATGAAGACATTCATTAGACATCTAGCCCCACATAAATTCAATGTATTTTTAAGACAGTGACAAAGATCTCAGATGGATAAAAAATCCATGCCTTTCAGATTTGTAGAGATATCATTTTTTGCTCTCTGAACCGGACGTGAACTTCCAGGGACAGCTACTAGGAAGTGCTGTGACATGTGAGGCTTGTTAACTGACATTGCATGTTCAACTCTCACAGTATAGATAGTTGTTGTTTTCCTTGTATGTTCTTCACCCAGCATAATACCTCATTGATGGAGTTTGTTAATCAAGCCCCAATGCTCCAAATACATGGATAGCAACTATACTACACCGATTTATTTATGTATTTATTTTATTTATTGAGCATTTGTTAGGCACCTATTCAACAAAATGGGTATTCAGGTGCCACAATGCAAAGTGGAGAGGGAACAAGGGATGTAAATAATAAGGTCAAAATACACTCAATATACAATCATGGTCCTACTAGGCCTTGTGAAATTTGGATGTGCAAGTGCAATGAAGAGAAGTGCAGGAGATGGGGAAGGGAGGGGGGAGCAAGGTATTTAATTATTTATTAATATTTTTAAAGCGCACAAAACAGCCCGTGGGCCTCGCGGCACTGATGCATGGGCAGTGCTGGTGAGATCCTGGAAGGGAAGTGCAGAGGAGACCACTGGCTAAGTGCTAGGGGGGTGGAATCCCAAGGGGGAATGGACAGCTGCAGGTAGGGGTCCCAAAGGGCAGTGCTGAGGGGGATAGGGGTGCTGGTGTCAACTGGGCAAGGGCCGGGTAATTTGTGAGATTCATGAAGGTCCAGCCCGCCAGTCACAGTGGCAGTGGGATGGTTAGCAGTGATGGGAAAGGCAGAAAAGGGTAGAGAAAGGCTTTGTTTTGGGACATTTCTGGAACTTAAGGATGTCATGCTCAGGTCCAAGAGGGGCACGGAGACTATTCCAAAGAGTGGCTCCAGCCGGAGAGAGAGACCTGCTACCCACTCTCTGCTTGGAGAAGCTTTTGACAAGTAGAGAGTTGGAGTTAGAGGAGCAGAGGGCTCTAGCAGGGAAGTATTTAGGGAGAGAAAGTGTGAGATAGCACGGTCTCATGCCCCAGAAAGCCTTGTGGATGATGCAGAGGGTCTTGGGGTCTTGAATTTGATCTTTGCGGCCACAGGGAGCCAGTGGAAACATTTTAGGGCTGGATAGATATGGTCTCTGGGTTTGAGGCCAAGGATAAATCCTGTAGCCCTACTCTGGATTAGTTGAAGGGGTAATGGGAGGAAGGGGGGAGATTGAGGAAGAGAATGTTGCAGTAGTCCATCCTAGAGAGGACAAGAGCTCTGGAACCATGAATCTTCTAGGGAAAACTGAAGAAAGGGAGAATACCTCTAAGGTGATGAAGCTGGAAGTGGACCTTCTTGGCAAGGTCCAAGATGTGAGAGGTGAAGGTGAAAGAGAGGAGTTGAAGATGACCCCCAGGTTTTTCGCCTCACAGGATTGTGAGGGAAGAGGCCCCAAGTAAGGCAGCCAGAGAGGAGGACAGAAACAGAGCGCAGGTGTCACAATAAGAAGGATCACTGGCTTACTGGCTGTGAAATGGGAGGTCAAAGCAGTGCAGAGAGCATGGGAGGGAATGAGAAATGTGGACACTGCAGTTGGATTGGCAAGGTACTTGCAGATTTTTAAAAGTTCAGCTGTGTTGTCAGAGGCTCCAGAGATGAGGGCTTGGATGTGGGCCCTCTTCTTGGAGTGGGTAGAAAAACGATGGAGTCTTTGGAGCAGGCACCAGGCCAGTTTGTCAGACGATGACCCTGAGGTTTGCCACTTCCATTCACCAACTCTGCACTTACGTTTCAGAGATGCTAGCTCTGAGTCATACAAGCTGTTGCACTTGGAGGCAGGCTTCAGGCTGATCCTCATGACAGGGGCAAGGATGTCAAGGGTGTTAGAGATGGAGAGGTGAAGGTTAGCAAGGACAGAGTCAGAGGGTGAGTCAGAAGCAGGGGTGGGAGGGGGAATTAACGTGGAAGCAAAAGCAGCAACTGACACTCGCTTCATTGGTCGAATGACAGCAAAGGAGGCTGCAGTGTGGGGGAGCGGCTCAGACAGAGAGCTGAGGGGCCCCAAGCGGGAGGTGAGGAGAGAGTGGTCGGTCCAGGAGAAGGGGTGGTGATCGGCTTAGAGATAGGGATGTCTCCAGGGATGAAGGCATCCAGAGTGGGTCCAGCTGAATGGGTTGAACCGGAAGGAAGAATAGTGAGACAGTCACAGAGGTCACGGAAGAGTGAGGTGGCCGATTCAGGAGAGTCAGGCGGATATTGAAGTCACCGAGGAGGAGGAGTTTGGAAGAAGAGGTCAAGAGGGAGGAGGTGAGGTTAGGCCAATCAGAGAGGAAGAGAGAGATAGGGCTGGTGGGCCTGTATATGGTAGCAAAGGAGAGTGAGAGAGTAGGAGAGACCCCGAGCCTGCAGACAAGGCATTTAAAAGAGGAGTAGGATTGAGTAGGTATTATAGAAGCAGGGACCCACTCAGGGGAATATCTGGGCCACTCAACCTCTGGGCCAGTTGGGCTTGGGTTTGGAGAGGAGTTTACAGCCCCAGGAAAGAGAGTGTCAAGAGCAGTGACAGAGCTGGCAGTGAACCACGTCTCAGTAAGGGCGAGGAATTTGAGGTCAAAGACTTCTAGAAGGAGACAGATGTCAGAGGAATGTTTGACAGCAGAACGGGCAGTCAGAGTTAATAGGTGAAGCTGATTACTACCTTTGAAAGTTCTCTGAGAAGGGGTGCAAGTCTGTGGCACTCTCGTCAGTGGTGTTAGAGACATTAGGGGAGAGGAGGATGGAGGAGAAGCAGGAGAAAGGTGGAAGTTAATGAGAGAGGGCAGGCGCCGGTGAAGGAGAATAGTGGGTTGAGAACCTTGGGCCACGATAGTGTCATTGTGATAGACATTAATAATACACCTACAGGAAGAGATGTATGCCAAGAGTACTTCCCATCTAGTGCCACCATTAATGTGTGAGGAGGAGAAGGTGGAGAGAGTGGAGACCAGGTGGGGGGTTCTTAGGTCCAGTGAGGGGACAGAAAAGAGGATGTTGGTAATAGTTTGCCTGAAAGTAGGAGTCAGCAATAGGTAGGCCTGGAATAGAGGCCAGGAGAGCTTAGGGGAGAAAGAGAGATGGGGGGGGGCGGAAGGGGAGAGAGACAGACAGGGGAGCTGCACAGTGCATGAATAAACTCAACAGGTGGCATAGCAGCCAATCAGTCACAGATGAAGGAGGTGATTTAAACAAGATATGCACAGAGTATTAGTAGTTTTGGTACCCCACTGGGTGAGCGCTGAAATGTAGCAGAAAACAATCCATGTGCAGGTTTAAAGGCACATCTAAATTCAACTTTCCAGCAAAGCACTAAAATGCAGCAGAAAACAATCAATGCACAGGTTTAAAGGCACATCTAAATTCAACTTTCCAGCAAAGCACTAAAATGCAGCAGAAAACAATCAATGTGCAGGCTTAAGGGCACATCTAAATTCAACTTTCCAGCAAAGCACTACAATGCAGCAGAAAACAAACAATGATCAGGTTTAAAGGCACATCTAAATTCAACTTTCGAGAAAAGCACTTAAATGGAGCAGAAAACAATCAATGGGCAGGTTTAAAGGCACATCAAATTTAACTTTCCAGCAGAGCGCAAAAATGCAGCAGAAAACAATCAATGCGCAGGTTTAAAGCACAGCAAGATTCAAGTTTCAGGAGGTGCAGAAATTACAGAAGTAAAAAAGGCTTCGTGAATCAAAGCAAACAGACAGAGCAAATAGGACTTCGAATTTTGGCATTTAAGATAACAGAGAAGAGAGGTATAAAGTTACACGTGGGAGTGGTGGGGGATAGAAAGACTCGTAAGTGGGAAGCACCTCGGAGCAGGAATCAAGTCCAGTGGCTGGATGAAGAAGAGAGTTAGTGGGGCCAGAGCCAGAGCAGAGGACCCTGGAGGATGAATATTGTGCCGGAAAGGAGAGGAGGCTATCAGCCTGCAGTGTGTCATAGGTTCTTAGTTACAGGCAGGAGGTGGCAGATGATGGGCTGTATACTAAGGGGCCAAAAGGAAGCCGGGACATAGTGCAAGCCCGATTTATGGGCAGGAGGGGTACTGCAAAGCGTGCCAGAGGCAAGTGAAGGCTTGACTAAAGCACCGGAAGCGAGATGATGGAGGGCTAGGAAGGAACCGCTCTTGGCAGGGGGTGAAAACAGGCGAGTGGACAGATCACAGCATGCTCCAGAGGGGGACTCCGGACCCTGTGGCCACAGCCGGACAGGCCAGACAGGGGCGTTAGTCGTGGGCCATATCAAGGGAGCCTATTCAGACTGCTGGCTCCCAGTTAGGCCAAAAGTAGAGTGAGCAGCCCAATCGGGGTATTGCAGTGCAGGCTCCAGTGAGGCTCGGAAAGGCCCTCCTTTGCCTGGTGAAGGTGGCGGCCATAATGAAGTGAGCAAATCATCCAGTAAAATAAAGCCCCAGTCGTGGGCCTAAGAAAGCGGGGCCAGCTCAGCCTGCCAACCCTCTGATAGGTCAAAAGGGCGGCTCCGGTGGGGCGCAGAAAGGCACTCCTGTGCTTGGTGGCGGCCATAATGAAGTGTGCAAATCCCCTGGTAAAATAAAGGGTTAGTGTAGGCTCACACGCTCAACTTGCCTTTGATGCAGTGATATCGCCGGTCATCAAGCAGGTCTCTTCATGGCCGAGGCGGGGGAAAATCTAATGATCCCTATGAGGGTGCTGTATGTGGTAGTCACATCCTTGCAAGATGTCTGTGATCTTGACTTGATCCACCTATGTATAAAATAGTGCTGTCCTATGAGACAATGATCATTATCCCATATGCAGTGAAAACGTCAGCTTTTCAGTGAATATGCACTTCTATGGTGTAGCTCTGAACTGGATGTGGACCTCCAAGGATGGCTACTAGGTAGTGCTTTGACGTGTGGCTTGTAAACTGAAATTGCCTATTCTATTCTCCCATTACAGAGAGAAGGTTTTTTGTTTTTGCTCTTGCATTTTTAAACCAAGCAGAATATTTGCTTGGTAAACAAGACCCAATCACAAGCATGTCAACAACACCACAACGATGATCCACAATGAGGATGAAGCGCACATTTTGTTGTTTCATCCATGAAAGCTATCTGTTGTTCTTGGGTCAATGAAGCTTTGTATAAAACAGCAAAGCCCTAAAGGCAATGGCAATTCTAAGGCACGACACAGTGGCATCCTACTATACAACTTATTTCCTTTACTTTTTATAGAAGCAAGACTTTGTCAAGTACATTTTGATCCCACAATCCTTTTTATTTGCTCCTTTAATGTCTTTTGCCAATCCGGTCCTACCTTCAACTAGGCAACCCCAAGACTCTATTTCTCTTTTCATACTGGTTCATAACAAAACAGATGGGTATTTAAGTTTTTTTACTAGTGGCTAATATGTCATATGTTTAGAAAACAATCTTAGAAATGTGGCATTTGTTTAAGCATTTTTCCTTTTTCGCCAATTATCCTATAGTGTATATTTGCAGTGTGAGAAACGAGCTTGTAATTGATGTTGGAGGCACCCAGCATGCTACTGAATACTTGAGGCTCTGTGTATTGAACACAGCTCTCCTCGGTGTTCTTCATTTGAGCTGGGCGCAGGACTCAGGAGTGAAAGTAAAACAGAGTCTGTGATCAGCATGTGGTACTCGAGGAAAATACCTGGTGGCCCTGAGGCGTGTGTGATCAGCAGGTGCTGGTTTCAAACAAATTCAAACAAATGCTATGATCTTACAATACTGGTACCGAACATGCAGACTTGGTAATGACATTTTAATTTAATTATCATCATGTGAGGTTATTGGCAATTAGGTTCTGGGCACCTTTCAGACCAGTCAAAACTGTCTCATGTCAGCCTTCTCAGATGATCTAACTTTTCTGCAGTATAGAGAAAGGTAAGGAGGATGTGTGGAGTGCACCTGGAACCACACATTACTAATGTGGATGCCAATGGATAAGCTAACTGAAGGGGCACTTGTGCTTCTTGTATTGATGAAATGGTATCAACGCCTGCAGATAAAGCTGAGGGCAACATTATGGGAAAGGCAGTTGACAATGTTATCTTTATTTATTTATATACAGGAGGAGCAATGCTCTTTTGATCACAAAAGAACGTACAATACTTAAGAAATCAGATTTGACAGGAAGCAGTGAGATTCTTACAATGGGGTGAGTTTGACGGACGTTCTGACGGGGTAGTGCAGGGGAGTAAATGGAACAGTCCCCTGGGACAATACGTAAGTGGATATACATAGATTAAGGACAACCAACATTGGACATTTTTAAGTGCAGGTAGGCGGTTGGGCCAGCTGTGCTCGGGATATGATTGTGATGGGTGAAGTGCTAGAGTGGAGGTAGAAGAAGTGAGGGACAGAGTCAGGTTGGAGGCGAGGGAAAAATGTTAGCTAGCAGGCAAATGAGAGGTATGTTAAGAGGGTAACTCAGAGGCGAGGAAGTTGGCTTTTAGTTTGGTTTTGAACAAATCTGTGTGGAATTTTTCTCAGCTGTCCGGTGGAAGAGAATTTCATGCAAGTGGAGCAAGAAGATAGACAGAGCGGAAGCGAGAGGATGCACAGGGAGGGTGAGGAACAATAAGGATAGTCGAGGAGGCAGTACAGAGATTACGAGAAGGCTTATAGAGTTGGGTAGAGGAGGATAGATACAGTGGTGCCTTACAGCCTGGTTACGGTACGATGAAGTAGGTGTGAAGTGAGTGAGTTCAAAGGGAATCCCGGTAGTGAAGGTAATGGTCTTGTTGAGAGGAGAGAATGCATAGTTGGGGAGACCAAAGAGGATACTGGCACAGAAGTCCAGTTTAGAGAAAACAAGTGTGGTTAAGAGATGCTTGGTGGTTTTGCAGGGAAGGAGGTGCCTGATTTTCCTGGAAGTTGAGGCGAGCTTCTGTTCCAGTTTTGGAGTTAAAAGTAATGTAGGTGTGAGAAATGTCATAGATAATGAGATGGTTTCTAACTGAAGAAGAGTAGGGGAGAGTGCCAGGTGGGAACTGGATAGGCAGAGAAAGAGGCGAGAGAGAGTGTATGGCAAAGAAGAAGAGTACCTCTGTTTTGGTAAAATGTAACATCCGAGAGTGCAAAGCCATCCAATATTTAATAGCAGAGAGACAGTTGGAAATTTTGATAAAGATATTGCCAGAGAGTTCAGGCAAAGAGTAGAAGATTTGGGTGTCATCTGCGAAGAGTTGGTACGAGAACCCAAAGGAGGAGATTAGTGCCCCAAGAGCTGTAGTGTAGAGTGTAAAGAGGAATGGACCCAAGACAGAGCCTTGTGGAACACCAAAATTTAGAGGAATGTGTTGAGAGGTGTTGTTGCTCCAAGAGACAGAGAGTTGGTGAGGTCAAAGGTAGGATTCAGTCCAGGCAAAGGCTTGATTACAAATCCAAAGAAAGAGTATTAAGGAGATCAGAGTGACCAGCAGTGTCGATTAGGATAGAGGATAGGCGTGAGTGCTTAGCGGAGGCAAAGGAGTTGGACACATTCATGAGATCAGTTTCCGTGGAGTGACAGGAGCGGAAACCTGCTTATAGGGGTTCTCGAAGATTGTGGATGTCTACAAAATTGGTAAGACAGTTGAACACATCCCATTTAAGCAATTTAGAGTAGTGTGGAAGGAGAAACACAGGCTGAAAGTTAGCCGGTAGCTCCTTGCTTTTTTAGGAGAGCGATGACCGAGGCTGTTTGGCAAACAGAGGGAAAGCAATGAGAGTTGAAGGACATTTTGAAGAGTTCAGCGAGGTGAGAGGCCACTATACAGGCAATAGGCTTCACTAGCTGAGGATCAAGAGGGTCTGATGGGGCACAAGAGGGGTTATCCTTCATCAATAGTCAGTATTAGTGTGATTTAAGTGGGAGAGGGGGGCAGCGGATGATGGTAGAGTAGGCAGAGGTTCAAATGTAGGAGATGGGAGTGTGAGGAAGGTCTGGAGAGAGAGTCTCTTATTTTGGTAATTTTTGCAGCAAAGTATTCAACTAGGCCATTAGCTGTGAGAGTGGAGTTGAAACTCATAGACTTAGGAAGAGTGAAGAGTGAGTTTAGGATGCCCAGTAGCCGGCGAGGATGGTTGGAGTGAGAGTCAACAAGGGTTAGGTAGAATTCCCTTTTAGCCCTATCAAAAGTGGCCTTGATAGAATTCAGGACACAGAGGTAGAGTTGGAGGTCCTCACAGGAGTGGGTAAGCGTCCATTTGCACTGCAGCTGACACACATCTGTGAGGCGAGAGTGTATGAATGGGGTTAATCCTGGTTGCGGATGCTGAGACTTAGCGGTGAAAGTAAGCAGTGGGAAGTGTGAGGAGAAGTAGTCATATAGTAGGGATTGGAAGCTGGAGAAGGTAGCGTTGGTGGAAGAGGTATGGGGTGTGAAGTAGGAGAGTGAGAACTGTAGGTCGGAGAGAAAGGGGGAATGGCAAAAGGTTTACATTTCCTTTCAGTAATAGGTGAAGCAAGTGGTGAGGAAAGGTCACAGGATGGAAAGGAGATGGTGGTGGAAACAATTGAGTGATCAGATATGGATGGTATGACAGTAGTATTAGTGGTTGAGTGAGAGGTGGAAATGAATAAAAGATCCAAAGAGTTACCCCTCTGTGTGGGTAGTTAGGTTATGGATAGAGTGAAAATCGTGGTCACTAGGAAAAGACTGAAGTTCAGATTTCTGAGAAGTGGTTGGAGAGGGAAGGTTAAAGTCACCTATGAGAATGAGGTGATGTTTAGTGGAAAGAGAAACAAGGAGTTCCCCAAAATTTTCAAAGAATCGCCCAGTGGGACCAGGAGGGCGATAGATGGAGATGATGTGAATGGAGTGAGGTAGACCAATAGTAGAGATGGTGAATTCAAAAGAGGTAGGAGAGGACATGGTTTGGGGAATTTGTGAGGCATTGAGGTAGGAAGAGAGTAGGTGTCCAACGTCTCCACCTCTGCCAGTCAGTCGTGGAGAGTGAACGCAGGATAGTTTAGAGCAGGGGTGTTTCTAGATCTGGAAAAGATCAGAGGTCAAGTTAATGTCGGGACTGGTGGGATTCTGGCTAGCTATAGTCTTTTGGTTGTAGCCCCTGATCTTCTATCCGGGGCTCCAACCAAAAGACCTGGGGCTATAGCTCCCTCAGGCCCCCCCTAGCAACACCTCTGGTTTAGAGTTGTGTAGGGTTGCCAGAGTGGCAGTGTCAGATGGAGAAATCCAGGTTACAGTGATAGCAAGAAGGTCTAGGGGAGGAGAGTTTGAGTGAAAGTAGTCATTAATAAAGGAAATTGTGTTGCATACAGACTGAGCATTCCATAGTGCAATGTTCAGTTGATGAGATAAGGAAGAGAAGAGAAGTTGAGTTCCACAGGAATAGAGGCAAGGTGGCTAGGTGTTAGGGGAGGTATGTTTAGCTCATCAGTTTTGTTTGGTGAAAGGAGGAGGAAGAGAAATGGATTAGTGGAAGATTTGAGTGGTGAATTTTAGAATAGGGATAGGAGAGGAGGAAGTTGTAGCATGATTGCAGAATGCAAAGGAAGCGGTGAGTAGTAGCAGCAGGAGAAGCAGGAGTGAATGCACTATAGGTGAGTAGCACAGTGTAGAGAGACAGCACAGTAATTAGGAAGCTTCGGGTACTCACATGTGCAACAGGGAGAAAGGTAAAAGCAAAGTCTCATAGGCTAAGAGGCAAAGAGATTGGTCAAGAGCTGGTCTTCATCCTTCACTGTTCCCCCCTTCAAGCCAAAGAGGCTGGTCAATGGCTGGTATTCACTCTTCACTTTTCCGCCCTTAACTGGGATTCCCCCAGCTGGACTCCCACACAAAGTTCAGAAAGGATGACACACACTCTTGTCACTTGATTGACTAGTCCTGCAGTGGTTGGTTTCTCTGATATTGTCCCTGCTGTTGCTGGGATGAGGCAATTTCTTACTGATTTGAGTTGCAAGAGGAACCTCTTGTGGCTTTCGACTGACAATGGCTTTGTATCAGCCTGTATGGCAACGCTTTCAGAAAGCTTTGGGAAATCTTCATCCAAAACAGTGAAAGGTAGACTTTTATGTGATCAAGGAGCAGGCAGTTCCCAAAGCCCCAATGAAAAGGACAGTGGTGATGTGTGGTGTGCATAAATCACCACAAAGACTCTCAGCCAGCAACGAGCACCTAATGTCAGCTAAGAAAGCAAACACTATCCTCTCTCTACATGCATTGCATTTCACTAATTATGGAGAATATGCAATGAAAAGGCAGACTATTAACTTACTGGACATACAAGACCCCATCACGGTCTTTGAAGATACCATACAGATATGCCAGGCAACAGACGGTCATTTGGATAACATGGGGGCTCCCAAATTCAGTCATGAAGAATTGTATCATCCAAATGTTATATTGCAGTTCCCACTGGCACATGTTGAGAATCTGTTTTCTTAGAACTTCTTAGGAGGTAAATTGGACATTAATTCAAGGAAGAACAAGAAAGCAGAATGCCCAGCGCCAACAATGGAAGGAATAATCAGGTGACACCATTTATTAATCCCAAACCTAATACACGTTTTCTTACATTTGACAAAGACAGGGTAGATAGAGCCTGTACCCTTTGTGAAGTCAGGTTGTTGATTGTAACAGGCTCTTCAGACAGAATTCTAGAAATGGTGAAGGAAGTCGAGGCAAATGCGGAATGCTTGAATCCAGAAGTCATTAGCAGATGGGCACAACATTCTTAATGCTTTTTGAGTGATGCAGATTGTCAATAATTCGTGACTGAATCCCCAGTTGACGTCTCTTCCAATGATCTACTGTTTAGAGACACTATCGTCAAGAATGTGGGGACATATACGTCTACCTCCATACCCCTAGACAAAGAAAAATCCACTTTCAGACAACTGTTTTCTAAGTGCTGCTTGGCTAGCCAAGGTACCAGTCACTCAGCCAGGTGTGTCCTTCTGTTTCATGCATTTTATTGCAAACCTGTTGTGTATGCCCCAATTGTGGTGATTTTACAAATGTGTACATGCATAATAGAAAGCTCCTGCATCTTCTATTAGAATACACATTGCTCCCAGTATAATAGGATGTTAAGTCATACATCTATTAATGAAACTGAGGAAAGTATGTCCCAGTTTTAGCTCATTGTGATTGTTTTTCATTTGCCACTATAAACCCCTTCAGTCAAGATTTCTTCTGAAGTGCTTTTAACCAACTTCAACATATCCTGTCAGATGTTGCTTTGGATGTTTGATGTGAACGACCTACTGATGTTCCTCAACGGGTTCAACTACAATATGTTGTGGGATCACTGTGAAAAGAGGACTAGAGACTTGCGTATATGGGGATTTACAGGTGAAAGTAGGACATGATTGGTTATATAGCACTCGGCCCTGTTATTAATACAATCACAACTTCCCATTGCATTATGCTACAGAAAATAAGAATGATCTCATATGTGATAGAAATTGAAGTTTTTCTGTTGAATTCCATACCCAAAGTAGTTTGCTGTGAAGTGGAAGTGAACTTCCATGGAGGACAAATAGGTAGTGCTGTGCTATGCATGGCGTGTTAACTAAAATGGCCTATTCTGATCCATCCTTTGGCATCTGAGTTATGAGCTTCTATTCGCTTTGACCTCTTTTTGAACATTTGGGCCCCATAACAAGTCTGGCGGTCCGGACGCCAAACTTTAAGAATACCTGCAGGGGCCGGTGCTCCCGGCAGGTCTGGCCTGGAGGGATCACCAGCCTCAACAGGCATGGTTTTCACAGAAGCACCGCCACCATTAGCAGTGTTGCCGGTGCTTCCATGTTCCCATTCTCATGGAATGCTATGACACCCCACAAGAATGGGGACTTACAGTTCTCACCACCTGAAATCCCTAGGATATCAGGCAGCGGAAACAGTGTTACAAGGTTGGCGGTAACGCGCCGGTAGCAATGGCAGGTTACCACCAACCTCATGATGAGGCCCATTGTCTTAACTAGGACCACTCATATGTCGTTGAAGTCATCATACATAGTTCCAATCCATAAACAAGCTTTGGCAATGCTAATAGTTTTGGCGTTTACTGATGTTTTTTGCATTTTGCATTTGTCGGCAACAGAGTGCAAGGAGGAGAGTGCGCTGTGTCAAAGGAGGATGCAATAAGGGGGCAGGAGTGCAATAGAACAAGAAGGGTAATAGAGCAATGGAGGAAGCCATCAATAGAGGGTGACATTGATGCTGAGCAAGAGAAAATATGGTCGAGAAAGAGGGTGAGAGAGTAAAAAATAAAGTGAGAGTGTAAGAGGAAGGATGAGTGGGGATAGGGACAGGGGGTAATGTGGCTGGAGGAATAGAGGGGGTAGGATGGTGTAAGGTGGGTGGAGAAATAAAGGGTGTAGGGTGGGTGGAACCAGAGAAAGGAGAGAAGAGTGCATGGTGGGGGTAAAGAGAGAAGGGGAAGGTTGAGTAAAGAAAGAGGGGGTAGGGTGTGTGGGAATAGAGAGAGAGGTACGGTCAGTGGGTGATAGAGAGAGAGGGGGTAGAGAGAGAGGGGGTAGGGCGGGTGGGGTAAGAGCGAGGGGGTGAATTGGTAGGGGTAGAAATATTGGGGATAGGGTGGGTGAGTGGGGTTGGGGTGGGTGGGGTACACAGAGTGGGTGGGGGTAGAGAGAGTGGGGTTAGGGTGGTGAGGGTAAAGTGTGTGGGTCTAGAGAGAGTGTGGGTAGGGTGGGGGAAGAGAGAGTGGGGGTAGGGTGGGTGGGGGTAGAGAAAGTAGGCTCATGGTGGTTGGGGGTAGAAATTGGGGGTAGTTATAGGGGTAGAGAGAGTGGGGTAAAGAGGGTGGGGGTAGAGAGGGTGGGTGGGGTACAGAGGGTTGGGGCAGAGAGGGTGAGGATAGGGTGGGTGGGGGCCGAGATGGTGCTTTGCAGTGCAGCTATTCGCACCTCCAAACAATCACATGATACTTACATGAAAACAGCTTGTTCAGTCATTCTGCTTCCTATCCCTGCATTCCCATTACAGGATAAGAATCAATGTTCTCCATTCTGTGCTTTTCATTTTGAAGTGAAGAAAGCAAACAAAGGGCCAACTCAGGCATATCCTCTGTGCCATAATGGGATGGTGACAGAGAGCATACAGACAAAGCTTTAATGATAAAGCAGTAGAAAAAAGTTTGTGTGGCAATATTTAAGCAGGATAAAGTTTAAATTGTCTTACCTCATGCTGGAGCCACTGATCAGCACTCAAAAGGAACCCTTCCCAGCATGCCTGCTCCCACGGGACAGACGAAACCTGCTTTCAAGCGCCGCAAGTGAGCCCTACCCTCATCAAGGTGGTTGTGGGGGTTTTCCCTGTGCGAAACGTTTGGGAAAAGGGCTTCCAAAATATGCAATTTACTGTCCAAACCCACACAAATATGACCTAAAAAGTATTAGGTTTTAGGTATTAATGATGGGTGCTGGGAGGCTTTAGCATACTAATGTCTGGACGGCACTCTTAGCATTAATGATTGGAATGGGGCAAGACAGCAAGTCACTTTTTCAAAGCACCCCACAACATTTTCAGGTCACCTTTGCAGATGATGTCAACTATGTATTCCTTAAAGCCATGCAAGTAAAAATAAGCATTTGCAATGGCAACATGTTTGGCTTGTGTGTAGGCTTGGCAAAGGCATAGGCATCTGCCAGGCACTGCAGTAATGGAGCTAATTGGTGTAAGTACCTGGACATATAGCAACAGTGCCTGGCAAATGCTGAATACCTATATAAAGCAAAACGGATGGAGTTGCCCATGCTCGTTTTTGACAGGATTTCAATGAAGGATGTAGAGGAGGAGCCAAGTACCCCTACTCCAACCGCCACGCCCATATTACCTGTCTGTTGGAAACCAGAGTATGAGACATACATGGAGCAGTTGAACAGACAAAGAGCAGAGTATGGACTCTGTGCAGAACCAGTGAAGGTACCAATACTTAAGAATATCTGCGAGGCAAGGTGCCCATTGAGAAAACCATACCTGCATATAAGAAAATATGATGGCCATTTGGATGACATGGTCATACAGAATCGAGCTGATGTCTGTAGAAGAGATGCATAGACCAGAGAATGCAGATATTCTATAAGGCATCAAGAAAGTATCAAGGATAAGTGACATCTTGGGATCAAGGTGAAGAAGCTTATGCCATAGAAACAGATGAATATATTAAGCGAGTTTACACGTGTACAGATGCAAAAGTAACGCAAGCAGACAAAGTAATCTTAAGGCTGGCTTTGTAGTGAATAGATTGCAGCAAGTGCCAATGTATATATATGTGCATATGGACGAGTAAAGGATGGATGTTTCAACTACGCATTATAAGCAGTGCTGGACAGTAGCAAGAAAGCCTCATTTCAGTGTGTTGCAGATAAAAAGCTAATTGAATTAGAAAATGAATCTCAGCAGAAGGAGTTGGATGAGCCAAAGAAGCAAGGTCTTTTCAAACTGGAGTGTACTGACATTAGATATAATTTGTGTGAAAAAACAAAAACTCCTGTCCAGAAAGCTTGATCAAAACAAAAGACGTCAGAGGACTATTAGAAAATAGTATTTGTATTCACTAAAAGGCTCAATTCCATGGTCTCCAGTCATGTGGAAGAATGAAGTTGGAAGAATGAGGTGGTCACACCTACGCATGAGGGCAGAGTGTGCCCACACTCCTTCAAATTTCTCAGAGCACAGTACAAATTCAAGGCCAGGCTTCAAAGCCCTAATTGACACTGGACAATTGAAGTGATGATGGATTGATTTGCTAATTGATAGGAAGCTAGTGTTAAGATGAGCTCATCCGCACCTGGATGTTCAGCCTGCCTGCTGCTAGACGTAGGTGGAAAAGTACTGACGGGGGTTAGAAGCCAACCAATTGTAGAGGACCGCATAATTAAGGGCCCTATAGTTTGTGTAGCCAATGGGACTTTGTACATTTAGTGACGTTCATAGTGGCCATTTTAAGGGGAGGGTTTAGTTGTCCCACGTGATGTTAAGTACCCTATCACTTTCCTTCACTGTTCTATGCTGATATGGAACTTATACTTAGATACTCACTTAGAGCCTATCACTTCCCTCAATAGGTTTTTGTAGTTTGCCACAGAGGATGATGTTGGTAGTGACACAGGTCAACACGTCACTGATGACGATTTTGCTTGATTTAACCTCCGTGTTTTGTAAGATTGGTTGAGTAAGAGGATCGAGCGAGTGCTGATGTTCACTGTACTCCCTGTTTTAGATAATAGATATTAAAATAGATTTTCTTTTTCCCAAACTACCTGAGTAGTTTTGATTATTAATGTATGAATAAAATCTGCATCCCCATCCATCTCAAGGGCAATTGCTACTCATCAAAGGGGCTGGGATATTCAGTTCACTTGGTAGCAGAGAGAGGTTGGTTTATTAAAAAATCCATCGCCATAAGTAAACTTCAGAGTTCTGGAAATATTGCACAACTTTTGCCATTCGGCTGACAAGCTCCCCGTAGATAGTGGTTAGTGTAATTATGAAGAGCTTGCAAGGTGTGTGTGACGGGTCCCCTAGTTTCCATAGAATCCCCTCCCACATCTACGTGAAGCTGATCGGATGACAATTTGAAGAGGCGGTAAAAGATGCTTGCGATTCCGAGATTCGGATGACGAACATGCAAATGGTGAGTAGAAACTGAGGAGAGTGGCAAATTGATGCATGGGTAGTAAATAAAGGGAAGTGATAAGGGAAAAAGAGAGTAACGGAGGGAGGCAGGATAAATATAACATGAGAATAAGAGTGTTAAAGTATTGAATAGATATTGACTCGAGTGTGGCCGAGCAATAAGAATCGTGAGAGAGGCCACGATAAAGAGGATACGCCCTATACCAAAGTTTTAAAGAACATTAGAAGAAATCTTAATCTAGAGTCCTGTTACGGATGATGTAGAAAACAGCCTTTTTAGATGGCAAGGCAGATCCCAGAGAAGGGCTATGGAGATATATATATGTAACCGTTTGAGTATGTCTGTTTGTCCATTTGTTGTATGTATTTATGTATTGATGATGACCTCATAATTGAAGAAAATTGATGATAAATTTCGAAGTGCGAAGTTGAAAAAGGAAATTGATTGTTTTTATTGCACTTGGTTGTTGATTTTAGCAAGATTAAAGGAAAAACTGTGACCAAAGTGATTGGAGCTTGTGACGGTTGGCGCTCACTCATATTGTCTTGTTTTCCTGAAACTTATTTTTAAATCTGTGATTAAAACAAGCAAGCGTTAAGCAAGTTAAGAGTGAAGGGTTAAGGATGGAGGATGTTACTCCACTTATGCACCTCAGTCAAGCAATTGCCGAAACATGCACCCAAACTTAGACAGTATAGTGCAGAATGGGTTAAAGGAACCACAGATAAAATGTTTATGCCGTGGCCGCAAGGAGGGTCACTATCAAAGGCAGTTCTGCAGCATATGATGACATATTTGCAAGCACCATATACTGGGAAGAAGCTAGACAAGCGCCTAGCATGCTTAGAGCTCTGGAAAATATACCAGGAGGAGCGGGATGAGCTGCCTCGTATAGACTGGATACTTAATGTATGCAAAGAGGGGGGTGAAGAGCCCTCTGCTCCAACTGCATCGTCTGAAATAAAAGACGAGAATAAGAAAGATGATGGTTATACCCACTGAGGGAGTTTAAAGCAGCGGCAGGGTACAGCAACCCGGCATATGAGTCACCTATGCAAAGCAGTGACGAGGGCCCAGAGAAAAATACTGCGAAAGATGTAATCCCTAAAGTCCTGAGGGACAAGGAGAGGCCTGATAAGGAAATAAGCGATCGAGCAAGTACGTCTCTCGATATAGTAAGAGAAATCAAGAGATGGAAAGGAGAAAGAGATAAAGCTGATGAGATAGCGCTCTTACAGAACAAATGGATGGGTGATCAGATTTTGCGTAAACTCGATGGTAAAAGCATCGAGGACGTAAGACAAAGAGAAGATCAAGACAAGCAAGGTAAAAATGATGAAGAAAGGGAGGAACAATTGAAAGATGAAGGGCCCAAAAGGAAAAACAGACAGAGACGAGAGCACTTATATCAAGATGAGCAAGCGAAAAAACAAGAGAGAGCAGAGGAGCAAAGGAAACGTGACAATAGACAAAGAACAATTGATGAGCAAGAAAGACTAGAAAGAAAAAGAATAGAAGAGGAAGAGCAAAAGATAAGAGAAAAAAGAATACAGAGACAAAGGGATGAGATGATATGATTGGCAAATGAGAGAAGGGAGATTAAGAAAAAAAAGGAAGACAGAGTGAGAGAGGAAGCGAGAAAGCAAAGAGAATTTGACAATGATATGGAACGCAAAAGAAGGCAGCGAGCACGCAATCTTGATCATCTGTAAAAGAAAGTAAGAGATCCTAATCCACAAGTAGCATGAGGGGATATAGAGGAATTCTTTCCAGAATACGAGTCATTTCCAGGCCCGTCTAGAGCAAATCTAGAAGACGAGTTGACTCTGGTATATTTTCAGATGATGTTAGCACAAAGGCGTCCTGAGTATTTTGATGAAGACATGGCAAAAGTACCAGTTCATTATGGACCACCGGCCCCTATGATGTAGGTCTACTGAAGGGTGTTGGAGAAGTGAAGATTAAATTGAAACCAGGAGCAATTTTACCCTGAGCACGACAGTATGCTATGTCTCGAGAGGCAGATGAAGGTATTTTTAAGACGATTTCTGCCATGATGGATCAGGGCATCTTAGTGACGTCAGAGTCACCATGTAATACTGCGATGTACCCTATCAAAAAATCTAAGGGGGGGTTATGGCGTTTAATTCAAGATCTTAGGTCAATAAACCAGATTGTAGAAGCCGAGTTCCCTCTAGTTCCTAACCTGTCTGCAATCTTAGGTAATATACCTGTTGAAGCACGATGTTTCACAGTGATTGACTTGAAAAATATGTTTTTCTCAATCCCATTGCACAACAATTGCAGGATCTGACATCATTTACCTTTAGACAAACACATCTGAAAAGTGCTCGTTTACCACAACGGTATTGTGTGTCCCCATCAATTTTCAATAGAGTCCTTCAGATGGATTTAAGCAATATCACTTTAGGAAGTGTTGTGTTGCAATACGTAGATGACATTTTAGTTTGCAGCACCTCAGAGGAAGAGTGCAGACGCGATTCGGTTCAGCTGATGATTATACTCGCTGACAAAAGAAATAAAGTTGACAAAGAAAAGTTACAATATTGTCAACAAGAAGTGCTATACATAGGCTAATTGATTTCGCATGAAAGAAAGAAGGTTACCGCTGAAAGAGCTGAGGCTATTTTGAAAACTGCAAAGCCACACACGATAAAAACACATGCAGAGAGTTTTGGGATTATGTAATTACGTCAGTGCATGGGTCTTTGACTACAGCTCGTATATAAGACCTTTGTTGCAAGCCTTAAAGAAAGCACAGGCAACGCAGGAAGAAATCGTGAGGTCTGAGGAAATGGGCAAAGGGTTTGACAAATTGAAAAAAGCAATTTGCACAGCTCCAGTTTTAGGGATTCCTAGTTATACTGAGGAATTCTTTTTGTTCTCATATACAGATGGCACTGTTATGACAGCAGTACTCACGCAGAGAACCACATTGGAGTACAAGCCGCTTGCATATTAGAGTGGAATCATAGACCCAGTAATGAGAGGTAATTTTCCATGTGAACAAAGTTTAGCAGCCACCATGTTCGCCATAGAGAAGGCTGCAAGCATAGTGATGGGATGTTCCATGACGTTATTCGTTGAGCGTGCACTATTTGCTAATTTAGAGAAACCACAGGGTACATTGACATCTCAAAGGGCTTCTGCCTATGAGGTAGTCATATCGACTCCAGCGATAAAAATAGTCTGATGTGAGATAGTGAATCCTGCCATGTTTAAAGCTGAGCCAATGACAGAAGGAGAGTCTCAACACGTTTGTGCAATCTATCAAGAGTTCTATGATGAAATCCCTAGAATAAAAGAGAATGCATTAGCAGGAGGAGAGATAGTTTTCATTGATGGATCTTCAAGGATCGATCAAAATGATTGACAGAGATATACAGGTGCCGCTTTGCTAAAGCTCACAGCTAATGGGGAATTTATTTCAGATGCCTAAAAGTACTTGATTGCCGTCTCATTGTCAGCACAGGCTGCAGAATTATTGGCGCTGATACTCACGCTCAAGGATCACGCAGACCAGGAAGTAACAGTGTACAGTGACTCCGCCTATGTGACGTCAATGGTGCACGCAGGGTTAGCACGTTGGAAAAGGAGGGGCACACCAGTACAGCACGCTGCCTTATTGGACAAGCTTATTAAAGCACTACAACTCTCAGTAAGCATTGCAGTCGTCAAGTGCGCAGCCCACACTAAAAGGGCAGATTTTATCTCACATGGAAATCAAGCAGCAGATGTTGAGGCCAAGCGCGTAGCAAATACAGATAAAGAAAAGATGAATGTTGAAACTCTTAAAGTAAATAAAAAAATGGTTGTTATGATGACTGTATCTGAAAGTTATAACAACCTGTCAAAAATGCATTTGGTAGAGGTCCAAGGGGAAGCACCTCAAGAGGAAAAGAATGTGTGGACAAGAAGAGGGTGTTCTTTAAACCCCTCTGAAGCATTGTGGTGACAAGACAGCACTGGTAAACCGGTGATGTCTGTAGCCTTATTAAGGGAGGCGCTGGAACAGCTACACCACCCCATGCACACAACAAGGGAGAATCTCACTGCAACTATTGCTGCGGATTGGTTTGTACTAAATTTATTAGAGCGTGTTCCATTTTATGTAATGAATTGTCTTGTGTGCCAAAAATTCTTGGCTGGGCATACACTGCACACAGTTAGGGGAATTATTCTGAAAACTAATGGTCCTTTTCAGCATTTGCAAATGTACTATGTTGACATGATACAAGTAGGTAATGGATATAGATACCTGATCGTACTAGTGTGTCCCTTTTCAAGGTGGATTGAAGCAGGTCCCTGTACACACCCAGATTCCACCTGTGCAGCAAAATTCTTAGTGCGGGAAGTATTTCCTAGATGGGGAGTATGTGAGGTAATGAGGTCAGACAATGGCTCACATTTTGTGAATCAAACATTTGAACAGATCAGCTTGTTGCTTGGTATAAAGCATAAGTTTTCTTCGGCTTATCATCCACAAGGAAAAGGGATCTATGAGAGGCTCAATGGCCTGCTCAAGGAAAGAATAGCCAAATTGAAGCTTATCTTGAAGAAAGGGTGGTTGCATTGCCTACCACTGGCATTATATGCTTTAAGAAACCAACCAGGGCCTGACCACCATCTGACACCCCACGAAATAGAAACGGGGAGACGAATGAGAACACCCCTAATGCCTCCTTGCAGAGTTAGAAGTGATGCTCAGCCAACTGCAGATTTCTTAGGAATGGAATTGCGTGGCTATTTGAACTGTATGACTTCAAGTATCTCTGTCATTTCAGGACAGCTGCAGCGACAAGGGTGTAGGGCAGCACAGAACACAGGAGGAGATACTTCAACAAGTGAATCTCAAGAATTACATGTTCCCCAACTTTTCCCCGGAGATGCGGTCCTAGTTCGCAATCATATAAGGAAGACGTGGGACGATCCCCATTTCAACGGTCCGTTCATCGTGGAAGACGTCACGCTGTCTGCTGTCAAAGTGCAGGGAAGGCATGCTTGGACATTCCTAGGTGATGTAAAGATCTTTGCTGGAGAAACCCCTCTGCCCACACCCCTACAGGAAGCAAGTACAAGCATCGGGGAAGAAGCACAGCACATGCAGACAAGATCTATTATGAAGAAGAATGACGCAGAAACTGTCAACTAAAGAAAAAGAGTTAATTGAACTGTGGCTTGTTTCGACTACTCTGTGCAGTCATTACAGGGTTGAGGAAATATTCTTTGTTCTTAAGCCACAGAGAAGCTTGTTAAAAAACTTTGGACTGAGGCATGCTTAGGCCTTGTTGAAAAAAGGATTATGACAGATTCTGATCGTGGTTACAGCAATTGGAAGAGGGTGCAGTACCCTGATTCATTTCGCACTGAGTTCCTGCATGGATGTACCTATGGTGTTACCTAGAGAGGAACCTTCTCGGCTTGTTCTTACTTATTTCGTGTTGGTGTTGCGCTCTTTCCCTTCGCTGGTGGGGTGAACTAATCGCATTCCTGCTTTCTTACAAATTCCTAAGAATGGCAAAGTTATAAGAAGATTGCTTATAGTTATCACTGAACACATTCTGCAATTGCCTGAGTACAGTGAGGAGAGCACAAATGCCCCTATCAACTGATGCAGCTCATAGACTAGTCAGTGTGGTGTTCTTCCGTCTGATTGAGGAATACCGACATCTTGTTGGAAGGCACACTGATGTGCTCATTTTTCTAAGGGATCCTAGAAACACTGCACACTTGAATGTGATCTTGGAAGGCATTATAATCCAAGTGAGCATGTAATCTGAGCGAAATCACAGATCGGTGTGAAACTTTCCTTCTAGGGACAGATCGAGAGGTTGCAAATTAAGAAAGATTCTTGTTTCATGCTGAAAGAAATTCGACATGTAGTCTGAGCTGAAGCAGATTCGAGGCATTGACTGGCAGCTGATATATGTCGTTGAACTCATACTGGAGAGGCATCTACATTTCGGCTGGTGAAATACTGGTTCCAGAAATACAGTAAAAGAATGTGTTCTTATCATCCAGTAAGCGGATAGCTGATTGAGGACGAATTGCTGAGTCAAGACAGCAGCTTCCAGAGGCAGTTCACAATGCTGATGTATTAAAGTTTGAGTTTTTCCTTCCTTAGGAAATAAAGATGGGCAGCATCAATAGTAGCATCATCATGCCTATCACAGAGAGACGTCCACGGTGTCCACGAAGTAGATGCTGTACATTAACTTACCTTTGTGTCATTTACACCTGCATTGTGTTCATAATCGTACTGCTTTCACTGACTGTACGCACAGCATTCTACATTGGTGAAAATGGAGCTAAGACTCCTGTGCATGCTCCTGAGCAGAAGGAAAATGTAAACGTGCAACTACTAGGTGGCCCAGACCCTATGTAGTCATTTCTATCCCAAAGAAAGATGACAAATTGTCTAAGCCTGAGATAAGTGTGATTACTAATTATTCATATACAAAGGGTGTCTTAGAAACTCTGTTTGGATGCCAGAGTCATGCTTGGCAAACCAGGCAATACAAGGGGTTGTTAGATGGTGGGCCTACACCAGTAATGCATGCAAACACACCTGGTCCTTTATTAAATGACCCAAAGGTAATCCCCAAAAGACAGTCACACATGGAGATTTTGCGAGACATTTTTATGCCTAAAGGGTATGTTGAGAGGATGAAACTTGCTGAAACCTCTCCTTTACAGGGAGCACTGATGGATGTTCCTGTAATTAGGCCAGCTGGAAGAGGCTGTGCTGGTACACTTCATGATATGATTATGGAAGCTCACATGAAAAGAATGAGGCCTAAAAGAAGCACCCAGGAAGATAATTATGAATTAAATGATTACCTGGACAGCACGGCACACATGGGAAATAATATATGGTATCAACATATGAAGGAAGTTGGGAGAAGACCTTCAAAGGAGGAATGCTTTGTATGTGCACTCCTGCCATACAGCATGGGGAAGTCGAACATCTTCATAGCTATTGAAATAGATGTCCTAACTGCACACTGCACACTGCATAGTGCATGTAGCATTCTGTAGCACAAGAGGCCAGTTAATGGGTAAACAGCCTCTCTCAAATGGGCAATTGAATGGACAGATCCAGATGAAGATGACTATATTCAAGACATAACGACAAGGAACAAAGCTCCGGCTAGGAATCATGTGATCAGATATGAGAAGCCTGGAGTAAAAGGAACTGGAATCAGACGAGAAGTGAATAATAGACTAAAATCTCCAGGAAAGTCTGCAGAAGACATTCGTAGATGGAAGAACAGAGGCCAGATGTAGATTTGGGGAACTGTCCTATCACCAGATGGCTGGGAAGAAGGTGTGGTGATCTGTAGAGACTGAGTAATAATGGGTCACTACGAGCCAATGATTGAACATGCACAAATGTTGTGTAAACCTGTATGGCCGAAACTTGCAAGGCTACTGACATGGGTCGAAGACAGAGGAGGACCCTTGCAGATAGTGCCTTTAGAGAGTGCAAAGCTGTGTTTCAGAAATAATGGAACAGGAAAAATGGGAGTGAGGCAAAAAAATGTGGTCGAATATTTGAAGCACCAGGAATGAACATTGGGACAGCAGTAATTATGAATCACTATTGGGTTTGTGTATCCAAGGCATACATGAAGTTACCTAAAGACTGGGGAGGAATATGCTCATTGGTGAATGTCTATGTTCCAGCATTAGTGATTCCAAAGAGTGATTTGAATCTTGACAGTTTTCCAAAAGCAGATGCTCGCCTGAGGAAGAAGAGATCTGTAGAGCTGATAAAGAGGATGGAGAGAGAGAACTATTTCTCAGCCAAATCAATAGAAGTTTTTGACTCTATCCCGTATGAGCACAGACTGTTTAGCCAGACTTATTCAGTGTTCACGTTGATCTTCATGCCACGAATCCAGGTTGGAGCAAACACCAAGTGGTTACAGATATCCAGGTGGGAATTTCTGCAGACAATTAACACTACAATAAAGGGATTCAATGCAATCAGAGACGAGATGAGAGCCATAAGACTGATGACTCTCCAGAATAGATACGTCTTGGGCATGATCACAGCAATGGATCAAGGTGTTTGTGCAAAAAATTGGAGAATCATGTTGCACATTTATACCTTCTCATGATGACGAGAATGGAACTTTGACAGTTGCCATAGACATGCTGATGAAACTCGATGGCCAGACGATAGACGAAGTGGAAGACATTGGTGATGATAGCTGGTTTGGATCGCTATTTTTTTGGTTCCACAATGGATGGCAGACATGTTCAAGTTTCTTTGAGCCCTGATAGTGTTGGTGTTGCTTAGATTCTATGTGATAAAGAGAATAATCTCACAATGCAAGAAGACAGCAAAGAAAGCCATGGAGATGAAGATCATGATCAATGTTGAGCCAGGATGGAAAGCCAGAGACCTGACAGATGAAGAAATCAGAGACTTTGTGAAGGCCAGTATTCATGCACCTGAAGGAACAAAGTTCCTCTATCCAAAGAACCAGAAGAAGTATGTGGGAAGATGGATCTATTGCGGTCCAAGTGGACTATGCATGCTCATGACATGGAGTAAGGATGAGCATGTGAAATCAGCAAGATGCCTGAAAGGAGTCATAAAGATATGGGTCCCTAAAAAGCTCTTTTTCAGAAGAGGGTGTCTGGAGGTAGAGGATGATGAGAAAGTGGTTGATGAATCACCCAAAGGGGGGAGTGTAGAGGAGGAGCCAAGTACCCCTACTCCAACCGCCCCACCCATATTACCTGTCTGTTGGAAACCAGAGTATGAGACATAAACGGAGCAGTTGAACAGACAAAGAGCAGAATATGGACTCTGTGTAGGACCATTGAAAGTACCAATACCTAAGAAGATCTGGGAGGCAAGGTACCCATTGAGAAAACCGTACCTGCATACAAGAAAATATGATAGCCATTTGAATGAAATCCCGGAAGAAGTTTAGCAAATGAAGCGCAAAAATGAATGGTGACATCACCCAGAATCGAGCTGATGTCTGTAGGAGAAATGCAGAGACCAGAGAATGCAGATATTTTATAAGGCATCAAGAAAGTATCAAGGATAAGTGACATCTTGGGATCAAGGTGAAGAAGCTTATGCAATAGAAACAGATGAAGATATTAAGCTAGTTTACACGTGTACAGATATTGATATTGATATTGATACTGATATTGATATTTTATTTCTATCGCGCTCGTACAAAAGTGTTTCAGAGCGCGGCAAGACAAGGGAGGGGAACAGGGGAGAACAAAACAGCAATCTTACTAGACCCAGTGACATTGAGAACGCGAAAGTGCATGGGAGAGGAAAAGTGCATGGAAGGGAGAGAAGTGAAAAGTGCGAAGCAGAGGAGAAACAGATAAATAACAATAAATAAATAATAAAGGCAACAAACAGTTTTAGTGCAGCCAGCAATTTGCAAGTGCTCGGTTTAAGGCAGCAGGCAGGGTAGGTTTGATAAGTGCAGGAAGAAAAAGGGGGGGCTGTATGGGTACAGATACAGACCCCAGTGCAAGGGGTCGCCCGGAGGCAGTGCAGGATGGTGGCAGGGTGAGCAGGTACCTGGGCCTGGAGGACAGAGGGTGGCCAGGTGCACCGTGCCAAGAGAGAACAGATCAGCAGGGGAGAGGGAGAGCGAAGGCAGAAGAAAAGAGGAAGGTCTTGAGGTGTTTCCGGAACCGGAGATGGTTCTCCTCAAGTTTTAGAGTGGCAGGGAGGCTGTTTCAGAGGGAGGGCCCAGCCGAAGACAGAGATCTACCCCCAGCTCGTTTCTTTGAAAAACGACTGACCCTGAGGGAGTTGCAGGTAGAGGAGCGAAGAGCTCGAGAGGGGGGGTATTTGCGGAGGGATAGCTGAAGATATTTTGGACCCAGGCCCCAGAAAGCCTTGTGGACAATGCAGAGGGTTTTTAATTTAATCCTTGCATCCACTGGGAGCCAATGGAGAGATTTCAAAGCTGGAGAGATACAATCCCAGGGCTTGAGGCCAAGGACAAGTCTTGCAGTCCTGTTCTGGATTAGTTGCAGAGGGCGGAGAGTAGAGGCAGGTAGATTTAGAAAGAGGCTGTTACAATAGTCCAAGCTAGAGAGAACCAGAGCTTGGGATACCATGAGCTTCTGGGGGAAGGAGAGGAAAGGCAAGTACCTCTGAGGGGGTGGAGTCGGAAATTTGACTTTTTAGAGACCTCAGAGATGTGGGCAGAGAAGGAAAGGGTGCAGTCAAAGATGACCCCGAGGTTCTTAGCCTCGCAGGTGGGGGTAGGAGGAGGGCCAAGGGAGGCCGGCCAGAGAGTGAGGGGAAAGGATGATGAAGGGGCGGATGAGGAGGATCTCCGTCTTGCTGCAAAAGAAATGCAAGAAGACAAAGTAATCTTAAGGCTGGATTTGTAGTGAATAGTTTGCGGGAAGCTCCAATATATGTATATATATATATATGAATATGGACAAGTAAAGGATGGATGTTTCTACTACACATTATAAGCAGTGCTGGACAGTAGCAAGAAGGCCTCATTTCAGTGTGTCGCAGTTAAAAAGCAAATTGAATTAGAAAATGAATCTCAGCAGAAGGAGTCGGATGAGCCAAAGAAGCCAAGGTCTAATCAAACTGGAGTGAACTGACATTAGATACAATTTGTGTGAAAGAACAGAAACTCCTGTCCAGAAGGCTTGGTCAAAACAAAAGACATCAGAGGAGTGCTAGAAAATAGTATTTTTATACACTAAAAGGCTCAATTCCATGGACTCCAGTCATGTGGAAGAATGAAGTTGGAAGAACGAAGTGGTCACACCTACGCATGAGGGCAGAGTGTGCCCACACTCCTTAACATTTCTCAGAGCACAGTACAAACTCAAGGGTAGGCTTGAAAGCCCTAATTGACACTGGACCATTGAAGTGATGACAGATTGATTTGCTAATTGGTGGGAAGGTAGTGTTAAGAGAGCTAATCTGCACCTGGATGTTCAGCTTGCCTGCTGCTAGACGTAGTTGGACAAGTACTGATAGGGGTTAGAAGCCAACAAATGTAGAGGACCGCATAATTAAGGGTCCTATATTTCGTGTAGCCAATGGCACGTCATGCGTTTAGTGACGTTCATAGTGGCCTTTTTAAGGGAGGGCTTAGTTGCCCCACCTGATGTTAAGTATCCCATCACTTACCTTCATTGTTCTATACTGATATGGAACTTATACTTAGATACTCACTTAGAGCCTATCACTTCCCTCAATAGGTTTTTGTAGTTTGCCACGGAGGATGATGTTGATAATAACGCAGGTCAACACCTCACTGATGACGATTTTGCTTGATATAACCGCTGAGTAAGACGATCAAGCGAGTGCTGATGTTCGTTGTACTCCCTATTTTACATAATTGATATTAAAACAGATTTCCTTTTGCCAAACTACCTGAGTCCTTTTGAATTTTTGATGTATGAATAAAAATGCATCCCCATCCATCTGAAGGGTAATTGCTACTCATCAAAGGGTCTGGGATATCCAGTTGAAGGATATGCAACAAGCTCTAAAGTCACACTTGGTTAAGACATGTTAATTACACTGGTTATCCATTTACAGCTCCAACTAAAGCATTAACTCTAAGTCGACTGCTTTGAAATAACACAGGCAGGCACTTGGAGCACAAAGTTTGTTTTTCCTCAAAGACATCCTAGAAGGATGTGTTTTAGGTGCGGAGGGGCAGAACGTGGGTGGGAATTGCCCAAGGGATTACCACGGGAAGGCAATAGGTGGGTAAATAATCAAAGAGCATCTACAAGCTTTGTGTTCCTGCTGATATCTCTTTTGCCCACTACTGTACTACAATGGAATAGTTTTGGCGTATAGCTTGCACTTTAGCTCCAAACTAAAAAGGGCAACCTCCTTGCTTTGCTTACTCGAGTGATTGAGAATCAGATCCCACATGTTTACACTATTACTTCCATACTTATATTGGGGTTGTGGCATTTTAAATATCACTTATTTTTAAGATGTTGCCTGATCTATAGCAACAATCACATGCTATATTCACAGCATGGGGTGTTACAGTGCATGGAGCAAATATGGATTTTTTACCACTCACAGTACTTTCTACATACCCAATGCCGTAAATATCCCACGCAATCCCTACGGGCGAATACAAATCGTCAGCACAAAGGGCAGCAGAGAGCAGCCCAATGACAATATGGGCACACGTCCAGAGAAGGTAAGTCACGGAGAAGTGAAAGTGCATACATGCTGGTGCCATCTCTAAAGACTCATCGAGGGAGCAAGGCCCTGCCCTAAAAGCCTCCACTGACTGCAGCAGTGGTCCTGGTCGCAGTGCATGTCATGTCTGGCATGATGCATCTGTCATGCAAGAAAAAACACATTGCCCAAAGGGAACCAGAGCGCTTTCATGCCACGTGAAGTCCATCCTGTCATTGTTTTAAATTGGTGTAAATGGATGAATGCAGAACGTGTTGTAACCTCCGACCCGAATGCGGGGTTGCCCAGCGTGTGCATGCTTTTCAAGCATGCAGTGTCTTTAGTGAGCTTGGGTGATTATCGCCTAGAGATATATTAGGGGGGGTGGGGGATGAGGCTCGAGCCCCGCATTCTGCCTTTGGAGCATTTGGCTCTGACATTCATCCTGATCCTTTCGACTCGAGAACAACACACTTTAATTATAGGTGTGTGTGTCCACAATGTAATGTTAGCTTTAATGCAACGCACTAACAATATTATAACTGCATGTTCTTTTTGTTGAGGATTTTACATTTTTAACGAGAGACACTTTTGCAGTCGATGCAGGTGACCGGATTTTCTTACATTACTTCACAAAAAGGACATCCTTTTTAGTACATATGCTGATGGGCTGCACGTGCTGGGTATGATGTGATATGGAATTTATAATGCGCCTATACACAAGTGTTTCAAGGGTGAAAATTAGGCTATGCGCTCATGAAAGCGTAGTTTGGGGGGTTGATTCATTTCATCTTAAAAGAACAAAAGCTAAGATGAGGGTGGGTTAAGCTATTCTGCAAGGCCGCCAGTAATTCAAAAACACCAGGAAGCGACATTATGCAAAGGCAATATTTGGGAGGCGTGCTGTAATATTTGGCTTGCCTCCATACATTAAGCGGAATGCTTGACCTCGCTGTACAGCGGATAACGCCATCTATTTAAAACGTCTGTTGGTGTCGCTCGCACCGTGAAATTTGCCAGTGACTAGACTTCTCTGTCGGCGCATTAACAACCTCTGCCAGCACTGACATCCATGTCTAACAATAACTGTGGACAGCGTTAGATCATGAAAGTACTGTATTTATAAGGGCAATTGAAACGTCCAATGGCAATCAGCCTGTAAGTGGTGGCGTGTATCTAAAAGGTGCCTGCTTTCGATGTAAGGGGGGGAGGGGGGGGGGCATTCGCCGCCATTATAGTATGGTCGATCTGTGTGATTTACGGGGATTCAATGTTGGAATGAAAACAAGTCTGCGGGATCTAACCCAGGCATTCAGTACATCAAATTCGCCTTAACATCAAGAAAAACACTAATGCTTTGCTGCTGTTTTAGTATGTTCACTGGCGTAATGGGGGCCCTGCCAGCACATGTCCTGGGAGGGGCCCCACTTTTCTCCCCAAAAAATCCATGTTTCTTTTCTTTTTGAATTCACTCTGCATTCATAGACTAATTATTTCTGTAACAGAAATAATTTCTTTATGATGGCAGAGTGACAACAAAAATAAACTTTCTTTTTGAAGTGCGAGGGCTCCCCCAACCCCATGGCCTGGAAGACCCTAGGCTGGAGGCCTCTCCCATGGCAAGGAAGACCCTATGCTGGAGTCATTCATGTCATGTGGTGGGGGAGCCCTATGACTTCAAAAAGAAATAGTTCATTTTTGAAGTCACTCTGCCTTCACAAATAAATTATTTCCGTTATGGTTTCGGTCCTTAACCGAAATAATTTCTTTATGAAGTAATAGGGCTCCCCTTAACCCCATGACGTGTGTCAGTGTATGATGAAAGGGTGCACACTTAAATGTATAGGTGGCTGCCTGTGTGAGTGTATGGGGAAAGGGTGCACACTTAAATGTATGGATGGCTGGTGTGCGTGTGTGTATATGGTGAATGGTGTGTGTGCTTGCGTTCAGGGGTGCAACAAAACCTACATTTTCGGGGGGATAACCCTTCAAATGTTGGGAGAGGCACTATCTTCATGGGCGGTGGGGGAGGGGCAAACCTCTTTGTGTGGGGGCATCTAATTTCTTCCCGCATTTTAATGAGACAATTCTAGTGCAGTTTCAATGTTACAAGCAGTTAACTCTCTCCTTTAAGGTTGAAAGCACCCACTTATGGACTGCTGTGAGCATGAGTGGTCTCCTGTTCCCTCTTTCCCCTTCCAATCACTTCCCTGGCATGCAAGAACTAAACCCACATCGCGATTTCAATTGCCAAAAAATGTGGCATTTTAATGGAGGTACTAACAGTGAAAGGCTTTATGCTAGTAATTGCTGGGGTCTTGTTAACAGCGAAACCCAGGTGCCATTTAATATCTGTGTCCTGTTCTGTCTCGCAACTGCTCTGAAGGTCAGCAAGGTCGAGTCAACATAGCCCAAAATTTCAGGGGGAGGAGTGCTGAATCCCAGTCAATTTAATGGTGTTGCACCACTACTTGTGTTTAATGGCCTGATTACTCATTGATACTCTTCATTACTCCTAGCCCTATTCTACCTCATACCAGTAATTGTGCATGAGGCACTCTGCCTCATACACAAGCACTGGGATGTGGTAGAGGTACATGGAGGTAATGTCGGACTTAGCTACCTGAGATCTTCATTACTCCTGGTCCCACTCTTCCTCATCCCAGTACTTACCTATGAGGCATGGAGGTAATTCTGGGCCAATGAGCTGATTTTGGAAGTTGTGGTAGGGGTGGGAAGGAGAGGGGTGGGATTGTCCAACAAATCATAATGGTTGTCCATGTCCAGGCATGATATGTGGAATTAGTGGCTAGAGAGGTATGTTGGTGCAGCCAGTCTAGTCATTCCTCAGTTTGGTATGACTTTTTTTTAACTGGGCATTTCTGATAAAGCAGTCCTGCTAAGTGTAATTACCTGGCTAGACTGGCATTTGAGTGCTGCCAGTCTAACCATTTCTTAGTGCGGCATTGCATATTTTTCTGGGCATCTGGGATAAAATGATATAAGTCAGTTATAACGCACCTGTACACAAGTATTTCTAGGTGCAACAAGACAAGGGAGGGAAGATAGAGGGAGGACAAGACAAACAAGCCTACTAGGCCTTGTGTCATTCAGATTGTGCAAGTGCGAGAATGCGAAGTGCAAGGGGAAAGGGAGGGGGATGGGAAAAATAGGGCAGCAATGCTCTGAGAAAGTGCAGCTAGGGCAGCGCGGCTCTGGGTAGTTCAAGGAGAACAACGGACTGTAGGGCTACAGTTACAGCCCCAAAGTGCATGGTATGCCCAGAGGCAGTGCAAGCGTGACTGATAAAGAAAAAGTCTGGACTCAGTGAGACTCTGACGGTAGCCAAGCAACCAGTCGGTACAGCAGACAGATAGGTCAGGTAGGAAGGCAGGGGAGGGGAAGAGAGAAAGCAGAGGAGAAGAGGAACATTTTGAGCTGCTTCCGGAACTTCAGGTGGTCCGGCTCAAGTTTGAGCGCGGCAGAGAGTCCATTCCAGAGCGAGGCTCCTGCAGAGGAGAAAGATCTACCACCACTCTCTGCCTGGAGAAGCGTCTAACCCTTAGAGAGTTGGAGGTAGCTGAGCAAAGGGCTTGAGAAGGAAGGCGTTTTGGAAGAGAGCATTGGATGTAGTGTGGGCTCCGGGCCCAAAAAGCCTTGTGGACAATGCAAAGGGTCTTGAACTTGATTCTTGCAGCAACCGTGAGCCAGTTGAGAGATTTCAGGGCTGGAGAGATACGATCCCTGGGCTTGAGGCCAAGGATAAGTCTTGCAGTCCTGTTCTGGATTAGTTGCAGAGGGCGGAGAGTAGAGGAAGGCAGATTGAGAAAGAGGTTGTTGCAGCAGTCCAGCCTAGAGACAACCAGGGCTATGGAGACAGTGAGCTTCTGGGGGAAAGTGAGAAAGGGAAGAATTCCTTTGAGGAGGATCAGCTGATAGTGGGACTTCTTGGTGACGCCCGAGATGTGAGGAGAGAAAGAGAGTGGAGTCAAAGATGACACCAAGGTTTTTTGCCTCACAGGAAGGCGAAGGAAGAGGGCCCAAGGCAGGTGGCCAGAGTGAGCGAGGGAAAGCAGGGGTTCCAAGGAGAATGATCTCCATCTTACTGGCATTAAGGCAGAGATTGTTGGAGGTGCCCCAATCCTGAATCGCGGATAGACAGTCAGGAATGAGCGAGAGAAGAGGAAGTCTGAGGGGAGCCTGAAGGAAAGCAGAGTGTCATCTCCATAACACTGAAAGTTAGAGGAGAAGGTATAGAGCAGGAGGGTCAGAGGGTACAAGCAAAGGTTGAAAAACCAGAGGATGGAGCCCTGGCGAACGCCACAGGTATAGAGAGATGTGGCGGAGAGAAACAGACCAAGTTGGACCTGGGATGGGTGGTCCAGGAGGAAGGAGGTCAGCCACTCAAGGGCCTGAACCTTGATGCCCAGGTTCTCATGGAGTCGATTGATCATGATGGCGTGTTGACCATGTCAAAAGCAGAGGAAAGATCAAGGAGGATGAAGACAGAAGGAATGCTTTAATCAAGGGTAGAGCAGATCTTCACAGGTGTTCAGGAGAGCAGTTTCCGTGCCTCTGGCAGCTCTGAAGCCAGACTTATAGTCATGGAGACAACCAACAGATTCAGTGTGAAGAATAAGCTGGGAGATGGACAGCTTTTCTAACAGTTTGCCCAGGAAAGCAGTGATGGAGATTGGGCAATAGTTGCCGGGCAGGCAGGATTGGCAGACGGCTTTTTGAGGAGTGGGTGCACAAGGAATTGCTTAAGGGGAGAGGGGAACGCTACAATGCTGAAAGAGTGATACCAGAAATTGGCCAAGGCTGGAGCGAGGGTGTCAATATGGTGATTGAAAGTTCTGGAGGAGCAGGGGAGCACCTGTTTGGACAACACTTTCATAGATTGGACTTGTCTAGAAACCTTGTCAGGTGTTGTCAGAGAGAAAGAAGAGAAAGGAGGAACAGAGGTAGGGATGGCCAAAGCGGGGCCGAGAGAGGAAGAAGGAGAGGACGAGGAGATGGAGGACAGGATGTCCTGAGTTTTAGCAGAGAAATGAGAGGACAGAGCCATACAGAGGGCCTGGGAGGGAACAGGAAAGGTAAATAGTGCAACAGGATTGACCAGTTCCTTGCAGATTTGAAAGAGTTTGGCCCTGTTGTTAGAGGCCACAGAGACGTGGGCTTGAATGTGTATTCTTTTCTTGATGAGTGTTATTGCTTCAACTGGCATTTTGGTGCAACCAGTCTAGGTATGTCTAAATGTGGCGTGGCATGCTTTACTGTAATGGTATTACGTGTCTACACTGGTCTACATTGTGCAGCCAAAGTTTGTGCGTAGTGCGCAATCATGATAATCTAGGTCAGGCCCAGGGTGTGGTGTGACCAGTGATTTGTTGCCGAGTTGGGGGGGGGGAGCAGCTCAGCATGGCTCGCAGGGTTGCCCACACATTTTGTGTTATGCCACTGAGTATTATATATTTAATTTGACGGAATCTCATGATCAAACTCTGATGGCCCAGTCACCTATGCTCAGTGCACTCATTTGCACACTGCCTCGCAGGTGAAACCTTTTAATCTGGCCCACCCTGCAGCAATACATGACGCTCGAACATGCAGTCGACAGTGCTTCCAAACCAGCGTCTGCGCATGTTCGCCCTACTTTTATTCTTCCCACTTGCTGTCCATTTTAGTAATCGCCCACTTGCTCCCTTTGGTTCCCCACCGTAACCGTTCAGCCTTAAGTGGCAGGCAGGGCAGGGCCGCGAGGGCTCAGAATCCTCTCATGGGGTGTGGCTTAAAAGCAGGCATGTCTTTCGTGACTTGCTTTTGTCGTATTAGTACTTGGTCGCCGATGCAGATGGTGTTAGGTCGGGCATGTCTTCGGGCGTCCGTGTACGCCTTCATCTTGTCCTTGCTTTCGTGGTCTTTGCTTCTGGCCCTGTTTGTGTGTGTGGACTCGTCCCTCTTGTGTACGTGGTGGGGAAGTCGTGTTTTGATGACGCGTCCGAACATTAGCATTGATGGACATTCACCAGTTGAGCTGTGCGGAGTGTTCCGATACTCTCGTAGTAAGGTGCAGATGGCTTGCATGAACGATCCATTTGTGATGGAGCAGATTTGTAGCGTGCGTTTGAGGTTTCCCATGAAACGTTCTACCATGCCATTTGCTTGGGGCCATAATGGAGTTACTTTGTGGTGCTGAAAACCTAGATGTTCTGCGAACATGGCAAAGTCATGGCTCGTGAAAGGAGGTCCATTGTCCGATTTGACTCTGGATGGTATGCCATAATCGGCGAATGTTTTGTCCAGCGCGGGTATGATGGACTGTGCGCTGGTTGAATGAACCAGATGCACTTCTGGGAACCGTGACATTTCATCAATGATCACTAGTACGTATTTGCCATTCGCTAGTGGCCCAAACATATCCACAGCTACTTCATCCCACACTTGCAGTGGCATCTCCGAGGTTTTGAGTGGCTCTGGAAATGTGCGCGGTGCCACCGCCTGACATGCTAAACATTTCCGTAGTAGCTGTTCTACTCGCTCATCTATTGACGGGAACCATACCTTGGTCCTCAGTTGCCTCTTGGTCGACACTATTCCTCTGTGTCCGTCATGGGCAATGTCTAGTACCTGATCTTGCAGGGTTTTTGGGATAACTATTTTGTTTTCCTTTAGTAGTAGTCCTTCCGGTGATGTGGATAGTGTATGACGTACTAGTTTAAATGTACGGAAATGCTGTTCTTCGTCCGTGGACAGGGAGGATGCTCCTTTTGTTTTGACCTGCCATTGGTTTGATTTGAGGCAAGTTTGTACCATCTGGAGTAATCCATCCTTTTGTGTCTCTTCAAGCAGTTGTGTTGTGGTGATGTGTTTAGGTAGTGCACTGCTGATCAAGTATCTTAGGTATTGATTGGCTTTGTGTGATTGCCGTTCATCATGAGCTGGGAGCGGGTAGCGTGACAAGAAGTCGGCTGGGTTGTTGTCTTTGCCTGGTCGATGTATAATCTTGAATGAGTATTCTTGAAGCCTTAGGCCCCATCTGGCGATTCGTGGTGGCATTCTCGCAGTCGGTTTTCCATAGATGGTGGTGAGGGCCTGGTGATCTGTGATTATGGTGAATGGGCGGCCATAGAGGAAAAGGTGATAGTGTTCACATGCCCATACCACCGCTAAGCTCTCCTTTTCGGGTTGGGAGTACGCACATTCTGTCTTGGAGAGGCTACGGCTGGCATAGGCTACAATTCTTTTTGGGGAGTCAGGTGGTGCACCACGTCTGGATTGTGCTAGGATGGCTCCTAACCCAACTGGGCTCGCATCTACGGAGAGTTCCGTGTCATAGTCAGGGTCGTAATAGGCCATGCAGGAGGCCGTTGCGATTCCTTTCTTGATTTCTTGGAATGCTTCCTCGCACGCATTCGACCACTGGAATTCCTGATTTTTCCCGGTTAGGAGTCGAAGGGGCATGCTTACTGAGGCGAAATCTTGTATATATCGGGTGCAGTAGCTCGCCATTCCCAGAAAGGAGCGTACTGCTGAAGCTGACGTGGGTGTGGGTGTCTCAACCAGGGCTTGTACCTTTTCCGGGTCTGGTTTTAGGCCATCTTTTGAGAAGATGTGTCCAAAGAATTTGAGCGTGGATTTGCTGATTTCGCATTTGTCCGGGTTAAGTGTGAGATGAGCGTTCTCCAGCGCCATGCAGACTCTCCTCAGGGTGTCATCATGGCTTTCTTGTGTGACGCCGAAAATCAGGATGTCGTCCGAGTAGTTTAGACAGTTGGGAATGTGTTTTATCACTTGGTGTATTTCATTTTGAAATATTTCGGCTGCAGAAGATACTCCAAAGCTGAGTCTTTTATATCTGAACAGGCCTACATGGGTTGAGAAGGTGGTAATATATCTCGAGGTAGGGTGTAGTTCTAACTGATGGTATCCCTTATTTAGGTCTAACTTAGAGAATACCTTGGATCCGTGCAGTAAATGCATCATATCAGTCATTCTTGGAGCCAGATGTCTTTCCCGCTCTATGGCTACATTCGGGGCCCTCATGTCCACGCATATGCGAATGCTGTCCTTGTTGTCTTTCTTCGGTACGGGTACGATGGGGGATACCCAGGGGGTTGGTCCCGATGCTGGCTCTATGATATCCTGCTGCAATAGTGACTGAATCTCGTCCTCCACGTGTCTTTGTATGTTTAGGGGTATGCCTCTGTAATGTTGTGCTGTCGGGGTTATTTGAGGATTGATGTGTAGTTTTACTTGTTTGTCCCTTAGTTTGCCTAACCCTCTGAACAGGGCGGGAAACATTTGTTTTATCATGTCTTTGGGGTTAGTAGTGTAAGCTGACATTAGTTGATACATGATTTGGATGAGTCCCATTTGAATTGCAGATTTGAAACTCAAAATGCTGCCGCCTGGTACATCTCCTTTTATGACGTATATTTTGATTTTCTGACTCTTGTCTTTGTACTGACAGTGTGCCATGAACATTCCTTGACAGTTAAGAGGCGTGTTTGAGCCATAAGAGTATATCAGTGTGTCTGATTCCTTCAGTGCCTTCTTGAGGTTGAGTCTTTTGTAGGTCTCATCATTTATGACATTAACCGTTGCCCCTGTGTCAATCAGAAATTCTCTGTTTTGTCCGTTCAATTGTAGTAGCAACGTGGGACTGTATTCTGTGGCTATGCTGTTCCCAATTGCATGCACATATCCCCTTTTCCTGTCCCCACTGGATGAGGATGACTGGGGGTCTCGTCTTCTGCGAGGCGAACTTTCTAGCTGTCTGATCTTCTGTCTGGAGTGTCTCCTGCTCCTGTATTCTCTTCTTTCTTCCTGCCTTCTCCCTTCCCGTGGTGTGTCACGGGATGAGCTTTGAGATTGGCGTCTGGATGTTGTAGGTGACTGTCTTCTGCGAGCTCTCGGGCTTTCTCTTGCTGGACGTCGGTCTGACCTCCTTGTGTCCCGGTGCACTTCAGTGGATGTGAAGAAATGTATGTTTCTGCATACAGATTGAAAATGGTTTTCACCTCCGCATTTGTCACAGTTGTGTCCTATGGCTGGACATGGGCCAACATGAGGATATTTGAAACCGCACCTGTAGCATTTCTTTTGTTCCGTGGGACGTGGTGCTTCTTTGGAGGTTCTGATGGGGCATATTGATGCCGTGGAGTTGGACTGGGTGATCTTGATGTTGTCCAGTGATTCTGTCTGTTGCATGAGAGCGGCGTCCGCTCGAGCGAGTTGTAGTATCTCTTCTAAGGTCCTGCTCTTTTGCAACAATTTCTTCCTAAACTCTTGAGATGCACATCCGGCAATGGTTTGGGATTTTATCGCTTCTTCCGTTGAGTATCTATCAAAATCACAATATTTTGCTCTTTTTCTGAGGCGCATTACAAAATTGTCCATGTTTTCGCTGCTATCTTGCGTGGAGGTGTGGAAAATATGGCGTTCGTAGTCGACATTTCGCAGAGGCGCGAAATAAGCATTCAAAGCATCAATAATACCTTGGAAGGTGTCTGTGGTGGATTCAGGCATTTCAAAGACAATGTCTCGTACTACTGGTCCTAGAGAGTGGAGTAAAATTCCTCTGAGTCGACGCTCCTCTCTTACCCCTGACGCATCAATGTAGACATGTAATTCTTTGAGCCATCTGGCCCATCTGGGGGCAAGGCTGCTCGTGTCTGACATGTCAAAAGGCGGCACAGCCAGTAGTTGTAAGGATTCTGAGCCACGATCCTCTCTGTGGGTGGCTTGCCGGGGCGTGGAACTGGAGGAAGGGCTCAGGCTGCCACTGTCCGGGTTTTCTGCAGACATGTTTGCTTTTTATGGCAGTAGTGCCTTGTCTTTGATGTGCGCGTGCAGGTGAAAGATGTGAGACCTTGCTGTGTGATTCTCAGCACCCACGTGCTATGGGAAGTTTGCACACACGGTTGGCTCTTTCTGCTGATGAAATTGGCGCGACGACTTCGCACGTGCAGGGCCTGAACATGGGCCTAAGGCAGACTGGCAGAGAAGCGCGATGCGATTACGCGCGAGCTGGTCTTGACGATAGCGTTGGAATCGCTACTCAGCATGTGAGTGCCCTTTCCGTCGAGCACCGCGTGTAATACGCGGCACGCGTGGCGTGACTTCACGCTGGTAGGGACGGCCGTAGACAAGTTGATTCTTACTTGGTGTCGAGGTAGGGCCGCGTGGTTCGTGAGCGGTTTCGGAGCAGTGAGCGAGGATCCCGGGGTCTCGAGCAGACGGCTGGCGGGATTATCCTACGTGCTCCGGTACTCGATTATAAAATCCTCGTCGCCATTGTTATTGTTGTAGGCCGGCATACGGGCTTGCAATATATGTAGGCATGAATCATAACGGGCCGGCGCATATCATGAAGCAGAGACAGAAGCGGTGCGTCTGTAACCTTCTTTATTTTCCCCGAACTGCCGCGCCAAGCGCGGTAACCCCGCCTCCCACACCACGTGGGGCGCAGCCCACTTTGTCCGTCATTGACAGAGGACTGTTCCTCTGAGCATGCAGTGGAAATGAAGGTAGGACGTTACAGAATCCTACACAATATACAGACAGTACAACTTTCTTTACTTGTCGGACTCTGGTGGGCCACCACAGTTGAAACTTAAGCAAGGCAACAAAGCTGCACTTAGCACTGGCAGGCTGCCTCAGGGCCCAGGAGCTCTGGCTGCTACCAACTGTCCAACACTAAGAAAGTGAACTGAGCAGGTGGTGCTGCACGTGCGCCCATCAGCCAGTCCCCACCTCACACTCGTAGGGGATAGTCCTCCTGCTGTTAACAGTCGTGTGAAGGGGAGGCGCGGCTCCCTTTCCTTTACAGGGTCAGGTCGGGTCCCAGACTCATGCGATTCATGCGCGTGCCAGCGATGGCGCTTGACTCGTAAACAGATCATTTCGTGGCAGACTAAGCATAGTCCGACCGGAGTTTGAGTGCCTAAGGCATTAGTGCATACACATTAAAATAATAAGCAGAATATGGTAGAGTGCAGTAATTTTGCTCATACTTCGGAGCGTGCACAGCTCCCTGGCAATAGCAGCAGGCCACTTTCAGAGAGTGCACAGCTCCCCGGCAACAGCAACAGGCCGGCAGACGTGAGCGAGAGGGTGAAGGCCCAGATGGTGCTTCAAGCATTTCATGGCCACGTGCTGCAGCTTGCCAAGCCAACGCCATACACTGCTCCCGAACTCCCCTTTCAATTTTTTCTGTTTACATTTACGGTACCAATGGTTTAGCGATTAGGTGGCTTACGCCACCAAAGCGCCAAAACCAAAAAAAGAGTCTATGTTGATCCATGTAATTAAATACCCATTACTCTACTGGATTTTAACAGTAACATTTTTGCTTCCCTTATCTTAAAGGAAGTTGAAACTTGGGCCATTGCAACAGGGCGTATAAACAAATATCAATTGGGTTTCTGTGGCAATGTCAGAACCTCTTCAAATGGGTTCATCCTCAACTTGAAGCAAAATAAAACATCATTAATGCTTATATTTTCGACTTGAGGGATTTTCTAGAAACGTCCCCTGCTGCATCTCCTCGATTATGTAGTCTCCAACTTTGGTGGCTTGCCTACAGAGATGACGTTTTGATAATGACCATACTCCAATTTCCCTACAGAGAATGCTTTATAATTGCATGCTTACGTGACAGTTAATGATTTGATTATTAACAAAACTATGAGCGTTACTTCTTCCAGGGGTAGAATTCGAATTAGATGGGCAATGGATAAGACCTTTGTGGAAGTCACCACGCACTTTATTTGGGTAAACCTATGTTTGGTAAACATAATAAGACAGCAATGACGTCCTTCTTGCAAGCTAAAACGGATATGGTGATTCCTAACATGAAAACAAACACTAAATACGGGAGATTTTTAATTCTACTCCTCGCCAAATTGTATAATGCTAAAGTTTCAAAGGCTTTGTATCCAGACGGAGCTCACAGACAGCCACCGTCCAAGTGGTAGACAAAGCACTCTGTATCCTAATGACAGACCGCCCTGCCTCGTTGCACTCCGCTCTGCAGCGTTCAACTAAGTAGACAATCAAGCTCTCATCAAGATATTGCACATTGTCATGTGCATCAGCGAACATTATCCTCTGTTTCACCTTCAGTCAGTTTGTGCAGATGTATACCCTCAGAGCACAACATCCACCCAACTAATATGGTGTTCTTCCAGGAGCCATGCTCTCAACCTACACATGGAGCCCCAGGGAAGCCTCCTCACCAGCAGGCCATGCGCATCCAACAATATGCAGATGATACCTGAAAATATCAATCACTAAAGGCATTAACTGAAGGCCATCCTCACCCTGGACCAGTCCTGGATGCACAGCACTTACTGCAAACTGACCACATCCAAAACAGAACTTCCACTCCTCATTAAGAAGAGTGAACATCCACACATTCAGACCTGCCTTGCCCACTATGAACCTAGAGGGCCTCACCCCGCAGCAGAGACCCTGCATTAAGTTGCCGCGATTCAACAAAGAAAGTCACATCTCCTGCAAAACATTCAGCTATCCCATCTCTGGTAAATCAAGCCATTCTAATCCGATCTACCATAATGTCCATAGTACTCACTCATCTGGATGAAGGAGCAGCCCTGCTCACCTGACAACTCACTAACATCCTATTACCTATTAGGAGCAACCATCAGGCAGCTGCCCACCTTACCAAAGATCTCCACAAATATGAAGTCCTAAGGCCTACACTCATAACACTTCTCTGGCTATTGCTGAGACCATGGACGACCTGCAAAACCAGCTGCATCTTATACAAAACGGTCAGCATGCATGCTAACTCCTGCATGGCAGACAAAGCCATCTGTTCTGCAGGCAGCACACAGCCAGATGTCACGACCTGGCAAGACTAGTGCAGCAGAAAAGCAATAAAGAAGAAAATAGGAAACAAACAGCCTCTGTCTGTGCCTGCGGCCTCTCAAACAACATACCTTTAACAATAAGACTAACTCATACCCTCTTGCAATTTACAAAATACATTCATCCCCTCCTTTTCAGGGAGAACCTTCTTCAACACCTGTGAGATACTCCCCTGAACCCTCCCAGCCCAGCCTCCCTCCTGCTCAACGCTTTGCAGACCCCTCCATTCCATCACACGCCTCTTTCAGCAATGTGGGATGTTACCCGCTAACTGTAAATGTTAGCTATTCCTTGATATCCCAAATGGTAAGCAGATGACACATGTTATATTTTATGGAATGGTCACTCATGGAACTTCCTAACATATGACCATAATCTATATCAACGAAAGTGCTCGGTTGCTTCGCACAGCTAGGCGCATGCCCATTAAATACCCAAAAACCGAAATAATGAAACAGAATGCTTTCCTGCTTTCCCTTCTAAGACAGGATGGTAGAACTAAGCAGTTTCTCTCAGAGACGTTTTTATGGGAGGGCAAAAGGGGCACTTGCCCAGGGCCCCCACCTTGGAGGGGGCCCCACAAGGCTAGCTGATCTGAAGAAGTAGGATTCCATTGTTCACCAGTCTTAAATAGCACACGACAGGATATTTTATGGGGTGTGGCTGAGGCTCTAACCACATTGCCTTTCTGTTTTGGCAAGTGCATTCTGCCTTGATCAATTCATCATGTATTGCTTTCTGTGTTCACTGTGGTATATATAGTGTGTGTGTTCCTTATCGCACAACTCTGTAGCACTCTTTCCTTCCTGTGGGAATTATGTTGATCATGTTCAATAAAAAATGGTGAAATGCATATTCATAAAGTGAGTGCAACAATGGTTCAGAAGTTAGCTCAGTGTGTGAAGTACCCATTGCAGAGATATGTGTTCATATACAAAATTAGAACATCACATTCCAGCAAGGCTGGCTGAGCCTTTCCAATGTCTTAGGTTTATGAACCAGCCTGCATATGTATTTGGTTTTACAGAACAACATCTGCTATTATCAGCAATGTACCTGTACCAGATAGGGGTTGCTATGAAAACTAACATATCATCCTTATGGTTTGTTCAGATGGGCTGTTGTAAAACCTAGGCAATCACCTCCATCGATGGCATAAACTGTTAGTCCAAGAGGTGAATAAGTGTCCAAATGCAAGACTATGGAACAACAGCGTTCATGTTTGTATCCTGGATTTGCCAGCTGACGATACATACAGTGATCCTGGTCAAATCATTTAATATATCTTACATTACTGTGCCATCTTCTGTGAGGTTTGCCTTCTTGCATGTTGCTATTATCGTTTAGCCAATTACTTGATGTTTCTTCTTATTTAGGCTATTTGGGTGGAAGGTTTGGTAGACAGGAGAGAGCGGACCATATGTCGCAGGCCTCAGGCAAGCATATTTTAAGCTCTGCTTGTTTTACACAAAAAACGGTTTGCTTTTTGGTAAAAGTCAAAGGTTTTTATGCAAGTTTATAAATGAGAATGTCACAAGCCATTGTTTTCGAAGTATTTAAAGCTTTAAAATACAAAAGACAAACCCAGATTAAATTTGTTAAATCATATTGATTGGTATGCTGGCTCTTATATACTTCACTTGAAGATGGAGAGAATGAAGCTAGAATCATTCCCATTTTGCATAACACCCTTCTATAGTATTTCGTTAAAAAATTGTCATGTTTGGTAATGTGATTTGTGTAGTTTCAAAGTCTGGTTTTTTTTTATAAAATGAGATTCTTTTCCAGTTTTTACCATGAACTAAAACAAAGTGTTCAAATGCAGACATTTATGAGTTGGCACAACTCCCAGCTTCACCCCTTCACCCCTTAACCAATGTGTGATCCTGGGCATCTCATTTAATCTTTTATTGCCTAACCTCTCAATATTGCCAGTCCCTAAGCCATTCAAAATTGTCAGCCCTTCCCAGGGATTTCCTTCTCATGATATGATCTTCATAAAAGCCTTATTCATGGTTTCACTGTCTTAATAGTGAGCATATTTATATATCGCACACCACAGCTATTTGTTCCTTTGATATCTAATTGCAACACTATTTGAAAACCAAATCCCACTTCTAATCTCAGTCTGTCTAGATAAAGAAACCGTCCTGGTAGCTTCTAGTCTGCCTCCACTAATCATGCTACGGTATGTGTAGCGTTCTCCATCCTTCCAATTGGTGGTCTCTATCCGTGCATGAGCACTTTTGCATTCTATGAGCCAGCTAATGTGAGTTCTCTGTTTATTATGTGTTACATGCACCTTTTACATACGGTCCTGCATTAATACTACATCTACCTTCCTGAATGTTATTGATAAAAAATATCCTGTATGTACTAGAACAGTAACCCCTTTGTAGACTGCTAATGTTGGTCTTCAAAAGCTGCTTGTTTATCATTCTGATTAATGAAGAGGGCAACAGACTTAAAGTGAGTAAATGTGCTTATTATGCTGCGAGACAGCATATCAACCTATAGGATGTAAGCGCAACGGGTGCGGTTTGGGGGGCGCGACCAGTATTCTTGATCCCTTAATTCCTTTGGTTTGGTGGAGGGGGGCAGCGTCGGATTGGGTCGTCGGCCAATCGGCCCGTGGCCGATGCAAAATCATGGCCGGAGACCTGGGGGCCGGTTCCTGAAGCCCACGTGGGCCGGTTTCAGCCCAGGCGTGCGTGGGCTTCACACTTCAAGAACCAGCCCCCAGGGCCTCGGCCTCGCCGGGCGGATGCAAGTTGCAAAGGATCTGTAAGTAAATAACTTACAGATCCTTTGCAATTGCAGCCCCGCCGCCGGCCCGTCGCAGATGCAGAGAAAGGTAACACTGAAGTGTTACCTTTCTTTGATAAATGCGGCGGGCCGGTGGCTAACTGCCTTGGCCCACGACACCCTGGCGCCAGCAGCAGTCAGTGCTACAAAACACTGGGAGGGAGCGGCAGGGCTGGGCGGGACTGCCGCAGCCCGGCCTGCTCCCTCCCAGTGATTTGTAACAGACTCTGCTCGCCTCTCCGCCGCACACCGCCACTGCCGCCGGCACCATAGGCACCCTGGGCCGGTTTTTTGTTGTTGTAAGTATTTGGTTTTTTTTGTATTACACTTTGTGTGCGGTGTGCGTGCTGCGGCGGCCATGCCTGCGGGCGGGCCGCCCTGCCTGCCACGACACAAGCGTCGCCTCTCGCCTCGGCAGAGGAGGGGCTGGGCAGCACTCTGGCACTGTCTTGCAGAGTTAGAAACCTCTGTGTGTTTAAGCGTGATATAAATACTCAACTAAGACAAAAACAATTACGCAATTAAAAAACAAACAATTCTTGTAACAGTGCTTTAAAAATGCAAAAAATAAAAAAATAAAAAAATAAAAAAGAGTCACTGCAGCATAATAATTCATCAACGCAAGGTAACAGAGATGGTATTACCTTGCTTTAATGATTGCATCATGCATGCATCAGATGCATGCATGCATGTTGCAATGCAGTCTGCAGCAGCAGATGCATATCATATCATGGTTGCCACCGGCGGCGTGCCCCCACTGCAGGGGCCGGCACCGTGCGTTGCTCGCTCAGGCGGGCCGGCCTGGCTGAGGTGCCGATTTCACATTGCGCAATTAAGCAAAGCAAACACCTCCTACTGACCCTGGGGGGCCATAGGGCAGCCTGCCTGCCTGCAGGGCTTGGCTGAGAGCTGGCTGGGCCTGGGGCCCCGCCCGACCACCACCAGCATTTCACACTTCAGTTGCTTTCAACTGTGCAGGAAGTAACAAAACATTGTTGCACTTCTTTGCAAAGTTGAAATGCAACTTGTGCCTGGGGGGGCCGCCATGGAACAACAGGGCGGGGGCCAATGAAAATTCGGCTGCAGCCCGCCCGGATAGACTTTGTGCCGCACATGTGCACGTGCTTCACTCAGTCACACCACGTGATTGACTACACAGTCTCTCGGATATTTGCCTTGGACCTAGTCTGACCCTGGGCATGATTTTGGCCACCACGCACGGCGCAGACAGAGAGAGCCAGGCCCAGCTGAGCCGCACACTGCACACCAGGAGGACCCAGAGTCAGAGAGCGGACCACCAGAGGCGAGTCAGAGCGGACTGGAGGCCGTGCCAGCCAGTGCCCACAGGAGGACTGTCTGCCACCAGGCGAGTCGGGAGGCCGCCAGTGCCCACAGGAAGACCAGGAGGACCACAGGCGAGTAGTGGGCCAGCCCGCCAGCAGTGCTGCTGCTCAATCAGGTAAGAAAGGCACCTGCCTCTGAAAGCGAGCAAATGCCTTCTTGAGCCATCAGTCGTCCGTAAGTAACAGGCTGCCTGTTTTTTTGTATTAAAAAAAAAAGCAAAACAGGTCACAAATACATCTTGAACGGGAAACTGTGCCCGTCTTTTATACCGTGCATGTCTGTGTACAAAGAGCCTGTTCTGGGTTGAGACAGACGGGTCTGTGGGCGTGTGAGTGCTGTGCCTGTGTGAACTTGTGGCTTAAGCATGTTTTTCACTGTGCAGTGAGTGTGCTCTAACCTGAAGGCATGGGGTGTCTGTGTGATTTTGTGTGCTGCCTTGGGCGGGTCAGTGGGTCTGTAAGTATGCCTGTGCTGCGAGAGGCCAGGGGGGTCCGCCGGTCTGTGATTGTGTGCGCGTGGAGAACGTGCCTCCTCGACTCAAGAGGGTCTGTTGTGAGACTGGGCAGGCTGTGAGCGTGTTCTGGGCTGATGCAGGTCTGGAGTGTGCGCATGTTGTCAGAACCACTGGGTTCAAGCAGGGTGAGGTCTCTGGTATCGGTCTGCAAGTGTGTGTGTGCTGTGACTTGTTTGTAATACAGCCACTTTTTTTCGGCCAATGGGAAGATCGCAATATACGAGTTTCACTTTATTATAGTGCAAATGCGCCACTGTTTGAGGAGCACGGTTGCTAAAACATCTCACTTTTGTGATTGTTAAACATGTTTTTACATCTGACACTATTTGCCCATAAGCACCCCAACATTTTGTCACGGTCTTACTCTTTGCCCACTAACTCAAATGCACTAGGAGCCCCTCAAAGAGAAATTCTGGGCGCAATTGTGCGATGCAGCAATAGCCGTACATGTATTCTTTATGCAAGGCACATTTTCCAGCCCAACACATTTTTTTCCCTCTCCCAGGGATTTTTTGTTTCTTCCTCACATGCACACAAAAAAAGGAATATGACGCCCCCTTTCTGTCTCTCTGATTCACCCAATCGCAGCAGTACCATCAATATTATGTTTTAAATGAAAGAAAGCTACTGAATAAAAAAGCTGAATACTCCAGCGAGAGATGTCATGTCGCTCCATTATGTGTGCATTGCCATAAATAGCATTTCCCTAAGCAACAATCTGTGAAAGGCTACTTGATTATACGATGTGTGACTGTGATGTGAGAGTAACCCCGGGGGAGTTCTTCTGGGGCTTTGCGCCGGGTTTGTGAGCGTGGAGCTCAAAGTGTGTTGTTGTCGTAGCGGGTCTGCAGTGCCTGCATTCTGTGAGAACCCTGCGGCTTCACATGGTCTCTGAGCACGTGGCCCGTGGGTGCAGTGAATGGGTGCTGGGCTGAGGCGGGACTGGACTCTGTGCGTGGTGTGAGTATCACTGGGCCCAAGGGAATGGCTTGCAGTTGCTTGTGAGTTTAGTGCTGTTGTGCTCCCTTCAGATGTGAGGGTGATGGGAGCCCAAGTTTGAACCCCCACCCATCCATTCCAGGAGTCAGGTTTGTCTATCCACCATGCAACCAATCTTTGCTTTTGAAACGAGAGCAAAAAGCTTCTGTTCCAGCAGCCGCCTCAACTTCAAGGTGAGCAAAGTCTGGGCCATGAATGGATTAGGTGTCAGCCCCGGGAATAGCCGTTGTCAATTGAATTTACAATTGAGATTATGTTTATGTGGAATGTCTCTGTTTCTTGCATATGTGTTGATGAGTATTTAGCCATATACTGGTTGCGGGTCCACTTGCCAGGCACAGTCGTAGTGATATTAACAGCCCATTGATGTTAGCAGGTGTAAAATGGTGTGAGCAGTACCTGGGCATATCCTAGCAATGCCTGAGAAATGCCACTTGTGCACAAGTCAAAACTGTTGGCTTTGCCAATGATTGTTTTGAACAGGACCTCAGAGCAGGTCACACAGAATGCCTATAAATCAAGTGGCTCTAGGATGACCTGGTTAAGACATTTTTTTTTTACACCAGTAGCGGTTTGCAACTTGAATTAAGCTATTAACTCTCAGAAGACGGCTTTGATAAACACTGGCAGGCAAGTGCAAAGTTTGATAAGGCCTGATTAAAGTGAGCTCAAAGAGTTCCCATGAGCAAAGGCGTTGCTAGGGAGAGTGTGGGGGGGGCTGAGGAGGCCAAAGCCCTGGGTCCTCTTTTCGTTATAGCCCTGGATAGAAGCTCGGGGGGCAGGGCTGCCTACAACCAAAATGGTAGGTAGCCCAGAGTCCCGCCAGTCCCAACATTAGCATAGCCTGCCCCTGGATCTTTCCAGCCCTAGCAACACCTCTGCCCAATAGCGCAAACTAAAAACGGTGCCGGGGTTTGTGTTCTTGTATGTAAACCGGTACATGCTTCTAGATCCCCCAAATGCTGGAAGCGTGCGCAGTGATCAAACCTTACCCTAACATCCACAACCTATCCATAACCTCTTCCTAAACCTCCTTCCGTGTTCCCTACCCCGTACCCCTCCTCCTATCCAACCATCGTCACTTTAACCCTCCTTCCCTGCTGGGGTTGCGGAGCCCTGTATAAGCATTGACTTATGCCACTCCTAAGCCTCGGAGCTGTGGACGGACCCTGTCACAGAACTGTAAGCAAAGTAATGTTATTCTATGAGTTGTGTTGTAATGTAACAGACACATGAACCCTCCATAGGTAGCATTTTATGTAAAGTCGTGAATTGACGCGATTCACGGATGATGGTTTGAGGGCCACTTTTTTTTAGGTGAGGGGTGGGCCACTTTTTTGAGGCGAGGGGTGGGCCACTTTATTTTTGGTGTCCGGGCCTATTTCTTGTCCCAGTCCGACCCTGGAGGGGGGCCCCAAAGATGTCCGTACTCAGGGCCCCAACAGTGCTTAAGATGGCCCTGGGTTCTCTGACAGTTTTCAAACTGATTGTTTCCTGCCTTGTGCTGCTGGCGATAACCAGAAATGTTACTGCACAGTATGATATTGTTGCAAAAAGGGGTTGTCGCAATACCGTGACTCTAGCATGTGGAGGGGCATAATGCAGCAGCATTATCCCATGTGTGTCAGTCTACCCTTTGTATGAACTATTACCCATGAAATCTACAAGTGTTACTGAACAGCGTATACCATGAAAGTTTCAGCCAACAAATCGTTTGTTGTTTCAGCCTTTGGCCAACTAGATTGATCAAAGTGCCCCATAAATGCATTAACATCATGCAGCATACACAGAAGTGTGCTCCAGAGGTGGAAGAGAGCCCCACCTGCAGGGATTCTACACATTTCACCCACGGTTGGACCATTTTCACCTCCTTTAGTTCAAAATCTTATTGTGCAGCAGCTTAATAACATAGGTCCAAGCCATTGTCACCGACTCTCCCTAAGAAAAACCTGTGAGATTTTAAGTGGTGATGGTTTTAAGAACTAAAGATATCCTCTTGTTTATGAACGTGACTCTCACTTGTACAGACACCCTGATGTACTTGCAGTGCTGCTAACCTAACATGCAGCCCCACTCGTAGAGCTGATGTTTGTTAAACCAATTTTGGTTGCCTAAGATCGTTTGCAATGAGCATGAAAGCAACCAAAATATATGTTCATGTGTTCACCAAACCCTTATAATTGAAAACAATATTATACGAAAGGATTATGCAAATTTGGCATGACATGTAAATATTTTCTACCTACGGTTTGGGTTGATGAAATTCTCTGAATCAAGTTCATGCGAAATTCGCCCATTTGACCCAACTTGAAAACTCATATTTTCGGTGAAAAACATTCCAATTTTGCAGCAGTTTAGCAGCAAAATGTAACGCAAACGTACACAATCATTGACATTTCTTCTGCGAGAAACGCAAAGTATCGGGCGTAGTGCATGCGAAATTTGATGCACGGATTGCTATTTTTTTGAGAAAAAACAAATGCGAAATATTCACCAATTTCACTTTGCCAGCGTACATTTTGCCCGCTCCTACCTACCACCTCATGGGGTTCCCTGGACTGTACCTGGTGTGATTTGGGATATTAAAAAGTAGCCGCACAATGACCCTGTTCTCCAGGCTTCCCTGTGCCTTTGGTCCCAGCAGCATGGCAGCTGGCCTCTGCAAAATTCTCTCTCCTGTCTTGCTTCTGGAGAAGGACAGTGCATTACAAACATTGTTCAATAATTGCAGTTTCAACTTCAAATGCTCGAAAAAGGCAAGAATGCGGTTCCTTTCGAAGCCGAGCTAATATCATCTGTATAAAATATGGATACGCTCATGAGATTGGAAGGAAATAACCGGGTCATAAAAATGTTAATTTGAACAATGATGATAGTGAACTGGAAATATCTCAGAGGAAATAGCCTTCCATTCTGCAGTCTACTCCTAACTCTATGCACATTAAACCCCTTGGGTCATTATAGCCTGCGATGCACATGATGCAATCCAGGAGGCTTTTAGGAGGCAATCTTATCAACATTTTATGGCGGTATCATTCTGTAGGCCTGAATCTTTGCTGACACGTTCACTTTGTGCATTTTCTGAAAGATATGTGCATAATGTGTTCTGCTCGTTGATTTTTTTCTAAGCTGCTCCATTTGGAGTACTCTGGAAAGAGCAGTGGTGTTGTACTAGCAGTCAGTGGAGTAACTTTGCTGAAAATGTTGGGGGGACATGACAACTGAAGGAAAGGGGCGGCGTGGAGGAAAGGATAACACTAAACTACTACACCACAAGAGTTCATTGCTGACGCTCTGTAATAACTTTCATAAGATTGGGCCCCCACACATCTTCAGCCAGGTCTGCCATGCATCCAGTGATACAACATAACATTCACAAACTTCATTCCTCCCAGAACATATAAACATTGCAGTATTTATTATTCATTCAGACACAAAGGTCAACACAAATATGCTTGCACACACTCACTCACACACAAATACACCCAGCACCTCCATTGGCATACACTGTGTGCACACAACATTTATATGTCCATATCTAAAATAGCACATGGAAACAGTGGCAGAACGTCCATTGAGCAGACTAGGCTTTATCATCCCCTTACCCCTGATATTTTGGACTATGTTGACTTGACTTAGTTGAACTATAAAGCCATAGCAAAAAGGATCCGATTCACTGAAATGTCAGCAATTCCCTTGATGTTTCCATTCATTCAAAGACAGAAGCCATCGGTTAATGCAGTCCAGTGGTCGACCAAGTATACTTGGTATAGATTTTTAAATGCCATATATCTCCAAACTTGGGTTCTGCACAGCGATGTATTCTACAAGATTCTGATTAATTAAAATGAAGGTATGTTTTCCTGTGTTCAAATGACCCCAAGCAGTGGAGTACCGACCGGGAGAGGCAGGGAAGGGGGGCAAGCTGCCCAGCGCGGGCACTTTTAAGAGCGAGACAGGGACATTTGTCAGTGGGACACCTCTCCCGTTCAGCACCTCAAAGAGGGTGCCCAACGGGAAAGGTGTCCGGCTGGCAGTAAAATGTGTGGTCAGCATGCTCATTGTCCTGGCAGCAGGCCATCTTAACTGGTCCTGCTACCAGGTCAATGTACCAAGGAGCTCTGTTACTCTGTGACAACTGAGCATTACAATGTGAGCTATTGGGGACTGATGGGAGGGTGCGGGGTACTATTAGCAGGAATTTTGTTCCTTTAGAGATGTGAATGGGAAGGAGTGATCAGAAGTGAGAAGGGTGCATAATATTGCATGCTTTATGAAATAATAACTATGGGCCTTATTACGACTTTGGAGGTAGCCATGGCGCTATTAGCGGCATAGCTGCCTCCAAAATCATGTCCGGATCCGCGTTTCCTGAATGGGGAATTACCGGGCCATTCTGAGTTTGGAGGGCGCTTGCAAAGGGCCCGTCAATTACGGGCCTGTAGTTAGCTCCCTGGTTCCTTCGAGGAACCCGCTATGGATGTCTGGAAAAACCAGACGTCCGCACCAGGTCCCACGAGGGGACCTCGTAATAGTGTGGAGTGGGTTTAACGGCGCCGACACCATTACCGGCCCCGTTAAACCCATTCTGCACTTCTCGTAATGAGGAACAATAGCTTTAAAACCCAAGGGGGATTTGTCAGTCTCACGTTAATCTGCATGATGCTATTGTGACTTTGCCTGCAGGATGGGGAGAATAAAACTAAAGCCATAATCTCATTGCTCAATATATTTCTATGGCAATGGGGCTCATTACGAGTATGAGGGCATGGCTGCCTCCATACCGGGTTCCAGGTCCGATTTCCAGGTCCGGGTTCCTTCAATGAGGAATTACCTGGCCATTCCAACCTTGGAGGACCCGGTAATTCCTCATTGAAAAAACCCATCCCCATTCACATTTGAGCCCCCATAGCGCTCAAATGGGAATGGCGAGGGGGCTAATAAAGGGCCTGTTAATAATGGGCCCGTTATTAGCTCCCTGGTCCCCTTGCGGGGCGTCTGACCAGACGTTCTGAGCAGGTTCCGCAAGGGGACCTCGCAATAGGGCATCCCATAATGAACGGTGCCGGTCCCGTACCGGCACCGTTCATTACGGGAGTGCCAGGGTCGTAATGAGGCCCAATATATATAGTGTATGGTTATCTTACTATGAAAGGGTAGTTTATTATGTAATGTGGCTTGCTTTCAAGGTATCGCTATAAAAAATCATTTAAGCACATAAAATGTAAAGCAAAACTTTAATAAATATCTATATCAACTAAACCTGGGAAGATATGCATAGCTGCGTAAATTGTCCACATCACATTTTCACCATTTAACCAAAGTGTGTGATCCTGGGCAAATCATTTAATCACATTGTGCCTTATCTGCAGCTCTGTAAGTCATTCTGATTCACTTCAAAGCTTATATTCATATAGCATGCTAGTATAATAAAAAAGCATAATGACTATTGAGTTGCTCCATATATAACAATAGTGCAATTTAGGTTTTTTACACCACAAAGTTATTTGCCACTTGGCTTACTTATGACAACTTATTCTAAAGTCACTTCCATGGTGCCTCCAAGCACCAAAGACTGATGATGCTCTTTGCAATGTCCTTTTCTGTGAAGTCCCTTCTGTTGGTGCAATCCATATGCTAATTAGGAGGTTTGCATGTAGTTTGCACCATAGGGCGTGGACAGAGCTCTAATAGATGAGTTTCCTGCATCTAGAATGATCCTGCAGTGTTATTGTTTTTTTTTATGTGTTAAAATGCCACCTGCCACTAATGTTACCAAAAACGTAGATTGGACAGGGGTGGATGGTTTTGGGGCCTCAATGAGACCATGTGGAATTGCACACACTGAAGGGGGAAACGTTATGCAGGGCTCTCAAAAGTGTGCTTTTAACACAAAATCTCATATGGTTCCTTCTGAGCAATTAGAGCAAAAAATGATTAACACAAGTTCCCCATGTTTGGAAGGCAGATAGCACTCAGCTTCATTTCATAGCATTTGCAGAGTGCAACAGTTTTGGGTCACAGGTTTTCTCAGCTTGACTCTTTCCGCTCTACTTCGGGAGGGCGCACCTTCCACCAACTTCATTTTGAAATTAGGATGGTGGTGATTTAGTAGCACCTGAAAAGTGGCAAGACTAATTTTAGAGGCGTTGCAGAGGTCTGGCTTGCCACAGAGAATGCAGCATTTGTTATTGTTAGCGTGCATTCATACCTGGGGCCTTAATGTGTACTGTGAGCTCTGCTCAAATTGTCCAAATGTGACCAGGGCCCTCACTAGGGTCAGCCCGTAGCCCAGCCCCCCAACACACATACACAAGCATAATTAGAAAACATACCTCTGCTCTGCTTTCAAAAGCCAACCGGGCCACGTCTCAAGGTACACCGACCTAACCTCTTTGCCCTCACGTGCCTCCAAACAGAAACCAGGAAGCTGAATGAGCTTCCTAGTTCCTGTCTGTGTGTCGCACGAGCGCAAAGCCAGAAAGTGACCACTGTGCTGTGGCCCGCAGAAATGCATGACAGCATGGGTGCCGGGCCCCACACCACCCAATTCAGCAACCTGGTTGCTGACTTTGAGTCAGGCCAGCCTAGGTGCGGGACTGAGCCACGCAGAGCATGCTGGCCCCAAATATGCAGTAGAGCAGCCGCCAGACAGCTCAGCATTATGTAATCAGACAGCGCAAGCCTTCCTGGGCACTTTAGCCGGGCCCACGCTGTCCAATTACATAAATGATTATTGTGTCCCCCTCAAACCTCCCTCCAAAAGATGGGGGGACAAAAAGGCATGCCACAAATAAGTATGCCCATGCTAACAGTCAATATGTGTGCTCGACCAATGGAAGTTCTGCAGTGCCGCTCCATGCTCAAAGCTATTGTAAAAGCACCTATTGACCTTGCTTAATTAATGTCTTATGTGAGGCGTTTTATAATATATTGTTATTATGTGAGTTTTTCATTAAGTCATTCTTTCTACATTAAGACAACTTGTACCTGTATGCATGGGACAAGGCATTCACCCAATATCTGTTTGCTAAAACTGCTTAGCTACATCGGTAGAAGTAAATGCACTTGCAGAATATAACTCATTGAAATCAAATGTTGACAGAGTTAAATCTCCAGGAGCAGCTCATCCATAATGGGCCAGGGGTTGCCAACCCATCAGACCTCTCACCCACACTTAAACTCTCAAAGTGTGACGAATCAACTTATGTGGCACCAGTGGTCCAGAGATCAATATCGGTTTCTAAACCATCAATCAGCACCACACCTCTAATTCTTATCTTCTCTCCGAAACGTCATAGATCGTTGGTTAGTTGCAACACAGAGAAAATACAATTATTGCCTAATGATAATAGGGACTGTCCAGTCAAGGTTGTATATCACACTACGAAATACTTAATTTATTTATTTATTATTAGTTTTTGGTTATTATTTAACTTTTACAAATGGAGAATACAACAGAATATACAATGTTTTAAGATATCCAATATAAAACTGAGGGAAAGGAAAAAGAAGGGGTAAAAACTTATAGAATATTTTCACAGCAAATGAGCCCTATACAAAATCAACCATTTATAAAAATCGATAAGAATCAGAAATATAAAATTCACTGTATACTACACAGAATTTAAATTGCCACAATCAATGCGCTGTGGGATGTATTAAACCACTTATGCTCTGCCCTGCGGCCTCACTGTGTCCTGGTGGGGCCAGAAACATCAAAATGGCTGCAAAACCCTTGTGCGCACCAAAACCTGTGGAAATCACGCTTTACAACACAAAAAGATGGCTGCCAAATCTACCATGCATGTTGTCAGTGGTGGAACGGAGATCTCACTCCTGAAACATGTCACTGGGCTTCACAACAAGTAGAAATGGAGCACCAAGGGAAAGGCAGAGCTTTGCTGAAAGAAACCCAAACTCTTGCTTGTAAATCATTTTCTTGGTTGCTGAAACTGCAGAATGCCGGTACAAAACACCATCAAACATCCAATATTCTTGCTGGGTGCTACAATTCACTTAGTTCAAGATATCATTATGAACATACAATGTCCTGAAAAGCTAAATTTGTCATTAAAACATTCACAGAAAAAATGTGCCTGCCGGTGAAATCTGTCAAAATCTGGGCGCAGTACCCTCAGCCGCCTGCATGACAGCTGTCAAAAGTTGCATGATAGAATTTAAACTTGAACCACTGAAATCAAAGGTCTGAAAACTAAGTGACCTGTTATTGAGAGTAACCTAGGTTGTAACTATTTAAATCCCATGGTTTAGAGTCTGGAATAAGTGTTCCAGCTGCTTGTTTTGAAATTACAAGTTTGTTTTAAACCAAGAAAAAATGTAACAAAATGACATTGAATTTAAGCCTGACTGAAAGGAACTAAAGCAGTCAACAGCTTCCCGAACAGGGGCCAGGCACCTCCTTTCTGCTCTCTCCACCAGGATATCACACCTATGTGATGATTAAGGGGTGGGAGGAGAACTTGGGCTGCAATGGGGAAGAAGACAATGGGCTTCCTCCAGCTCAAGGAGGTGCTAATTATGAAGGGTCGTAAATGGCCTCTGCCAAGTGGAACTGGGAGGAGACTGCTTCTGAGCTGCCAGAGAGTCAGAAGGAGGCGGAGACAAACAGCCATTTGGGGCTGGACATTCACAAAGAAACATTTTGTTTAAATACATATAACTTACCACTTAAAATAGTTTCAATTACAAAAATCACATATTTGTGTATCTAAATTCTGACTGTACATTTTAAGAGGCAGCAAAACCGTGTGACATGTTCTAGAAGGTAACAGCGGAAAAGGTGGTTTTACACCAAATGTATTTATATCAAAAGCATGAAACCTCACACACTTATGCCCATGTTCAATGCGCACATTTGTACACATTTTCTGATAAACTGTATATTGTGTTCCAGACAAAAAGGGTGAAATTCTGTCAAAAGCAGACCCAATATCTTACAGCGACAGGGTTTGCAGGAATATCTGCTACACAACATATGTAATCTATATATGTTATTGTTATAAAGATTGCACACACGTAAATATGTACTGTACCAAAAGTAGATTTTATGTTCAAAGGGACAAAGGGAGGATTCGCTGACTCATAAACCCACATCATCATGGTGACACCCTGTTTTCTTCTCCAATCAAGGGGGAGAATAGACTCCAGCCAATCACCTCCCTAAGAGGCGCTCTTAGGATAAATCAGCACACACCCCCTTTATCATAAGCATAAATAGAGACAGCTCAGACTGAAAAAAGGACACACAGATTCACCCACTAACCGATTGCTGGCGGAGCACCCTGCGAGAAAACCATCCATTTCCTTGCTCTAGAGTCCAGAAACCTGGCAAGCAGAAAGGCCCATTCCATTAGTTGAACCATTTTCAACTAGGCTTTGAATTTCCAGAACCAGAAAGAATCCCACAAAACTAAAGGGGAACAAAAGAAACAGCTTGGCTGTGCTGTAACTGCATGCCTGCTAAATAATTATCTTCAGAACCAAGAAGGGCAGATTAAACCCAATCCTGTGCCGTGATGTGCTGTGCCAATCCTGTCCAGTCCTGTCGTGCGGTGACCAGAGCACCTTGCTGATTGCAGACCCAGTCCAGTCCGGGGTGCCCAGCAGTCTGTCCTGACCAGAATCCCTGACCAGAAATCTTGATGGACCAGAATCCATGACAGTTCCGTTCAAAACATATATAGTGAGTATCTATAGAATAGAACTGTGTCACTAGCATATGTACCTGGCTTAGTCAAATCCCCATCTAAATCCATCCTATCATGTCTTTAGAACCTGATACTGTTAGGAGTAGTTTGAATTGTCAGAACTTTCCTGGAGCTGAGTTTCTCTTATTTGTATTCTAAAATCATAAATCAATAATGTTGTGAATAAATCCCAGAAAGAATTCTCCACCACGTGAAGGGTCCCTGGGCAGTAATGATGGAGATTCATGTGTGGCATTCTCTTTTTCTATAGTCATAATCCCATTGGTCTTTTAAAGGTGTATCCCTGTTTTCCCATTCTTGCGCCTATCTCAGAAAAATGACCTCCACTAAAACATCCATAACTCCCTGAATTTTTATGCTAGAAACAAAATTTCAATTTACCACACACAGAAAAGTCTGCCAAAAATTTTGTTTTAGGAAATTTCCATCACGTGTAAAACAGCTTTTGATTGCACCCAACCTCAATTTTAAGATTTCACATTGTTCCTTAGTATCAAATCATTGCTAGTGTTTATCTGCAACTATCTAAAGCGGATCCCATAGGAATTTACACAATATCAGCAATTTAAACCATATTTAGTGATTTGCACATTCCATTCTCAAGATAACTTTAAAACCATTTTGACAGCTTGCCAATCAATTCCATTTTTCTCTTGTGTTTACTGGGGGAAAGTGGGATTGCTATTTTGTATGAATTCCGCATTCCTGAATACCTGCTCTCTCTCCTCCTATCTCTTTATATTGCCTGTTGGGGGGTTGAGGGTTGGGCAGGGGGGAATAGTAACCATACTGTTATCTGATCTGAACACACACCAAAGTATTATTTCTGTGCTGAATTGTTTTGCTAACTAGTACTCCTTCTGATTAAAGAGATTGCTTAGTGTTACATCACCCCATTGGTGATTATTGTACACCCATTAAACATAGTGTGATAAATTTGTAAATACATAAATAAATATTTTAACTTTGCAAACCAGCCTGATTCCTGGTTCAGTGTGACCAGGGGGGTTCCAAGAGAGGGGCGTGATATGAGTGGTACATCGTTCAGAATAAAAGAACTTTTAGACACAAAATAAATAAGGATTTCAGTTGTGTATTACACGCTAGGCGTTGACTTAGTTGAAGTGCCGGATGAAATCAATAACAGCACATTACTTAAATAACGTACATGTATCAGAAAGGAATTGTATTACAGCGGTCTTTATCGACACTGATCTGCCATTTAGTATATCCCACCATAGGCTGTATAAATCCACTCTTTCTACAACCCATCCTTAGGAATACAGAGGACCGGCAGTTTCAAAGAAGGAAAAAGTGTGCACTCTGGATACTGATAGGAGGGTAGTCGGTATAGTAATGAATCACAATAGTTCAAAGATACTTGATTTCAACACAAAGGGAGAAATGGCTTGTAAAATGTCACTCGGGGCCTTCAGAGAAGGACCAGGGGGACAGAATCACAATGTACCTTGTGCTGTAGGAGTTCTTGGTGCTCGACAGGGTCGAGTACGTTTCAGGGTGCTTTGCAGCTTCTGCAACAGAGTTCAAGATGGGAGACAGTTGCAGGTATCAGGCGGCAGGAAGTTCAGTGTGCGCAGTTGGACAGACAGCTGCAGGCAGGCCTACAGAGTGGCGTGGGGTCAGGAATCGTTGTCTCAGTGCTGGTCGGCAGTTCTGAAGCACTGGTTGAGGCATCTCAGACAGATTTAGCCACTGTGACGTAACAACAGTCAGTGGTGCAGTCGGTTGGAACTCGAGGGGTTTGACTGGCTCGAAAATGTATGTTATTTATTCATTTATATAGCACACAAAACCCAGAGGTACTAGGCGCTTATACTTAAGAGATTGGTTACAGTGCTTCAGGTTACAGAAGGGAAGCGTAGGAGGTGATTACATCATAGAAGAAGGTACAGAAGTAATACATCACACGCAAAGTGCAGAAGAGAATTCGGAATGCTCAAATAAATGGTGCCTAACCCCATGTTGCAGGGTGGCAGCAGCATACAAATGCAAAAGTCACTTAGGTGACAGATACATGGTGCCTAACCCCATGCTACAGGGTTGCAGTAACAAGCAAATGCAAAGTTAATTGGGAGGAAGATACATGGTGCCTAACCCCATGTTGCAGAGCGACATCAGCATACAAATGCAGTAAGCAATTAGACGGCAGATACATGGTGACTAACCCCATGTTGCAGGGAGGCAGCAGCATACAAATGCAAAAGTCAATTAGGTGACAGATACATGGTGCCTAACCCCATGCTACAGGGCTGCAGTAACAAGCAAATGCAAAGTTAATTGGGAGGAAGATACATGGTGCCTAACCCCATGTTGCAGGGCGACATCAGCATACAAATGCAGTAAGCAATTAGACGGCAGATACATGGTGACTAACCGCATGTTGCAGGGAGGCAGCAGCATACAAATGCAAAAGTCAATTAGGCAGCAGATATATGGTGCCTAACCCCATGTTGCAGCGAGGCAGCAGCATACAAATGTAAAGGTCCATTAGGCAGCATATACATGGTGCCTAACGTCATGTTGCAGGGCGGCAGCAGCATACAGATGCAAAAGTTAATTAGGCGGCAGATACATGGTACCTAACCCCATGTTGCAGGGCGGCAGCAGCATACAAATGCAAAAGTCAATTAGGCAGCAGATACATGGTGCCTAACCACATGTTGCAGGGCATCAGCAGCATCCAAATGAAAAAGTCAATTGGGCTTGGGGGAAAGGGATCAGGGGTACAGAATGCACACAACAGCATCACTGGGGACATGGGGATGTGGGGACACACAGCAACATCACGGGGGACTTGGGAGCACACAGCAGCATTACAGGGGACATGGGGGTGGGGGTACACAGCAGCATCACAGAGGACATGGGGGTAGGGGGCACACAGCAGCATCACAGGGGAAATGGGGGTTAAGGGGCACACAGCAGCATCACAGGGGACATGGGGTAGGGGCACACATCAGCATCAAGGGGACATGGGGCAAACAGCTACATCACGAGGGACATGGGGGCACACAGCAGCATCAGGGGGGACATGGGTCATGGGGGGTACACAGCAGCATCAGGGGCAAGATGGGGGATAGGGTGCACACAGCAGTATTATGGGGGACATGGAGGCACACAGCAGCATCACAGGGGACATGAGGGGGTAAGGGGCACACAGCAGCATCACAGGGCACATGGGGGCACACAGCAGCATCACAGGGGACATGGGGGCATAGGAGGCATACAGCAGCATCACATGGAAATAGGGGGCACACAGAAGCATCACGGGGAACACAGAGGGGTAGGGGGCACACAGCAGCATCATAGGGGGCATGGGAGTCACACAGCAGCATCACAGAGGACATGGGGTGGTAGAGGGCACACAGCAGCATTACAGGTGTGTATCTGAAGCGGACAGGGAGCAGACAGGGGCCTTCCTTGTGGGCCTTAGTTCTTTAGCCGGCTCCCACCTCCCGGTGGCAGGAATTGGCCTTTAGGGCCAGTGCCAACCAATGGGAGAAGGGAGTGGGGCTGCTCAAGGCAGGTTAAGTAATAAAATCCAAAGTGGCCATCTTGAGGAGGCCAACACAACAAGACTTCAGGTGGAGGAATGAACAAAGAGAGATAAACCCATATAATGGGCGGTGCACACAAGTTGAAATGATTGTGATGTACACCTGTGGGGTTAAAGCAGAATGAAAACAATATTTGCAATATTGTGAAGCAATTTCAGTGTAACGTGAGAAATTGCACTGAGTGAAATCGTGGTCTTACCCACTCAGTGCTGGCTCCAGATTATGATGATGTAGATATGATGAGAAGTAGCTGGAGTTTAGGAGGCAGGCTCATGCAGGGTGATGAGTGCAGGCAGGAAAGCAAATGAATCAGGGTCTCGTCATGGGCCTTAGTTCTTTGGCCGGCTCCTATCTCCAGGTGGCAGTGAGTGGCCTTTAGGACCAGTGCCAACCAATGGGAGAAGGGAGTGGGGCTGGCAAGGCAGGTTAGGTAATGATATCCAAAGTGGCCATCTTGGAGAGGCCAACACAACGAGGCTTCAGGTGGAGGAATGAACAAAGAGAGAAAAACCCATGTAATGGGCGGTACACATGAGGTGAAATGATCATGATGCACACCCACTGGGTTAAAGCCGATTGAAAACAATATTTGCAATATTGTGAAGCAAAGTCAGGGTAACGTGAGAAATTGTACCAAGTGAAATCGTGGTCGTACCCACTCAGTGCTTGCTCCAGATTATGATGGTGTAGATATGATGAGAAGCAGCCAGAGTTTAGGAGGCAGGCTCTCTGCAGGGTGATGAATGCAGGCAGGAAAGCAAATGAATCAGGGCCTCATCGTGGGCCTTAGTTATTTGGCCAGCTCCGACCTGCCGGTGGCAGTGATTGGCCTTTAGGACCAGTGCCAACCAATGGGAGAAGGGAGTGAGGCTGGCCAAGGCAGGTTAGGTAATAAAATACAAAGTGGCCATCTTGGGGAGGCCAACACAACAAGGCTTCAGGTGGAGGAATGAACAAAGAGAGAGAAACCCATGTAATGGGTGGTGCACACAAGGTGAAATGATCGTGATGCTCACCCGCGGGATTAAAGTAGAATGAAAACAATATTTGCAATATTGTGAAGCAAAGTCAGAGTAACGTGAGAATGGGGGATGTTGGTAGGTGCTTGTCAATGCACTTCTCATTGCTTCTTCAGTAGGCTTTTGTTGTCCTTTAAGACAGATGTCTCAAAGCTGAGGAGAGTGTTGCAGGCAGCTGCCTTGTCATTGGTTTGGTTCAGAGACACTCTGGCACTTCCCAACTAGGAAGCTTTCTACAGAGCACACAGTGTGTTGGCTGGGTACCAATCCTGGAGCTGCTGGAGGATTCACGGATTTGGTATAATCATCTGTTCATTGGGAGATGTTTATGGGAGGGATCTTACTTCCCTCTTGGAGGTCTTGGCCTTCATTCACTGGTGGAAGATATAAGACAAGATGTAAGACAGACTACACCTTCAACCAGGGTCCAATAATGAGTTCTTCCTTCTGATTTTAGTGAAGCCTTCAGATCATCTGCCAAAAGAGGGGCTCAGCCCCCTTTTAAAGCCAATGGGACCACAGGGATTGGTGTAGGCTAAGCCTACCTGAATGAACCAATCTTGGGTCCCCACCAACAATCTCCTATATGCATGATGTTATAACCAGAGTGCTTTACAACAGAGAAGGAAAAGGGGTGCACACATCTAATACTAAGTCCCACCCATCTCCCTATCTGTTGTTGATTTTATTTTTATTTATTCTATTTTTTACTTTATTTCATTTGTTACACGCCGAGACCCTGGGGTATCACGGCGTAGTTACAGACATCTTGGTGATTAATCATACATTTATTAAAGAGAGGACATACAAAAAATATGCTACAAGCAGCAAATCCTACAATACACATCCAGAAATTAGTTACAGCAGCACATCATACAAAACACAAATGGAACAATATTTACAGTCAAGCGGGAGAGGTTACATTTGTATCCAATTACCAATGTACTAGTATTGGTTGAGCAACCAGGTCTTTACTTGCTTTTTGAAACCGATAAAAGAGGTTTCTTTTTTGATGTTGATGCGGAGGGAGTTCCAGTGTTTAGGGGCTAGGACAGAAAAGCTGCTCCCCCCTGCACTGTTGTTATTGTAACAGGATAAGACTAAGCGTTGACTGTCATTTGATCTCAGAGTTCTGATGTTTTCTTTTTTCTGTAAGACGTTATTCAGCAGATATATAGATTCATAGAGCATTTGTTAGTTAATAGGGCTGGTCATGGCAGGGGGGAAGGTTTGGCCCTCCCCTTTCTGAGATGACATGGTGTACTCCTGGTTGTCATATCCCAAGTAAATATGACAGGGGGATTGCGCCTATAGGCTGTGTCCACCCAGAGTGCACAGATCTATGTGTATTTCATGCAGTGAACATGGGAAAATGTGTGCAGATTAGCCCACACATTTTCCGGAGGTTGATCTACCATCATTCATTTTCTTTTTAAATGTCAACAACAAAAAACTGGCGTGCACACACCCACCGTGCGATGGTCAAATTCCTCACACAAAGGGAAATGTTTTTCCATTTTACAGTTTCTATGTCCAGCATGCATTTCCAAGTGATCATGCAAGGTTGGGGGCATTGTGCATTTGCAGCGTTGATTGGCTCATTGGAGAGGAAGTCTGGGAACTTCATGTTTGACTGTGTGTTGGTGCACTCCTGCACCTACCTACCTGCACATTCAAACAGATTTGGGTTATCAGTCTGAACAGCTCTGGTGCCTGTGCATATATATGCGTGTATGCTTGTGCAATGGGTGAGTGTGAATGAGCAAGAGCAGCAATCATGAGAAGTGTTATTACCTGGCTAGATTGGAATTCTGGTGCAGCAAGTCTAGCCATTTCTTACTGTGGCATGACAATATTTCTGGGCATCTGTGATAAAGTAAGCATGATAAGTGTTATTATGTGGTTGGACTGTCATTTTGGTAAAGCCTGTGTGGCTATTTCTTTGGCATTCATTTTCTCCATGGCATCTATAATAAAGCAAGAAATGTGGTATCAAGGATTTTATTGAACCTGATACTGATTTAATATATCAAACAAATCATGATTAAATCTGCACTTGTGAAAACAATTTACATAGCAGGAAGCAACTTTTATTAAAAAGAACACATCTATATAGTAAAAATCATCTTATTCAATCATCCAAGCATACAACCTCATCCATCCATTAGACAAACCACTCATACCGAACGCCAATCAATATACAATGTAAAATCTATAAGAAAATTCATCACAGTTGATTCATCCGAAAAATTTATAGAAAGAATATGAAATCAGTTTAACGAGCCACAACAGGTAACATCATTGGCATAGGCAATTAAGATGGGTCCCAGAGTTTTTTGACCACGACCTCATCTTAATCCAAACTCAACCGGTTTCGACGTATATACTTTAGTGTAGTGACGTCTTCATCAGGAGTAACAAAAGTATATTCTAACATAAAAAAGAAAGAAAAAACAGATTCGACACATCAATTTTTTGAAACCACTAAACTTGGAAAGAGAACATACAACATCAATAATAAACCTAATATGTGTAATGAAAAATTTAAATAAAACAATGAATGATCATATACAAGAGCCTGCTTCCAACCCGGGATAACTCCGGGATGGGTCTGAGGTGTCTGGTAGAGAGTAGTGCTACCCTCTTATATTGGTGTCTCTGGGAGGCAGATAGGATGTAAAACCAGGTCATAGGCAGAATCAGTGCTACAGATATACACACAAATGACCCGGCCAATGTATAGGACCTTCACTTTTGCGGCCCGCGAACAGAACACAAAAGTCACAAGCTCAAGATTCAACTAAGAAAGGGTCTATCACTGGCTGACAATGAAGAAGTAAACTAACCTTCATTCATACAGTGGAAGGCTGAACGTCTCTGCCTTTGATTATACACTGGGTCCACTTGTGTACACTAGATAACAACGTCCCAGTCGAATTTCCTGCAGATAACCGAATGTGTGAACGCCAAAGTTCTTCTCTGCAGAGTGTAAAAGGGCATTTACACATCAGCTCCCACAGTGCAGATCACAAATTTAGAATTTAAAATGTTCAAGGGTGAGCCAACAGGTCTTACCGGGAATGTCCAAACGCTTGTTCAACCCGCGGCAATAAATGTGAAGATGGCTCCCCGAATCCAGGGAACCCATTTGTTCTTACAATTAAAAACACCCGCGCAGAAAGAAATGGGTTCTTTTTCACACACTTAAATGTTTGTGTTGTGTTTAGGCCCATATAACATCAGGCGCAGCCCTCCCTGGATTCGGGGAGCCATCTTCACATTTATTGCCGCGGGTTGAACAAGCGTTTGGACATTCCCGGTAAGACCTGTTGGCTCACCCTTGAACATTTTAAATTCTAAATTTGTGATCTGCACTGTGGGAGCTGATGTGTAAATGCCCTTTTACACTCTGCAGAGAAGAACTTTGGCGTTCACACATTCGGTTATCTGCAGGAAATTCGACTGGGACGTTGTTATCTAGTGTACACAAGTGGACCCAGTGTATAATCAAAGGCAAAGACGTTCAGCCTTCCACTGTATGAATGAAGGTTAGTTTACTTCTTCATTGTCAGCCAGTGATAGACCCTTTCTTAGTTGAATCTTGAGCTTGTGACTTTTGTGTTCTGTTCGCGGGCCGCAAAAGTGAAGGTCCTATACATTGGCCGGGTCATTTGTGTGTATATCTGTAGCACTGATTCTGCCTATGACCTGGTTTTACATCCTATCTGCCTCCCAGAGACACCAATATAAGAGGGTAGCACTACTCTCTACCAGACACCTCAGACCCATCCCGGAGTTATCCCGGGTTGGAAGCAGGCTCTTGTATATGATCATTCATTGTTTTATTTAAATTTTTCATTACACATATTAGGTTTATTATTGATGTTGTATGTTCTCTTTCCAAGTTTAGTGGTTTCAAAAAATTGATGTGTCGAATCTGTTTTTTCTTTCTTTTTTATGTTAGAATATACTTTTGTTACTCCTGATGAAGACGTCACTACACTAAAGTATATCCGTCGAAACCGGTTGAGTTTGGATTAAGATGAGGTCGTGGTCAAAAAACTCTGGGACCCATCTTAATTGCCTATGCCAATGATGTTACCTGTTGTGGCTCGTTAAACTGATTTCATATTCTTTCTATAAATTTTTCGGATGAATCAACTGTGATGAATTTTCTTATAGATTTTACATTGTATATTGATTGGCGTTCGGTATGAGTGGTTTGTCTAATGGATGGATGAGGTTGTATGCTTGGATGATTGAATAAGATGATTTTTACTATATAGATGTGTTCTTTTTAATAAAAGTTGCTTCCTGCTATGTAAATTGTTTTCACAAGTGCAGATTTAATCATGATTTGTTTGATATATTAAATCAGTATCAGGTTCAATAAAATCCTTGATACCACATTTCTTGAATTGTTTCCTTTGGATGCCCTTCCGTTATCCAAATTTAGAGTAATACTCCCATCCAAAGTGTGGGGTTTCCTGTGTCTTTCAGAGAAACACATCTATAATAAAGCAAGCATGAGAAATGTTATTATCTGGCTAGATTGGAATTTTGGTGCATTCAGTCTAGCCATTTCTTACTGTGGCATTATATTTATTCTTGGCATCTTTGATAAAGCAACCTTGATCATTGTGGCTGGATTACCATTTTGGTACAGCCAGTCTACCTATTTATTTGGTATAACATTATTTACTGGGCATCTGTGATAAAGCACACATGATACGTGTTAATATGTGGTTAGAATGGCATTTTGGTGCAGCATTTCTAACTATTTCTTTGGCATACATTTTGTACTGAACATCTATAAAAAATCAATTATGAGAAGTCTTATTAACTGGCTAGGCTGGCATTTTGTTGCAGTCAGTGTAGCAATTTCTTACTGTGGCATGCCATTTTTTCTTGGCATCTTTGAAAAAGCAACCTTGATAATTGTTATTACTTGGCTGGGTGGCTTTTTGGTGCAGCCAGTCTAGCTATTTCTTTGACATGCATTTTGTACTGGGCATCTATAATAAAGCAAACATGATAAGTGTTATTATGTGGCTAAGCTGGCATTTAGGATAGCTCAGGGCAACTCACTCACCTTGGAAGCAAGACGACGTGGCGCAACACAGGTTCGATCCCCGGGTCTACGCTTAGAAACCTCTGGATATTAAGCGCGTTATAAATAACCATTCATAATCATAATCATTTCAGTGCAGCCTTTCTAGATATTTCTTTGGCATGGAATTGATTTGCTGCCCATATACAATAATGCAAGCATGATAAGTGTTATTATGTGGCTAGAATTGAATCTTGGTCCAGCCCGTCTAGCAATGTCTTTGACATGACATTGTTTACTGGGCATATATGATAAATCAAGTATTGTGTGTTATTACATGGCGATACTGGCATTTTAGTGCAACAAGTCTAGCTATTTCTTACACAGACATGGCATTTCATACTGGGCATCTATGATAAAGTAAGAATGATATTTTATTTTTTGACTAGACTGGCATTTTGGTGCAGCCATTTTGGACCTGTTTACATATTGTGGCTTGAAACTTTAATTGACAAAGCCAACAGGAGTATATTCTTAGGTGGGGATACTGGCATATCTTGGCTGAACCAGTCTGGACATGTTTTCTTATAGTGTCGTTAGTAGCATTATGCGCAAAGAAAATATGAGTATGTTCTTATATTGGATTACTGGTATATATTGGCACTGTAAGTATAGAAATGTATGGGCACGGCCAGCATGAACATATTTTTAAACAGGCATATATCATAGTATTGGATTGTTTTCATGACTTACCCACCAAAACAAGTCGTAAATAATCTGGATTTGTATCCAATGTTTCACTTAAAGATAATGTTAATCACCACCTCTTTTATTCTGGGATCCTTGGCTATGTCTCACTAGGCTTGGTACTGCACTAGAAACACCAGATTTTCACACTGATTGCACTGGATCCACCACATTTCAACACTATATTTTGTACATTCAAAGGCCACACAATAACATACTAACACACAGGCGTTCATAATTATGCCCCCAGGCACCTTTAGACTCATTCTTCAGAAAGAAAACAAAATGCAGCTGAGAAAGATATGCGTTACTTTCTCATTGAACATAAGCAAGACACAGAATAAACACTTTACAGTGAAATAAAAGGAATACTGTTTATCGATCAGCACAACCTCAAATCCCCATCTAATGCTTTGGCCTTGTAAGAGATTTGACCTCAAGCCCCATTTACAACCCATCCTCAGCTGAGGTCCAAACAAATCAATAGATTCAACCATGCACGTTATTAGAGAAAAGAAATCACAACATGCAATTGCACACTGACAGTTTTCTTTGGCTTCTAAGAGCTATTTAGTGTGATTCTGTTAATGGATGAACCACAGACTACCATCCCTTACCACTTCTTCCGTGTATCCCATTAGTAGATTGAGGATGACATTGGGACGAATCTTAGCTGCAGCTCAGTATTTATAAAAACAGTTACCCTTTTGAAATAAGCCCCACCTTCTGTATACCCCTTGAACTTTTAGTCAAATATCAGGTTAGGCTTGTGTTAGCAATAGTGGGATCTCTTGTAAAACATAGTTATTCCCATAACCAATTTTGATTAAGAAAGCTTCTGTGTTTTTCAGGTACTGTGAAAAACAAGGACATTTCCTTTTAGGTCATTTTGACCTGGCCAAATCAAGATTCCCTTGCAAGAAATTCCAGTTTTATTGGACCCTGCTAATACTCGCTTGCGACTGATGCACAACCAGCCATCCAGGCCTGCCTGCAGTTCAGGGGAAAATGGAAAAATAAAGGGGTAGACCTGCACTTCAAACCCTGATCCTTCAGGTATAGTGAATAAATATCCAGAGATTGGATCAGTAGGATGGAATGACACTCTTTAGTACAAATTCATATTTTATTAAATAAATTTATCATATGAAATAACAATTTCTCAATAAAAAATTCATAAAAAACATTTCATATCCACATTCATAGCCACATACAAATCTCATGCATACATGTACACAGAACACAACAACCCATGATGTTTCACTTATCATTGGGTTTTAAGAACACAGCTTCATTTATATTGAACAATAAACCCAGTCCCTAGCATTAGGTGAAGTGGTGTATATAACACCAGATTTTTGGGTCAGGTATTTGTCACACAGAAACATCGACACGTGTTTCGGTCGGAGACCTTCCTCAGGACGTAAGGCAAAGCAAGAGTTCGCCCAGTTCTTAATAAGTAAGGGCCCGTGACCAATCTAAAAACAATCATAAAAACAGAGTGTCATACCAATTTCTTTAAATCGGTGACTAATAATGTCACAGTGTGTTATAGATTTCTCAACACACTAAATCCCTACTCACCCCCAAGTTCCAATTCGAGGAGAAGTGAACGGGATGTGGGATATTAATCCTCCACTCGAATCAGTGCAAGTACTGAACCTGTGGAACTAATACAAACATATATTTCAAAATATGTGTCAAGCTCAAGAATTTAGCTTCAACCCCTAAACTATGTAACAGTTAAAACACACACAAAAAGCCACACTTACATGTGTTCATGGTGTAGCTCGAAACCGTTCATCGTAGTCTCACCACTACAAGATGCAGCGTATAAATCGCACACTTGATGTATCATTCACAAAGTTCTGCCAAAAGAAAGCCCACATACATCTATGAGCCATATGAGTAAGCCTCTATGTATAACGAGATGCAGAAAACATCCCCATTCTAACACTCGTATACATGGGTCTATTAGCCACCAAGTGAGAATAAGTAAAACAATGCCCATGGAACTCATTAAGGAACCCTCAATTTAAGACTAAATTGAGGGTTCCTTAATGAGTTCCGTGGTTACATGTGAAATTTTGGGAATTGTTCCTCCCACTTTCTAGCCTTGTTTGGGCTTGCACTTTTTACGACATACTAAAAACGATGTGCACAGGGCGATCCCCACTCCTATTTTGGTTCAAACAGGGCATTGTTTTACTTATTCGCTTTATTTTCCAAACACTGGCAGCCCACAGCCAGCATGTTTGTTCATGCACCTGCCATGGTACTAGTGCACACAGAGCCTATGGCCTACAAATGTAGCCCCCATCAAGAATCATATATTAGCTGTTAGTACTCCCCTTTCAATTGCTTCTGCTACTTTTATTCTCCTACACACGGCATATTCTTCAATGTTAGCTTGTTATATATTTGCAGTGTAGAATTATGAAGAAAGCCTACAGCACAGTACATGGCATGTGCTGCAATGTTAGCTTCATTTGTAACTGGTGCACACTGGCTCTGCTGAAATCAGTGGTACCGTGAAATCAGTGCACTGTTTATCTTACAGGTGAGGCCCACATTGAACCCCTCTTGGTTGGTTCAGGCTCCCTCATGACGCGCGGATCCTCTGGAATATTTTCAGGACATATTTACACATTTCCAATTAATACATTCCATAAAACTTACAGAGGACTGGGTTTTTTTTTAAGTCAGAGGCTTAGGATGGTGCCGATGCAACACGTATTGTCTACAAAAAAGGATCCTAACTCCTCTCAAAATCTCACCCTTAAGGATCCAAACTGACCGGTTTGGAAACCTTACGAACTACCCTCCTCAATTGCAACAAATGACACTCACAAATCTGATTGGGAAAATAAATATATCTCTATGTTTCATTACAAAATTCTTTTTTTATATATTATAAAACCTTTTTTTTTTTGAAAACACAACATATCAACCACATCAAATCCTAATGTGCTGAACAAAAAAGAAAGTGAAATAGAAAAAAAAATAAACAACAAGTACAAAAGGTGGTCCTAAGGTAGGACCTGAAAAATTCTATATACTTGTGAATTAGAAACCTGCACCATTAATAAACAAAAAACAATTACTGAAAACAAAAAGTGTTTCTCTGTGTGGTTGCTATCAACATTACGAAACAAAACAGCCAATTGTATACCGAACAAAAACACATGACATAAAAAATATATATCATTAGCATCTTTGGTAAAACCACAAGTTTGATGTCTAATCTGAAATCTCCTATATAAGTACTGAGATTTTTTCAATAGTTCTTGATACGTAACGGCTATTAATGCCTCATTGATACTGTGACACCATTCTCACAAATACATAAACCTAACATGTTTCAATCCCATTATCCTTGAAAAGGGTTGGTAAGGGGAAATTCATCAGGGGGATATTATGCAAACAACAATTGGCATGTCAATTACTGGAGATATTCTGTATACATTCTGTGCAACTTGATGCAAAAGAGAGAGGGTAGCTCTTAAAGGATGGCTTCTTTTACTGTGGAGTACCAACCTAAACAAAGGGGAGAAGAACAACCGGGTGAATCAGTTGAATATCTTTAGAACAAACACTTAATATAGTAGTTTGTTGGCCTTCGAAACTATTAACAAATTAAAGGCTTACCTCACTGCCGATTTATGAATAGTAGCAGGGGTAATGGCAGAGTCTTCTTGTGTGGAAGGTCTTAATAAATTCACCAGCTGCCACTGTTAAACCTGTAGGCACATTGCTCTAGTCAGGTGGTAGGATCAGTGGAGTCCTTACAACAGATTTGTGTGTGTGTAACATACTAGACTGCCATTATGGTGCAGTCAGTCTAGGCATTTCTTACTGTGGCATGACATTTTTTCTTAGCATCTTTGATAAAGCAAGTTTCATAATTGTTGTTACCTGGCTGCATTGTCATGTGGTGCAGCCAATATAGCAATTTTTTGGCATGACATTTAAAGCAAGCATTATAAGTGCTATTATGTGTTTAGATTGGTATTTTGGTGCAGCCTGTCTACCTCTTACTTTGGCATGCATTTTCTATTGGGCATTTACAATAAAACAAGCATGATAAGTGTTAATATGTGGCTATACTGGTATTTTGGCAAAGCCAGTCTAGCAATTTCTTTTACATGGCATTGTTTACTTGGCATCTATTATAAAACAAGCATGATGTGTACTTATGTGGCTAGACTGGCATTTTGGTTCAGCCAGTCTAGCTATTTCTTAATCAGACATGGCATTTCTTTAGCGGGCATCTATGATAAAGCAAGAATGATATATTATTATGTGACTAGACTTGCATTTTGGTGCAGCCTGTTTGAACCTGTTTACATATTGTGGCATGGCACTTTTATTTATTTAAGCCAACAGGACTATGTTCTCAAGTGGGGATACCGGCATATCTTGGCGGAACCAGCGTAGATATATTTTCTTATGGTATCATTAGTAGCATTATGCGCAAGGAAAACATCGGTATGTTCTTTTATTAGAATACTGGCATATATTGATTCAGCAAGTATAGAAATGTATGTGCACAGCCAGCATGAAATTGTTTTTTTCCTGGCATATAGTATGGCATCGGATTTTTTCATAAGTTACTGTACGAAACCAGTTGCAAACAGTCTGGCTTTCACCCATTGTTTCACTTGAAGTGTTCTTTAAACTGCACCATTTTAACCCTTTATTAAAAACATTTTCACAGGATGAGAACCACCTCAAGCCCTTCTTGGTTGGTTTGGGCTCCCTCACTACGTACGGTTCCCCTGGCATATTTTCAGGATATATTTACATCTCTCCAATAAAGACGATTCACCAGCCACCACTGTTAAGCTCATAGGTCATTCATCAAGTCAGGTGGTAAGATTCGTGGAGTCCTTACAACAGAAATGTGTGTGTAAACTACAGACTTAGCTTCTGAATTCTGATGTCACTAGCTTCTCTCATGCTTTACAATACCTTGCAATTATTAACGTTGCATTGAAAGAAAGTCCTCCCAACATTACCAACATCAGATCCAAGAGAACAAATCAAAAGGCGATTTGCAAAAAAAGAAACAACAACCAGGCACTAGAAAGTTGGGAAGCACTCGGCCAGGCAGCAACCTGCTCCACCTCTCGTAGATTCTGGCAAGAGGTTTTCTTCCCTCTGTTCTAACTGTAACAAATCCTATAGCTCATTTGTTCCCAGCTTCCTTTGTTTTTCTATTGAGCAGGGTGTTCAGGTGCCTCCAGAAGCAGTCACCTTTCTGCCTCTGCCAGCCATCTCCTGGAAGGAACTGGCCGAGACTTTAAAGCTATGTAAGAAAAGCTCAGCACCTGGCAGACGTCGGTTATACTTTAAAAATAAATTAGAGTCAAGCATGTGTATTCCCATCCTTCTGAATTTATAAAACTCTATTTGCAATATCAGGCTAATGGGAGACAGTTGGAAGCCCACTACCATACGGCCCTTCTGTACATGTGAAAGATCTCAACCCAAGCTCATCAAAGTTGTATGGCAGACAAAACGACTACTAGAGGGGCTTGATTAGGTAATTATCCTGACTGATAACCAATCAGTCTTAGGATCAGGCCTTGGAACTACTAGACAGAATATTCAGAGTGTTAATTACATTTTACAAATAGTACACATATATGTAAAAGAAGCATTGCTGTAACAAATAGAGACAGTGTTCCTACATCAGTCCCAAGGCCTTGACAGTATACTTATCGGTGGTAAGCTTTGTGCTAGCCAACAGAGTGCCTATGTAGATTTGCCTTTCTGTACCTCTCTAGGGCTTTTGATTTCATCAACTGTGCTGCCTTGTGGGACATTTCTATCCAATTTTGCATTCCATCCTGCCTTTTTCTGAACTCCTAATTAAGATACATGATGAAACAGCTGCTTTTCTGAGATAAGGGAACGATGGGGTCTGCACCGGTCCAGTTCCAGTAAACATAGTGGTGTAACAGGGGTGGAATCTTGTGCACCTGTTATTTAGTTTGTACATCACTGTTTTATCAAGCATCCTTGAATCAGTTACCGCCAGTGCCTCAAGCATTGCAAGTTGTAAGAGTCAGATGCTTTCGTATGCTGACGATGCAGTCCTATTGGCCAGATACCTCAATATCTTTACCAAGCCTTTTGTATTCATGCACTGGTTACTCAAAGTCACTAAATGTAACCAAGGATTCACAGACAATCTGTGATCTTGATAATTGACCCTGTTTCCAAGAAATCACTGTCCTTCTTTGTGGATAATTGTATTTTTCCCGATGAATAAAGAAGTTTGATACATTTTATGTACAATTCATGAAAAACACTTTAAGGGCTGATGCACTAGCAGGACAGTCAGAGGTGTTTTACGCTTTGCCAGATTTTACCCTATGCAATCCACATCGACATAATTAAAGGATTGTCAGTGAAATTCTGTCTTTGTAGCCTTTTATAGGGTCGCCATTTGGGGATGGCAGGATCTTCTTAAATCAAACCTTAGAAACATTTTTTATAAAAAATCTGCTTGGCCTTCCTCAGTCAACCAAAGGCTCAGACGGTCACAGAGAGATAGATGTGAAATACATAGTAGACTTTATTAAATTCACGCCCACCATATTTCACTTTCATTGTTGCCCAACCCAAAAGCATAATTACCTCAAGTCCTAATTAGGCATATCATTAACAATTCTGCTTCCTTTCCATAGCTGGTATTGGGGTGCCATGAGATGCAAAAGTCAACTCCTCTCAATTTTACGACACCCCATATAATACTAAAGCTTCAATCTGATATTGTAAAAGCAATCACTTCAATGTTATGTGAACCAGGGTAAATCTGTCCAATCGCTGAAATCTGGGAATATTTTCCAGGATTTATAACCTACATGAAGCATACACATTTTGGAAATATAACACTCCCTGAATTGCTGTGTACCTCCATCTGCTTCAGTCACTACCTGTTAATATTATTACATGTCTCTGGCAAGCCCTTGGTTATCAAGTGTCTTCATGCCTCCATTGTCCACATGACATCGAAATACTGATCTATGCTTTTGCAAAAGCTCCATGTGATTACAATGAATACACTAACACCTCTGTTAGGGTCACAAGGATATACCCATTGTAAGCCTACATTACGTTTCTTGATTACACCTCCGGATGTTTTTACTTGCTAGTCTTTAAACTGTTATGTAAGACATGATTTTCATATAGGTATCCTAGATTATTTCACATTTCCTAAATCAAGTGGGACCTACACTCAAAGAGATTCCCCAGAGGGGACAAGGACTCCCATTGGTATGAGGTACTCCCTAGACCATCCACCATAGCATATAAAGGGGACTGTCATATGTGAAGAACATTATAAGATCCAGGGGGGTTTGGCTTACAGCCATGTGAAGAGGACGGAGGCTCTGTTGGCTCCCGTGATCTGACAAACGATTAGCTACAATAAGTATGTATGATGCTTTTTGAACGTTTCCCCAAAAGATGTACGGATGCCTGAAGTGCTGGGCCAGCTCCGTGTGAAAGAACGAGGCACACGCAAGCAGAGATCAATGTAAACTACTGACGGATAGCAGAGCTTGGGGGAATGACCAAGATGGCAGCCACTGAGGAGGGACGGTGTGAGCTCTGAAGGAGGGGTGAAACGCCACAGAGCAGTGTGCTCCATGCAAGTGACACAGTGGGCCTCATTACGACCCTGGCGGTACGGAGTGAACAGCGCCGTAAAAGGTGCTGGCGCCGTTCACTCCGTACCGCTGCATTACGAGTTCCCCTCGCGGGACATGGTAAGCACGCCTGGGAAAACCAGGCGTGCTTACCCGGTCCCGCGAGGGGAAGAGGGAGCAAACAACGGGCCATCTCGTAATGGCCCGTTTGCTCCTTCTCCCATTCCCATTCAGCCCTATGGGGGCTGAAATGGGAATGGGGAAGGACCGTGTCCGGGTCCTTGGAGGGAGGAATTACCGGGCCTTCCGAACTCGGAATGTCCCGGTAAGTCCTCATTCTGAGGACCCGGACCCCGACGCAATTTTGGCGGCAGCCATGCCGCTAATAGCGGCATGGTTACCGCCGATCTCGTAATGAGGGCCATTGTCAATTAGTCTGCATGTTCCATGAAGGCTGTGTGACTAGTGCACAGCTGCGTGGAGCAGTGTTGGCAGAAGCGGAAGAACAGCTGAGTAGATCACAGGTGAACCTGGGAAGAACAAAGGAGGAGACGCCCGCATCACCGCGCTAGCCAGGCTAAGATCAGGCAAAAGGTATTTGCGACGGCAGCTGGGCACACGAACGGTGCTGTCCACCCCCCCTGGCAAGATAGCAGACGGCGGTAACAAGCAGAGGAAAAGGCAAGCAAAGAGCCGCTGGACGCGGAGCCGGGCTGATGGTAAAGGAGCAATCTGACTGGAGAACCCAGCAGCAGAAGGTGAGGAGAGGGCAGGAGAGTGGGGGCCCCGAGCAGACAGTTATAAGCACCTGATATCATGGCAGGCTCCATTCATTTGTCTATGAATAATCTTTTTCCCAGACTCTGTGACGAAGTCTTGTCCACTGAAATCCGAGAATACCTGTTTGAAGCGATTAAAGAACTCGGTAGCACCCTCAGACTTCCCTTGGACACAGGCCGTAAGCTTGTCCCAAATAATTCTCTTTTCGGGAATTATGGTTTTCAATTTCGCAATGATTCTATCAGGTAAAGTTAGTATCACCTGAGGCGGTCTCTTGTCAGCTGGTCTTTCTCCATCAAGTCTAATTATGTTAGCCCATGTGTCTCCTAACCCTGGTACGACGTCTATAGTCCTAACCTGCTTCCACAAATCTACGGGCAGGAGTACAGGTCAATATCACCTAAGGTGAATACTGAGGATTGCAAGACAGACTCTATTTCTTTATAGAATCCTGTCGGATTTTTCCTAATGTCGGGAATAGATTGTCTAATGGTGTTCACTTCCTGCCTTGAGAACGGGACGTGAACAAACTGCGACACATAATGTGCAGGAATATCTCGAGCAGGTATACCTGCTACAGCATCAGCCGCAGTCTCAACTTTCGGAAAAAATGTCAGAGGAACCTCTCTCATAGGCAACTGAGAAGTAGGCAACTCCGACCGCTTACTAAGCAACAGAGCCAAATCGAGCGCTAAAGCAGTCGAAGAAGTGTTAAGTGAAAAAGCTCCATTATAAATACTCAATAACTCTGTGGGACAACAAATCTTTCTTTTTACACATTCATCCTGCAGGTACTCTACCATTACCTGTATCACTTTCCTCTGCATTTCTGGTGTATACTGACTATACGTGTCATATTCTTCAGATGGAGTTATCGACATGTCTGAGATCCATCTAATCGCATCTTTCGTACAAATTCGTGTTTACTTGGATTTCAACCCTTGTGGGAGATCTGTATTGTTTAGTCTCTCCCACATTACACATAAGTGAATCCCTAATCCCTCAATAAAAACATTTTACTCAGGAAAATTGTCCATATTAGAAAGTGTGGCAAAAACATTAGCTCGATCATCTCTCTCCATACAATGTTTAGCCCACGCGATCAAGTCACGTTTCTTCTCTGGAGGTACAGTATTGCGAGTGACAACCCTTGATCCCGCTCCCTGATCGACTACAAGCGGTTCAGGACTACTTGGAAGAGGAAGAGCAGGCAAGTTCAGTGGAGGTACTATTACTGGTGCAATAGGAAGAGGTGGAGGAGCAGCAACAAAAGAAGGAACAACGACTGGAGGAAGAGGAACAACAGGAGGAGCAGGAATAACAGCAGGAAGAGGAACATACGGAGGTGGCGCAGTGGCACCAGGCCTTCGTTTATTTAGCAATTTATCAATAAATTTGTCAGAAACATGAAAGTCTTTAGAAGGATAGATTTTCTGAATTCCAAGTGAGAAAGCCCTATCCATATTCCTAGCCGACTCAGACTATCTTGGTCATACAACAACGCTTTTTCGGCGTTCGTTTTATGACGGCGCGCATGTTTTTCTCTAGTCTTAAGCTGTGACAAATCTTCTTTCTTCCAATTCTGTAAAACATCAAATGCTGCAGGTCTAGCCTTTTTCTTTAATAAAATTGATTCTAAATACTCAATAGGAGGGATTTCAAAACTACCATTGATTGGCCACTGAAGTTCGGGTGCATGTCTAGTTTGTCTGTGCCAAATATCATTAAACACTATACTACCAATGCCATTCTTACAGTACATAGTACAAGCGGGCGACCCCTCCTGTGGTGCCGGACGGCTAAATTCCAAAGATTGTCTATCACTGCGGAATAACGCCCTGAAGCAGGTAGACAATTTCCCAGGCATATCAAAACACTGGTGTTACCTGGTCAATAATTGTATTTACAGATACAATGCACCAAAACAAATTATCAGGATACTTAAGAATCGGGTCACGACTCACCTGATCAATCCTAAGGAGGTCCGATCGGATTTCAAAGATTCTTTTCTAACTAATCTTACCTCATGTTTGGTGATTTCGGCAAATCTGCCCGCCTCGATAAGTGGACCCTCGTCAAGTTGCCGTCTCGGACCACAAGCTCACCGTCCAGGGATCGGGTCATGCAGTGCTGCTGAGGTGTCGCGTCTCTTTCAGAAAGGGGCCCCCTTTATTTTGTTACACCGTCCGATCCCGGTCCGATAGCTTGCGTCAACCTTCGACGAGCTGGCATCAATCTTGAGGGTCCCTATTCGGGCGCCAACTGTGAAAACAAAAAGAAGATATCAAGGCTGAGTACCCCAAAAGGAAATACACCAAACGCGGGTTACAAAGGAACATACATAGATCTTTATTTTATACTGAACAGTTTCAAAGGACAGAGCAACAGATAGCTATGAGCCCACAGTACAACACAGCATACTCCAGCTTGGTTCGGTGTGCTCAGTGAGTGGGTCTGTACATTAGAATAGTCGCACTTTTTATACTCTCGAAATCATGATGTTCATCCCACTTCAAAGTTAATACAAGTTAATACATCACGGATCTAGGGTTCGTGCCAAGTTCAAGCATCTTTACATTTAGGGTTTACTTTTAATACATTCACTAATAAGTCACAATAGCAATAGTATGTCTTAGGATTTCTCGTAGAGCCTTCTCAACCAATTTTATACAATATAGTCAAACAAATGTTCACATTTCGGTATTTGAATACATTGTGTTTAACATATGCTTGCAGATTAGCTTTGTTGGCACAGGTAATCCTCTACATATAGGTAAGCGAAGGACAAGGTCTCAGTTCATGACCCTAACATGCGGCCTGCAGGCAAGTTACATATTAGCTTTTACTCAGATGTCAAGACGGACATGTTACATTTGGAATGACACTGTCCACCATCTTAGAACACAGGTTGACTTTAGAGGGAGAATCTAAAATGGCGGCTAGACCTAAAATGGCGGCTTACACTGATCTAAGGTCAAGACCTTGCAATGGGGATTTCCTCGCAAGTGGCTTATAAGCAGCTTGGCGTAGGCCAATATACATATTTTCATACAGTATTGGAGGCACGATATGATTTTCCGTTCGACACACCGACTCTGGACGATCCGGAACCAGGATACAGGCAGATCATGGGGGCAATCTTGATACTACAGGCTATGTTGGAGGGCGAAATAGATGCTGTGGCGATAGACCTGTCACTGCTGCGCCAAGATGTCCCTGCAATTGCAGAGCACACCAGTAAATTAGAAGAGCAAGTTAAGGAGAACAAAGAAATCATAGTACAGACGATGAAAGATGTAGATGTCCTTGCCCAAAAAGTGAAGTTGCTGGAAGACAGAGCAGGAGGTGGAGGGACGAGCCCGCAGGAACAATATCCACATAGTGGGCCTGCTGGAGGGGATTGAGGGAGCGGACCCCACCACATATGTGGAAAAGCTAGTGCTACAGGAAATTGGATTTGGAGAACTCTCCCAGGGGTTCTCATCAGGAAGCGGTCCCCTGGTGCACCGCCTAGGCCAGTAATAGCAAAAGTACTCAACTACAGGGATCGAGAAAAGATACTGGCGTTCTCCAGGGCAGGGGGGACAATACAAAGGGACTTGGCAAGGATTGCAGTAAATGAGGGGAGTGTGCAAAAGATGTGCACAGTCTGGGAAACGTACAAAGTGGTCATTAGAGGGGTGATGCTAGCAGAATCCGGTGGGGTACAGAAAGCCTTGACATAGGGAATTGGAGAAGATGGAAGGGGAACTGCAGACGAGGGAGGGGTGAGTGGCTGACAAGCAAGGAACACCTAGATGAGATGATCACACTGAAACAGACGGGCTTGCTACAACAGGACAGGCTGGGGAATTTTTAATTATGCAAAATATCTGCAAAGGAGCCATGCACAGGGGAATAAGCCGGGAGGGTGCTGGTGTGGCTGTGTAGGTGCGAGACCATTAGGTCTCAGATCTGCTCCATCAGTAACACAGAATTGGAAGAGGTGCATATGCAGGCGGAGATCAATAAAGTATTCTCTGAATATTATAAGGCATTATACGCTGCCTCCAGGGCAGCACAGAGAAAGATATACAGGAGGTCCTAGCTCAGATACATTTGCCCAAATTAGACGAGTCCCAAGTGAAGTCGCTAGAGGAACCTATAACACCAGACGAGGTGGCGACCATTATCAGATCCCTGCAGGGAAGACACCGGGTACAGATGGGCTCCCGAGTGAATTTTATAAAACCTACGCGGATATATTGGCACCATTGATGTCTAAGGTGCATAATGAGGCGTTTAAAGACAACATCCTGCCTGGGAGCATGAGAGAGACCCTGATAGTGCCACTGCTCAAGCCAGACAAGATAAGCACAGAGTGCAGATCATATAGGCCTCTGTCCCTACTAAACCAGGATAGCAAGATCCTCACATCCATCCTAGAAATAAGACTTCAGCGAGTGATACATACACTGATCCACCCAGACCAGACAGGGTATGTGCCAGGGAGAAACATCTCAGAAAATCTTAGATGGCTTCATCGTGTGATTTACAGCACTGCGGGTTGTGCCTCACAATACGCAGTGGCCTCCTTGGATGCCACTAAGGCATTTGACTCAGTGCACTGGAACTGGTTGTACGCCACAATGTCGAAAATGGGTATTGGCCCATAGTTTATGAGATGTGTGTGTTTGATATACACTGAACCAATGGCAAAGGTCAAGACGGGTGGCTTATACTCAGAGGCATGGCAGTTACACAGAGGCACTAGACATGGGTGCCCGTTGTCCCTGATGTTATACATCTTTGCGGCGGAAACCATGGCAGCGTATTTGAGGCAGGAATACGGGGATGTAGGCATAGAGATAAACAGGATAAGACGTGTTATATATATGTACGCAGATGATATGCTGTTATATGTGCGTGATCCCGAAGTGAACCTGCCATATATACTAGAGGTGCTAGATAACTCCAGCACGCTCACAGGTATTAGCATAAACAAGAAGAAGTCATGCTTGTTCCCGCTGGTGGCAATTGCGGAAAGGGCAGAAGCGGATTTACCGAGACTCAACTTGCCCTGGAGCAGGAACTCCTTTAGATATGTGGGCATTAATATACACTGGGACCCTGTCCGTAAATATGAAGAAAATACAGTGCCGGCCAAGGCTGGACTGGCCGTGTCCATTGGGTTCTGGAGTAAAATGCCCCTATCAATGAGGCGGAGAGATGCACTGTTGTAAATGGTGGCACTGCCACGACTCATGCATTGCTTTGGAAATGTCCCATACAACATTCTGAAGTGATTCTTTCGGGAACTAGAGAAGTTGGGAAGGGAGTTCCTGTGGCGGGAAGGACAGAATAGGATTGCCCTGTCCACAATACAATGGCTGTATGAACAGGGTGGATTATGGATGCCTAACTTCGAGCTGCATTTTCTAGTGTGCCAACTGCAGCATGTAGTGAAATGGAAGGCTGATGATCCTAGAATAGAGCAGTCCTTGTTGCAGCCCACACTACTGTGCAGGCACCTGCTTGACATGCTTTGGATTTCTGCTAAAGAGAAACGGGGGGGCGCCTACCTAGTGAAGCTGGGCATCAGAATCTGGCGCAGAGCCTGCAGGTTGGTGGGGGTGGTAGACCCACTCTCGCCGCAGACACCAATAGTAGTGGTCCTAGAAGGTAGGGAGGGAGACAGGGCCGTGATAGAATCCAGGTGGGAGACGAGTGGAGTGGCTACAGTTGGGGACCTGAGAAACGAGGAAGGATGGAAAATGTTAGAGGTGTTGTGTGCAGATGCTGGGATACACGCGGGTCAGTACCTTCTACACAACTCTGTTATGGGAGCGTTACGCAAGAGATGGCCTAATATAGCTGAAGGGGATATTGGCACTGAGGATGTTGAGATGATGCTTACAGCTGCGGAGGGCGGACACACCGTTTCTAGAATGTACGAGACCTTGATAGGCTTCCCCTCGCGGACGGAGCTGTCATGCAAGAGTAAATGGGAGCGGGAGCTGGGGAAGACATTTGAGGAGAACGAATGGGGAGTAGTAAAACAATATCATAAGAAGGTATCCAGGAACAACAAACTACTGCTAATACAAATGTATATAGTGCAAAGGGCGTACCTTACATGGGCAGTCATCTCCACCTTTAAATAGGCTGGGAGACAAAAGGGTTTTCCTAATGCAGAGGGGTGGTAGCTCACGCCTATGTTTTGGGGATGCCCGCTGATACGGGGGTTATGGGAGAAGGTGGCAGACAAAGTGGCCCGAGGAGGCATTCATTTAGAGATCGGGATGCCAGAGGCATGAATGCTGGTCCAGTACAGGAAAAACATGAAGGATAAACCATTGAATAAACTCAAAGACTTAATATATATATTGACTAAGCGCAGCATAGCCATGGTGTGGAAAGACACAAGGGAACCGAGTGTGATTAGATGGTGGAAGGAATTGGAGAAACAGCACAAACAGGTGTGTGGGAGAAGGCACTCAGGACACAAAATGCCGAACCAGGAATAGACATACAAAGATGGATAGCGCTGACTGTAACACTGTTTGCTAATGTACAGGAGAATAGGTGCACGCAGCAGGTGGAGGAGGTGGATAAAATGATTGTAATTGAGTGATTGGCTAATATGTAGGCACCGTGGGGCGGGTGTTATGTACACACCTGTCGATGAGCTTACATGATTCAGCCAAGATGTGTATTTTACAAAGCCTGTTGCTCTGGGTGTTGTTTGTTGTTGTGACTGTTAAAATAAAAGAAAACAACATTTAAAAAAAACATTATTAGATCCAGAGATTTAGTTGAAGAAAGCACTAAAGTACATTATTATATACAAGGAAATGGATCTTTCTCGTTATGGAGGGATGTACATTTAACTGAGATGAGTAGACTGAAGACGGAGAGCACGCTGAGGAGAGGTGAAGCACAGGCAGAGAGAAGAGCATAAGCAGGGGAAGCCCCCTGACAGTGTGATACCTGGAGGAGGGGGAACCAAGGAGAGCTGCAAAGCTCACGACTCTGAGAGAAGACCTAAATGCCAGAGGGAAATGCATTTATGGGCAGGGAGAAGAAGAGGAGAAGGGAATCCTCTCGGAGGTGGCGTGACCACAATGATGTCATGGTGGGCCATGCGCCCATCAACAGTGCTGAAACCACCAAGCTGGGGAGTCAACGAGATGCCCTGCTCCCCACACCATTAGCCGGTCACAACAAGAGAGAGGACCAACGGCAGGACATCGACAACATTGAGAAACATAAGATCAAGAGCGGAGGAAGATAACCGAGTTAGTGCCAAGCCTGGAAGCTTTCCCCTGCAGATACAGAGGTAACAGGGATAAGGAGAGAACCAGGAGGCTGCCAGGGCATTGTTATGCAGCGGGAGAAACTCATCTCAGGAAAATTGGTGAGATACTGATTATAAAGTTATTTAAGTGAAACTGTGCTAATGCGACAAAGATAATAACAAATAATCCTGAAAGGGAAGTCATTAAAAACTGAGCAAAAATACCCTGGGAAGAGGGCAAAGTACCCAGTGGTTTAAGAAGGAAAGGCATGAGCAAGTCTAATAGATACATATGAATTTGAAGTGAATTTAAGTGAACCAGATAAGAGGAGAGATAATCAATCTGAGCAACCCCAGGAGAGGGGGAAAGTCAAGTCAGAACATAGTATAAGCAACATAAGAATCCCTGGGTTACATGGGTCAGAAAGTCATACAAGCCTAGATCAAAGTATAAGAAAGAATACTAAAAATGAGTGTCAAAACTACTATCTCTAAAGAGGAGAGAAAACCCAAGTGCATTGTTAAAGCATTACACAAACATATCCAGAAGGTGGCCAGAGACTACTTAAAGATATCATACTAAAGAAAACTTTGGTGTAAAGAAGAGACATTGCCATAAGAGACAACCAAGAGAGGAGAGATATCATCCTGGTCTAATGTAAGTTAGTTAAAATAGTGTCAGGGTCTGTTAGAAGTTGCTTTAAACCATGAGCATATTGATTTGGGACTTCCTGATGACTGACAAGCAACTTTAGTTATTTACAGAGCCAGGGATGCCGCTCTAGCAATAGGGCTTATCCTTATTATTCTAATAAACACCAGTAAAAATGTCCCTCAAGTATCAGCATCCTTCCTCCAACCCACCATATATGGTATCAGTAGTGGGATGTCAACCAACTGATAGACGTTGGGGACCTGTGTTTTTTTCTGAATTGAGCGCCAAAGCTAAAGCCCCTGGTAATACAGATCTCCTCAGAAGCAGAATGGAACGTGAGTTTCCCTGGAGAGCCTGCCACCTGGCTCATTCAACACAAGGATAAATGGACTCCTGCAGGATTCCATTGAAACGTGTTGTGTTGTGATGTGTTTGGCTAACACCCTCATATGCCACACGCTACTGTTATCATTAATGCTAGCGAGGTTCACAACCCCAAATGGAATTAACTTTGACTGATGCCACAAGGATATTGAAGCACTCAGCTGCCTAGGTCTTTGTGAGAAAGCTGTAAGGAGGCGGAGTGTGATACCCGCCTCGGTTCTTTTACCACACAGAATTGTTGGCTTCTACGAGCTGTTTGTTGGCACTACAAACCAGGACCTTAAACTTTGGAGTTTGCTGGACTCCCCAGCATCCGATGATAGGTGCTTGTCTGTAACTTGATTTTTGAACATCAGATTCTGAAATTGTATTCCTTGAAGCAGAAATGTTATCTCATCTGAGAGAGGGATTGCTGATCTTTTCGTCTGTTCTGCCTATTCGCTCTGTTCTACTAGCTTGATTATGATTGGATTTTATCAGCTCTCATTTGACAAATTATCACATCTAATGTATCCATTTGCAGAAGAGTGATAGGAAAGAGGTCTATTTATGGGTAATTTACCCACCAGTTGTGAACAACCAAACTGTTTGCTTTTGTCTAACCATCCTAGCCTGACATTTACCAGTGGAGCCCAGCCTTCTGCTGTACTCCACTGGGATTTTGCTCATATTGTTAAGGGGAAACTGATATGCCCTTCAGACTGTCAGTACTGGGAGACTTTGTTTCGCTTAGTCTTTCACTTTGCTGCTATTTCTTGGTAACATTTTATCAGTGCACAATGTACCTTCCAGTACAGTGCGCTGGGGTCTCTTTTTCTATTTTAAGGCCCTAGACTCCCTCGAAGGATTTTTGCTGAATGTACAAGTCTGTCCAGGACAGAGCTGGTGGCAGTGGATACTTTTAAAGCATTTTTGACTCTCTTCAATGGTCCAAACCACGTTTACCGTGTTTGGCCCACGACAGTGGCCACTGCCTATAATGGCCATACTAGGAGGCCCTTTGTTCTGTCCTTTGGCCATTTTGTCCCTTTGCCTTCCCCAGGTCAAGCTGACTCAGGAAATTCATTATTTGGTCATGTAAAACCCACGCAAACTGCAGGCTTCTGTATGCCTTGTATGTGTGCACCCAGGATGTGGGCTGGAGCTGCCTAGTTCAGGGTGCCAGGATGCCTGGTGTGCTGGGATGACTGGGACCACCATGGTCTGTGATTGGTCCACGTCTGAGATGGTTGAATGTGAGCAGATCGCCTATTATATGCCCTTCGTTTTGGCATGAAGCAAACTTTGGATAAGAGAAGAGAAGGCACACTACACCCATTCCAGGTTGATCGTCTGAGTTCTCACCGAATTTAGGAGCCAAGTATCCTGAACCGAAGAAGTAGAACCGTGGAATCGATTGTGACCCGCTGGAAGATTTGGCACCCTGAACCCGCTGTAGTCCCGTCAGAGCCCCTGTTTCTCATCGATCATAGAAGGCCTGCAAGGACGCTTTGACCCTTTGGATTAGTGGGACCAACTTCTATCAGCACCTCCTGCTTAACCTGCAAACAAGCCCCTTCGGAAGTGTTCCTGGACTGCCCAGTGAACTGACCAGCTTGTACGGAACCTTTGAACTGGAATCACTGCTGTCTCGAGTTTTGACCTGAGACTTTGGGAACTGTACGCTCTTGGTAGAAGGCCCTCTCCTCCCGAGTTCCATAAACCTAGCATTCCTAGGTCTGGAATTAGGAGAGTCTGTCTGAACCCGAGCATGCTCGGTAACCGTGTCGCCCTCTGCTGTGGTGATAAGCTTCGTGGATGCGTTGCTGCTGTGCCGTGAGATGACCTGCAGTAGAACTGGCCCTATCCCTTCTCCAGAAGCAGAGAAAATGCGACTGGTCCACCACAGACTGAGGTCCTGGAACGCAGCCCCTGAAAGCCAGAGACATGCGCAACCGCTGGACTCGAACCGGCATGCAAACTGGACTAGACTGGTGAAGTTTGATCTGGGCTGCATTGAGGGTCGGTGAGTACTTACAACACTTACTGGTGGGCCCTGGCGTATCCATAGACTTTTACGCAAGATTGTCCGCCAAGGGCAATTCACCTTTGTTAGGATAGTCTGAACTACCATCCTATTCCTGATTCCTGGAAAAAGCTATGCGCCCTTGTGGAGACCCTCCTTGAATAGTGGAACTCTATTCTTCATTGTCTTACCCCCTTCCTACGACACTTCAGCCCCCTGAAGAGACCCGTTTCGTACTTTAACACACGATCAAGCGTTGACACGCTAAACATAAGTTTGAGCACAAGACTCCACACTTCGTAGGGATTGGACTGCCTATTAGCTAGGTTTGAGACTCCTGAAGAATTGGCTAAAGTATATTTGCACTGTCTGACTCACTTCTGTTACACGTTGCAGATCCTTACTTGTTTTAATGTACATATGTTCCCTAGTATAAGCTTGTGTTAGAATTGTTATTATTGCTTGGTTTTATCTTGTGTGTGACTTTAATAAATGTATATGTATTTCTGATATATACACCTGACTGAGCGTAATCTGTGATATTGTTTACTGTGTGTGCTCATTGTGGTGTTCCGATCAACCTCACCCCCCTTGAGACCTAGTCTTGACCGCCACCAATGCTACCTTAATTACTCTGGCTTGTCCAGAAGGTTACCCTGTTCCATGAAACTAGGCTTGCCTTCTGAACTTCTGCACATCCTGTCAGAGTTCAGAAATCCATCTAAACAGTGACGAAGAGGGAGATGGACTCTGGCTGCCCCTTTAACAGTCAAGCGTACCTCGTCTGGACTGGTGCAAATCTTGGATGTGATTCTGAGGGAGACTCCTGGAGGTGCTACATTGGAGTTGTCTGCTATCGGCATTATCTTATTTTTAATGAATTGATTATTTGTGTTTTGAACGTTTGTACTATTACCAGGACTAGCGTGTTTTTATTTTTGTGTTGTGCAATTTAATTCGATCCAGGCCATTGGGAGGTTGCCAGAGATGGTAAACTGGATTCCTGATGACGATAGATTCTGGTGAATGTCCTCACACTAAATCTTGTACCAACCCAAATTGGTTGATTATGGCCAAGTGCAAAGTGACTAAATCACCCCCTAATGCACAGGTGGGGAAGAGATTGGCGGTCCCAACCTCACACATCAGGGAGGCAAATGCCATAATAGATGAAATAGACTCCTTGCTGTGCGAGATTCAGCCTGCTCTCCCACGCCCAGCCAATTTGTTATCCAAGGGTGGGAATAAACCTGGGAGAGAGAGCTTGCAAATGCAGCCCATCTATTGTTTAGTGGTAGATGATGAGGATCTTACCCAACTAGCTATACAACTAGCACTGCCGCCAACAAGAATTACTAACATGAAAAAAGGCCCCCAGTTTAAAAGAATTGCTTCATTAATGGATATGAAGAGCCATGTGCAGGAAAGCATGACAATAGAGAGGGCACTGCTCTCAGCAATAATTTCTTTATTTATTGTATTGCATTGTTATAATGTGCTTAATACCTGAGTTTAGTTTCTAAGTGTGGGTCTGGGATTCGAACCTCTGTTGTTTGTTTGTTTGTTTGCTTAATATGTATTATGCGCACCAGATCCAAAGGTATCAGGGTGCAGCCAGTAAGTAGGAAGTCATACAGCTTAGAACACAAGTTACATTGGCTACAAAAGTATCAGAAAAACATCAAATCTAGCAATCATTGGGTATAGGTATATACAGTAAGCAGTGGTAGAGAATATACAGTGGTAGAGAATATACAGACAATCTATATACAGGAAGATGTACAGTTATTTCAAGAATGGTCAAGTTCTGCAGGTTCATTTATCATCATTCTCTAGGAGCCATGTGTTCAGACTTTGCCTACATTTGGTAAAGGTTTGGTCCATTCTAAGTGTGGTAGGTAGTGGGTTCCACAGTTGGGCTGCTTTGACTGGGAAACTGGTGCCCACAATGGTGGATAGTTTAAAGCAAGGCACATGAAGGCAGATGGAATACACTAGTCTTGTAGGTCTAATAGATGTTTTTCTAGAAAATCTTTCTTTTAGATATCATGGTGCTTTATTATTTAGGCATTTGTGGATGAGGGATGCTGTTTTTAGTCTGATTTTCTCATGTGTGGCTAGCAACTTGTACTTCCTTCTTGTTTCAGAAATATGTTCTTTCTTAGAGATACTGAGTGCGGCTATAAGGGCATTATTTTGGAGTATCTGTATTTTGTTAATTTGGTCGCTCCAATGTATAGGGCGTTGCAGTAATCTAGTTTGAATATAATGAGGGCTCTGACTAGGATCATGCAACTGTTGGATGAGAGGATTTGTTTGCCAGCTCTAATTAATTTGCATGTGTATGCTGTAGAGGGGGCTAGGGTGTTTACCTGTTTGGTGAATGTTAGAGTGGAATCTAAGTAAAAACCTAAAGTTTTTACTTCCTTGGCAACCTTAATAAGTTTTCTATCGATGATGAAAGATGAGTATTCCGTGCCAAGTCTTGTGAGAGAAGATGCGGTTCCTAGGATGAGAAGCTCTGTTTTATCATCGTTCAGACAGAGGCCGTGAGTAGCCATCCATGCCTCAATAATACTGTAAATTCTATTCACCAATGCTAAATCCTTGCTGTAGTCCCCAGTAAATGGTAGGAGGATATGGGTATCGTCTGCATAATTAGTGTAGGTGATACCCATATGGTCCAAATCATCAACAAGGGCTTGGTGAAAACATTTTACAGGGTTGGAGAAACACAAGAGCCCTGGCGCACCCCGCAAGTGATGGGGATGGGGTGTCATGATGCCTACCCCCGGAGCACCAGGACAGGCCCAGCACCCCCGGGAGCAGGCATCATGCCCTCGGGTAAAAGCCCAGCGCCCCTAATAGGGGCTCTTTGGACTTTGTCCTGGCGCCTTTGGCGCCAGGCTCATGTTGGACATCAGTCCTGGCGCCATGTGGTGGATCTATTTTCTAAAATGGCTAATTTTATTCCGTTGAAAGGATTACCTTCAGCTTCTGTCCTTGCTAAGGAGTTCCTCGAAAATATCATCCGCTTGCATGGATTCCCGTCCATATTAGTCTCCGACCGGGGAAGCCAGTTTATTTCACATTTTTGGAAAAGGTGTTGTCAACTGGCACAGACCCTTGAACAATACCTACGGTGTATGTTGCACCAATCGGAGAGTGATTGGAAGGATTTGTTATGGGTGGCCGAATATGCATACAATAACTCGGTGCACTCTGGAACTGGACAAAGCCCCTTTTACACCCTATATGGACATCACCCTCGTACTTCAGACCTGGACTCTCCTCTGAGCCTTGAAATGCCCGCAGTAGACCATTTGCATTCCAATATAACTCAAGCATTCAAGAATGCAACTGCCCATTGGCAACAAGCGAAAAAAAAATACAAGAAAAATTCAGATCTAAATCGGAAGGAGGCGCCTTTATACCAAATAGGAGACCAAGTATGGTTGGCTACCAAACATTTATTACTCAAGGGACCTCGAACTTTTAATCCAAGGTATTTGGGCCCTTATTCGATCAAAGCTATCATTAATCCAGTGGCAGTCAAGCTCGATCTGCCAGCTAACATGCGGATTCATCCCGTTTTTCATGTGTCACTTTTGAAACCAGTGCAACCAGGAACCAGATTAATAAAGCCACCTGAACCAATTCAGATAGATGGGGAGCCTGAATTCGAGGTGAAGAACATTTTGGATTCTAAAATTTCAAAATCAAAACTTTTCTATCTAATTGATTGGAAAGGGTACGGACCTCAGGAAAGGTCTTGGGAACCCAGCGACCACGTACATGCACCTCGGCTGGTAAAAAAGTTCCATCGGGATTTCCCAAACAAACCGAAACCTCCAGAGGGAAGGACCTTGGGAGGGGCCTTGGGGGGGAGTGCTGTCATGATGCCTACCCCTGGAGCACCAGGACAGGCCCAGCACCCCCGGAAGCAGGCATCATGCCCTCGGGTAAAAGCCCAGCGGCCCCTAATAGGGGCTCTTTGGACTTTGTCCTGGCGCCAGGCTCATGTTGGACATCAGTCCTGGCGCCATAGGTGCCAGGCTCATAAAAGAGGGTGTTTGGTGCACTTACCTGACGCAGACCATGCTGCATGAAGCCTCAAGCCAAATGAGACTTAGGAGGGACTATTTTATCAAAGGAACTATTTTACTTGGGTGGGGACCGTGGAAGAATACTTACCTGGAACTTCTTCCAAGGCTATTTAAACCACGCCCGGACTGCCACACGTGCTTCGCGTTGCTCTGCATCTAGCAGCTGAACGCTCACCGTGTCTGCTCCTGCATCTTGCCTCCAGCCACGCCCGCCTCGATCTTGGGATACCTGAAAGGAAGGAAAGGAAGAGAAAAGGTGAAAACCAAGAACTTAATCTAATTTCCTACCTGTCTCCGGAATCATCACGCCAGCGATCCTGAAGATAGACATTCTTTAAAAGCATTGCGCTACTTGTAGCAGCGCCGCGCATCACTCACCTGCCTCGTGGGCTCTTCACTATCCGCCGCGATCTTCTGGGCATTCCGCCACATCTCTGCACCTGCAAGGGATAAGAACAGACAAAAGGTGAGCAGGAGGAACAAATGAGGAAAGCCGGATTTTCCGTCACAAGACTTACCTGGCCATATTTGACGGAACCACTCCTCATTTCGGGTCGGCGCCACTTCTTGGCCTGGTACCGCACTCCGGTCCCTATGGGGAAAAAAGAAAGACATTACTATAGGGATTCAAAGACATTTAAGGGATCATTTTATCACAAACTCGCCTGAGTTTATCTCCGGCATTATCCCTCGAAGCATCACTTCCACTCGGCACCTGAAAATAAGGACAGATCGCAGGTTAAGAAAAGCAAACAAAGAGAAGACTCTACTCTGGAACTTTTTTAAACTGCATACTTACGGCATTTCGCCTTCCGAAACCAGTGAAGTAACTGGTCAAATACGCGCCCCTGCACCAGAAGCAGGATGGAGAGCTGATCCATTCAAACATTAAGGTGAGACTTGATTGGGGATTTCGGAGGTGGTCAGAGAAGAGCAAAGGGGAGGTGGGAAGCAATCACAATACTCTGCAGTCAGTTAATCCCCTTTCTCCACCTACAGAAAGATTTTTCTACGGGCCAGACAAGCCAGATTTGGGGGTCCAGTTCAGTCGGTGTTTTGAATCCTGCGCATCACGCTTGAAGAGGTCACAGCAATCCAGACCAGGTCAGCGCCTCCGTGGGAGCCAGGTGAGCGTTACAGAACGCGAAGCCTTCCTACAAATTCCCACCCAGGCGCTATGGAAACTTCTGAGACTGATATGTTGGCCCAATTACTGGGGGAATTACGGGCCGAAGTACATGCCGCTCGTCAAGAGACTAATGCCCTCAGGAGGGAACTAATCGTATCTAAGGAACGAACTGATGACCTGGCTAGGCAGGTATTGCAAGGTCAAGCTGGGCAAACCTCTCTGCCTGGTTCCGGGGGGAATTCTATTCCTGTGGCTTCAAGTAACCCTGTGCAAATCAATCTACCTGGAAATATGCTGATGGCCTCACCTGAACGCTTTGCTGGGGACCCCAAACGGTTCGCCGTATTCATGAATCAATGTCGTTTGCACTTCCTATGCAGACCTGGGGCCTTCCCTAATGACCAGACCAAGGTAGCTTTTGTGTTGTCATACCTTAGCAGCTGTGCTGCCGATTGGTCAGTACCACTGGTTACTCAAGATGACCCAATCCTCCGGGATTTCCAAGGATTTCAAGCAAGCATGGAGAGATTATTTGCTCGACATTCTCAGGGACAAGCTCTGGATGATGAACTTCTATCCCTGCGACAGGGCAACCAAGACCTCCTCTCCTACATAGCAACCTTTAACAGACTAATTGTGGAAACTGGGTGGCCAGAGGATAAAAGAATCACATTATTCTTTCGGGGTCTACGCGGAGAACTTAAAGATGTCTTGGCCCAAGTTGTAAATCCGCCCCAAGAATGCACAGAATATATAGACTTAGTGGTCCAATTGGATCACAGGCTCCAAAACCGAAAAGCGGATCGGTCCAAGTTTGAAACCCGGGTGTTGGTCAAGACCCACGTCACTCCCAAGGGTGCCGATGTCTCCGAGCATATGCAAATTGGAGGGGTTAGAGGACCTTTAACCCAAAAGGAACGTGAAAGGAGGCGGCAGTTAAAATGATGTCTTTATTGTGGGAACTCTGGACACTTTCTACGAGATTGCCCGGCAAAACCGCCCAAGAAGGTGGTAGGAGCCGCTGATAGAAACCATGAAGACTCTGTTTCGGGAAACGACTCCGCCCGACAAGCGTAGGGGTCCGCTTGCCGAGCTTGAAAACTAACTCTCAGACCTCGCATTTCATTGTGCCAATGGTTCTCGTAGATCCGGAACAGCCTAAGCGGTTGCATGCAATAAAGGCATACATCGATAGTGGGGCTATAGGAAACTATGTGGATCGTGAATTGGTCTCTAGGATTAACCTCCCTCTGCATCCAAAAACCAGCAAAGATGTCATCACCACAGTCGATGGAACTGAAATTGCCTCAGGACCGGTAACACATTCCACTACTGAGGTGACTCTTATTGGTCCGGAAGGCCATCGGGAGGCAGTTGTGTTTGACGTAATCAAGGCCCCACAGTTTCAGGTTATTCTTGGAATTCCTTGGTTCGAGAAACATAATCCTAGAATTGATTGGTGAGCAAAGAGAATAACCCTCCCGGATTGTGCACAAACCTGCTACCCAGAAAATCTGAAGATTAGTCTAGCATCTGTAACCTCTGTCTCCATGCAACTACCTCCGGAATACCAAGACTTTCAGGACGTCTTCCAAAAGGAACAGGCCAACACGTTACCCCCCCACAGATCGTACGATTGCCAAATCGATCTGGTGCCCGGTGCACAACCCCCTTGTAGCAGGATTTATGCCCTTACTGAACCTGAGAACCGGCATTTGAGACAATATTTAGATCAATACCTAGCCAATGGTTTCATTCGCCCGTCAAAGTCCCCGGCATCCTCGGCTTTGTTCTTCGTGCCCAAAAAAGAAGGCGACCTTAGAACTTGTATCGACTACCGCGCATTGAACCAGATAATGGTTAAAAACCGTTACCCTCTGCCTTTGATCCCTGAACTCCTTGACCAGGTGAAGGATGCTTGCGTATACACCAAGTTAGATCTCCGGGGGGCTTATCATCTGGTGCGAGTAAAAGAAGGCGACGAATGGAAAACGGCCTTCCGTACAAAATACGGTTTATTCGAATACCAGGTGGTGCCTTTTGGGTTGTGCAACGCGCCTGCTGCCTTCCAATTCTTCGTGAACGATGTCCTTTGGGAACTTATCGATGTTTGCGTTGTCGTATATATCAAGGACATTCTTGTGTACTCCTCTTCGGAATCTGATCACAGAAAGCATGTCCGGGCCGTCCTTGAAAAATTGTGCCAGCACAAACTATTTGCTAAGCTGGAAAAGTGTGTTTTCCATACCACCGAGGTGGAGTTTCTTGGATTCATCCTGACACCTAATGGGGTCCGAATGGACTCACGGAAAGTGGAGGCCATCCTAAAATGGCCATCTCCTAGCTCGGTAAAAGGGGTCCAAAGCATGCTTGGTTTTGCCAATTTTTATCGCAGATTTATTCCGGAATTTTCACGTGTAGTACAACCCATCACTGCACTTTTGCAGAAAAATAAACATTTTGAATGGACCAAGGAAGCCGAACAGGCCTTTCAGGAATTGAAAGCTAAATTCACGTCTGCACCTATTTTGAAGCACCCGCGTCCCGATCTCCCATACATAGTCGAAACTGACGCGTCCAGTTTAGCCATGGGAGCTGTCCTGTCTCAGAGAGACCCTGAAACCAATCAACTGCATCCTGTAGCATTTTGGTCCAGAAAGTTCTCACCGCCTGAGATAAATTATGCAATTACCGATAAGGAATTATTAGCCATTAAGTCCGCCTTTAAGGCTTGGCAGCATTATCTTCTTGGCGCCAGGCACACCATCACCGTGATCACTGATCACCGAAATTTACAATATTTAAAGACTGCCAAGGCTCAATCATCACGTCAGCTCCGATGGGCTTTGTTCTTTGCTGAGTTTGATTTCGTAATCACTTACCGTCCCCGCTGTAAGAATGGCAAAGCAGACGCACTATCTAGAATAGGAATGAGAGAAATAGACACTAATTCAGAACCTGTGCCGATCATTCCCGAACAAAGAATTTTGGGATTAACCTCCTTACAAACCTTTGAAGACATTCAAGCACGAGTAAAACAACTCCTGGACTCTACCGCCTTGCAGGATTGGATCCAAAGGGGGTCTTACTTTTCAGTCAATGATGGCCTACCTTACTTCCAAGGACGCTTATTTCTGCCAGAAAAGGAATTACAAGAACTAGTTATTTCCCGTCATCATGATACCCTGATGGAAGGACATCCTGGCATTGCCAAAACTGAGGAAAAAATTAAACGACAATTCTGGTGGCCTTCCTGGTGAAAGGATATTAAATCTTTCGTGATGTCCTGTGGGGTTTGCGCCCAAAACAAAGGCCAAAAGACAAAACCCGCCGGTCTTCTTCAGCCTTTAGACATTCCACCAGCGTCTTGGCACACCTTGTCACTAGATTTTATCACGGACCTGCCCCCTTGTAATGGATACAATACTATTCTGGTTGTGGTGGATCTATTTTCTAAAATGGCTCATTTTATTCCGTTGAAAGGATTACCTTCAGCTTCTGTCCTTGCTAAGGAATTCCTCGAAAATATCATCCGCTTGCATGGATTCCCGTCCATATTAGTCTCCGACCGGTGAAGCCAGTTTATTTCACATTTTTGGAAAAGGTGTTGTCAACTGGCACAAATCGACGTAAGACTCTCAACCAGCCATCACCCACAGACCGATGGTCAGACGGAGAGAACAAACCAGACCCTTAAACAATACCTACGGTGTATGTTGCACCAATCGGAGGGTAATTGGAAGGATTTGTTATGGGTGGCCGAATATGCATACAATAACTCGGTGCACTCTGGAACTGGACAAAGCCCCTTTTACACCCTATATGGACATCACCCTCGTACTTCAGACCTGGACTCTCCTCTGAGCCTTGAAATGCCCGCAGTAGACCATTTGCATTCCACTATAACTCAAGCATTCAAGAATGCAACTGCCCATTGGCAACAAGCGAAAAAAAAATACAAGAAAAATGCAGATCTACATCGGAAGGAGGCGCCTTCATACCAAATAGGAGACCAAGTATGGTTGGCTACCAAACATTTATTACTCAAGGGACCTCGAACTTTTAATCCAAGGTATTTGGGCCCTTATTCGATCAAAGCTATCATTAATCGAGTGGCAGTCAAGCTCGATCTGCCAGCTAACATGCGGATTCATCCTGTTTTTCATGTGTCACTTTTGAAACCAGTGCAACCAGGAACCAGATTAATAAAGCCACCAGAACCAATTCAGATAGATGGGGAGCCTGAATTCGAGGTGAAGAACATTTTGGATTCTAAAATTTCAAAATCAAAACTTTTCTATCTAATTGATTGGAAAGGGTACAGACCTCAGGAAAGGTCTTGGGAACCCAGCGACCAGGTACATGCACCTCGGCTGGTAAAAAAGTTCCATCGGGATTTCCCAAACAAACCGAAACCTCCAGAGGGAAGGACCTTGGGAGGGGCCTTGGGGGGAGTGCTGTCATGATGCCTATCCCGGAGCACCAGGACAGTCCCAGCACCCCCGGGAGCAGGCATCATGCCCTCGGGTAAAAGCCCAGCGGCCCCTAATAGGGTCTCTTTGGACTTTGTCCTGGCGCCTTTGGTGCCAGGCTCATGTTGGACATCAGTCCTGGCGCCATAGGCGCCAGGCTCATAAAAGAGGGTGTTTGGTGCACTTACCTGACGCAGACCATGCTGCATGAAGCCTCAAGCCAAATGAGGCTTAGGAGGGACTATTTTATCAAAGGAACTATTTTACTTGGGTGGGGACCGTGGAAGAATACTTACCTGGAACTTCTTCCAAGGCTATTTAAACCACACCCGGACTGCCACACGTGCTTCGCGTTGCTCTGCATCTAGCAGCTGAACGCTCACCGTGTCTGCTCCTGCATCTTGCCTCCAGCCACGCCCGCCTCGATCTTGGGATACCTGAAAGGAAGGAAAGGAAGAGAAAAGGTGAAAACCAAGAACTTAATCTAATTTCCTACCTGTCTCCGGAATCATCACGCCAGCGATCCTGAAGATAGACATTCTTTAAAAGCATTGCGCTACTTGTAGCAGCGCCGCGCATCACTCACCTGCCTCGTGAGCTCTTCACTATCCGCCGCGACCTTCTGGGCATTCCGCCACATCTCTGCACCTACAGGGGAGAAGAAGAGACAAAAGGTGAGCAGGAGGAACAAATGAGGAAAGCCTGATTTTCCGTCACAAGACTTACCTGGCCATATTTGACGGAACCACTCCTCATTTCGGGTCGGTGCCACTTCTTGGCCTGGTACCACACCCCGGTCCCTATGAGGAAAAAAGAAAGACATTACTAGAGGGATTCAAAGACATTTAAGGGATCATTTTATCACGAACTCGCCTGAGTTTATCTCCGGCAATATCCCTCGAAGCATCACTTCCACTCGGCACCTGAAAATAAGGACAGATCGCAGGTTAAGAAAAGCAAACAAAGAGAAGACCCTACTCTGGAACTTTTTAAACTGCATACTTACTGCATTTCGCCTTCCGAAACCAGTGAAGTAACTGGTCAATTACGCACCCCTGCACCAGAAGCAGGTTGGAGAGCTCATCCATTCAAACATTAAGGTGAGCCTTGATTGGGGATTTTGGAGGTGGTCAGAGAAGAGCAAAGGGGAGGTGGGAAGCAATCACAATACTAGGCAGTCAGTTAATCCCCTTTCTCCACCTACAGAAAGATTTTTCTACGGGCCAGACAAGCCAGATTTGCGGGTCCAGTTCAGTCGGTGTTTCGAATCCTGCGCATCACGCTTGAAGAGGTCACAGCAATCCAGACCAGGTCAGCGCCTCCGTGGGAGCCAGGTGAGCGTTACATGGGGTCTGCGGCTGCAGATGGTGACAAAACCCTCATGGTTCGGTCGGTAAGGAAGAATTGTATCCACGCTATTGCCTCGCTGGAGAAATAGGCAGCTGAGTCCAAGTGGCTACATAAGACATTTTGATCCACTAAGTCGAAAGCCGCCGACAGGTCAAGGAGGAGGAGTAGTGCAGATTTTCCATTGTCTCTTAATTTGTCTATTTGGGCTTTAAGATCGATGAGTGCTGTTTCTGTGCCATGTAATGGTCAGAAACCAGATTGACGAGAGCCTAATAGTTGGTTAAGTTCTAAGAAGTTCTGAATTTCGATATATGCACCTTTGTCTAAGATTTTCAGCAGGAATGGCACAGTGGTGATAGGCCTTTAGTTAGTCGGCATGGAGGGGTCTAGCGTTTGCTTCTTAAGGAGTGGGAGTACCCAAGATTCCTTAAGGTTACTAGGTATTGTGCCGAATGCAAAGGAGGCATTGATATGTTTGGTATTGAATGGTGCTGGATCCCTAGCCATGTCCTTGATCAGTAGTGCTGGCCATTGGTCACCCTTACAGTTTGATGGTTTGAGGCCCAATATAACTTTCTTGACCTCTGTAATAGAGTTTTTGGAGAAGTGAAATTGAGTGATAGGTTTGATTTTAGGTATTGCTGTTTTGTTGGATAGTGTCGTAGAAGTTAGTGACGCTTTCTTTAGTGCTATTTTATTTTGAAGGTTCAAGACTTTGTTGGCCTGTGCATGCTGGATGTCACAGCACCATGTTTTGTCTTGGATATGTTAGGATTTCTAATTCTTTTAAATTAGTGAAGAGCTCCTTCATACTGGAATTCGCTTGCGGAATTCTGTTGTTTTAAGTTTCTCTTTTGGCCAATAGGATATCCTTCCTGTATTGGGATGAAATATTGATTAGCTTTAATTTGTTTTCTGCGGTGGGATGAAGTTTCCAGGCAGTTTCGCATTTTCTTTTGTCTAGTTTTAAGTTTTTTAGATGAGGAGTAAAGCAATTGTTTAGGTGGCTTTTAGGTTTACTATTTCTGAGTATTAACAGGGCGATATTATCAAGAGTTTTGATGTTGCCATGCATGGTCTTGCTTCCAAGACCAGCATGTTGCCCCTGTGCTATCCTCCGCTCACATTGCTAAACGTGGGTAATATTTTACCTGGTTATGAGGTCCCAAACCTCCCAGTGCAAAGTGAGGGAAAAGATATAGCATCCCGGTTGAATAGAATGGCCCAATGCAGGGGAGAGGAAAAACACTGTGTGCGTGCCAAAGATAAAGATCTGGTATAAATGCATGTTTAGTATTTTTTTTGTGGGAGTTACCCCCCCCCGTTTTTTACCTTTACAAACCCACGCCAAACAGAAATAAACCATTTATCCCACACATACATACATTCGAAGAAAACAAATGTGTTGCAAAACTTCTGATGGAAAGGGTTTCATTGGAAACTCTTTCGATGGAAAGTCCAGATAACCACGATTTGGTGACCTTTTCACCAGCTTTCATCCGGAATATTCCCACAACTCATCGGTTTAGTGTTCTTGAAAATGTGTCCCTGCCCCAGTGTCACAGAAACAGCTGAGGTAGAGCATCTGCTTCAACTAGCAAGACACTTAGAGTTCACCATGTTAGTGACCATGCTTCCTCGGGGGGTCCCCAGGCTAAAAATCTGAACTGCATGTGTTGTACTCATATGGGTCCTTTAATCAAAGACCTACAGGCTGCTAATGAAGTTTTATATTGCGAGCTTAATAAGCTGAAACTTAATATGGGGACTCTTTGCGAAATTCAGTGGTTTATGACTGGGCCAGGACAGGCTCATCCTGCTTTATTAAAATTACAATCACCCAACCCAGTATCGAAAAGATCTCCAGGCCAATCAATGGATGGCATTGCGAAGGTTGTAAAGCATCATGAGGCAAGTCAACCACCAAAGAGGCGGCTCCATCCCCATCTGCTACATTCGTGCCTTGAAACACTTGTGTATAGGCGCGTTACAAATACCATATCATATCATATCATATCATACAAGCAAATGCAATAAACACCTTCCTTCCTCTATCCAAACAGGTAGACCATGCTTTTTTCTGTGTAATGTTCCTAATGTGACAACTAAATATCCAGAACCAAGAGATAGCGTGATAAAAAAAAGGTGACCCATTGGTTCAGAACAAGGAGGGGCTGTTGCTCTGTCATCAGAGAGGACCTTTTTACCTGCCAGTGGGTATCAATCTCATCAAATAGGGACTTTATTTTAGTTTATTTATCCTCAGCTGAACTGTTGTAGTGTATTCTGGGCATGGAACAGAGGGTGCTCCCCCGTCAGGCTCGGAAAATGCAATCACTTTGGCTTGCCCGGCAAATGGTTTGATCATGTGCCCATCATCTGGGAGGGGAGTGAGTGGGATAGGAAGGAGCACAGCACTTGGAAGTAGAGGGAGCCTGGGGCCAGCAGTGCACCTGCATCAGGATAAGAACACAATGTTTCTGCTGAGTCTGGCATTCCCATCTCGGCCCATAGACTGACCATTGGGGATGGACCCTGGGTTTCCCCACGTCTCCCCCTTCTCCCAGTAAATTCATCAAGCGGTGTCCTTGGAGCCCAAATGTTAGAGCCCCCATTAAGGAGCATGGCGGCCAGCAACAGGGTACCCAATGATTTAATTGTTGGAGTAATCAACTGACTGGATGTGCCCCTCCCCCGGATAATGCAATCCCAGTAGACCAAAGCCATTTTGTTTCTACTTTAGACGACTTGAGGACTGGTGGTGTCGTGGTACTCACAGGACCCGGGGTGCAAGCACTATCCTGCAATATAGCTGGCCTACGCAGGCATTTTACAGATTAATCCTGGCTGTCTCTAATACGTGAGCATCAAAATCATTGGCCTTCAGGAGATATGGGCTCGTGCAGAACCAAGTATCCAGGCATTTGCAACCTACTCCATCCCAGCAGTTCAGTGCAAAGGGGACAGGCTGAATGGAGGGTTTCTCTTTTGGATTGATCCATCAATATTTAGATCAATTCAAGTGGTAGAGACCAGCAACCTGGACTTTATGGAACTTCACATAATTTGCCCCGATGGTACCAGCCTTTCATTAATGAATATGTACAATCAGAATTTGCATCCGATGGAACCTCTCTTTTTTGGCAATTTGCAAGATCAGGTGGAAATCTGGAGGTCCAAACATAGAGATCTCTTGAAGATCTTAGTAATGGGTGATCTAAACCTGCAATATGAACTAGTTGAGATTATGGCTGATATCACAGAGGAAGAGGACACAGTCTGGGACATAGGGGAGTTGACGTCCACAGCACTAAAAAGGAAGTACAAGAACTCGGAGGCTCTGGCCAGCATATTCATGGCCTCTAGACTCAGAGAATGTAATGGTACGTTTCCGGGCAAATCACTGGCTGGAAGCACATTTCACTGTGCTAACCGCTTAAACTCAATTGAGCTTATGTCTTGCTAAACCTCGAGGTATGGCCACTAATTATTGATTTTGAAATGAGACTGATGGTTGAGAGTGACCATTACCCATTAATTCGAACAGCATTCCTAAAATTGTTTGGAGTAGGTGAGGAACGGAATGATGGCACTGCATTCCCAATTTCAATTACTGGGCACTCAAGGCGAGCTTTGAAGTGGGTAAAGACTGACACAGATTTAGCATTACTCGAAATCTACAAGCACATCCTTCCAACCCTCGAGTGCTATTTTGCCCTGCATTCTAATGCCAAAATCGATATTGCATGGATATATGAAGAGCTGGTGAGAATTTTGGGGGGCATCTTCTCTAAGCCAATGAAAATGGTTAGAAACTCAGATGTGTGTATTTATTCCTGGTATGACGGTGAGTGCCGATGGGTTAAAGGTATATTGATCCGGCAGGCCAAAGCATAGGGAACTGAATGGATAGCCCAATTGTGTCCTGTAAGGAATAACTATACTACTATTATTAAAAGGAAGAAACAAGAATACCAGCATGATTTGTGGGACTCACTGTTGCAGGCAACAAAAAGTATGAATTCAAAGAGGTAGTGGGAACTGATGAGTGGATCATGATCCATTGAGCATAGGGGCTATTCCTGAATACACATGGGTCAAACATTGGGGGTGATACTTGTATTGGCCTGGATGTCCTAACTTTGAGTTCCACAGAGGGAGACGTGAGGATTGCCCTTCAGTCACAGAAGATGGGCAAGGCCCCAACCCCAAACATGATTCCAGTAGACTTCTGTGGTAATTAACCATTGATTTGAGTCCCCTACCTGACAAGAATCTGTAGCGCAGCTTTGAATATGAACAGGGTCCCTGAGTCTTGGACTTGGACTCAGGCAGTTATAGTGGCCATTTTCAAGAAGGGAGATAGAGGTGATCCAGCAAATTATACGCCTATTTCCCTTCTTGATGCTGGTGGCAAGAACTTTGCTAGGGCACTCCTGGGGCATCTTCAGGCATGGGTATGGGAGGTTGGAGTCCTGAGCCATATTCAGGCATGTTTCCAGAGGGGAATGAGTACTGTGGTTCAGTGCCTAAGACTATGCCTCCTATGTGATAAATATGTAGTCCTGAGGAGAATACCCATTTATGCCATCTTCTTTGATTTAAGTATAGCATTCCACACAGTCCCTAAATTCAGGTGCTGGGCTGTCCTGGTGGACATGGGCATCATCAACAAATTGTTGAATGCCATTATGGCTTTGCATGTGGACAATGGGGCAAAGATTAGCTGGGGGCGGGCCATAGCATTGGCTGCATCAGGAACACATTGAAATGGGGCTCTTGCAGGGTTGTGTACTGGCCACCTTGCTGTTCTGCCTTTTCATAAATGTTGTGATCAATGACCTGCTGAGGGTATCCACTGATGTACCCTTATTAGGAAATGACAAGATCCCCGTTCTCATGCTCGCAGATGACACCGTCCTTTCTTTAACACCTGTGGCACTGTGCCGCCAGATGAACATCTTTGAGGGCTTTTACTATGAGAACAATCTTTCCATTAATACTAAAAAGACCAAGCCCCTTTGGTGCTCAAAGGGAGTAGGATGAGGAATCAATCTAAACTTAGACTCTTCCTGGGGGGAGACCCAATTGAACATTCCATTCTTACCATTATCGGGGTGTAAGAATGAAAGATGATTATACATGTACTGATCTATTGAGTAAAGCAGCTCTGATGCTTGTTAGGTATAGTGTCTCGTCCTAGCCAAATTTACCAGGGAGGATGGGGGGCACAGGGGAGTAACCTTAGAGGCATACAAAGCCCAGACTAGGCTTAACAAACAATTTGCCTCAGCCCCAATTGAAAACAAGTTCCTAAAGAACCTGCTGAGCTTACCGACTTGCACACTGAACCTCCCTGTTGCACTAGAGCTAGACCTGTGGCCAATTGCACAGGTCTGTATGTCCAGACAATATTTTACCAGTGAAAGCTCTGGACTAGTGATCAGCTAGTGAAATATATGCTGGCACTTGTCGATGTGCTTTCCCAGGAAGGGGGTGGGTCTTTACCATGGTGTTTGTTTGTAAAGAAGGAACTGCAGGCCATTGGTCTAACTGAGAAATGGACTCAGTTAGACTAAAAAAAACATGTTCCCCATACCCCAAGAGGTTGAGGGTCAAAAGGAAAAAGAGAGATTCAAGAGGGTTCGGAGAAGCAGATCTCCCCATAGTGGGGATCTGCCAAGAAGAGGTAGAGGAGGTTGCACCACTACCTGACCTGGCCGTTGCCCAGAGGAATGACCCGGCCCTCACCTAGGTCTTTAGTAGGGTAACCACGAAAAAACTGGGCACAGCCAAGCAAATCTTTTCTTTTTCATTAAAAAAGGATTGTTATATTGTGGGGATATAACAAAAGAGTTACTGTGATGAGCACAACTTGTGGTTTCCGAAGCCATAGAAGAATTGTTGAAGAGCTGGCCCAGTCACATTTGATGGTGGCTCTTCACAGGGTGGGAATAACCCAGCGTCATATATTTTCCAAGGTCTGTTAGTCAGCAGTTTTTGCCAATGTTAAAAACTTTGTTTTGACCTGCGAGATCTGTCAGAAGAACGCTGCAACTCCGGTCCTGACTTCCCCATTGCAACCGTTACCCATAATAGAGGACCCATTTTCAAGAATAGCGATGGACAAAATAGGCCCATTAGAAACATCTAAATTTGGGAATCGCTTTATTTTAGTGATTGCGGATTATGCCATTCGATATCTAGAAGGGTGTCACCTGCGCAATAACACTACCCAGCAGATATTAAAATGTGTATTACCCTTCTTGTCCAGAGTAGGATTTCCAAAGGAGATCCTTACTGAGCAATGTGAAGGCATCATGAAGCAAGACACAGGCAACAGATTCAATGTTCTAAATAACATACTTTTATTTACCTAAATGTCAGATTGGTGTAAGGCTGAACTTGCCCTATGCAACCGTGTTATTTCCCTACCTAAAGAAAATAAAGAGAGTCTGAGTCAGTTAATTCACTTAGAAGTCTGTCTGTGTCCAAAATCTGTTCTTGCCCTCAAAACTAAAGCTCAACAATATGTAGGGATGTCAGCAACAAAAGAAATAGTGTTCCAAATAAAGTTATGAGTTTCTTCCAGCTATTGGCTTACTTTCCATCTCCCCTTCCCCAAGTTCAAAACATTTCCACAAAAGTTTTGGGTTTCCTTCCCCGAGAAGACAACACAGTTCCAAATAAGGCCTCAGGGTCACTTCACCTTGCTTTAACAGCATTCCTAAGTGCTCATCACTTGCTTTTCACTTTAGTCATATATATTCATCATTTGCTTTTAAGTATTGATCACCTGCTTTTTCACATGGTTCAAAACATTCACTTCATAAATGTTCATTACTTATATTTCGCACTTGTTTTCACTTCACTTGTAGGTCAGTCAGACTTTTCCTTTAATTCAGTATTCAATAATACTTGCTTGACATTCAAGTTCATTTAATTGTAATTCTCAGCTTGCTCGATATCCGAAACCCCTCATTTTGAGTTCACCATTAATTGCTTAATGTTTCAGTTAATCCGGCATAACATTATTCCCAGCTATACACTCAGGAGCGCCCTAGTAGGAGTGTGCCCTGTATTTTACTCACCTTTCCTCGACCGCTCCTCCAGACATCTCTTCTTTCTTCCCGTGTCCTTTGGCTAGATGTACACTTCTCGGGAGACCGGCGCACATCGCTCGCCTTCTTCGAAACTCGCTGCATGTTGCTGGTATCTCTGCTCTTCACTCAAGGATGCTACCAGTGGCCTGCAATAATTGGGAGCCTTCCTTGCCCCACAGCTCTGGCTGCGGGCACAAGGCAAAGGAGACACCAGCAGTCTCAACCCTCTCAGAGACAACTCAGGCCCAGGTGTCACGGTCTCTCCTCTGCAGAAACCAGCATCCTGTCCTCCAGGCAGGACCCACCTGGGCAAGGTCGGATTCTCTCCTGCCTGATCCTCTCCTGCTGGCTTCCCTTCTGCCAGGTTTGACTGCCTTTCTGGTGGCTCCACCTTTTATGCACCTGTGTCCTGTTAAGAGGTCGCAGGTGCAAGTCCTTAATTTCAATTGCGTGACCACAATTAGTTCTATTCTCTGCACATGACTGACCCTCGAAATAGTCTTCAATTCCTTTTGTCGTCTCAGTTCCAGAGTGCAGTAAATGAATGTTAGTGTGCACAACTCCTAGTCACCTCTTCCTCATCCCATTGCTAGAGTGGTGTGACTAGGTTCAAGTAAGAGGAAATTACTGGTAGGTATGAAGTTAGGGTGAGGATAGGGTTTAATCTTACATGGGAAAGAAGACATCATCTCCCCACTCCCCAAGGTCCCTCCACCCATGTGATCCTCCCTCGCATCTCTACCTCCAGGGTTGGGATCCAAAAGCGATGGCCTTTCCCTGGCCACCTGAGAAGAGCATACAAAGGGAGTTGATGTAAGGATGCCCTCAGTATCCTCACACCAAAGCACTACCTTCATGTCCCCCTTAATGCAAGAGATAAAAGAGTTGCTTAATATCAAAACTCTACAAACATCGGTCTAACATCCCCAGACAGATGGTATGGTAGAGCATTTCAGTCAGACATTAAAAAGAATCTTGCAGAAGTTGGTGGAAACCGGCAGGAAAAACTAGGATATCTTGATACCTTGGACATTGTTCACAGCCCGGAAGACCTCACAAGCATCCCTGCGCTATTCCCAGTTTGAGCTACTCTATGGGAGGGAACCCTGGGATGTGTTAGACATGCTAAAAGAAACCTGGAAGGAAAGAGAGGAGGCCATGTTACCAATTTACCAAACCTCACAGAAATTGAAAACACATATTGCAGCATTAAGAGAAATTGTTCCCCTTCAAATTTTGGAGAATAAGATGATTTTTGAGTAGCATGAACCCTATGAATCCTTACAAAAAAAGGCCCCTATATTTACCTCAATTCCCAACCCAATAGATGTCAGAAAACGCAAGTCTATCATGTTAACCTGCTGAAGGAGTGGAAAATAGACCACAGCGTGGATACCACAGTTACTATGGCTGCTCTCCTTACTGACTTTGATATAGGAAACACATTGATTCCCCCTGATCTGTCTCCTTCCCAACAGGTGGACATAATCGACTTGCTGGTTCAGTTTCCTAAGCTATTTTCGGAACAACCGGGTAGAGTTGCTAATTTCTTCCATTACACCCGGACACCAGCAGGGAACACCATTATTCTAAAACCCTACGGCATGCCTGAAGCCAGGAAGAAAATCATTGAGTAGGAAATAGAGGAGATGCTTAAGGCTGATATCATGGAGTCTTTTGAGAATCCTTGGTCCTCCCGTATTGTCTTAATGGCCAAACCTGATCAGTCCTGGCATTTCTGTATAGATTTCCAAAAACGAAATTCGATTTCTATCTTTGACAACTAACCTAAGGAACAGATTAATGATCTAATCAAAAAAGTGTGTTCGGCCAAGTACATATTGACATTATACTTGACAAAAGGTTACTGGCAAGTTTCTTTAAATCCAGCCAAAAGGGAGAAGACTGCCTTGCCTTCTCAACACCACAAAGCATATACCAATTTAAGATCTTACCCTTTGGCCTGCATGAAGCGCTGGCTACTTTTTAGCGGCTGATGGACACAGTACTAAAGCCATACTCAGCATTCTGTGGGGCCTATCTAGATGACATAGTGGTTCACAGTGATGGCTAGCTTGAGCATGTTCATCATCTGTGCTCGATCAACAGTACTATCAGAAGAGCCGGTTTAAGAGCAAATCCTCGAAAATGTCATCTGGCCAATCCACTGTAAAGTACCTCAGATTTTTCAGAGGGAATGGCCTTATGCAACCCCAGTCTGAGAATGTGAAGGCAGTCCAGCAAACACCCAGCAAACATCCACACTAAAGGCCAAATGAGATATTTGTGCCTTTCCTTGGATTAACCGGTTATTATAGATGGTCAGAACTCTACTGTGATGTTCAGGTCAATTTGAAGGAGTTCATAAATTGTTCTTAATGGTCCCATATGTCACAGGAATTTAGCAATAATTGTTAACATTGTTTGTATTTCTGGTGCTTTTTTATTGTCAATTGGCTAAATTAGTTAACCTTACGCAAATGGCAATATAATAACAATATAGTTAAAATAGCCAAAGGATTCCATTTCATATATAGATATATAGGTTAAGTAGAAGTATACAAATTATACAATATAACTTCCACAGTCGTAAAACAATCCAGATAAAACCTGGGTTCTCCATAAATGAATAAATATCCATATTTTATCAATGGAAGACAAGAATATTTCATGTTCACAAGTGTAAAATAATTAGGCCAATTTGATTCACAAATATGAATACAGCTATAACAAGTCGGATCTCATGCCCCCCCAACATTCTTTCCCAAAATACCTCCTTAAGTAGCCACTGTTCATCGTGCACAAAACCACCAAATGACAATACTCTGATGATGTGTAAAGCAGAGAATGGTATAATCAAATGCTCTCTGGGCTGGACATTCTCCTCATTATTGCAAAATTCACAGTACTTAATAGTCTTAGAGTAATTTGATAAAGTGGACTTGATTTCACCAATTTTAGTACATTTAACCTAAAAGGAGAAACTGATTGCTGCAGTAAGCATTTGGAAATGTTTGTAAGTACAATGGGAGAGGTCCCAAAAGCTTATCACACTTTGAAAGACTGCTGGTGAGATTAAGTGCAGGTTGGCCCTCTGAGAATTGGATTCTAGAGTAAGTAAACAGAGATGTTCTGCCTCATTTTGGATGTGATGGGTAAAAGTAGTGTGTTTCAGTATATTTGGGGCCGAGGACGGGGGTGGTTGAAAAGATGTGTCAAGAACAAGAAAAAAAGAAGCATTTAACCAGTGAAGTTTATTTGCACTGGGTGGGACAGATGTCCTTCTTGTGTATAATATTTAGTTCGCTTATTGTTCATTTTGTAGTTGCTATGGGTGTTTTTGCATGTTTACATTTTAGTTAGCTAGTTTTATTTTAGCTAGCTGTAAAGGTATTGTTTTATGTGGTGGGTTATTTTGACTAGATCTAAATCTGTCGCTTTCATTTTAATAAAAAAATGTGGCTGATGAGGCTGGTGGTGTTGGGAATGAGGGTGATGGAGAGCAGGCAGTGGGGTTACTATGGGGATGAGGTTGTGCCGGAGAGGCCCAAGCTGCCCAACCATTATCAAGCTGAGCCAGTTAAAGAGAGCTCAGGAGAAACTGATCTTGGGAAAAGTTTAAACGGCAACAGGCGTCCCTTCAAAGGTGTTTCCAGTGCTATACTGCAGGGATGTCATTTAGGGGTCACCAGGGGTCACAAGTGTGTTCCCTGAGGTCTCCCTTGCTACGCCTAAAAAAGATAGTAAATAAAAATATTTTTTTTCGTGATATTATTTTTTTTTGTGTGTTGAAGCACAGTGGCTTTTTGCATTTGGAGTGGCTGGCTTTCTGTTTCAGGCATCTTAAAAAATAAAAAAGAACAAGGGTTATTTTTTATTTTATTTATTTATTTGTTGCATTTGTTACACACCCAGACCCTCAGGTATCACGGTGAGGTTGCACAAGTCTAACACTTTCAGCAGTGACCCTAAATAAGAAAGAATAGGAATACCAAATAATGTGTCTTTCTGGAATTCTATACAATAATTGCTAGACTCATTAAAGTTTTATTTCAGGCACACTTTAGGGGGTGAGTCACTGATTTAGTCTGCCTTAAACACCTCAACTCAGCCTTTCATCCTTCTGAGGTCGATAAATGAGTACCAACACAGGTTGGCTGATTTTGTAGGTATATTTATTCTGGATAAAGCTCTTAAGCCTAAATGCTATATAATAAGACATCATTATCATTTGGCCTTGGAAGTCTGCTTGCATTCACAGTAATTTGGTATGATGGGCCTATGCACAATGACATTAAAGATACATATATTGATACATTTTTGTATCAAATGTATATCACATTATAGTGATATTGTAACCATTTTTTTCGTAGTGTACTTAGGAAAAATGCTATGTGAGGTCACTTCCTGTTTTGTCAAGAGGTGAAAGGTTGTGTTCCGTCACTTCCTGTGATGTCATCAGAGATCAAGGGTTGTGTGATGTCACTTCCGCTACCCCTAGCATTTTGGTGAAATGACATCACTGTGACAGAGTGCAATTTTGGGGTCAGCTGTTCCCTGTAGATTAGAGGATGACCTGGCTCAGCATCTACATAAAATTTTTTCGCGGATGTCTCAACACAAGTTGAAATAATAGAACGAGCAACCTCAGCACTAATAGTAGAAAGAAAGGTTGCCGTCCCAGACCCATGAATATGCAGTTATTTTCTCCCCTGCCATATCATTGGAACGCTCCCTAAAGGCCAGTTGTGGCACTGAACAAGTTGAATGTCGGTAATGTATTACGATAATATGTTTTAGTTTTGAAATTGCTAAGCAAGGCAGTTAAATGTAAAGTGAACCACAAACAAGCAAGTAGACATGTAAACTGGATATGTCACAGAGAATGTGGTGTATTGAGTTAGGGCACAGGTTGGAGATCGGTTGAAGCACTGCTCATGGACCCAGCCTCTCCCTCGGCTGGTGGGTACGTGGACGCCACCGCATGTAAAGAAACAGGTGAGCGCTATCGCAAGATCTGTGTACTTTAGCTGATTCAGAAAAAATGTTGATGCCTGCAGTTGTTGCAATGACACATCTTCTAGAATAAGGGTTTGCAGTTGGCGCTGCCAACTAAAGTACAAGAAACTGCTAAAAGCGGCAGCAGTGTGCATATGACATGGCATTATTGTGCTTCCCTTACGATATGATATGATATGTCATTTATAACGCGCCTATACACAAGTGTTTCAAGGTGCAACGAGGCAAGGAAGGGAAACAGAGGGAAGACAGAGACAACGATCCTACTAGGCCAGGTGACATTGAGATCGCGCAAGTGCAAGGGAAGGGTGGAAGGGGCGAAATGTGGGGTTAGGGTCATCTGAGAAGAACACTGGAAAGGCAGAGAAGGAGGGAGAAGAGATGGCTGAAGAAGGGCCTGAGGAAGAGCAGGGAGTAGAGGGAAGTGGGGGAGAGGAAGAGAGAGAGGACAGGATGTCCTGAGTTTTAGAGATTGAAATGAGAAGCCAGGGCCATGCAGAGGGCCTGGGAGGGGACAGGATAGGTAGAGACTGCAGCAGTATTGGCCAGCTCCTTGCAGATTTTAAAGAGTTTGGCAGAGTTATTAGATGCCGTGGAGACGCAGGCTTGGATGTGGGTGCTCTTTTTGGTGCAGACAGGGAGCCGGTACTGCCTTTGGAGCAGGCGGCGGGCCAGTTTGTCAGAGGATGTACCGTAAGCATGCCACTTCCTCTTAGCAACCCTGCACTTGCGCTTAAGGCTGACGAGGTCTGAGTCATACCAAGAGTTGCACTTGGCTTTGGGCTTCAAGCTGATCCCCCTGACAGGGGAAAGAACATTGAGAGTATCAGATATAGCAGAGTGGAGAATGCAAAGGGCAGTGTCAGGGTGTGAGTCAGCCAAGGGGGAGAGGGGAGTTAGAAAGTGGCAGTGAAAGCCTCAACTGACACACGCTTCATGGGTTGGATAACCGAGAATGTAGGTGGCAATGCTGAAGTTGGCTTGGCTTGAGGGGTAAAGAGGGTGAGATGGAAGGAAAGGAGAAAGTGATCACTCTATCAGAGAGGCATGGTGGGACGGATCGAAAGGGGAAGGTATAAAGAGATCATAACATCCAGGATGTGCCCTGCAGAGTGAGTCGGGCCAGAGGAGGAGATTATAGAGTAAGAGAGAGTCACAGAGGTTGCGAAAGAGTCCAGTGGAAGGACAGGAAGCATCCAGGTGGATGTTGAAGTCTCCAAGAAGGAGGCATTGAGTGGTTGAGACCAGGAGGGAAGAGGAGAGGTCTGCCCACTCAGAGAGGAACGTGGAGATCTGACCAGGTGGCCGATAGATGGTAGCCACAGTTAAGGATTGGCCAGGAGAGAGAGAGCGCCTGCAAATGAGGCATTCGAAAGAGGAGTAGATTTGCGTATGAATGATAGAGGCAGGAATCCATTCAGGGAGGATCAGGGTTACAGCCCCTCCGGAACAGTTGGTTCTGGGCGTGGAGAGGATCTTGTAGCCTTCAGGGAGGAGAGTGTCAAAGCTTGTGACAGAGCTTTGACACTTTGTCCTACTTGCTGGCCCTGGGTAGAAAGCAGGGGCTTAATGGCTTAGGCCACCGTCTATTGTAGCCGTGGCATACAGTATGGGACATGCTCACACACAAATGGCAGCATTATCTTTCAAGATCACGTAAGGTGGCAGATTAGTGTTTCATCGACTGTGCTGGCCGCTGGAGAAACGTACTACGCATCCCACTGAAACAGTTATTTGAAAGGAACTTGGTTAAAAAAATGTATTTAAATTCAAATTGGTTTTGTAGGAGCAAAAGCATTACTGAGTTATCCACCAGGGGGGATGCTAGGTCTGCAAAAGATCCGGGGCTACGCTAATATCCAGGTTGTTGGGACATGGGCTATCTAGCCTATAGCCCCTGAGCTTCTATCCGGGGCTACAACCTAAAGATCCAGGGCTATAGCCCCTTAGCCCCTCCCCTAGCAATGCCTCTGTATCCAAGAATAACAAGTGTCCAGGAGCCAACACTGGGGTATGGTGAGCTAGTATACAGTGTTCCGCTAAGGTAACTCCCACGTAAGATACAAACGGGGAATTGTGGCCCATTAGGGATGACACGGTAGGATTTTAAAGCCCTATAGAGGGGTCATAATTGGTTTAATAGAAGGACAAAAAGAAGAATTAATTACTGGCAAGCAGGGACTGTCCGCTTGCCAGATACATGGATATACCTATTGCAGGTTAGGGGATGTTTTAAATGGAGCAGGTCAATAGTTGCAAATGAAACACAGGTAAAGAAAGAAGTAAGGTGAGTCAAGGTTTGAAGCTTGCGAATGACGCGGCTAATGCATATTCCACACACCGGGCTGGGCGTGGACGGAAATTGAGGAAGAAGGCGGCAGTGAGTGCCCGGAATAATAGTAGACCTGGAGTCTTAATGTTACATTGATATGACAGACACCAATGGGTGAAGAGGAAAGAGGATGACAGTTAAATGCCAAGTTGGGAATTGATTGCAACATGGTGCTAAAGGCCAGTCCGTTTGCCAGCAAAACCAATGACGCTTCTGATGCATTTTCCACACACCGAACTGTGTGCGGAAGGAAATTGAGTGCAATGCTGCAAATAACAGCACCTAATTGATGCGGGCAGGAGTGAGTGCCCGAACAGCACAGCAGCAGTTTACCCTTAATTATAATAAGGGGCCTGGCAGAAAAACGTTGGCCAAGCTTTGCAGTAAGTGTCTACTAAATGGACAGGGCTGCAGAAATTGCCCAGGAGCGTGCACCAGCAGAAGAGCCCTCAAGCATAACAATGGACCCAGGGTCTTAATGGCAGTGTGATTTGGCAGACGCCAATGGGTGAAGAAGAAAGAGGCTAAGAGTTACAGTCATCATCCCAGTTGATGCTGATAATATGGAGGGCAATGCTAAAATGGGCACTGTAAAGCTGCACGGTGCTAAAGGCCAGGCCAATTGCCAGCAATACCAATGATGCTGCTGGTGCATTTTCCACACACCGGACTGTGTGCAGAAGGAAACTGATGGCAGTATTGCAAATAACGGCACACAATTGACGGGGGCTGCAGTAAGTGCCCCGAACAGCACAGCAGCAGTAGTGCCCTTGATTATAATAATGGGGCTGTCAGAAAATAGTACAGCCAAGCATTGCAATGAGTGCCTACTAAATGGAGGGGGGCTGCAGGGAGTGCCCGGGATCGGACACCAGCTGAAGAGCCCTCAGGTATAATAAGAGGCTTGACAAAAACGTGTTAACGAAGAGAACGGCCAAGCATTTCAGGAAGTGCATAAAAAGCTTTGGTATAATTATTGTATGGAATGGGTGCGCAGTTGTCAACAAGTGTTTATCATAACAATTTAGCATGCTAATAAATGATGCACTCCTGGTTTGGTTCAGACTAGAAAGAAATAAGAATGGTGGAAGGAGCCCAATGAACTTTGGGAATCCAATAGGTTTACGTGAGGTACTACTGAAGGGGTTGGTGCTTTCAAATTGGAAGGGTTTGTTAGGTCACACTCTGGGTGACAGAACAGGCAGATGACTAGCAGCCAACCTCCAGAGGTTGGCAATTACAAAAACAATAACCTCCTAGGGGGAATGCCCGGAACCAGGTGGGATGATCTCACTGCGCTGGTTTCAGACTTTTGTCAGGGGGAAGCTGACAAGTCATTCAGTCTGTCAGTACTGGGAAACATGGCTTCCTTTAGTATGCTTATTCTGCTGACAATTGTTGGGTAATTGTTTATCCCTGGTGGCAATTTCATCATTGTGCAATGCATTTTACAATGCAGTACAAGGGGGTTCACTTTTTATTTTTTCCCCAGACTATCGCTTAGAGGATCTTAGTTACCGTAGTTGTCCTAAATGGAATAGCTGGCGGCGGCAGAAGTTCAACTTTTCCATTTGGGTAGGGTATTTCAAATTAGCCATACCATTGTTAGCTGCAATCTATGGCTAGTGGCCAAACTGGTCCACTAAGTCTTTTAACCTACCTTGTGAAGAGTTTATCTTTCACCTTTCTTACTGGCTTTATATGCCAGGAGCCTAATTAGATGGGTTTCCAGCACCCGGGAAGGAGGGTGCTGGAGAGGGACTGAAGTCATTTCATCTGTTTGCCTGCCCACATGTTAACGGCAAGGGGCCCACGGCAACAAGGGATTGGTAATTTTGGGGAAAAAGAGAGGAAAACCTTTTTTAAACATTGTAAATACACTCTTCTCGCTTTCATCGAGCATTGGGGCATATCATGAAGTAACATGCACTCTTGGGGGAAATGTGCACCCCACTTAGATGGATTGCAGGGTGCTGGAGACAGTCAGGGGTGATGGTCACTAAGATACTACCTGGGCAGCACTGGCAGGGTGCAGACTCAAATAAGGTAGTGGAAATATCTGGGAGAAAATTAAAAGAGGTGCTTGGCAACTTCTGCTCTCGTACACCGGCCTGAGATTCATCAGACACTGGTCAATTTCCTTGAACAATAGTGAACTGTTTCACCAAGACGGGGTCCACCCCTCAATAGCGGGATGGAGATTTTCACAAGAAACATTTTCTGGACTTTGGCGGAAAGGGGATGCATATAGGGGACACTTTTGGGGGTGAGGGGGGGGGGTTTGAGTGGGCGTATACCCCTCAAGGTGGTGAAAGGGATCAGCCTTGGGTTGGCTCTACGATGGAGCAGGGCCACCACTCACCTGATCCCAGGTCCCCCAAAACATTTCTTTTATCATGAGTACGTTTTTTATGAGTCATTTTATTTGGTGTAATAAAGGTTACGGCCTCTGCCTTCCCACCTTACCTGGTTTTTGGATTTATTATTACGTATACATGGTGCGCAGGGGGGGGGGGCAGGCAACAGGGACGCATTTCACCAAAATGCCAGGGGTAGCGGAAGTGACATCACCCGACCCTTGACCCCTGATGACATCACAGGAAGTGATGTCATTAGACCCCGCCCTAAAGTGATATAGCGGGTAGCGATGGAACACGACATTTCACCCGTTGACAAAACAGGAAGTGGCATCACATAGCATTGTACACTACGAAAATATAGTTAGGATATCACTATGTGATGTACATTCATACAAGAATGGATCGCCATATGTATCATTAAGTTCAGTGAGTGTAGGCCCATATTACCAAATTACTGTGTATGCAAGCAGACGTCCACGACCAAATGATAAGCATAAGTGCTATATAATAACACATCATTAAGCGCTTTATATAGAAAAAATATACACCCAATATCACCCAACCTGTGTTGGTATTCATTTATCGACCTCAGAAGGATGAACGGCTTAGGCTTAGTGAGGCGTTTAAGAACAGACTAAATCAGTGACTCACCCCCTGAAGTGTGCCTGAAATAAACATTTAATGAGGCCAGCAATTACTGTATAGAATTCCATTATTTGGTATTCCTATTCTTTCTTATTTAGGGTCAGTGCTGAAAGTGTTAGAAGAAAAATAAGAACAGGAGTGCCTCAAGTCTTTTTTTTAAGGGGCCTGAACAAGAAAGCCAGCCACCCCAGAAGTAAAGAGCCACAGCCCAGGAGCTTTTTAGTAGAGGTCGCAAGGGAGACCACAGAGGTCGCCGTTGCGACCCCTGGCGACCCCCAAATGACGTCCCTGGCAGGCAATAACTACACCCACCTGCTCACTATTTACTTCCCCGCCCTATGCCACCTCCAGGCTTATCATTTATGCCATAAATCTTTTCAGTACTTAAGTGGTTTGTGTTTTTTTTTCACCAGCCGTACTTCCCTGAGCATTTTATACGTTGAAACTATTCTCTTATTACATTGGATTCGTGTTATTGGGAATTGTGGTACGTTTTTTGGGAGTGTTAAGTGTTGTTTTCTGAAAAATGAAACACTTCCCGTATTTCTCCCAATTCATTTTGTACGATTCATTTTGTACGTTTACGGCGGGGATATAATTTACAAGTGCTCCAAGAACTGTGAAATCGTGCTTTCAAATGCACTACACGATAGTCTTCTATGGAGCTACCGCGCCTTACCAGTTCGGGGCCTTCCAAGTCAGAGAGGCCGTGTTTGGTTTGTGCAAAGAAATGTAAGAGGCCATTGTTCATGTTTTTACTACATTTTGTTCAACGCATGTTTAAGACATGGTTAGCTGACTTGTTGACGTTGATTGGTGATGTAAGTCCAGCATAAGTAAAATGAAATAGTACAAGACGTGATCTCGTTGTCCTCGCCATTGCATTGCTGACCTTATATCGAGTACAAGGGCGAGCACTTCCCTGTCAATGCAGAGAAGGCTACCTCCTGTGCCAGGCAGGACCCTCAAAAGGAGACAGTGAAAATGATGCAAGTCTGCCCAATGGGATGACACATGATAAGACACTAAAAAGGTGTGACTGTACCCGTTTGGAACAGGATGTGTTTACTGAGATCTGGCTTTGACGCCTTTTGAACATTACCACCACATAAAAGTACTCAGCTCAGACTCGAGAATGAGTCACTCAAGGTTTTCCTCCTGGCGTGAGTCTCTCTGAGAGACCACCAACATTGCTGGTGCAGCTCTTACCTATGTAGGTGCTGGTAAAAGTGAGAGGTGGGTGCAAATCCAACCTGTGGAATTTAAGAAGTAGATGGTCGGTGTGTGTCTCTCCTTCTCCTGTCTGAGCGCCACTAACATATGTCGTTGAATTTAATTCTTCCGGGGAAAGCACCACTAAAAATTACAGGCATATGTAAATGTCTCAACCTGTGGGAGAGCTGATAGACATTGCGAGTGGTTCTGACTCCAGGGGCGTTACTAGGGGGGGGTAAGGCGGCTATAGCCCCTGATATTTTGGTTGTAGCCCCGGAGAGAATCTCAGGAGCTACAGCCAAAAGACTAGCTAGCCCCCAGTCCCAACAGTTCCGACATCAGCGTAGCCCCGGGTCTTTTCCAGACCTAGCAATTGCCCTGTCTGACTCCATGTTGGATGTAAAATTATAAATGATTGATGTGTGCCGATCTCTCCTGTGGATATGACTCTAAAGACATATGCATGTGTGTGTAACTCTCAACAGTGGGAGTGATAATAAAATGTGTGGGTCTCTTTGAATCTCCCTCCCTACTGAATAAGTGTAATTAAAGAAAAGTTCATTGCAGTAGATCAGTACGTAAATTCTGCTTAAATTGTTGATAGCTAGACTATCCCCTATGGAAGAGAAGTATGTGCCGCTTGGGTAACTCCTTACCCCTTGTGGGGAGCGCTGCAAGTAATTGTTGGGAGTTGGGACTATGCTTTGTAGAAGTGTCATGTTCAAGATATAGAGAAAGATCTATTCTCCTAAATCATTCCAGGTGAAACGTTCTTAAAGAACAAATCATTAAGGATGTTTTTCTTTGCAGAATATTAACCTTTTAACTGCCATGGGTTGTCCCCCCAGTGCCAAGGCCTTTTTGGTGATTTCAGTATTTCACCATGCAAAGCCTTCTAACATGTTCTCCTTCATTAACCCCTTAAGTGCCAAGGACGAGATATCTCGTCCTTGGCACTTCATGTGTGCCATTTAGTTTGGAAGATTGTTCTTCTTACAACATGTTTCCGGGAAACCCCATCATCAGGTAGTCTCCCATAAACATGCTTTTCGTTAGTACGCAAAACTGTTCCAGCCTTAACCGTTACATCCATTAGACTAAGCCAGAGCACATGCTTTGGGATCATAGCCTGAGGAAGGGCCATAGCTGAAACTTGTTGAATGAAGAGCTGTCTATTAAAATAAGTTGCACTCAGAATGAATAAATTGGGAACAAAAAATGCTGAATGATTTGTTTTCAGCAACGTTTCTGTAGGAAAGATACAAGAGACGAAATGTGCCTCATTGTTATAACTGAGTGCCAGGACAGTGTTCGTTGGGTCTTTTGTTCTTTGGTTTTACAATTTCTTTTGGAAGTGTGATTTCAAAGAAGAGGTCCTGTACACCACAAAAGTGCATTCCAATTCAGTGCAGCAGCAATCATTATTACAACAAGTTTAATAGGACGTCAGTCTCCCTAAGTAAACACCACTAAAAACGACTGAGATGTGTGACTCCCTGTTCCATGTGCAAGCTCCACTAACAATTGTCAGTGGGTGAGACTCTACCAAGTGCAAGCGTCAATACCAATGGCTGGTTAATGTGACTCTCTCTTGTCAGACATTGTTGATGGATGTCACTCACTCTGCAGTGTGGACTGCAGATAGAAATTGTTAAAGCATGCGCTTGGGAAGTGCAGGTAAATAGTTTGTGCAATCAACACTTGTATATGTGAACCTGAAAATTGTTCGAATGTGTGGCTTTTGCACGTGGAAATCAAACTAGAAATTATTGGTGGGTGTGAGTCTCGCTAGTGAAAGAGCAGCTAAAAATGTGCAATGGTGGTTCCATTGAGCCACAAAAAGTTGTTTTTGAGTGCAACTCTGTCCACTGGAAGCACTGATACAAATTGATGGTCAGTGTGGCTCTTCCTCTGGATGTGCTGCTAAAAGGTAACTGTGGGTGTGAAATTCTCTATCCATTCGGAACTCCTCTAAAGTGTTTTCCTAGATGAGACTCTCACCCTAGAAGGTCTGCTAGCATTTGTGTGTGGAAGTCGTATTAAAATAGCACAATGGTAGGATTCTCTCCTTTGGAAGTGTCATTGAAAGCTGTTGGTGTCGATGACTCTGGACCTCGTCAGGGATTGGGCGGAGCGGTAAAAATGTGGTGGTAACGCTACTACTGCCGCATTACCACTCCACCCAATCCTGAGTTTGTGCAAAAAGTTTGAGGTTCGCGTCCAGCTTTTTGCTGGAGGTAAAAACCTCCCCTTTCCGCCCATCTGAGGTGCTATTAGCACAGTGCTAATTGTGCCTGCGCTAATAGCACAGTTACTGCCCCATAAGGTCCTATGGAATCTACAAAAAATGGGGAGTAACAGCCTTACTGCAACTTGGGATCCAGCGCTAATGGCACCAGACCGATTTGCGGTAACGCTATTTGCACTGGCGGTATCCCAGTGCAATTACCACCAGGATACCGCCATGGCCGTGATGAGGCCCTGTATCCTGCATGTTGTAGGCTTATGGAAAGTCATGGATGCAGTGTAGTATGGAAAGATTGTGAGTGTTCTAGCATTGGCGTTTAAGGGAGATGGGATGAGATTAGGGATTAGTTATGTTATGTTAAGTAAATTTGTTAAGCGCGCGTATGCCCGAAGACACCATGGCGCTGAAACGTGAGCAGAAGTAGATTATCTTCAGAGTCTAAAACACAAATACTTTCAGTGATCGACGAAGAGAGAGATGGTCCACGTTCTCACGCAAGGTGAGAGGGAGAGCATTCCATGACTTGGTGGCAGCCACCGAGAAAGCACAGCCGCCTGTCAGAGTCAATCTGAACCAAGGAATCACAACAATAGAGGCAGACTGTGAACAGAGACACTGAGTCGGAGTATAATGAGTAAATTTAGCCTGAATGTATTCTGCCCCCAAACCATAGAAGGCATGGTGCACCATACACATGGATTTGAACAGGATCGATTTTCCACCGGAAGCCAGTGGCACTGTCTCAACAGAGGGGTCATATGGGTTCCAAAGGGAGGACGAAGAATGGCCCTGGCAGCAGCATTCTGCAGTAACTGGAGCCGATTTATCAAATAACATGGCCGAGCTAGATACAGCGAGTTGCAGCAATCTAGACCACTCAGAGCAAGTACAGCGACCACAGGTGCCTGACACTTTGTGGGAATGAAAGGGAGAACCTTCCTAAGGATGCAGAGTTTAAAATAGCCAGTCTTACATACCGCTGCAACCTGTTCTTCCATGGCAAGGGAGGAGAAAACCTTGACCCCCAAATTCCTGACTGATGAAACCGGGACAGGAAGGGGACCAAGAGATGCAGGCCAGCAGTCTATCGTCCAAAAGAGAAGAGGAGAGGTGGTACCAACAACCATCACATCAATGTTACTGTCATTTAATTTCAGCCAGTTAGCTGTCATCCATTACCCCACATCCTCGAGACACTTCCTAAGCGACTGGCCGTATCAGACTGATTCAGCAATAAGCGGACCAAAATGTGTGTGTGTCGTTGGCCTAGGAATAGTATCGAAAGCCATGGGACTGGATGATAAGCAGAAGATGCCTTATATTAAGGTTGAACAAAATTGGGGACAGGGCAGATCCCTGCGGGACGCCACAGGAAAGTAGAACCGGGCTAGAAAGAAAAGGAGGAAGACTGGGAGCGATCAGCCAGAAAGGCGATGAACCAGTCAAGCACTTTGCCGGACAAACCAGCGGCGAACAGCCTGGAGATCAGGGTGGGATGGTCAACGGTGTCGAACGCAGCCGACAGATCTAATAGTACAACTGCTCCGACGCCTTCTGATCCACCAGATTAGGTGGCTGCTTTCTACAGAATCTCCTGTTTTACTACTTATCTGTAACAAGAGTGAGCCTCATCACGGCCTTGGCTGTATCCCAGCGGTAATGCACTTTGATACCACCAACGCAAACAGAATTACTGCAACTCTGGTTGCAGTAAGGCTGTTACTCCCAATATCTTTTAGAGTCCATAATATATATGTGACAGTAACAGTGCTATTGACGTTGGCACAATTAGCACTGCACCAATAGTGCCGAAAATGGATGGAAAGGGGAGGTTTTTACCTCCATGAAAAAGCTGGAGGTAAACCCCCCACTTTTTAACCGAATTTGGGATTCATCAAAGCGGTAATGCAGTGGTAATAGTGTTACTGATGCATTTTTACCGCTCCGCCCAACGTCTGATGAGGCCCTATCTTTTCCTACATCTAACCTATCCTGCTTGGTTGCTGCTCAGCCTCCTTCTTTGCAATAGGCTGTATGTTACACATTTGCAAGGGCCTCTACAAATTGCAATTGTGGCTCTTCACTGTGGTTGAACTGCTAAGTGTCTACATGTATCTTACTATTGCCGTGAAATGTTTATATTCACCCGCTATGGTAGCTGTTAAAAATTAGGAACACAAAATTTAGCAATCTCAAAGTTTAAAGTGCCACCAAGATAATCAATCTCAAAATGGTTCTTCACTACCACTAGCTTTATTTGATCTTTATTCAGTGGTAGACACCACTAGCGCCCTACTACACTACTACACTTTTGGGCACACTGTAAAAATATCTACCTGAGCCAATGCCATGCCGAGTCAGATGCTTCTATTTTGACTATTGTCTAATAACTTGCATCTTGTTGAAAATTGATGGACTATTGTCATTCTGATGTAGTGGCTTCTGCTCTACAGGAGGATGAGGTTGAGGAGTGGCTAAACTGTCTATTCAGCCCCCACACTGCTTCAAATCAACACTGATCCCAATCATAAAAGTAAATTCGTCACAGCCAAGAGATATTCCTACTTTGCCTTTTGTGGTAACACGAGCCGAGAGAAGGCTATACTCTCAAAAGCAAATGTGATCCAGTAGCAAACCAAACAGCAATGTATAAAAGTCAAACATTTAAGAATTGCCCAATCAAGGTTCTATAAAAATATATATACTTGTATTAAAGAATATGCAAAAGCTAGAACGATGCAGCATCCTCGGTAATGAAACAGGGGAGAAAAGGCAATGAGCAACCACAATGAATATAGGATATGTCTTTCAATGCAAACACAATGCAAAAGTGAGCTAACCAGTCCCTAGGGCCAAATCATGTACCAAGGAGCATGCATGAGTCAATAGTACCGTGGTGTCGTTTTTCTAAGGTTGTTTGACAGCGTCGAACCAGGATTCGAGCTGTGCCACAGTGCAGGTCTAGCCAGGTTCGGGTGCTGCGAATGGTGCTGGGTCAAGCAGTGAGCTGGTGTCCAGTTGTTTGGAAGCAGGAGCTTGGTGCAGCTCAAGGGCAGCATTCTGGGCATGCAGTTTGGATGGATCACCAGAGTTGGCTAGAGACATTGATAAATGCTGTTTCGGGACAGAGTGTGTAGCGAGTCAAGGTCCATCAGTTCAGTGCAGTGGCTTGGTGATCTGATGCAGGGTTCAGAGATGCAGCGGATGAGTTGGTCCACCGCCATGAACAGGGTTTTAAAGCCAAACAGGTGTTGTGCTCTGCATGGCACGATGTAGTGGTGAGCTTGTTCAGTTGGTGGAAAGCAGAGGTTGCTCGAAGTTTCAATGACGTGCCAAAAGCAGCACCAGCGTGTCCCCCTGGTTCAAATGCGCTGTACATGGTTTGAATGTGGTTTGAGAATTTAGATGCCGTAGAACAGAGACCTTGTCTGATCTGGATCTCCAGATGCTGTGAGACCCACTACAGGGCTTCTACGACAAAATAATTCCTCGTGGGTTCTGCTTTCCCAGTCTCTGGAGTCTGGAGGTTTGTTGCAGAGTGGTAGGTCCTGGTCTTCAGCAAGTGTCACCCCCAATGTGCCTATGTAGTTGGTAGGGAGTGGATCTTGCCGCTGCCTTGGAACCCTCGTCTTTACCTCAGTGGCTGAGGGCTTTGGAAAAGTCACCTCTCCCAAAAGAGTTCCACCCAAATTCTCCCTTATGTCTTTGATCCCAAAGTGAATCCAAGAAGGAGTGGGAGACCCCCTCTTTCATAGGCAAAAGTCCACAGGTGATTGGACAAAAGCAAGCCTGCTTTGAGGGATCAAATTCCCGCCCTTGTGACAAAGGGTTCTTGCCTTCTGCTTCATATCAAAAGTACTTTGTGCTAAAGGAAGTGGAGTAGACATGAAGGAAAGAGCGGTAAAAAAAGAAACAAGATTGTGGTACCATTCCCTACATTTATGAAGCTCCCTCTGTCTACACTAACCCTACCCCCTTCTCAGGCCCATAGCATGTAAGGCCCTTTTTTATGCAGCACCCTAATGTGAGGCTAGTCCTTTTGAGAAGGGCTTGCCGTTCCATTCCTGTTTCCCAGGACATATCCTGCAGAGGGGCTGTCTAAATGGACAGAGCTTCTACGCAAAAATACAAAGGATCACAAGAGAGACAACACCCACTGGTGCTTGTACTGCAGGGTGCAGCCAAGACAGACATTCTAGGGAGAATACACATAGCCTGTGCATAGCTATACTGGTCTCACAGGGCTGATATAAGTAGTAGACCAATTTGATATGGCTCTAATTATTAAAAGAAATAACATCCACCATATGCTAACTCAGGCATGGATTATGTTTAAATATTATAACTGCCACAAGGGTGGTGATCTCTTACAATTATGCAGTTTGGGAACAGGGATAAAGAGGCAATGAGTTTGCTTTAAGGGGGTCTGGTTGTCAGGCCACACATTCAGAGGAAGAGTTACCAGCATGTTATTATGAATACAAATATAAACAAGCAGGACTACTACACCCTTGCCAGATGGCAATCCTTCACAGCCATTAATTTTGTTGAAAAGCAGTCATTATGCATGAGCCACAATGAAACTTCCCATTTAAGCAGTGAAAGTTGTGTCTCACCGGTTTTGCCATAAGTGGCTCCCAAAAGGTGCCATCTCCAAGCATCATTCTGGGCAGGTTAACATGCATCAAATATATCAATATCAGTAAATCACAGAGTGATGGAGCCATGAGGCATAATGGTGGTGGCTTCTGTAAAAGGACTTGGCACACATGTATTTTGCATTGGCTGCCATGAAGGTGGTGTGAAAACGCCTCCTAGCCAATGACTGATGTCATAAATTGCCTCAGGAATCAATCACAACTCTGATAGATGGTTCAAGGGTCTTATTAACAGGTCTCTTGGGTTTGTATTGCGATGTGGCTTTGACTGTTGGACAAGATAACTAAGGGATTCTTCTAGCTGGTCCGTCAGCCTCCCATGAGCTCTCTCCACCCTTGCCCAGGATTTTCTAACACCCAAGGTTGGCTTGAACACTAGCGATCAGTAACCCCTGTGATCTAGAGTTGCCTCTCTACCAATGGAGGGCCTAAAAGACTAGGTCCTATATATTTGAATCCCTCTGAGACTTCCTAAGGGGTTCCCTACTATTGTGTTACCCAGAGACGTCTTTATGGGAGGGCAAAAGGGGCCCTTGCCCTGGGCACCCAACTTGGAGGGGGCCCCACAAGGCTGCCTAATCTAAACAATTCACTTCCCATTTTTCAGCAACTTGAAAAGCACACGTCAGGATATTTTATGGTCTGAGACTGAGACTCTAAACCCATTGCCTGTCTGTTGTTGATCAAATCAGCCTGCAATACATTCTGTGTTCACTGTGTTATACATAGTTTGTGTGTTCACTACGGCACAATGCCGTTAACATTCTCACCTTTCTATGGGAGTTATATTGATCATGTGAAATAGCCACAGCTGAAATGCCTATTGATACAGTTCAAGTGTTGTGATGGTTCAGAAGTTAGCAAAGTGTGTTAAGCACTCATTCAAGTGTATGTGTTCATATGCAAGATTACAAAAGCAAATTCCCACATGCCTGGCTGAGCTGTGTGTATGTCTTTAGTTGATAAACTACATGTATATGTACTTTGCTTTGTAGATCAACAAGTGCTATTTTCAGTAATGTACCTGCACCAGATAGCGGTTACTACAAAAACTGTGAAGTTCTAGAAATTGGTTCCTTCAGATGGGGCATTGTAAAACCTAGGCAGGCTCCCTAATGATGAGCATAAAGTGTTAGTCCGGAGAGGTGATTAGGTACCATAATTCAAGGCTGTGAAACCAAAGTGCAAATCCTACATGCTAGTATCCTGGGTTTACGAGCAGACGATACAGTGATCCTGGAAAAATCATATCACTTACAGTGCTGTCTTCTGTGAAAAGGTTTGCCTTCTCACACGCTGGTGGCATTGTTTAGTCCATACCGGATCTTACATTTTATGTAGGCCATTTGAGTGGAAGAGGTTGTAGGCATAAGAAAAAAGACTAGACATCACATTCCCCTGGCAAGCATATTTCAAGATGTGCCCATTTGACTAAGAAACGGTTTGCTTTTTGGTACAATTCAGATTTGTTTCCCACACGTTTACAAATAACAATTTCACAAGCCCGTGTTTTGGATTTATTTAAAGCTTTAAAATACAAAAGACAAACCCAGATCTAATATTTTATATTACTTTAGTTAGTATGCTGGTATTTATATACTTTCCTTCATGATAGGGCCAATGAACCTAGAATCATTCCCATTTGTCATAACACACTTCTGTAACATTTTGTTTTAAAAAATGATCATGTTTGGTTATGTGATTTTTGTATTTTCCAAAGCAGTTCTACAAGATGGTATCTTTTCAGTTCATGGTAATAACTGGAAAAGAAAGTTCTAAAGTGCAGAAATTACAAAGTGGGCAAATCCTAGTTCACCTCTTAACAAATGTGGGATCCTTGGCATCTCATTTAGTTTCATACAGCCTAACCTGACAAAATTGCCAGTCCCTAAACCTTTCAAAATTGTCACCCTTCATAGTGATTCCGGTCTCATGGTATGAACTTTAAAAAAGACTCACTAATGGGGTGTTGCTTCCTACATAATAGTGTGCATTGCTATTTTGAACACCACAACCCCTTGTTTCTTTGCTCTCCAATGCCAACACTACTTGAAAACCATGTGCCTCTTCTAATCTCAGTCTGTCTGGATATGGAGAAACTCCTGGTAGTTTCTAACCTTCATCCACTATCTATGCTATGCCCTGGTATGTGTAGCTTTCTCCTTGATTCCAATTGGTCTCCTGTATCTGTGCTTGAGCACTTTTGTATTCTCTGCAGCAGCTAATCTGAGTCCTCTGTCTATTTTGGATTATGTGCACCTTGTTTATATGATCTGTGTCCTGCATTTATACTATGGCCAGAATACCATCCTTGTGGCTGCTACTGATGAAAGGTGTCCTGTACCTATGCTAGAAGACAAGTACCCTTGTCATGGACTGCTAATGTTAGCTAATCATTCTGATTACAGCAAGAATGAAGGGAGGAAGGGAGCTAAAAGGGTTTAACCGTCTTATTTTCATCGCTGCAAAACAGCATACCAAGCTATGGGCTGTGATCATAATGATGGGGGGGGGGTGACCAAATAGTCTAGAACCCTTAATTACCCAAATAATGGACTTTCCAAATGAATGGTGTCTGGGTCTTCTCACTCACTCTCCCCTTCAATCTCTCTCTCTTAATCCCGTTCACTATTCTCCCTGATCGCCTATCTCCCTATTCTCTAATGTCCATTTCTTCTTCTATTTGCCTTCTGATATTCCTCCCCTCCTGTTCCTCACTTTCTATCCCTTCTGATCGTCCCTCTCTGACCCTCCCACCATCTCCCCTGTCCTTCTACTTCTCGCTGCCCTTATCTCCACCCCTTCTGTCTCCTCCCTATTTCTCCACTCACCTTTTTCCTCTTCTGTCCCTCCGATTCTTTCACGCCCTTCTTCCTCCTACCTCTAGCCACGTATTCCTCCTCCTACTCTACTCTCACTCTCAACTCGTCCCACTCCTTACATTTCACTACTCCACTTATTCCCCCAATCAACCTCCCCTCTCTTCTACTTTTACACACTCTCCCTCCCTTCACTCTCTCACACTCTCACAAATCCCCCACTGCCATACACAACCACGGGTACTCTCGCAATCACTACTAAACTCTTTCCACTAGGTACCACACTCTCTGACACACACTACTTCACCTGCACTCCTGTCCAGCTGCACCACAGATGTCTCCGCACTCTACTCCACATTTTCGTCCTTCTTCTGATCTCTCGGTCCACCTGCATGCCTCCTAACCTGATCGCCCCACACACTCTCCGATGGGCCTTTTACGCCAATGTTTTCCTGGTGTTCCCCCTCCCCATCAGATGTGTGTTCCACATGACTGGTGTTGAATTTGGAACTATGTTTCCCCTGTATGCGGATTGCTGCATGGCAAGGATACAAAAAAACCTTTAAGCCCCACCCCTTTTGCTGCACAGCATTTTCTGCAGTCTTTAGCAGGGTCCTCACTGCATCTATCCGTGCCTGGCTGATAGAGGCCGCCTGTAGGTTGTGAGTTTTCTTCTGTGGCCCACTAGAGTTGTTCAGTCTGGCAATGCATCTTGGTCCTGGCGATTCTGAAAAGAAACAAAGGGAACTCGGGCCAGCATACCTGTTTCACATTCAAATAATGTTTCGGGGGGATGGGAGGGTCAGAGCCTGGGGCCCCCCAATTCCCTCAAAACACGTCTGAGATAGGACAGGCTCTGGCATTCACCCTGGTAGGCCTCGTCCCCAGGCTTGGAGGGGTCTCCATTCCCCCTGACACGATCGAGCCCCTGGCCCTTTCACTAGACTGTGACTCTTTATGTTGTCACTAACAGCACTACGCTGTTTATGCAAGCAGCCTGGCATGTACAATGTAGAACTCAGGAGCTGAACTTCCTTTTCCAACATGTGGTGTGCTTGCTTTTGGCACATAAGGAATGCTTGCAATGCATTTCTGGTGCTCTGAGAGTAGTTGAAAAGTGCAAAGATATTATTTTTGCCACAGCAAACCTTTCACAAACAAGCTGCAACACTGACGTAACATGACACCAAGAGGAGGCAAAACAGATGCACTGTAAGGGTCATACAATATGTTCCTCAAACATAGAGGAGAAATGACATTCAAGCTGGGGGCTTGGCCACAAGGCCATCAAGCCCTCGGCTTTCTCGTATATGTCTAACATCCTGTGGCTCTTGCTTTATAATCCTTGCAATTGTATTATTTTTCTCTGTTTTGAAAAGAAAACTCATATTTTGCGTGCACAGACGTTTTGTTCAGGAAAAAACAATGTCCATCTGCTGCGTGAGTGAAAGTGGTCCCCCTCGACCCAACACTAGTATGTTAGCACACACGCAGAGTTTTGAAGCACAAATACACCTCACAAACCTTGTTGCCGGTACCACATGGGCACACATTTCTGACACCCCTATCCACAAGTGAATTTTTTCTATTTGTAAAATCTGCGTGGGAAAATATTTTTCAGAAACCTGGCTGTTTTTGTGTTTTTGTAGTCGGCATTGGCAACAACATTAAAAGATTAGTTTACAAAGCCAAGATAAAGCACGTAGAACAACAGAATGGGCCACAGCAGTAGTACAAGTCTATTTTGCATAACACTGCGCCCGTAATGGAGGCTTCTGTTGATGTGCGCCGGACTGCTCCTGTTCTGTGTGTGTGGATGGGGATCTTTGAGTACTGTGGCCTGTGATGTGGGGTGTGAGAGAGAGAGAGAGAGAGAGAGAGAGAGAGAGAGAGAGAGAGAAAGAGAGAGAGAGAGAGGTTTTATGAATTGCTGTTTGTTAAAGTGATGGTTTAATACAACAAAACCCTTGAAATTTGGCAAGTGTTGGAAGCTATACATGCCCAATGGCTACTTCAGGTACCCTGGTGGGGCCTCCTGGGCGGTGTGGTCATTGGTCATGACCAGTGACTCATAGGCCAAGCCCAGTGGCTAATTTGAGTGGCTTGGTAGCTTCTGGGGAGTGGCCATTCCTGAAAAGCCTCAGTTGCTGCAAAGCACCATGGGATATTACAGGACCTGATGTAGCGGCCGTGTAGTTATGGTTAAATTGCTCATAGAAAGAGCACTTTTGGGCAGCTTATAACTTTAGCATTGTCCGATGAATCCTCACGGAACTTTGCAAAATAAGTATATGGCTACCTTGGAATGATACTGCGAAGTTTGGTGTGGTTTCATCTAGGTGGCAAAGTTATATGGGGGGGTCTCAAATTTTTTTGAATCCTCATATACACAAAAAAGGTGCTCATGTCTACAACCAAACTGCTGGATGGATTTGCATTAAACTTGCATGAGGAGCAGCGGCAAATTTGGTGTAAATCCGTCCAGTAGTTTTTTTAAAAAATGGACAAAAAGTAGGTCAGCAAAAATTAGTGATATCTGGGTGCGGTCCGCTGACCCATTTCCTGATTTGCAGTCTGCGGATACCTCTGGGCCAATCAGAGTCCAGCATGATGTGGATGGTGGAAAGCGTGAGCTGCGTCATATTTTTGAAAATGGTCGCCATGTTGGATCCACAGACAGCCACTAGTGTCCCCGGATAGCGCGCTGAGAAAAAGTGCGGAAAACATATTTGGGTTATTTGGTGTCCAAAAGAGGGCCTGGAAAGGGTCGGAGAGTGGAATAAAGTTGACATGGGGCTGTTTTTATAGGTGAAACAAGGGTTTGCAGGTGCTGCCGAGTCCATGCACATTGCCTCCGACCACGAACAGCGCAGTTAGAAAAAAGGTCTGGAAAACACATATGCGGTTATTTGGTAGCCGACAAAGGGCCTGGAGAGGGTGAGGGGTGGAATAAAGTTGATATGGAGCTGTGTTTATAGATGAATAAAAGCATTACAGGTACTGCTAAGTCTGCAGGTCATTTTTAAGTCCTCTTTCTCCTTTACTGCTTGCATTTTGGAGCTTGTAAAGACAGCCCACTTTCAGCTTCACCTCCTTACATGCATTCTCCGGTTCCTCACCTTCCCTAGAAGCTCAATGTCTCTAGAGCCCTGGTCCTCTCTAGGCTGGGCTTCTGCAACAACCTCTTCCTCAACCTCCCCCTTTGTTGTCTATGCCCCCTTCGGCAAATCCAGAATAGGCCTGCAAGACTTATCCTTGGCCTCAAGCCCAATGATGGCATTGCTGCAGCTCTAAAATGTGTACATTGGCTCCTGGTGGCTGCAGGATGAAAATCAAAATCCTCTGTATCACTGAAAAGGCTTTCTGGGGCCTGGGACTACGCTATCTACAACTTTGTTTCCCTAAATAATCCTATGCTAGAGCCCCCAGCTCCTATCACTTACATTCTCTGCTTGGGAAACGCTTTTCAAAACAGAGAGACGTAGGCGTGTGTCTCTCTTCGGCCAGTGCCTCTCTCTGGAACAGTCGTCCTGCTTTTTTTATACTTGAGCTTCACGGGACTCCCAAAAAGGGTACACCTAGCTGGGAACCAGAGTGTGCCCCTCGCCCCCTTTTCTGTCAAATGTTTTTTGGGAGTCCCGGGCTCCAGAGGTGGCGGCACCGGGGTGACACATGCCCCTATTAAGGAGAGCCACACTGTTGGTTTTTCCCCCCTCCCCCCAACTGGGGTTTTACACTTTGTAATTGGAGGGTGAGTTGGTTCCTGGCTACTTGAATGACTACAGCAACCAGAATTCCCTGAGGCCATTACTAGTAGTAACCATCAACACCTGAACAAACACCTGAACAGACTGCCTCCCTGATGATTGCAAGAGGCAAGAAAGCGCTAGGAGGAGACGATCAGCTGGACTATGGAAAGGTACAGAGTGCGCCCCTCAACCCCTTTTCTATCAAATATATATATACATTTGTGATGTCATCTTTGATGTCCTGGGTGGTAGTCTTAGCAGTGCACGGTGGTGGCACGAGTTATGGTTGCTTAGCTTACCATAACTGGTGAATTTCAATGGTTTTTCGGTTTTACTTGGAACCATAACGTCCCTTTAACATTCACTGAATTTCATAGGTTTTTAGTAGCGCAACTTAACCATAACGTCCCTTTAACAAAGTTTTTTTCACTGAATTTCATAGGTTTTTAGTAGCGCAACTTAACCATAACGTCCCTTTAACAAGTTTTTTCACTGAATATATATATATATATATATATATATATATATATATATATATATATATATATATATATATATATATATGCGGTCAATTGTGAAAAGGTCAATTGTGAACCTTTAAATATGGTCAATTGTTCATTCGAACAATTGTAAACAAACAATTTGGGTAATACCGTCTTTGCGCGGGCTGCCAAAGAATTTGTCAAGGTTGTTATCAGGTGCTAAATTGAATTCTTATCTCATGATCAGCCTCATGTGACTGATTTCTTTCAACAACTTTTCAATATCATCAAGCACCAATTTTGGGTTATTGTTAAGTATACACTGCAGAGGGTGATGTTTTTCCCCAATATTGACCTTAGCATTTAAAAACGTACTTCCTAATCTCTTCTTACATCATTGAATGGCCATGCACCCAAGACTCTATGCCCTTGCAACAACCACCGCAGCATATCACATCCATAGAGTCAAACATTTCAACTATGATCTATGGGAAACTTTTAATGTCCGCGAACAATGTGAGTGTTCTTAGAACACTTTGGACTTCCCAGCGAACAATACGGACACCGTTTTCAGGACACCCCCTACGAACATTTCAGAACAACGCGATAGTTCTTAGAACACTTTCAACTTAACAACGAACAATACGGACAGCGTCCTAAGGACACCCCCTACGAACATTCCAGGACACCGGGAGTGTTCTCAAAAACGTCTTCAGAACACCCCCATTTTGTTTATTTGCGAACATTTCAGGACACCGCGGGTGTTCTTAGAACACATTCAACTTGACAGAGAACAATACGGACAGCGTCCTCAGGACATCCCCTACGAACACTCCCCGGACACCGCGAGTGTTCTTAGAAGCGTCTTCAGAACACCACCATCTTGTTTATTTGCGAACATTTCAGGACACCGCGAGTGTTCTTAGGACACATTCAACTTGACAGAGAACAATACGGACAGCGTCCTCAGGGCACCCCCTACGAACATTCCAGGACACCGGGAGTGTTCTTAGAAGCTTCTTCAGAACACCACCATCTTGTTTATTTGCGAACATTTCAGGACACCGCGAGCGTTCTTAGGACACATTCAACTTGACAGAGAACAATACGGACAGCGTCCTCAAGACACCCCCTACGAACACTCCCCGGACACCGCGAGTGTTCTTAGAAGCGTCTTCAGAACACCACCATCTTGTTTATTTGCGAACATTTCAGGACACCGCAAGTGTTCTTAGGACACATTCAACTTGACAGAGAACCATACATTTGTTTTTCACCCAAAGTTATAAGCAAATATGAATGGGATATGCTGCGGTGGTTGTTGCCAGGGCATAGAGTCTTGGGTGCATGGCCAAATGGCCATGCACCCAAGACTCTATGCCCTGGCAACAACCACCGCAGCATATCACCTCCATAGAGTCAAACATTTCAACTATGATCTATGGGAAACTTTTAATGTCCGTGAACAATGTGAGTGTTCTTAGAACACTTTGAACTTGCCAGCGAACAATACAAACACCGTTTTCAGGACACCCCCTACGAACATTTCAGAACAACGCGATAGTTCTTAGAACACTTTCAACTTAACAACGAACAATACGGACAGCGTCCTAAGGACACCCCCTACGAACATTCCAGGACACCGGGAGTGTTCTCAAAAACATCTTCAGAACACCCCCATTTTGTTTATTTGCGAACATTTCAGGACACCGCGGGTGTTCTTAGAACACATTCAACTTGACAGAGAACAATACGGACAGCGTCCTCAGGACACCCCCTACGAACACTCCCCGGACACCGCAAGTGTTCTTAGAAGCTTCTTCAGAACACCACCATCTTGTTTATTTGCGAACATTTCAGGACACCGCGAGTGTTCTTAGGACACATTCAACTTGACAGAGAACAATACGGACAGCGTCATCAGAAAACCCCCTACGAACACTCCCCGGACACCGCGAGTGTTCTTAGAAGCGTCTTCAGAACACCCCCATTTTGTTTATTTGCGAACATTTCAGGAAACCGCGAGTGTTCTTAGGACACATTCAACTTGACAGAGAACAATACGGACAGCGTCCTCAGGACACCCCCTACGAACACTCCCCGGACACCGCGAGTGTTCTTAGAAGCGTCTTCAGAACACCCCCATTTTGTTTATTTGCGAACATTTCAGGACACTGTGGGTGTTCTTAGAACACATTCAACTTGACAGAGACACGTCCTCAACGTCCTCAGGACACCCCCTACGAACATTTCAGGACACCGGGAGTGTTCTCAAAAACGTCTTCAGAACACCCCCATTTTGTTTATTTGCGAACATTTCAGGACACCGCGGGTGTTCTTAGAACACATTCAACTTGACAGAGAACAATACGGACAGCGTCCTCAGGACACCCCCTACGAACACTCCCCGGACACTGTGAGTGTTCTTAGAACAGTTTCACTTTGCTTGCGAACAAAACGGACACATATTGAGTCCTTAGAACACCCCCCAGTCAGTTTATTTAGAACATTTCAGAACACCCGTGATGTCCGCAAACAAATCAAACACAAAAAGAACGTCTAACACATAAAAAACACAACTTTCATCCTATCTCATACACTCCCACCGTCCCCAAACACTCCTACACACCAACACACTCTACTAAATACACATTTTGAACAAAGTTTCACTGCGCTGTCCGCGGACGTCCGCGAATCCAAGATGGCGGGCGCTACCGAAAAATCTGACGCGCTTCACGCTCCACGCCGTCCAATCAGCGAACAAGTTGCATGTCCGCGAACATCACGCAAGACGATTGGCCAATCAGGACACTGTCTGCGGAGCGAACAGGGAAGTGTGTCCGCGAACCGAACACAGATATCACTAATTTTTTTTTACCTACTTTTTGGTCATTTTAAAAAAAACTACTGGACGGATTTTCACCAAATTTTCAAAAGCACGCTTTCGGGACCAAGCCGCTGATCCTGGTCCACATTTGGTGGAAATCCGTCCAGCAGTTTGGGCTGTAGGCGCGAGCAACATTTTTTTCTCATTCAGTCTATGGGAAAACAAAAAGTTTTGGGACCCCCCATATAACTTTGCCCCCCCTTGACGAATCCTCACCAAACTTTGCAAAAGAATTCAGAGTGACCCAAATACTTTTTTTGCAAAGTTTGGTTAGGATCCGTCCAGGGAGAGCGAAGTTATAAGCCACCCAAAAAGTGCTCTTCCTTTGGAAACAGCAACTTAACCATAACTACATGGCCACTACCGTGGGCATGAATTTACACCAAACCATCAAAAGTACCATCTGCCATACTGTGTGCCCAACTTGTTTTTACTTTGAAGCAAATTTGTACAGCGGTTTTCGCTGTGGCCCTGTTCAATGTAAGCACTTATTCACCTACGGAAAAATGAAAGAATGAATGAAAAAAGTGAAAAACAACCTTTTTTCAATGCTTTGTCACTTTTAAACCATTTGAAAATCTGCACCACACTTTCTAGTTTTAGGGGCCTGAGCCAGAACATATCTTTGGAAAATGTCAAACATATATATCAAAACAAGGACAAATAGATAGTTAAAGATGGTCAAGCACTACATAACCAAGTGATGCTTTATTGGTGTGCTCACACCATCCTTGAGTGGATAATAAATGGGGAACACTACTGATCTAGCTAATGAAGATTCATATTAATTATATCAAAAATGGACATTTTCGTTTCTGCCTGCAGCTTCATCATCCTTCAAAAACAACGCAAAAAGGACTCCCATTTACGTTCCTTCGATGTAACTGGTATACTAGACCTACAAATACCAATCATTCTCAAGATCATTATGCAATTCATTTTAGAAAGAGCAGCTAGAATTAAAAGTTGTTTAAAGTGCAAACATGTTGTCCCTAAGAAATTCTTTACTAAAAATTATTTACTAAAGTGCAATAGTGCAAGGTGATAAAAAACAGGTAGTCCCAGATAATATTTACAAAAACTAATAGATCTTGAAGGAATGGGTTAATTATCCCAACACTAATTAGATTATAGTTAAATATCAAAAATATCATTGGAATAATATATATGAAAACCATTGTGGCATCAGACTCACTATGCTACAAATATGCATAATTATTAGTTCAAATAAAATGAACGAACGCAATTCTCTGCACATCATGGATAATTCGAAATACATTGTCTATAACAATGATCACTTATCAAAAATACATTAATTAATTGCATTTTGAGATACAATCTTAATATCAGCATTAATTAGACATAACAAAAACGGATTAATTTCAATATAATTGCATCAAAGAGGATTTTCTCTTTCGTAAATCAGTGTTAAACAATGTTAAACAATTTGTAACCATTTTTGAACCAAAACTTTCCCTGTAATTTACAATCACATATTTTCTCAGTAGATTATGGCTAAGATGTTGGGAAGTTCAGGGAACAAAACAAAAGTTACATATCTCCTACCTCCCGGAATTCAGCAGCGGGCAGATTTATAGCAATACAACAAAACCATTACAGACATTTTAAAGAGGTTTGGGATTGATTCTGGACCCATTTGAGTCATGTTATGACCATTAGTCTAGGTGGCATTGAGCTCTACCCCTACCTTTGTTACTAAGACATCTCCTTTTGAACTCATAACTGGTAGAAAAATGTTCTTGCTTCAATATTTGTTGTACTGAACACAGGAACAGATGTTGATCAACGCTGCTACCACTCAGAAATATGTCAATAACCTTCACAAACATCTTCAATATGCATTTGCATATGCCCAAAGGAGCTTGGAAAAATATGCAGTAAGTATAAAGTCTAACTCTCATCCATGCAGTGTGGTCCTGTGTCATTATACAGTGGTTTTGGACTGTGGCATTGCCTTCAATCCCCTCTGTCCTTGATATGGAGGTACTCTCTGATCAACTGGTCTTCTTGCTGAGGAGGACTGCTGGGTTACCTCCATGTTCAAGGAGGCTGCTGGCTATCTGTTGCTGGCTAAATAAAGCATACTTAAAACCTGGTGGCAATCAGTTGCCCCTACAGAGGTAGCATGGATGAGGGACATCCCGTGATGCTCAGAGGTGGAGAAGTCGACCCTTGAACTGATGCCAATGCATAGACATCCACAAGACATTTGGACACCATTCAGGCTCTACCTGCTCGCACAGATTGAGAAAGAACATCTCCAAAGAAAATACCAGACTATGTTCGGATTTTATTGTCATTGTGTTGTTGAAGTATTATAATTACTATGCAGAAAAGGTTCTGGGAGCCCCTTTACCGAGAACAAACACGGCCAAATAACCTGTGTTATGGGAAGGTGCCCACTTGCGAGGGTCTACAACCACGTTTTAGCTCACTGTATCTTTCAGAGAGAAGAAAACCATTTGCATATCAGTCTTTGTCCAACCCACAAGAGCAGTCCAGCACCGCAATGCTAGGCAATACTGCTCTGAAAAAAGAGTACCAACAGCAACCCCACACACATGTTTCAGCCTACGCGGGCCTAATCAGTGAGGTGAAGCTGTGCCTCTCTAAGCACAGTGACCAAGTTGGTCCACATCTGGATTACCCTGGGTAATTTAGGGCGAAACCCAAAGTTCCTAAAAATGCACAATAAGGTATGGGAGTCCCTCTACCGAGAACGAACACTGCCAAATATCCTGTTCTATTGGCAGGTGTCCACTCGGGAGGGTCTACAACCACATTTTAGCTCACTGTAACTTTCACAGAGGAGAAATATTCATTTGCATTTTTCCCACCCACAGGGGCAGTCAAGTACCGAAAATCTAGGCAATTCTCCTCTGAAGAGTACCAACAGTAGCTCCAGACACATGTTGTAGCCTAGTGGGCCTCATCAGTGAAGTGAAGCTGTGCCTCTCTAACACAGGAACAGATGTTGATCAACGCTGCTATCACTCACAAATATGTCAAGAACCTTCACAAACATCTTCAACATGCATTTTCATATGCTCAAAGGAGCTTGGATAAATCTGCAGTAAGTATTAAGTCTCACTCTCCTCCATGTAGTTCGGTCCTGTGTTGTTATACAGTGGTTTCAGAATGCAGCATTAGCTATGATCTCCTCTGTTGTCGATATGGAAGTACTGTGTGATCCACTGGTCTTCTTGCTAGGGAGGACTGTGGGGTTTCCTCCATGTTCTAGGAGGCTGCTGGCTCTCTGTCGGTTATTGGCTAAATGGAGCATACTTAAAACCTGGTTGCAATCAGCAGCCCCTACGGAGGCAGCATGGATGAGGGACATCCTGTGGTGCTCAGAGGCGGAGACCTCGACCCTAGAACTGGCGCCAATGCGTAGACGTCCACAAGTCTTTCAGGGTCCTTTCAGGAGCTACCTGCTTGCACAGACGGAGAAAGCACCACCCCCCCAAGAAAATACTTAGATTTTATTGCCATTGTGTTGTTGAACTATGATAATTACTATATTGTTCTATTGTGCTGTGGGTATTGTGGTATTACCATTATGTGTACATTTCTTTAAAAGTCTGAAGTCTCACTATGATCTGCAAACCTCCAAAAATGAATATGTGGTAGGTGATCAGGTTTCTCACTCAAAACACTCAAGGAGACACCAGGGTACTGATTTCTTTACACCAAGGCAATACACCAAAGGTGTGGAAGTACCTACACATATAAAATTATTGTTACATCAATCATGCACATTTCATCATACATTAATTTCATGAAACAACATTACAGTACCACAATTCCAAAGTGCAAAGTGCTGGAATGTAAACAGTCAATAATGTTTTACAGAGCTTTTAAAATTATACACACATCTTCTAAACAGTTAATTAAAACTCATTGCACACTCAACTCTAAATTAGGTAGGGAAAATCTGTTGTACTCAAAAGGCCCAACATGTTTCATTCCTATTCATTAGATCAAATATCAGAACTTCTTCAAGGGCTGACATCCTATATTTAGCACCTTTAGAGAATGCTCTAATGCATCCTAGCCACCCGTTGGCTAAATCCTCTTCACACTCCCTTTACAATAATGTGCTAATCTGCACTGGCAATAGCACCACAATCTATTACCCATACTATTGGGTTATTTTACCGAATGAGGGTTTCACATTCTAAACCCTCAACCAACTTAAATAGTTTGCCAAATAAATACTTAATAACAACTTGGCATTGCAGGCCATGTGTCTCAGCCAACTTGTTTCCTTGTACAGCCAATTGTTACTAGATGCTTTAGCATATACACACTGTGAATAAAAACATCAATAGGTCAGCATTGAGCCTCTTATTTATACAATGACTTCAACTATGAACCATAGAGAACATGCAAAAACATTCTTGCTTTCTAATTGAATGAGCTCAACAGATCTTCCTGATTTCCACAACATTCAAGGCCACTTGGTGCACACAGTGTCTGTATTAAAGCAGTTAGCATCTATTTAAACCTGTTGAACAAAGCCCAAAATCCCACTGTAGCTAGTCAGATATGTAGTATGATGCTATAACCTCATGTCTACTTACTTTGCATGGATTCTCTTTGCCACGTCCTCATCTAAAAGATCTCTATGTGTTCATACTTCAACGTCAGTTGTTTTGAATAGCAAGCAGCCATTTCTTACTAGCTGTTTAACCTGACTTTGAAAATAAACCAAGTACAGTCACTTAGCCAAAAGGTGTGCATCATTGTGAACAGTCTGCATCTCTGATACAAAGATTCACGCACGGCTATGCTCAAACTACTGTCTACACTGCTTATTTTTAGTGTGAGCGGGATCATGCTTGCCAGGGATTCGGCTGGCTTAAAGTGATCTAGTTTACCTGTATCATTTTCAAAGGAGACTAAAGAGTACAAATTCCTTTTGTTCTGGTGAGGGGCAAACAAGATCATAGATGGGTTATCTCCCGGTGTCTACAAAATCAAGATCCCAGAGAAACGGTGGGTCCATGTGAACCAGCTTAAGACGTGTCACTCCCAAACTGGCTTTAACCAAATTGAGGAATCAACTGCTCCACCCGATGAGACGACCTTTAAATAAAATGGTCTCAATGATAAAACTGCAAGGGTGGGTGTTTAGATAAAAGGATGAATGGTTAGATAGTTTTAGACAATTACATTATTATGACTTAGTCAATCTCGTTAGCATTTCATTGAATATAAATAAACTGGCAGTCAGGCAGGCTGTTCTCACTGTTCCTGCTGATTTCAGCTTATTTGTTTTGTTTTTCTTTTCATTTAACAGAGCTCTGCATTCAGCCAGACGTCTTTTTAAGCCTTCTGTTCACTCGGCGACGTTTTGCCCTCTGGAAGCCGTCCACCGCTCATATCAGTGCTCTGACTTCCCACTCTGGAAGCCGTCCCTCCTTTGCTTACCTGTGTACCTGTGATGGGCAATAAAGCTCTGGCGGTGCAGAACGCTGAAGATTGCCGTCTTCTTGAGCCTCCTTGCAAGGATCCCAGGGGGCTCCTGGTTTGCTTGTGCTTGCACGTTGAACCCCTCCCCCGTTTTATGCCAGCAAAAAGAGTATGTTTTGACCAACTCTGAGTATTTCCGTCGTCGGTTATATATTTTTTACATGCACTCTTCTGTCCAGTATGAATCTATGAGCTATTGCTGTGGGAGCGGGAGCGTTTTCCAATTCCCTAGTTGTGCAATTTCAGACGGAGGCATATCAGTTTAGATTGATAAATGGGCCATCACAGTAATAAATAGTTCCCATCTTGCGGCACAGTTTTTTAAATAATTGCCATGAAACGCAAGATTTGACTTGACTTGATTTTAATTGACGCATTGTGTGCCTTACGGCAGGCATTGTTGCATCATGGTGAGAAAACTAACAACCAATTGAAAACAGACTATTGGCTCTCACTGACGATCCAAAGTGAATATAGCGCATGTGTGCCACCCTGTATCATGTAGATGGGCGTATGCAATATAACTGTATCTTTACTGAAGTAACCTAACTTGGACTGCTATTCACTTTTTGTAGGTCAGAAAGTAGAAAAATAATGAAAACATTTAGGTGGGGTGCTGGGCTAGGAAATAAGACATGGGCCTCATTATGAATCCGGCGGTAACCGCAGCAGCCATTTTTTTTCCGCCAATGGGGACTTACCGGGGCATTATGGCCCCGGTGGTCCTGGTAATTGCCCATTTCCCGGGCACCAGAAAATATTACTCCCCGTTCCCATTCGAGTCCCATTGTACTCAACGGGAATGGGGAGGACGGATGCACCTCCACCATTCGTGAATGGTGCCGGTGCATCCGTCAAGGTCTGCAAGCGGGTGCCGTTCCGCCTGCCAGGTCAGACCTGGTGGACTGAAAGGCACCCACTTGCAGAACTCGTAGTTTGCTGGTCCAGAAACAATGGTACCGCCAAGCTTACCAGCACCGTTGTTTCTGGACCGGCAACCTTGTAATGACCCCCAATGAATATTGCTTATATAAACAGTGTTTAGGAGTTTATTAGAGGTTCCATGAGGAACAATAGGTACTGTGGACCATTCCCATTTTGAGTCAACATACACCTGGTGGTGGCATTTGCTTATGTTTCACCCTTTATCAGGCTTTGTCAAGGCATTGTATGGTATACTCAATAAATGTGTACAGGAGAAGCCTGTTACATATATTACAGTTGTTTTGTCATCAATTGATATTGTGTTAGTACATTTGTTACATCCTTTATATCAGGTTACATGTTGCCAATTTTGTACATATCATAGCACTTCAAGTGTGCATTCATGGAATCATTTATACTGGTTGGGTACATATCATTCCACTCAATGCATGCCTTCATGGAGTCATTAACATTAGTTTAAGTTACAATGGCCCTCATTACGACCCTGGCGGAGAACCATGGTGCAATTTGCACCATGGTCCATGGCGCTAAGCTGCCAACTCCGCCATGGTGGTTGGCGGACTTACCGCCCCATCCCGACCTTGGCGGGGCGGTAAGTCCCCAATCCCCATTTACCCTTCCCATTTTTGCCCCATAGGGTATAATGGGAGTGGGGAAGGCGTTAATTACCCCACCGTAAATTACGGTGGCGTAATTAACAACAAGTCCCGTAGCGCCATGGATTTTTCCGCCTGCAAAAAGCAGGCGTAAAAATCACCATGGCGCTACGGGAACTCGTACTCTGGCGGAAAGGGGCGCCATGGTTTACGCCGGTGTAAACCCCTTTCCGCCAGGGTCCTAATGAGGGCCAATGTCATATGTGGCGATATGGAGGAAGGAAGGCAGAAGGGGAGAAACTTGCACTGGACAACATTGATTTCACATTCCCAAATGCATCAGCATCTTATTTTCTATTTGTGCAAATGTTAAAAGATTTACTAGCCTTTTTACTTAAAAGCAATGTGTTGATATTTAATGATAAATTGTATGAGCAAACGAAAGGTATAGCAATGGGCACTAGCTTTGCACCATCGTTGGCTAACTTGTTTGTGTGAGAAATCGAACAAAAACATGCAACGACTCATCCTGACTTATTAAATATGTTGTAAAATGGCTAAGATACCTTGACGATGTGTTCATTATATGGAAAGGCAATCTGAAACAATTTGATGATTACTGCAAATTTTTAAACACAAATGCATTTGGACTGATCTTCATGCTAGAGAAAAGTGTATATGAGATCAACTACTCAGATCTATGCATTTATATCGAAGATGGAAAGATCCAAACCAAAACATATCGTAAAAAAAAGACAGAGGCCAATGCAACACTACACGCAGACAGCTCACATCTGAGAAACAACATAAGCAACGTACCCACAGGAGAATTCACCAGGGCTAGGAGAAACTGCAGCACATACGCTACATACAGAAAAGAATGTGAGACTATTGAAAACAGATTCCTCAACAGGAGGTACTCAAAACAATGTGTAAAAAAAGCTAGGGAAAAGATAACAGCACAGAATAGAGTGGAACTCCTGATACCTAAAACCCAAACCAATTAATCCAAAAAGGAGACTGTCAGAATAATCACCCAATACCCTAATGAAAATACCACTGTGAGAAGAATTTTTCATAAAAACTGGCACATACTGAGGCTAGATCCAAATCTTAAGGATCATATTACAGGACAACCTAATATTGTGTATTCCGGGGTTCCCACTTTTGTCTTGAAAGTGTGTCCTAGTAATATGAACAAAACAACACAAGAAAGGAAAACCATCATTACTGCAGGGAAACCAGTGCAGGGCTTCTACAAATGCTCTATGAAGTATGCTTGTGAAGCAGAAATGTAGATAAACGTTTATTGTAATGTTACATACGACCGGCGCCCTGCTCTGCCGCGCACCTCTCAGCTCTCCTCTCTCTCCGCCAACCCTCACTCCGAATCCCTTTCAAACCACAACATTCTACCAGGCACGAGCAGGCAGGGATGCCGTAAACAAGGAAACCAATGCAGTAGAAATAACATGAAGCAAGTACCGAATAATGCGTGCATGAAATACTACATCATCTCCCCCTTATTTTATTTTTTTTTAAAAACGAAATGACAAAAACAAAGATGAACAATTAACTAATGTGAAATATTCATGAAATCCATAGTAAGAATAGAACAAGCAATGAACACTGAAAAAGAAAAAAAAACGTGACATGTAACGATAAATCCACCATAGTCAAAAGTTTAGCAGGCTACTTCCCCATGATGTAATCTCTAGACCAAAATGGTAATCTTTTCTCTCTTGACGTGCAAAGTATTTTGTCACTGGATATGACACCCATCTCGGACTCTGAATGATTGTCACTATCATTACCAACATTACTGCTTTCGACAACCATGCCATCATCATCCCTCTGGAACACCTCACCTTCCCCAGGATCGCTTACTTGATTATTGATGACACATTCCTGCCCCACAGCACTAAAATCATCCTTCTCTCTCCAATGCCCATCTTCCTCCACTACTTGAGATCTAACATCAGACTGCACTCTCACATTCTCCTCACCACTACTATGACAATCTTCATTATTCCTCAAACGTAAGTCATATCCTCTAACATGTCCAGCGTGACCATTTCCATAATGCTCTAAATCCCAATTCCATCTGCTCACTCTGTCCATGTTCCATACCGATCCACCGCTGACCTTCACTGCATTTGCAAACACTTGAACAACTCTGACTGGTCTGCTATATTTTGAATCACCCTTTCTAACACTTTGACCTAACTTTATCCTCACCATATCAGCTGGTGCAATTCCAATTCTGTGATTATGTCCTGAATAACTCCTATTCATACCTTCGGGACGTTTCCAATTTCTCACCTCTCTGAATTCTGTCGTTTTCCTGCTATTAACCCACTCTGGACACAGTAAAGTGTTGGGAGCCCTACCCCTCATCAATTCAAAGGGAGAAACATTTAAATCTCTCTTGAATGACGTTCTTATACTCCACAATTTTTCCTTTAGTGCTTCTTCCACAGGTATGTTGTTTCTCACAGCCAACTCTACAGTTTCCAAAATTACCCTATTACATCTCTCAACTAAACCATTAGTTTGGGGATGATATAATGCAGAATACTTCCAAATAATACCTGATGCCATGGCAAACTCTCTAGTTTCTTTGCTCTTAAATTGAACACCATTATCACTAATAATGGTTTTTGGAAAGCCTTCTCTACTGAAAACTTCTTTCAGGAACTTGATTACTTCTCCAGAGTCAACCTTTCTGACTGCTTTCAATTCTACCCAACCTGAATAATAGTCAATCATGACAATCAAAAACATTTTTTCTCCTATTAACCTTGCATATGGTCCCACAATGTCAACACCTAACTTCATCCAGGGAGCGTGTTCCTTATTCATGACAAGAGGTTCTGCTTTAAAACTTTTGCAGCTCTTATCACTGTTTTGGCAAGGCCAACAATTCCTGACAAATCTCTCAATTAAAAGATCCATCCCTGGCCACCAATATACAGATCTAACATTTGTTTTTGTTCCCATGATCCCAGGATGCCCTTGGTGAGCTTTTCCTATGAGTTCCTCATACAATGACTTGGGGGGTATCAACTTGTTTCCTCTCAACAAAAAACCTCCTTCCATGGAAAGTGTGTTCCTTACTTCCCAAAATTTCAGACATTCTCCATCAATCCATCTCTTTTCTGGCCAACCCAACATCGTAAATCTACGATTTTTTGTAACGTTACATCCTTACTTATTTCATCCAGCCACATTTCCTTAGATGTATCTTCATGAACAACTGCCACAATGTCTTCATTACACTCAAAATCAGAATCTACATTACTTAATGGTAATCGTGATAGGTAATCAGCAATAATATTTCTCCTACCTGGTACATACCTTGTCACAAAGTGATAGTCCTGTAACTTGATACTTAGTCTAGCCAACCTAGGTGACGCCTTGCACATTCCCTTAACAGTCAGTACTTCTATGAGTGGTTTATGATCAGTTTGGATGATAAACTTGCAGCCCCATAAGTACTTTCTGAAATAATTCACTGCCCAGGCAACAGCTAATAGCTCCTTTTCAATTACAGAATATCTGCTTTCTGTCTGAGAAATTGCTCTAGAAGCATAGTTGATGGTTTTTTCTCTGCCATCTTCATCAATCTGGGACAAAACTGCTCCTAGCCCATTGCCACTGGCATCTACTGTAACCTTGGTCAATCTGCCAAAGACATAACCACCCAATTCTGTGGAATTGCATATTTCTCTTTTGATGCAACTCACTGCTTCATCACATTCTGTACTCCACTCAAATTTGGCTTCTTTTTTTAACAATTTCCTTAATGGCTCAGTTACATTTGCAAATTTATTAACAAATTTACTATAATACTGGCATAGACCCAGGAATGATCTTAGTTCGTCCTTATTATTGGGACTTGGGGATTCCCTGATGGCCTACATAGCATCACCTTTGGGTTTATACCCCTTGCCATTCACTGTGTGTCCCAAATACTCAACTTCATCCATACCAAACTTGCATTTGCTCTTTTCAATCTTCAAACCCGCGCTCTCTAACTTCAATAACACATCCTTCAATCTCAAGTCATGTTCTTCTCGACCTTTGCCAAACACAATAATATCGTCTTGATAGACAAGAATTCCTTTTAGCCCTTTCAACACATGTGCCATCACCCTTTGAAATACTGCCGCTGCAGATGCTAACCCAAACGGCATACGTTTGTATCTGTATAATCCATGAGGTGTGACAAATGCTGTGATGTCTCTACAATCTTCCATCAGAGATATCTGATGGTATGCGTTTGAAAGGTCCAGAGTAGAAAACACATCCGCGTTTCCCATGCGATTCAGCATTTCCGAAATTATAGGAAGTGGAAAAATATCAACTATAACGTTCTTGTTCACGTCTCGAAGATCTACACAAATTCTGATTTTTCCATTTTTCTTCATCACGATAAACGATGGGGCTTGCCCACTCTGACGATTCAATCTTTTCTATCACTCCTTCTTCTTCCAACCTCACCAGTTCTTGTTCAACTTTATCCGCTATGGCAAAAGGTATGGGTCTGGACTTAACATGTCTGACAGGTACTGCTCCCTCCTTCAGGCGAATCCTATGTGAAAAATTTTTCAACAGACCTAGTTTCTTCTGTAGTTTGTCATCTTCAGAGTGTTTTTCCATCTGATCCCCGCTAGAGTTTACAACTAGAACTTTTTCTTCCTCACATGGATCTAACCTGATCCTCAAACCAGCTTGGTCTCTCCAACCAATGATGTTGACTCCTTTCTCCGTCACATACATTTTTATTTCTGCGCGCCTGTCTTTGAACTCCACTATACAAGAAAACCAACCGATCAACTTGATCTTTGATCCTTCGAATCCACCAGGATTAACTATGTCAGGTGTATTCAGTTTGCTCCTCATGCCGCAAGTCACCAGATTCTTCCAAGTTTTCTTCGTGATAATCGACCATGGTGAGCAGCTGTCCACTTTCACTTTGAGTTTCAAATTATCAACTGTTATGACACAACTTGGGCACTTGAATTCTGCTCCAGGAGGTGCACGTATTGTGAATACTCTTTCATCGTCTGATTCATCGTTCTCTTCCTGTATGGTCGAAATCCTCTTCTTCCTTCTGCAAGCGACGGCGAAATGTCCTTTCACCCCACAGTTCCCACACTTCTGTCCTATCGCTGGACAATGTTTGGCGTTTGCAAAATGTCCAACCGTGCCGCAATTGTAACACCTGTCCCCATCTCTGGATTGCGTATTCATAGTTCTGAGATCATTCTTTGCCCAATTTCTCCCTCTGAAAGGTTGTCCTTTGTTCTCAAATCCTTTATTTGTATTATTTCTAGTTTTAGGTTCTGCACAATCCTTAGTTCTCAGTGTGCTAACCATGCTTTGTTCTTCAGAATCTAATGAAGACTTGTCATGTTGCAGCTGTAAATTCATGACGGCTTCTTGTTTTTTGCTTTTCATTTCTTTGGAACATAATTGACTATGCTCAACACGTTTGGCAATGGCAATAGTCTCTGGCAGGGACGAATTCCCTACCATCCAAAGTCTGTCCTGAACCAAACTATCCTTGGCATGTATGATAATTTGGTCCCTTATTAGTTCATCTAACGTGATGCCATTGCCAAAATGACAAGTGCGAGACAAAGTTCTCAAGGCTGACACATAATCTTCGATAGACTCATGTTCCTTTTGAGTTCTGGTATAGAAGTTATACCTGTTTATTGCAACGTTTATTTCTGGGGTGTAATATTTGTCTAATTGTCTGATGGTTTTTTCATGTTCGTCAGCATCTCCACTCTCATCTACTGACAGTTCAGGTAGCTCTCTGTATTTTCTTTGTCCTTCTAGGCCCAATGCATGAAGTAGCAACAATTTTTTTTTGTTGGGATGTAAGACCTTCCTGGTCAACTGTCTGGATATAATTTAGCCAGAATTCCTTCCATTCTGCCCAACTTACAGCTGGCTGTCCAGGTGATGGGAGAAAGCTCGCTGGAGGCTGGATACTAATACCTTGCATCATTCACAGAGTTGTAGCCGTTTCAGATAAAAGTATAAGTTATTGTTCAAATTTCAAAGTATTTGAGTTGCTATTAAATGCTACTTCTCCTTTCTTTTGTTTCCTCCTCTTTTAAAAATAACGCAATTGAGTAAGTGTATCACAGTAAAGTACTGTGATGAGGATGAGGAGATTGCTATGTACTCCTCATCTCGCCGTGCCGAAATGTACTGCGAGGAGGATGAGGAGATTGCTGTGTACTCCTCATTCAACCTGATTCCAAAGTCATGTGACTCGCGGGTCCTCTTTTCCGAGGTACTCAAGTACGGTGACAGACAGCTGTTTTCCCAACCCTGTAACCAATCAGGAGGGTAGAAATGAGGAAGGAAACACTCAGCACGAACCAACGTGGCTCCAGGCGTTGGCTCGGAGCATCCGCTCTGCTTTAGGAAGGAAACACTCAGCACGAACCAACGTGGCTCCAGACGTTGGCTCGGAGCATCCGCTCTGCTTTCCTTCCTTCCCTCACTCCTCTTTGATGTAGAGTGAAATAACTGCACAAGCCAACGTGTGTCACAACGTTAGCTCGGAGCGTCTGCTCTCTCTCTGTACAGCCCCAGTTAATGATGCATCCGCACAAGCCGAAACAGTAGGTGCGACGGCTCGGAGCACTGCTCTACTTCTCTCCGTGGCACCGTGGATCCTCAGGACGCCGGAATCCCATCCTCATCGCCAAAATGAAGTATGCTCGTGAAGCCGAAATGTAGATAAACGTTTATTGTAATGTTACATACGACCGGCGCCCTGCTCTGCCGCGCACCTCTCAGCTCTCCTCTCTCTCCGCCAACCCTCACTCCGAATCCCTTTCAAACCACAACATTCTACCAGGCACGAGCAGGCAGGGACGCCGTAAACAAGGAAACCAATGCAGTAGAAATAACATGAAGCAAGTACCGAATAATGCGTGCATGAGATACTACACTCTAGCTGTAGCATGTGCAAACATGCTATCAATAATGTCCAACCACACACTACCAGACATGGGCGACTAATCAACGTGAAGGAATTCATAAACTGTACAGCAACATATGTAATTCATATCATTTTCTGCATTTGTGACAAACGTTACATGGGAAGCACCATAAGAGAACTTCGGGTAAGAATAAGGGAACACCTAAGCAGCCTAGCCACACCAGAGAAGAAAATGACATTGGCAGAACATTGGAACAAAGAACATTCCAAAGACAAGACAAACAATGGGAAATTCTTCGGCATCAGACCTATTAAATCAGACCCAAGACTGGGTGACTGAGAAAAGGGACTATGACAAGAGGAGGCCAAGATTCTTTGCAATTTGGGGACCATCAGCGAAGGCCTCAACATGGACAATGAAAGGTACTATTTTCTATAAATATATTTGAAATACCATGTAACCACCCCCGCTCATTATCTGGGTCTGGGCAGATGAGTAATGGGTGCAAACCCTGGCAACAAGCTCTAAGGCATGAGCAAATCAGGACATACAGTATAATTCAAATACCAGGCACTGACCACCACCTCATAACCTCTTAGAACTAACCCACTTGAATATCCATAACAGGACCACCTATTACTGGTGCTCCACCCATCAACCCACGGACCTTAATTAGCTGTAAGCCTAAACTAAGGCAACTCTCACTAATGCTAACTAGCATCACAGCAAATCATGCGTATGATGTCATCGCGTTTCATACGCGAGATGTCCGCTTATCATAGAAAATTACTCCCAAGAGGACGGTTCTCCAGGACTAACACAGAGCACCGCCATCCTCAAACATGATACCTTCCACTCCACCCAAATGGTAAGGCACTCTCCTCTCTCCTGAACTGGCACTGACATATTAGATCAACTAATAGGCACTAACGGAATACTATGGCAACATTTATCAATGCTGACTAGCATAGCGGCAAATTATGCGTATTATGTCATCGTGTCTCTTATGCATGATGTCCACTTACTAGATAAAGAATTATTTCAAGATGGCGGTGCTCCAGGACGAGCTTGGAGCACCGTCATCCTCAAGCAAGATACCTTCCACTCCACTCATAGCATAAGAATAATTGAGCTAGACACCACCAACCATTTTTAGAACCTGAAATTTGACTCTAAACAGGCCACCAAACCAAAACCATGTTTAACTTTCTATGGCAATGAATGTAATCTACCTGTTTGATTCCAAGCACTCTGTTATGATGAGGACCGCAAACTCATCTGACTCGAGGTAAATAGGATCCAGTCTCTCTTATCTGATGCCCATAACCACTATTGTCAACCTATATAATTTGATGCCTCTAAGTACTAACTACTGAAAGTGTTATGATTCTCTTTACTCAGAACTACTTTTGCTAATTTCGAAGAGAAATACCTCGCTGCAGAGGTGTGCCAAACTTGTAGCCCACCGACCAGGAGCCCATGGGTAAACATCAGTCATACGATATCACATTAGCATGTTGCACAGTAATCAAATACAGAGCACCTGACCATCACGATTAACAATCTTAGACTTTTTTCTGAACCCTTGCTGGCACCATCAGTGGTACCATTAACTCCTACTAACCCTGAGGAATTATTGGAGCTGTACAAAAAAACAATCAATACTGCCATAGATTCCATTGCACCATTGAAAATGTGCAAAAGCAAACCATTAGCACATATGAACACATGGTTCACCCCTGAACCTAAGGCCCTTAGAAAATAGAAAAGGAAGCATGAAGCCATATGGAAAAGCAATCCCTCTAACATCAATAAAGAGACCCTGTTAAAAATTGCCGCCACTTACAAAGATGAAATATTAGCAGCCAAATGTAACTCCTATAATGAAAGGATTGACAGGGCCAGTTCCAGCACACGTGAACTCTTTGTCATCCTCAGAGAACATGAGTCATCCACTCCCCCCACAGACTTTTGTGTCAAGGACCAAGCCTGGTGTACAAAAATCTAGGAAGCACTTGCCAACAAAATTACCACACTGCAAATAAAAATTGCTGACAAAAAACGTATCCTGCCACCACAAGATAACCCCCCCAAACAACTCTCCAACATCCCCTCCTACTTGCAAAGATTCAAATTCAATCCAGTATCACCCCAAGAGTACTCAAAATCATACAATCCCTCAAACCCTCCAATTGTCAAAGCGACTCCTGCCCTGCTTCTGTCGTCAAGGACGCAGCCAGCATCCTCGCCCCCTTCATCACATCTTTGATCAACGCCTTCTTCCAAACCTGCACTGCTCCAACCAACTTGACAAAAACTCATGGGTGCTACCCCTACTGAAAAAAACTGTCCCTAGACCAAACATACCCACGAACTTCAGACCCATTACCACAGTCCCACTCCCCTGACCTCAAAACTGACACTGTAACCTCCTTTACCTACCCCCCTCACCTTCCCCCACTCTCCCCCTCCTCCTTGTAAATTGTTCTACATATTGTCCTAATGACTTGTTTCATGTTTGTAAATATGCTTCTCTCACTTTTGTACCTGTTGTTATACTGTAAAGTGCTTTGGCTTAAAGCGCTATATAAATTCAATAAACATAAACATAACCAAATACAAAATTTCCTGGATACTAACAAACTTCTAGGCCTCCGTCAATCAGGCTTCGGACCACAACATGGCACTGAAACAGCCCTGATTGACCTAAAAATGCAAATTGATGACATCAAAGACAGAGGCAACTCTGCCCTCTTACTTCTCTTGGATCTATCAGCTGCCTTTGACCTGGTTGAGCACAAGATTTGATGCAACCATCTCTCCTCCACTTCACACTTATCACCAGAAGCCACAGAATGGATCAAGTCATTCCTAAGTAACGGTCGATGACAGTGTTCTTGGCATCAGCGGCTGCAAATCCAATCCCCATTACATGCAGAGTCCCACAAGGATCCTGTGTATCACCGACCATGTATAATGCATTTATCAAACCACTGTTTGATGACTTGGACTTCTTGGGTGTCACCTACACGAACTATGCAGATGACACCCAGATCCTTATCCCATTTACAGGAAACTATGCCAAGGGCCTAGCCCTGATTAACAGAATCTACCTCATCATTCAGGCATGGATGGCCACACATGGCATATGCCTGAATGATGATAAAACAGAACTCCTCCTCCTAGCTACACCCACCAACATGACCAAACTCGGCAACCAATATCGTTCTTTTGAAATTGACGGCAATACTATTAAAGTGGCCAGCAAAGTCAAAACTTTAGGCTTTTACCTAGATTCTTCCTTAAACTTGAGGAAACAGGTTAGTGCTACTGCTTCATCCTATGCCTACATTTGTAAGCTCTTTCGAGCATGTAAACCCTTCCTCTCTACTAAATGCTGCACCACCTTGGCTAGCACTAGTCCTCTCGAAAATTGACCAGTGCAATGGACTTTATTTGGGAGCCAACAAATATATCACCAAAAACTACAGATTCTGTAAAGAAATGTCCTCAGTACAGCCACGAGTTTTCCCAGTAGACAGCCTATCTCCTCCTTAAGAAGGGAGCACACATGGCTTTCCATAAAAGAGAGAATTCAACTTAAAACTGCATCACTTACTTTCAAATGCCTCAACAACTCTGCCCCTCATTACCTTTCGAATAGATTTGCCCTGAAACAATACGCCAGACTTACTAGATCAGCTAGCTCTGGCCTTCTACAAATCCCCAAATACAAACTAAAAAAATAGGGGATAATAGCTTCCCTGTACTCGTTGCCCAATTTTGGAACACTCTCCCCTCCAACCTCAGAACCAATCATTCCTTTCATAGCTTCAGAAGCAACATGAAGAACTGGATAATCACTAATGACAACCCGTATTAGGGCATCTGCTCCATCCAGCAGCCATGTGCTTTATCCCATCCCTTTGTATTTATATCCACTATACTGCCTCATCTCTGTAAATATCAACATCATATCTTGTATCTGCCTCATCTCTGTAATTATGAGCATGCTATCCCGTATCTCCATGTTGTATATATGTAAATGATGTATTCTGTTTAACCTTGTGTAACCAAGAAAATGCATTATCTTGAACTGCGCCCAGATACCTTCGGGTGCGGCGCACATTATAAATAAATAAACAAACAAACAAACAAACAAACATACTGAATTACCCAAATCATGCCAGTTTACCAATGCACACTAGGCATGCTTAAATGGCATCCACCTTTGATGCACACAATAGCATTGCCACGAGTTCTAACAATAGGGACAAACTCACAGATACTAGCTAAACTTAACTTAAGCTAATGTTAATGATATGTACCAAACCAGTATAAATGACTCCATTAATGCACGCTTGAAGTGCTATAATATGTACAAAATTGCCAACCTGTAAACTGATATAATGTATGTAACAACTGTACTAACACGATATCAATTGATGACAAAACAACTGTAATATATGTGCCAAGCTTCTCATGTACACATTAATTGTGTTTACCATGCAATGCTTTGACAAAGCCCGATAAAGCGTGAAACATAAGCACTTGCCACCACCAGGTCTATGTTGGCTCAAAATGACACTGGTCCACAGTACCTATTGTTCCTCATGGAACCTCTAATAAATTCCTTCACAGTATTTATACAAACCATATTTATTGTCTTATTTCCTAGAGCAGCACCCCACCTAACTGTTTTCACTATTTTTCTATTAGCAAAGTTAATGTATTGATCTCAGAAATACAGGATCTGTTTAGGAGGGAATGCCACGAGGGGATGGCAGGGCAATATCAGAAAGAGTGAAAAGTGTGTGTAAAAATGGGACCACAGGAGTGGGGGAAGGGTGTGTGTTAGTGGGAGCTGGTGATGAGACCATTGATATTATTGATTCCAGTGATCAGTCAGCTACTAGGCCCCCAAAGGCCCGCCCTATGATCAAATGAGTTGAGGACCCCATGTTGGCCTATGAAGTTGGGAAAAAAGTGGGACGGGGAGCCTTTTGCATTACTAGTTGTACCGGCTGATCACAAGAGTAATAGTAAAATCAACAGGGAATTAGTTGACATCTACCCCTCTGTGATAACATCGAATTACGTAGGTTTTGTGAAATCTGCTGAGGGACACCCTTACCGCTTGACATGTATTGAGTCTTTCTCAGGTTTGGCAGGAAGACCAGAGGGAGAAGTCGTTACAATTGATCCCATTACCTGGCTTTCTAACAGGTTTGAGAGGCCTTCAGCCGTGAGATGTTGACATCTCGTAGAGGGTATCACCGTCAGATGGCGAGCTTCAGGACTGCACTGCATGAGGAACTCTCAGCCACAAGGGCACACCTCTATGAGGAGATGGATGCCCAGAGGCAGACACTGTCCCAGCAACTCGGTGCATCATGAGTGAGCACGCATACAGACTCTGTGGCCATTCATGAGGAAGCGCGTAGTGACCTCACAGCCATTGGGATGCTGGTGCATGATTCAGTGTCACAGCCGGCTCTGGCCAATGAAGACCAGGATTTGGCACTGCATGGATTGGATCCAAAACCACAATCACCTGCAGATCAGTCACAGGATGTCTGTGAGCCCATGGAGAGTTTTTTCTTTTCAATATTTTACTGTCCACTCAAGTGGATTTGGACATGCACCCTGCCCCTGGCCCTCTAAGGTGGACATTTTATTTTCCCCCAGTCCAGGATTTTATTTTTTACCTGACTGGTGTGGTCTGATTTTGATATTCCATGACCGATTAACGGGCATGTTTCCTTTAAATTGACTTGCTTTACCTGACTGTTATAGAGTTAATTTTTAGCAGCCACACGTGAAAGCTAGGATTGCTGGGATTGAATAAAACGACTGTCAGGAGAAGACATCCTTCTCCTTATTTGTAGTATCCCAGCTACCCAACAACCTCCCCAGGGCCCCCCCCCCCTCAGCCCTGCTGCAGGCAACCCCACTCCCTACCTTTGGATCTATCCTCTCTCCAGGATGTTCTTTAGCTCTGGGAGTCGTATGAGTCACACAGCCAGATAACCAACGATGGCGGATCAAAACTACTTGCTTTTGGAGGGGACTTGGTAGAGGGCATTTGGCTAATCCCTCTTAGGCACCAATGCTACTATACAAACACTGACGATTGGAATGAACTTGAAATCATAAAGAAAAACCTGATATGGGAAGAATGGTTACATGTGATTATAAGGAATTAAATTACAGAGAATGCTTCAATAATACAAATTTTAATAATGAAAACATCAATTTTTATTTTATTTTATATTTTGGGGGTCCCCTCCAGAACCCCCATTTACCTATGCTTTTCATCTCACCCTAAACACTCCCCACCCATTTTAACCCCTTACCCCACCCCATATACATTTTAAACAAAAATTCAATAATTAGTTGTTATTACAGTTTCTTTAATAAAGTTATTACCTTTTTTTATTCGTTTAAATCACTGGATACTGGGCAGAACTACATGTTAATTAATGATGGAATACCTCCAAGCCGTGCCTTCCTCTTGCCTGTTACCTACTCCCTTTTTGTGTGGCAGTCTCCTTGGCCTCCTTTTCTCCTTCCTTTCTCTTGTCTGCTTGTATCTTTTATGCCAGATGCCTCTGTGCCCTGCCTTCCAGTATGACTGCTGTCTCTTTGACCAGCTGCCTTGTGCCAGATCCTGTATTCAATGCAATCGAATTGTTTGCATTCAATCGTCTTGGACTTTTCCATCATCAGCTCCCCTGCCAGTGTTTACTGCGCTGTCCTAATAACATCTTAATCTAGGGATGCCATTTTGTGGCATTGGGAGTGCTTCCAAGGGGTTCCTGGGTTTCCAGTCCCTCAGTACACTCCATTTGTGAGTCCTCTCAGTGTCATTCTGACTCAAGCCGGATGAGTGTGTTGACAATGTGGCCTCACCAGGACAAGGGGAAAGTGGTACCTGCTCCTTCACTGCATGGTACTCTGGGTGGGGGGCAGGCAGTGTAGGTGTTGAGGGTGTGTTAAATTGGAGGGTGGAGAAGGTGTCACTCTGTGGGGTAATTGAATTGCATTTGCCGAAGGTTTGTGGATCTGACTGCATGGGTGAGGGGACACATGTTGATGGATGACTGGGGAGTTCTCATTTGCATTTGTTGCATGGCAATCAGTGGGGCACAGGTTACAGTGGTTAGGAACTGTGTTGTTTGTGTTGTGGACAATGTAACCTCACAACAGACAGACATTTCAGCCCACTAGGGAAAAGTGCTTGGTGCCCCCTCTTCCGGGAAGTACATGAGCTTTGTTTTGTACACGAAATGTGGTAACGGCAACAGGGTATTATTAGTCCATTGCCACAGAGTGCTCTGTCTTTATCTTAGCAAGCAGCATATTGTGACCATGTAGTTCATCATGTGAGACGCACTTCATGTACAGTGTTCATCCACCACCCTCACTGTCTACCGCTTATTTAAATGCTGTTCACATAATGTCCAGTCTCACATTGGCCGTCTCATCTTCTCCTCCAGCTTATTCACACATGGGTGATGGTCTCTTCACCTTGTGCAACTGTGAAATGATTGGTTAGGGGTTCAATTACTCCACCCTATCTTGGGTTCTAACCACGTGATGTGCACATGGCCATCAACATGAGCTCAGTAGACTACTTGGGGCATGGTCCTTGCAAAGCAAGGCGACTTTTATTCTCATTCCAGACACACAGGTGCGCCCATGAGGCCTCCCCATGCAATCTTATTGACATTGGCATTACCCTTTGCTCTCCCAGGTACAAATGAAAGACCTTGTTTTCTTTTGCCCACTTTGTCAGGTACACCTCCCAAGGGGTGTGCCTGGGGTTCCTGCATGTCCCACTAATGGATCTGATTCATCATGGATCTATGATCGTTATCCCTGTGCATCTAGTGATTCAAATGGGATGACTTGTCATGGGGCGCTGTTAACTTATATCTCATCACATGATTTGGCAGCTCAGGGCCTCTGCCCTGGCTTCTATGGGTATTACATTCACAATCGGCCACATTTGACTGTGCGCATTCTTTTCTAATTGTAGCTTCACGAAGAGATGTGCCAGAAAAGTGTAGAGTCCACGCAAGGTCTGTAAAAGTCCTGCAAAGTCGATTTCATGAATCGATGAAGGGGGGTTTCACATGCAGAATGGCCGGCAAAGTCCCTATTGTCTCTGCAAAGTATTCCATCATGAATCGGGCCAACAATGCTTCAACATTTTAGTGCGGGGACGCAACATTGCTTTTTCGCTACACTAAAGCCAAGAGAAATCTGATTTTACTGTAGAACACATGGCATTTTCGCTGCACAGCAGCAATTGGTGAAATTGTCCCCAACAGAATTGGAGTTGGATGTTGCACATTTATTAGTGTGAATTATATCCTGCTTTCACTGCATTCAAAGCTGAGAGAGATTACATTTAAATGAAAACAAATAGAATGTGGCCATTCTCTGTGCTGTGTGTTCAGCATAAAACAGAAAGCATTTCCTAGCACTGGGAATGCAACATCTTGTAAATCATAAACAACTAAATTGTACCCTGTGGTTCTCACAGATGTAGTCAAAGACTGGGGTTATCAGCAATGTTCCCTCTAATTATTTTTCTCTATGTGCGGAACTGGGTGGCTGTTGTGCGCACATTATTTTCCATGTGCGCAACTGACTAATGAGGCAAGCCACTTTGTGGGCTACCGTTGCAGAAGAGAGTTTGGTAAGGAATTTCCTCTTCCCAGCCATTGCAATTCTTTGCAAATCTTACAACACTTTTTCCAAACAGATAGGCTAAAATAAAATGTCATATGCGATTATAGAGAAAACTCATCAACCAGTTAAAGACTTCAACATCTGCCACAGTACCTTGCAAACGTACTTCTGTGCAGAGAAAAATATATGTTTTATGCCACTGTAAAATCACACATGTGTATTACAAAACACAAATATCTGTTGGCATAACTGATGTGCCTGTCAAGAAACTCAGACAGAATACAACATTTGCCGATTAATGGCAATTAAAAGCAATGTGTCAAAAAACATGCTGATAGGAGTTCAAGTGCAACTTTAACGAAGTAATTAATTGGCCAGGAGAACATGCTTCTGATAATTTGTGCAAGGATGATAATTGCATCAGAATAACTGGCCCTCAGAATAGGAGGATCAAATATTCCTGTGCCTTTGCTTACTATCCACATTATGTTCTCCTGTGTGTAGTGATAACACCAGCTTTACAGCTAAGAGACATATGCGCCATCAATTTTGACTCCCTAAAAAGGAAAATGTGCCTAACAAAAACGAGAAACAATGAATATATCATTGCTTAAACCTACAAAGCTCCACTGATATTTTTTCGAATTAGTGGCCACTAGAGCAGTGACATAGGAAGGAACATTAATACCCGATCTCAAAAGGAAATTTAAGTGGAAAGAACATCTTTTAATGAGCAGAAAGTATCCCTATTGGCAAAGCTAATAACTTTTTTACTCCCTGAAAAATCATTTGTCTCCAAGTAGGGAGCAGAATCTGATTAGAGTCCTGCTTTTACCGCTACATAGGAAGTGAAATGACAGGGCACATAATAAAGTGTATAGTGCCTTGGTTTTTTAAATGTGCTGCTTTGTTCATCAGCCGCAAGGAGTGATGACCTGTGCTCTTCCGCCCATACCCTTCCCCAGCCCCTGTGCTAGCCTCCAATACTAGTTGATAGAGCACTGTAAAAAGTGAGGGATCGTAGCAGTAAACATTGACTGGGATATTTGCAGACCCACAATACTTTGCAAGCAAGGCATATTTAATGCCTCAAGATATTATGCACATTTTAAGAATGTCATGGCTCTGCATGTACACAATTCTTTTGCAGTGCATACTGGATTGTTTGCAACATATCCCACCCTTATATTATTGTGTAGGATTACACAAGTGCTCAGTAAAACTGTTTTTGTATAGAAGCAAGTTAAGATATAATGTGTGAAGGTCTATGCCCAAAGGAACTCTGGACACTTGGAAACAATGCAGATTGTCTGAAAAGCGTTCTACGATCTGAATATCTGAAGCCCTGATACTTTGGATGAGTAATCCCAGGCATAGTCCTTACACATTATCCCTTGTAGGCTAAGTAAATGATACAGCAATGTTGCTCTCCACTTACAGGGTAATGTTAGTATTGCTAAAATAGGAGACGCTGAGCATCACATTTGTCTTCTCAAAATCTTTAGAGGGCAAATTCATATTTGAGTTTTATAATGCGTTAACTTGCAAGGGGAGCTTCAAAGCACTTGCGTGACATATGCAAAAAAAAAAAAAAAAAAAGAGGAAGTATGGGATAAGGTTACACATCCAAGTAGCCTGCTTACTTACAGTCAGTATCTGTTATTTCAGCTCGATGATAGTGTGGATGATGCTTTTGGTAAGCGCAATGAGTAACAGAAATGTTGGCGCGTGAACGTTATTCATGTTACAACAAACATAAAACAAGTGGATGTAGGTACACGTCTGCTAACCTTTCACAGAGCCAAGAGAGAAAGAGTCAAGGTTGGTAGTATCTTAATGTGTTCTGGGGCCGAAGTCTAAGTGTGGTGTCTAAGTGTGGTAGAGTCAGATTTAGGAGTCATGGGTGGGGAGGGAACATTTGGTTAATGTGTGCAGGCATATCTTGGTTAGATTCTTCTGTTCATGGAGCCAGTTTTTCATATTTGTTTTTAACCTCTTGTGCGTGTATTTTGCTGTTAGGGATTTTAGGTGTTTACGGTCACTCTTGCATAGTAGTGTAATGCAAATGAGCAGAATATAAAGACTAGTTGCTTAATTTAAAAGAAAGACAATTTCAGGTAATTGCTGTGGCTTGTGCCTTATTAAATATTTTTGAATAGGTGAGCATCGTCTGTGTGCGCTGCCAAAAATCCTCTGAGTGGCACCCAGAAGGAAGCTGGGCAAGCGCACATGTGCACAGCTTAGAGAGAACATTGGTTATCAGTCCAGTGTGCAGCGCTTAGTAGCCAGCAGTGGATTACTAAATAAAGACCTGTGATGGCCTAGTCAATACAAAATTGACATACTGAGAAAGGGAGCTTAGGTAGGGCATTTCCATTTCAAAACAAAAGATGGATGCAACTTCAAGTGGACATTACATTTTCACCAATGCCTTTGCGTAACAGTGAGAGAAACCCTAATTAGATACACCCAAATCATCCAAGGGAATTGGGCAAATAGTTGTTATTCTTTAGGAAAATCATTATCTTGGGTAGATGCATAGTGTATTTAAGTCAATACTCTCTGCATCCTAAATTGATAGCACAGCCTCCTCAAGTACGAGCTTGCACAGTTTGGCGCAAGCCACCATAGCGTGTATGGTATTTCCATGTAGTTGCCAGACACCCACATCACCACGTATACACATAGGAGGAATTCATTTCAAATGTGTTTCATATTAATATTACCTTTATATGTAACCATTCTCTGGTAACTTTAAAGCGTTTAAATCTGCCATTCATGAAAGAAAACCTGCTCTATGTAAATGTTATGTGAAATGGTGGAGACTGCACTGGCTGATCAGCGGCTAAGTAGTTATGGCCTTAGATTGTGTTGTTCAGAAATTAAACTGTCCTATCCGAGATATTCAAACATATAATCATATGATGGATGGAACGACTGCACTATACATTAGTGAGATTAACCCAGGAAGGCCAATACTTATTTGTATATGTACAAGTTACCAATGTACATATATTTTACTGTGGTCACTTCCCCAGCATAGAGCTTCGGGTCCACATTTGATTTTCTTTTATTTAAATTAACTTGAGTTTTAACTCTAAGTGCATCTTGTTTCTTGTCCCAGAATTGCAGTGTGGCATTGTATACCAGGGGGTACTAAATTAGAGCAAGCATGCTACTGACATTTATAATTGAAACCACAAAAGATCCAACAAAACATGAAGGACAGGAAAAGGTTTCTTTCGAGCATCAGCAGTGCTAATATCTATAGTGGGAGGTCTTCAAGTGGGGGGTCAAGGGTTCTGTAGGGTATTTTGTGGAGATTTGGGGCCTGACGGTATTTTATTACCGCCGAAAAATAACTTAGCAATAATCACTCTTTGTATTCAGATTTGGCCATGTGCAACAATAATACAATGGACATGCATTATTTCAGCACCCAGACCTGCATATTTGGTATACGTGGTTGGTGGTATTTTGGTGAGCATAATTCCCTTGTTTTATTTGTGGCCCCAATGTCCAGAATCCCTTATCTTCGCTTAGATTTTTCGTGTGATCACTAGAGAGACCTCAGACCTGCATTCTAGGGATACCACATTTTCCAGTGATAGTGTTGGTGCGCCACCATGGGCAAACTCACTGACTTATTTACGACAGAGAGCTATATGTGGTAGTTTTGTGGTAATTTCCACTACCTTATATACGGTAGGGAGCTATGTTCAGAGAGTCTCTCTTCCCGTTGGCTCATGTACCTCCAACAAGTTATACTACAGTCACTCACAATTATTCATACTGATTCTGACATGCACACATCTGTCTTAAAATGACCATTGCACTGTTTAAAAATCTCCCCACATCATTGGCATTGTAATGGTAAATAGAAAATAAACCACCCGTCTGTTTTCAAATATTTTCTGTATTATAAAAGTTGCATTTAGACATGATCTCATTCTTTACAGAAATAAATAAAATGGTACAGTAAAAGCATTTTCTATGACACACTGCAATTATAGTGGCGGAGAACAGAACTTAAATTGCAACATTAGCACTTGATTAAGACACGCACCGGACTTTCATTTTTCTACACTGACTGCATATTTCCGTGCACACACACAGCTCCCCCAGTTAGGTAATTACCTTATCTGTTCAGAGGCTTCTCTCTGTGAATGTGGCTCTCTTGGATTAACTCCAGCAAAAAGGAACGCTTGCCTTCTCAAGCCGGGGTCATTGCCTGGAATTCTCAGCTTTTTCAGATAGGAATGCCTCTGCCAGTGGAAAGGTTTTTCTTTCAGCTTTCCCCAGTCTCGACTGCAGCAGGACACCGGAATTTGCATTCAGTCAGGACCCCACAGCCAGGTCTTCTCCCCAGTAGTGCAGAAAGATGTCTCCCTGTCTTTTTCCCTGCTACTGCCCACTAAAACTTTCCTCTCAGCCCTCTTTATGACGTGTCCCAATGAAATCCATCATCTCTCATCCTCCTACTCTTCAACAATAGCTTCGCTTATACATTTGCAATTGTTGCAAATCTGACTTCCTCCTTCCTGCCGTTACTGTGCACAACAACACGGATAATCAGGCAGAGAAGAGAAGAAAAAAAAAATCTGCACACTCATTTAAATGCCTAATTCTGCAGTAGAGAACACATTTTATTAGTGGGTTATATTAAAATAAGGTTTTATTAGTCAGGTTAATGGTTAATAGGTTAGCTGTTAATTTTCAAATGTGTCTCTAGCAATATAGGCATTTCAGGTGAAAAATAGTGTGCATTTTTAAATGAACACGTGTGCTTTTAACTGTAAAAATAGATTTGCATCTTATATGTTAAAATCGTTTTTTACTGAATAGTCTGTCTTTCCTTGTTAATCTGCTAACCCATATAGCAATGCACCGCACCCTTGTGGTGGTGGTGCTGCAAAAAAATGTTGCTACTTGTGCAGTAGCGCTGTACTCTGTGCTGTTTGCTAAATATCCTTACATATACCCTCCTTTTGTTTTTAGAACTTGGCTATAATCCAAGCCAATTCCTAAAAACAACTTGTTCTATTTTTTTTTTTTACAATATAGCAATCCAACAAAATGAATATTCATGTGCATCAATGAAAATTTGCAATCAACATTTCATCTGAGTCCATCAGTTCATAAAATGTTCCACATTTGCCTTCTCAGTGGAAGTGGCATTACTTTAAGTTTAAATTTTCCAAGTCAATTAAAAACAATGAAATAAAACAACTAACTAAAACAAATAAGTAATATAACAAGTTAAAATAAATAAATAAAATAATAAATACGTGGAACTTCATATGCCGGAACTTTTGCTTTGTCTCTTTTGGTATGTCCTGACCAGCGATGTTATTCGGTTCATTCGAGTACTCTTTCATCTTGGCAATCTTGAATCCACAGTAGTCATCTCTTTTGGCATTCCGGTTATTTTGTCTTCACCTCCACCTGGAGGCAGGCATCTTTTGGTCTTCATCCAGGGGACTCCAGGACTCCATTGTCTCCCGTGGCCTCTGATCCCGGAACCTCCGACCAAATAATGTTAATTGTCTAAATCAAAATAGAAAATAAACAAATTAAGTACATAGCACAATACTAACTTCACCCTTCTGCCAAAAATAAAACATGCTTGGTAAAAATACTTCGTTTTTTTTTTTCTTTTTTCTGAAATTAAACACAAGTTAAAAGAAAACAAACACATATAAAACAGCATTCAATATTTAATACACTTTCTCTCTGCACACCAACCACGAGCTTCCGTTATATGTGCATTTATTTATTTATTTATTTATTTATTTATTTATTTATTTATATTATATATTTTTACATATATTACAGTGTTTATGTGCCATCATAACAATCAACTTTTTTTTAACTTCTTTGTCACTGCCTCCTGATTACACCCATTTATTTTCTCAAGGGACTCTATCCGTTTCCACATGCTCAAGCTGCCTGATCTCATGTCTGGGATGGCATGGTTTGATTTGATTTACATGGACAAACTGCTCTATTGCTGTTTCACCTTCATTTTTCAAAATTTTATACACTACAGGAGAGACTTTATCTATAATTCGAAATGGCCCCTGCCAGGCTGCCAGAAATTTAGAATTTTTCTGTTTACTTTTTCCAAAATGAAACTTGTACACCTGATCCCCTACATTGTATTCCTTTACTGATGTCTTTTTGTCATAATATGACTTAGCACTGTCAGCAGCTCTTTCCAGATTTCTCTGCACAAAAGCAAATGCATGTTGCAAATGCCTCCTCAGTTCATCAATATATTCATGAACTGTGGATGCACTCACTAGAGTTTGCTCATGTGTTCTGTATAGTAGGTGTTGTGGTAACACCATTTTCCTACCTGTTAAGACCTCATGGGGGCTAACACCTGTTGCTTTGGCAGGAGTCGACCTGATTGCCATCAAAACCAATGGTAAACGCAAATCCCAGCTGGAACCTGCTTCTGCCACAAATTTCTTTAAAATATCCACAACAGACCTATTGCTTCTTTCAACTGTACCTGAAGACGCCGCCCGATATGCGATATGTAGTTTCCTTTTCACACCTAGTATTTGCCATACCTTACTCATTAGAGTACTTGTGAAATGACTTCCTCTGTCTGACTCAATTCTTTGTGGCAACCCAAACCTTGAGAACACATGGTTCACCAGCAATGTGGCTGCTGTTTGCGCACTACAATCTGGTGCGGGAATGCACTCAATCCACTTTGACATCAAACATACCACACTCAAAATATAGCGGTGTCCCCTGCTCGACCTTTTTAAAGGACCTACATAGTCTATTTGCAAATCTGACCATGGGAGAGTTAGGCCTCTTTTCATCAATGGTGCTCTATGCATTGGTGAAGCAGGTTTAAATTGGGCGCATACTAGACATCCTCTAGTATATAATTCCACATCTTGGGACATATGAGGCCAGTAAGCATAATCTTTTAGTATTTCTAATGTTTTTTGTGAACCTCTATGGCCTGCAGTTATGGCATCATGTGCATGGTGTAGCATTAGTCCTCTGAATGAAAGGGGTACTACCCACTGTATTTGCCCTGTTATGGACTCTCTAATCATGAGCCCATCCTGTAATCTAATTCGTGTTTTGTTCTTTAATAACACCCTCAACTCTTCTTTTCCCATACAATCATTTTCTGTTAAAGGATTTTGTTCAGGATCTATCAAATGATTATAATAGATTCCCAAAATTTGATCATTCTTTTGTGCCTCAATCAAATCTTGGTCTGGCGTGTCATGACTCCACTGCACCACCGGTTGATCTACCTCCTTTGGTGCTTTAGAACGTGTGACTGCATCAATTTGTATTTCACCCATTAAATAATCAATAGGTAGCAATTCTCCCATCACAGCCCCAATCTTAGCCAGATGGTCTGCCTTATCATTTCCCTCCTTATCCTCTCCTGGTGTTTTTAAATGCCCACGAATTTTTCTCCAGTATATTGTTAAATTATTTTCTGACACCAATTTGTCTATGGCTTGTATCATTTTTCCATGTTTAAGTGGCTTTTTGTTGTATGTAACCATGCCTCTTGCTTTCCAACCAGGCAAATACTCCACAAAGCTATTCCGTGCATAGTCAGAATCAGTCACCAGGACAATTTCACTGAACTTTTTATCAACTGCAGTAGCAATTGCTTTATAGATGGCTGCCAATTCCGCCACCTGACTGCTCCTATCTCCAATCCTCATCCCTATACTAGGAACGCCTTCACATTTCAACCAGACATTTCCTATTCCTGCCACTAATTGTTTATTACTGTCATTTTCAATGTGAAAAGCACAACCATCCACATATACAGTTGGCAAATCCTTGCATGTTTTTTCATCAAAAGCTTTGTGTGGTGATTGTTCAAATCCCTGTAAACTAGCTTCCACATCCATTTCATTTGTTATTTGTTCAGCTGCACAGTCATGTAAGTCAGCTAACCCTTGATCAATTGGGCTCTTTTTATTTTGTCCATATCTTACTTCTACGGGAAAACCTTGTAATGCCAGTGTCCATGAAGTGATTCTGGATTGCGCTAGATTGCCTGATCTAATTCTTTTACTCTCTAAAAATTGCAAAGGTTGATGATTGGTTTCAATAATCACCTTTTCTCCCTGAACAATGGGGCGGAAATGTTGTAGCGCCCACACAGTGGTTAATAGGGCCTTTTCGCATTCATTAAATTTCATTTCAACTTGGGAAAATGCCTTACTTGCATATGCAATGGTTTTGTGATTCAAATCGTGTTTTTGTGATAACACTGCTGACATACAATGTTCAGAAAAGCCTATTTCTATAAAGAAATCCCTGTCCTTTATGGGGTATGCTAAACATGGTGCCTTTACAAGACATTCCTTCAATCTAGCCACTGCATCAGACTGCTCTCTTTCCCATCTCCAGGGAGTATTTAGTTTAAGCAGTTTAGTCAATGGTTGAGTGATTTCTGCATAATTCTCAATGAACTTTCTGTTATAGCCTGTCATCCCTAATAAACTTTTTACTCCTTTCACATTTTTAGGATCTTTTAATCTTTGTATGGCCTCTATTTTCTTCCTTTGTGGATTTAGCCCATGTTCAGTCACTTCATGCCCTAGAAAGTTCACTTTTTTCTTGCACCATTGTGCTTTTTGCAAAGATACTTTGGCGCCTGCTTTCTGCAATTGGCCAAGCACATGTCTTATTTCATCAAAATGGCTTTTAAGGTTTTCATTTTTTATCAAGACATCATCCACATAAACTATTGTCCCTCTTTCCGCTGCATCCGGCATGGCCTTTCTCAAAAATATGCCAAATTCACTCCCACTATTGATGTACCCGAACGGAGCTCTAAGCCAGGCATATTGAGTCCTGTCAAATGTAAAGGAAAATAGGTGTTGTATCTCCTCTGCCAATGGCACACACCAATATCCAGATGTGAGATCTAACGTGGTAAATACATTTGAACCATGTATCTGAGCTAGGCCCTGATCAATGAATGGTAGTGGCCATCTAGATACTGGTACTCTTTTATTTAACTCTCTTAAGTCTGCACACAGCCGCCATTGACCATTTGGCTTTAACACACCTAAAATAGGCGTATTGGATGTGCTATGAATGGGCCTAATTATTCCCCGTGATTCCAAATTTTTAATAATCTCTGCCAATGATTCTAAACATGCCAGCGGTAGTCTATACTGGCGTACAAACACTGGATTTCTGCTACAACCTTCTGGTAGTGTGGCCACATGTAAATCAGTTAAACCACAATCATAAGCATCTTTTGCAAATACATCCTTAAACTCCATAAATATTTCCCTCAGATTGCGTCGATCCTCATCGCTGTCACATGCATCCGCTAAGGAGATCTGCTCTTCTACCATTCTGGAAAATTCTGGAAACTCTTCTGGTAAAGGAATCTCAGCGCTTTCCTCTAACTGTGTGGCTGTGTCTTTTTGTATAGCTGCCACTTTCAAATATTTTGGCATATCAGCTTCCACTTCAATGGGCTGATTTCCTGTTTCATTTTCATTTAAATTAAATATTATGCAATCCTCTTGATGGCAGCACACTGTCTCATTTGAATCATAAGGATACACAGAATGAATTTTAAATATTCCTTTGGGCTGAGAGTCCAGGTGTTCTGGCAACTCGCCCTTGGCATCTACATATTTTTCAGGAATATTCCCAATCACCATGTTATTTAAATCTGCCGTATAATGTGATTTTTGTATGGCCATTCCTAATGGGGAGTTTTCCTCTAAATGAATGTCCTGACAACCTTTATTATTTACCATGATTTTTACAGATCCTTCACCAATGTCTACCAATGGAATGTATTCATAATCCAGGCCTTGCTGTTTTATGGATTCATTCAGGCATACAAATGCATCAGAGCCTTTCATCTGCTGTCCATTTTTGCATTTCAGTGTTATTGCAAACTGTTTTGTAAATGCAGGAACAATAGTATTTTTCCTCATCTGTAATTCGACTGCATAAGGAACTAGTTGTGCACAATGATAAGCCCTTCTTTTGTCTTCAAATTCAGGCGCCGGCCCACCTAGGCGTGACCATATTTTTTGATTAAGGAAATCTAACACCATACACATTCTGTGCATGATGTCATTGCCCATGTAAAATTCATTTTGTGCTCTACTCACTATCCATACATTATGGTAAATTGTTTTCTGCCCAATGCTAATTTTAAGCATGCATCTGCCTGTAATTCGGTTTTCAAAGTCTGGACTGTCCAACCCAGAAACATATTGGTTTTTAATCCTAAATTTCGGGATTTCTTCCCTCTCCATAATTTTTTGCAACAATTTCTCATTAATGAAACTCCTTTCATGTTCAAGCGCTAAAGTGGCTTTTATTGTTTTAAGATAATCATTTATACCAACGTGAACCCATGGTTGCTCATCTTCCATGTGTATCTCTGCCAGAGTGGTAATGTGTTTTTCTGAATCTGTTTTAGGAACAATATTCTGTTTGCATGTATTCTCTTTTAAGTAAAAACGTAATGTGTGCTCATCTATAGCAGTCTGCCAATCTTTCCTTGGGTCCAAGTATATTTGTATAGGTAGTTTTTCATTGTCGCTCTGATCTTTGTCTTGACACATTAATATAACAGTGACACTAGGTATGCAGCTATTCTGGAGATATACCTCCACAGCATCATTTGTTTTGGCAACGGTGTGACATTCTTTTATATTGCTGTTTTGTGATTTTAGTTTCTTAGGCCTCAATGGTTTTTTGGTTAAGGACCACAGCACTCCATTCACCCCATCTATGAGAGGAGACAATCTTTTCAGGCAATCTGTCCCCATCAGAAATGGAATTTCACAAATAGATGTGATCAATACCTCTTGTTTCATTCTGTGCTTTCCTATTTTTATGTCAACCTCAGTTACACCTATGATGGGCACCTCCTCCCCATTAAAGTTATGCACTGGGCCTTGATTTGCCTTCACTGTGATCTGACTCTGTGGAGGCCTCCCTTCATTGATACTCTTTACCAGCTCCTTGGACATAATTGTGGCCTGTGCGCCAGTGTCAATCATAGCAAAGGTGTGGCATTTTTCTTCTACAGTGATGGGTGCATAATATCTGTCCTCAACTTCCTCTAATACACATAAGAAATGTGAATTCTTACTGATTTCAGGGCTCACCTTTCTCAGGTCTTTTTCACTTTTGGCTAAGCACATTGGTAAATGAAAAGACATTTTTCCCTCCTTTTTACCCATTTCTGTGCGAGGTATTTTATTCATTTCTCCGTGTTCAGAGGTTTTTTGGAGTGTGGCCACCGTTCGCCCATCCATCTGGGTAACATCAGAGACCACATTACAACCTTCCAACTGAACATGTGTAACAACATCATTCAGCAATTTGTCATTTTTTAATTCTGTGCATTTGTGATCATTTAGTGTAATACCAGCCCTTTCAGCCTCTTCAAAAATATGTGGCTCAAAGAATTTTTCAGGTGATTGACTTGTACCCTCCTTGTGAGTATTTCCTTTTTCTGTCTGTGTTTGGTCATTGTTTTGCTTGCCCAGGGAAGGAGCTATGGCATCCCCACTTACTCCCTGTTCACTGGTATTCCCCATGCATGAGTCATTTTTCTTAAATCTGTCCCTTTGTTCTTTTGGAATTCCTAATGTTTCTTTTTCATTTGTGCAAATCTTTACTGTTTTATTTAGCTCTAAGTTAAACCGTACCTCTTTTTTAGAAGTATTTACACTTTCCATCACAATTTCATTTACTGGTACTTTCATTTTTAATCCATTAGTCATCTCAGAGTCGTTATGCAAAGTTATATCAGAGCAATCTGTCATTTTGGCACTGCAGTTATCATGAGTACTTAGTCACTTTTCGGAAGCCCCCCGGTCATTGCTATGGCCATCAGCCCCCTCTTTGGAAGGTTGTTTTTGCGCTGTATAGAGCTTTCCTATTTGCTCAGCTAACATTTTCACTTGGGCCTCAAGGCATTGGAACCTTTCCATCTCTCTAGGATCCTCTTTCTGTGGCCTAGGTCGATATTGGTTGTTTTCCCCCTGATTGGATCTATTCTGATACCTCTCAGGTGATTGATACCGGTTGGGATGGTTTCTGAACTCTTGATTCATTTGTGGAGGGGAGCGGGTTGCACCCATCCTTTGATTATAGTCCCTTGGTGGGGAATCATCGTACTGGCGTGGACTGTAGTTCACGTTTTGCCTCATGTCCTGTCTCTCAGATTGTGGGTACTGGCCCCTATATTGATTTCCATTATCAGTAAATCGATCCACATATCGGGGCCTATCCTGATTACCATATATCATGGTGCTGGGATCAAATCTGCTCTGTGTCCCCAATGACTGGTAGGGACCATCATTTCTTTGATCTTGATTTTGTCTCTGGTTATTGTTCATACCTGCCATATCAGACCGGTATCTTACCCGGGGTCTATCTCCTAAATATCTAGGGCTGATGTAGCTCTCTCTATTACTAGGATCATGTGATTGGAACATTGGTACAGGAAATGGCGATCTTTGTTGATTACCCCTTTGTTCAGGTGTCACATTATTTTTACCTTGGCTTTGAGCAGACTCAAGGGACATTTTGGCTGACCTGATTTCCATTACTGTGGCTGAGGGTTCTTTAGATTTAGGCCTAGTATCTTTCATTTTATCACTTTCTCTACCCTGACAATAGAGTACCTCATATAGCTTGGTGCTTTGATGTACAATCCATTCAAGGGACTTGTCACGGTCAAATTCACGGACCAATTGGGATATGATGTCTTTCTGTAGCCCATAGAAGTATGCGGTTTTAAACTCATTGGAATTTGAGTCAAAAGATACATCAAAGCGAGAGAATGCTCTTTTTAAGTCTTGTAAAAATTGGCGAGGTGATGTATTAGGTCCAGCAGTAATAGTGTACGCGACTTTCTTTGCCTCCTGCAATGACTGAAAAGGAGAAAAATGACGCCTAATTTCTTTTTCAAACTCCAGCCATGTCATATTCTGCTGTTCATTTAATCCCCTTATGATGCTGGCCGTCGGGGCATCTAAAGTTAAATGAAAATATTGTCTGTACTGTTCCTTAGGTATCTGGAGCGCTTTAAAAATGTCATGCACCGCTTCTAAGTGATCCTCAATGCAGCATTCACCTCCCTTTTTAAATGGTTTGATCAGGGCTTTAATGGATTTCATTATTTTTATGGGGCTACTTGTTGCAATGCATGGAATTGCACTATTTTGTGATTCAATCCTGTTTTCAGGTGTATGAGATTGGTGGCTGCCCCCAATGGGAGTATCAAATCCCCCAAGGGCGCTGCAACCAAGTTCAGTCACCGGCCCTGTCACTGGGGCACTAGCTCTTTGGGCAGAGCTAGAATTCACCTCCACTCCATTGAATGTGGTACCCTGCCGCCTCTCCTGGGACCTGGGAATGCACATTTGCTGTTCTAAGTCCTTACACTTTTTAAGGAGTCTGGTTGCTTCATTCTGTAAATAATTATTTTCATCGCTCATTTTATTAATCGCCTCCTGCATGTCACACATTTGCATTTGGCATTCATTGAACTCTTTATTTCTTTTGTCTCTTTCTTGAATCATTTTAATCATTTCTTGTTCTACACCCTGGAGATCACCTTCTTTTTCGCAATGTTCTTTTTGTAAAATCTGCATTTCTGAAACAATCTCATCTTTATCCTGCCTAATGTGATCCACTAAGGCTTTTAAGTGTGTCAATTCTTGCTCACTATCTTCAAATTGTTTCTTGCTTTTGGATAACTGAGTATCAAAGTCTCTGCATTTTAATTGCATGTCTTTTTGGCATACATCCAATTCTGCTCTCAACATTTCCTGATTTTTACTTGCCCCATCTAATTCAGTCTTTAACCTGTTAATTAGCTGAGTATCATTCTCTTGCATTTGCAGTGACTTGTTTAAAATAAACCATATTTTGCCGCATAGCCGTATTAAACAGTCTTTCTCTGCACTTTTATCGGCTGCATTCAATAATCTTGTAAGGCAGACCTGAATTATGCTGCCTTCTGCAAAAATATTGTCTAGTTTTTCTTTCTGCACCTCACCCTGAATGCGGTTACTCCATTCTAAGGTACTGTTCGAAGACCAATTCCCATGTGCAAATAACTTTGCCTCTAAATATTGCACTAGATCTGAGAATGTGGTTTCCCTTTGTGACATTCTGAAATTCGTTTTTAGTGGCACACTGCTATTATAAAATGGGTTCCCTTTAATGTGCAAATGGCAGTGTGAGACACGCTTGCCACGCCCAGTAGGTACTCTATGATCACTTTCCCGGCCTGCAACGCACCATAAATATGTAGGGTATTTTGTGGAGATTTGGGGCCTGACGGTATTTTATTACCGCCGAAAAATAACTTAGCAATAATCACTCTTTGTATTCAGATTTGGCCATGTGCAACAATAATACAATGGACATGCATTATTTCAGCACCCAGACCTGCATATTTGGTATACGTGGTTGGTGGTATTTTGGTGAGCATAATTCCCTTGTTTTATTTGTGGCCCCAATGTCCAGAATCCCTTATCTTCGCTTAGATTTTTCGTGTGATCACTAGAGAGACCTCAGACCTGCATTCTAGGGATACCACATTTTCCAGTGATAGTGTTGGTGCGCCACCATGGGCAAACTCACTGACTTATTTACGACAGAGAGCTATATGTGGTAGTTTTGTGGTAATTTCCACTACCTTATATACGGTAGGGAGCTATGTTCAGAGAGTCTCTCTTCCCGTTGGCTCATGTACCTCCAACAAGTTATACTACAGTCACTCACAATTATTCATACTGATTCTGACATGCACACATCTGTCTTAAAATGACCATTGCACTGTTTAAAAATCTCCCCACATCATTGGCATTGTAATGGTAAATAGAAAATAAACCACCCGTCTGTTTTCAAATATTTTCTGTATTATAAAAGTTGCATTTAGACATGATCTCATTCTTTACAGAAATAAATAAAATGGTACAGTAAAAGCATTTTCTATGACACACTGCAATTATAGTGGCGGAGAACAGAACTTAAATTGCAACATTAGCACTTGATTAAGACACGCACGGGACTTTCATTTTTCTACACTGACTGCATATTTCCGTGCACACACACAGCTTCCCCAGTTAGGTAATTACCTTATCTGTTCAGAGGCTTCTCTCTGTGAATGTGGCTCTCTTGGATTAACTCCAGCAAAAAGGAACGCTTGCCTTCTCAAGCCGGGGTCATTGCCTGGAATTCTCAGCTTTTTCAGATAGGAATGCCTCTGCCAGTGGAAAGGTTTTTCTTTCAGCTTTCCCCAGTCTCGACTGCAGCAGGACACCGGAATTTGCATTCAGTCAGGACCCCACAGCCAGGTCTTCTCCCCAGTAGTGCAGAAAGATGTCTCCCTGTCTTTTTCCCTGCTACTGCCCACTAAAACTTTCCTCTCAGCCCTCTTTATGACGTGTCCCAATGAAATCCATCATCTCTCATCCTCCTACTCTTCAACAATAGCTTCGCTTATACATTTGCAATTGTTGCAAATCTGACTTCCTCCTTCCTGCCGTTACTGTGCACAACAACACGGATAATCAGGCAGAGAAGAGAAGAAAAAAAAAATCTGCACACTCATTTAAATGCCTAATTCTGCAGTAGAGAACACATTTTATTAGTGGGTTATATTAAAATAAGGTTTTATTAGTCAGGTTAATGGTTAATAGGTTAGCTGTTAATTTTCAAATGTGTCTCTAGCAATATAGGCATTTCAGGTGAAAAATAGTGTGCATTTTTAAATGAACACGTGTGCTTTTAACTGTAAAAATAGATTTGCATCTTATATGTTAAAATCGTTTTTTACTGAATAGTCTGTCTTTCCTTGTTAATCTGCTAACCCATATAGCAATGCACCGCACCCTTGTGGTGGTGGTGCTGCAAAAAAATGTTGCTACTTGTGCAGTAGCGCTGTACTCTGTGCTGTTTGCTAAATATCCTTACAGTTCTCTATATCTGCGTTGTGTCTGGCAACAATCAAGCATATTGTGTATCAATCTACCCAAAAAAACGAAAATCACTCGTGTGCAGCAATCAATTGGTGCTGCTCAACTTGCAGTGCCTTGTCGCTAGATTTCTCACACGCTATCTTGATTCATGCAGCAACAGCCAGGCCTATTATATACCCACCCACCAAAATGTTGCTGCAGAAAGAGTTTTCTCAGTGTCTGCGGTTGTGGTTTAAGTGGGTTAAATGTACATCTTTAACTTCTGCCAGTTGAATTATCATGACCTGTGTCAAACCCTCCCAGTATCCAATGGAAGGATCGCCATGGAAAATGTCAGCAGGGCGAGAAATGTACTCAAATATGCACCCTGCCTACAATCCAGTATGTCCCTGAATATTCTAGTACCGGGGTTAGAATAGTAAATAACACCAGTGCTAGAATATGCGAGGAAGGCTTTTTAGCTGTCAGAAAAATAAAAATCGACTCCGAGGAGACATTTTCTAGGTGACTTTTTCCACATAAAATCACCCTCCCACTAGCTGTGTTGTCAAACAACACTAGGTGTGTGTCATTCTCTCGCACCAAATCTAGAAACAGTGGAAGATGTATTACTAGTGTTTCTTGTGATGGTGCCACAGACTTCAAATCAGCAATGTTTCTTAGTAATAACCTACGATACATTTATTGACTCGTTTGTCTGCCATAGCCACCATTTTAGAGTAAAGCTGCATATGTGCAGGTGCTGCCATCCAATGTTTAGTACTGCCTCAAATGTCCATGTAGTGCCATGTTATGCCACTAATTGCATCACTTGGCTGGCATATTCACCATCCTTTATGCAAACTAATGCCTTACCTGTGCAGGTCTGTCCACCATACATCATATGCCCATTGCAGCCTCATATGAGCTGGTACTGCCATGTAATGCCAGGTATAGTCACCACACAGTTTGAAAATATTTGCAGTTCCAAAACATCCCAACCCACAAACATTCAGTGGCCAGTAGACATGTGGATATATCCTCAAATGACAGATACAGTCAAAAACATCAGACTCCTCATGGACAACTCACTCAGCCTTGAACCTCAAGTTAAAGCAATTGTGAAAAGCTGTTCTTTCAACTTAGATCCTCTGTTGTATCCTACATTACCTGGCATTCCCCTATACAAATTTCACTGTCACAACTCTAATACACTCACGACTACATTAGAACAACATCCATTGTCTGGGCGTTCCAGAGTATCTGCTAAACATTCTACTAAGACAGCAAAATGCAGTAACACTCCTCTTAAGCAATATGCCCCGAGCAGGGGGGCATTACCACTTCAAGTAATGCCCGAGGGCCCATAGTTAGAGGCCAGAGCGAAGCGAGGGCCTTAACGAAGTCCCTGGGGCATTACCTAAAGTGGTGATGCTCCCACCTGCAAGGGGCCTATTGCTATTAGTACCCTGGCCCATAAAACTGGGGTACTCAAAGCATTTTTTCTTTTTATTCCGGAATGCTCAGACATTTGGGAACAGAAAAAAACATGTAAAAAAATGGCCACCGGGGAAGGGAAACCGAAGTCCGTTTTCACTTTCCATGGCAGCCATTGACATTTTTTTTAAAGTAAACAAAATAAATGGCTGCCATGGTAACGGGAGAAAATACTGCACTGTCTGGTAATGCACGCGTTCTGAGCCTCCCCATTGGCTGGGAGGCCGCCATACCACTCCTCACAGGATACTACGTAAGAAATGAGCATTGGGAATACATCAGCCAGGCTTTCTGAACGCTACACTGGTACTCAGTCAAGTGCAGAATCCCATTTCAAACCCTTGAATTGCTGACTGTGCTTTCCACGTCGGCGGCCCATCATCTACTAGTTCACCATGACAAAATTCTTTAGCTACAGCAACGTATGTCTCGAAACAGACCCATGTTTTAATCTGCAATACTAATGATGATTCTTTTTTTCATTCTTTACAACCAACCCAAGGAACAACGTGGCCAGGTGACCCTACACAGGATGGCCACCCAACCTTCAAATAATCCCTTAAAACTCAGCTGTTCTCCACTACACAACACGGACATACACACCCCAAAGACCAAACTGAAATGGGCTATTAAAAGGTACACTAACCATTACATACATGGGACTTCAAGACCCACCTGAGCACAACGTCATAAACAAGAACACTATTGAGGCCACAGCCGATCCGATTGGTTTCACCCACACATCCACCAGAACACAAGATATCAACACCAACCCTCTGTATGCAGGACCTAACCAGTCCTAGGATTACCATAACACAGAGACTATGGCTATACGACCCTTCTATTGGCCTCCTGGATGAAACCCTATCAGGACTATCTATCTTATCATTCACACACAGAGGACTCTTCAAGAAGACCCACCCTAATCACAGATCACCCTCCACTTGACCCACCTACCCAGCTTTTTAACCTCTTGTGCCTCATACTGCATACACAAATCTCCATGCACTCTGTGGCTTGCCAACTGTAAAGACCTCCCCCACCTGGCGCGGTTCCTGGCTCACATGATTCTCACAGATGTTCGGATTCTGCCCCCGGCATCTAAATCTGCTGCTGGCACCAGGTCAGCAGCTTCCTTTTGATGCTGTCAAGATGGGAAGAGGAGCTCCCGCCCCTTGCCCCCCGCCCGCCATGAAGCCATTCAGCAGCCATTAGGAATCTGCTTAGGGGTTAAGGGAGGCAGAGGAGATGGTAACTGCCAAAAGTTAGCAAGGCTTTTTTGAGCCATATTTTATTTCTCTCCATGTTGCTGACCCTGCAAACTCTAACCCAGAGGCCACATGAGCACCTGATGGGGTACCGAGAGAGTTGTTATTGGTGTAAAGCTTGAAGGACAGAAGACCCCTAAATGACGCCCAGGACATGTATTGTATGTATCAAACAATCCATACAAGTTTTATGAGTAGCTAGTACCAAAGCTTCGCACCATCTATAGTTGTATATCGCTTCACCCCTGCAGGCATGTGGCATGCACGTCCACTGAAAAGCGTGAGCTTCAAGATGTGTTCCATCTTTCTCTGAAAGAGGGATACATCTGCAAGTGTGCTCAATTTTTTTAATGATTTTTTTAATTCTTTGCCTAGAACTAGAAATCTCCATCCAGGGGAAGTATCACAGAATCGCTGCCCTGGTGCTAGTGAAATTAGCACGGGGGCAGAAATTGCCTTAGTGGAAAACAAATTCTTCCTAAGCATTTTTTACCAGGGCAATGTTTTCCCTCGTTATAATCCTCTGTCCTACTGCAACAATCCATTGAAAGTATCAGTACATTTAAGACTGCTTTGCCCAAAGAGAATCTCCCCATACAGAGGAAGACACGCCGTTTACCCTCAAAACAGCTGGACTTGTCGATGGGGACGTATTTGTGCTATCACGGTTCTAGCAAGGACTGCATTACCCAGGGTGACAAGCCATCGCACAGCATGACATCAGGACGTCAGCTAATGCTCTACTACCAAAACTAGGAACCATCCTGGAACGTGGCGCTCCTCAAAACTTTCCGCCCGGAAGTTTATTCCGAGCCTGTTTACTTCATCGTGGTTCTACTGGATTGTTCAACTAGTGCGACAGACCTTTTCTTATTACCCCAGTGCTACTTGTAGGATATTTTGTAACTCGCCATGTTGTTTGTTGTTTCTGCATGGACCGTGGATATTTTTCTTTCGCTTTTCATTTTCGAGGACTTCCTGAACGTTCTGCTATTATTCCTCTGCTGCTCCGCTACCCCAGGTTGCCAATTAAGAATGTTCTTTAACATACAAAGGAGCGCATTGTAAATGAGCACGTAACATGTCTTAAAAGCATTGTGTATGTCTTTTACGCATTTCAGTCACGTCACAGCTCATTTTCATGGGAGATGAGAGGAAGGGCAGATCATAACTTAATATTTCCACCACTTCCTTCCACACTGCCATACAAATGCAATAGCATTTGCGTCAGCATGCATTTCCATGCTGTGCAAATACTGTGGATTCCTACTGAGTCTGCTGGCTTTTTACAACAGCAAAAATCCAGCATACCCCTTAGGAATCCATTTTAAAGGGTTCTTGACATGGTAGGGGCATTTACTCATTATGCATGGCCGTGTGGAAAAGACTGGTGCACAAGAACAATTACATGGAGACTCAAAAAGAGCTCCAAAGAAGGCTATGCTGAACTCCATGTACAGTGTTCTTTTTTTATCAGTGTTTGGATTCTGTCTGTACTTTCTGTGCTCTAACTTCGTATGTTGTCTGTTGCACCTTACTTGGACGGTGCAGGAATGCTTGATCCTCACCAACTTGGAGGGTCTGCATTAGACTGCAGTTTAGTTTTTTACTTGCTCCAGTCTTCTGTGACCTATGGGATTTGGGAGGAAAGGCAGCGGCCTTTATGCCGATTCAATACAGAAAGGCTATGTTTTAAAAAATATATATTTATTTTTGACCTAATGCTAATTGCACTTGCACAGGTGCACATCTTCTGTATTAACACTCAGGGTGTCTGTATCCAACATGGTTTACTGCAGGGTTCAAGTCCTAAATAGAAAAGTGGGTGGGCTCATTAAGATACGCAATGGGATGTGACATCACCAGAAAGTAGCAGAAAGTAGCATATTTCATTCAATTGTCTTTGCAAATCCATACAAATTGAAAAGGATGAATGGCATTTGCCTTTCATAAAATCAACGCACACAAAAAACCAAGAGAGCATATTTTCTTCTAATAGTGTTTTGAAAATGGTAAAAGGTGTGCATGTTTTAAACTCCAAGAATCAATAACAATGTTTTCCCTGGAACATGCAGTCCCGAAAGGTGACATTTTACCTTTGGTTATCAGTTTATCTGACGCGGTAGTGAGGTGCCTGCACTACAAACCTGGCGACCGTGGTTTGAGTCCCAAGGACGGCACAGGTTCAGGAAATTCAAAAGTAAACAGTCACTGTTTCTCATCACAGCCTCTAAAATACCCAGGGGGATAGCTTCCGCAATCTGAAAAAAGTGGGTGGACGCCGTCCTCCCTCGTTTTCCCACGACTTGAGCCCTGGTTTACTGAGAATAATGTATTTGTATGCAGCTTTTATTATTATTATTATGATGTTATTTATTGAGCACTGACCTAGCTTCGAGAAGCAACAGAGCGCTTTACAAAGGTATACAACAATACAGATACATAACAGAGCGCTTTACAGGGGTATACAACAAAAGAGACATACAGCAGGGGGTAGGACGCAGAGGGGCACAGAGAAGGGATACAACTGTGCCAGGTGGCGGGGAGGAGAGGTGAGGGGTGTGCAGCATCTAACGAGTCAGGTGGCTCAAGGTCTACGTGATGGCCTAGATGTTAAGGAGAAGACAATACCTTGAAGGGGTGGGTCTTAAGTTCTTTTCTGAATTGTTGGAGTGTGGATGCAAGTCTGATGCTGATGGGAGGAGGTTCCATAGTTTTGGGGCGTAGGCAGAGAAGGCTTGTTTTGTAGTCCTTTTCTTTTTACAGCAGCAGATTTCAAGTTTGCACATGTCCTGACTTCTAGAGGTGCGCTGTCCATCGGAGATGCTCTATGTGAGGTATCTGGGTGATTTTAGGGCTTCTGCCTTATAGTTGAGCTTCGTGTGTGAAGCCCTCTGAGTTCATGGTTGATAGCCAGGACTGTGTGTCTGGGTGTTCGGTGTTGTTGATGAGGAATACAAATTCGGTCTTGGAGGGGTTGAGCTTCAAGCATGCACTGGACATCGAAGACTGGATCAACGAGAGGCAGGATTTGAGCCTATAAATGTCCTTGATGGAGTCGATCTTGAGGTATAGCTCAGCTTATGGCCTAAGCACTTCATCCTTGTCTGTTCGTTTGAGCATTTGGTTGAAAGCCCCTCTGGTAAATATGAGCTCCCATTAATCAGGTGCGCCTCATTTCATTTTTCAGGTATCCCCTGCACCACCACATTTGGCACTAAATTATCTGACTGAAACCTTGAAACGTTCCCTTTTGAGATCACTTTAAAGACGTGATTTTCCGAAATTTCATGCCTGACCACCAATGAGGAACGCTTAGCAAGTGGCTTTCCGATGTTTATTTGGTGTGTTGTGAGCGGTGAATAAACCAAAAAATATAAGTTCTTGCCTTTTTAGCTCAGACATTCAGCCTTTTCAGAGACAGGAAGCATGAGCCCTCCATATGCAATGACGAGTGGTTTGTTTACGGCTGTGTGGCATGAGGTGAACCGGATGAACTTCTGAACAAGCTGGAACGTCTTGGCTCTCTCCCAGCGCGCAGCATACACGAACTGTGAGCCTGCTTTCTGCCCAGCTGACCACTCTTTCAACATCCAGTGCTCAACGAAAATATCTGGGCTAATGTGGGAGAACGTTAATGTTCTGCATATGACTTACATTTGCTTGCATCTGCAACTTAAACAAACAGCTTCGGATATGAAATATTACCTGTTTGGGGGCCCCATCAACATAGGGTATTGTGCAGTTTATTACGCTGGAATCCATTCGTCAAAATGTCGACTCCAGATAAGCTTTGTAAATTAATTACCACTCCAACCTCTGTTTAAATATTGTAAATGTTTCCTGTTTGAGTTGTGCAGTTTAACACAGCTCTGCAAAGGAATGTGTAGCCAAAATAAATAGTTTCTTCAGGTTTTTTTCTTGCTGTGAGTAACTACATTTATAATGGTTGTGAGAGGATGTGGGAAACCTCCAATGTTTGCCGACTGTGGCTTTTAGGAAAGGCTAGAAATGACATGTATGTTTCCTGTTGATCGTCTGCATGTGTGTTATATTCATGTGCCCTGTAGCAAATGAGTGACTATCAAGTAACTGAACTACCCTGAAAAACATCCTCTATCTGAGGAATGTGCGTGAGCCCGGGGTATAGAACAATATGGGCCGATTCATGGAACTTTTAGCATGGTGCAAAGTGGCTTTGCACTGCCAACAAACACTCTGATTCACAGAGCGGTGCAAAGTGTATTTTTGCAGTGCAGAGTTACTTTGCAACACGCAAAAAATTCCATGAATCAAGCCCCATATATAGTGCCACCAAAAAGCACTGCCAGTGGTCTACTAAGGCAGTGCTGTAGATATTCTGCCGCCATTTTGCATTTTTTCAGAAATTCCCTTATTTGTCACAGTGTTCAGCAAACTTCAAAAATACTGTATATAATGTAGATTTGATGTTTTTTGGGAAAACAAATGTCTGAAAATTAACTTTATTTCGAAATGACATATAGCTATCTAATGAAGGTAGCACTATGCGTGGGATGAAGCTTTTACAAATGGGGGCAGTGCCTGCAAGTGATGGATGAAGTCATGCATAGATTCTCCTGATGCATTGGGACAAAAAGGAAAGTGGCACTAGAGGAGACTTGCACAAGTTCACCTGCACAATCCTCATTACCTTTCAAGACTGTATTCAACACTTTCGACGAAAGCCTTTAGTTTACTGCAAGGCCAACACGAAACACTCTTAAAATGACATGAACACAAAGCAAAAGAAGGGTGTCAGAAAAAGGCAAATGTGGCTTACAGACCTGTCTTGGGGTGCACCGGCAGAGAAAGAAGGAAAATTCCTCATCAGGCACTATTTGCATATTTGTGAGTACTTTTTCCTGGTTGTCCCTCTTGAAGATGTCAGTGTTTTCAAAGCTTTTTCCTGGACTGGCAAAGGCTGATGTGTTGCGTGACTTGGGATCTGAATGATAGGCCAGCACACAGAGACAAGACTCTCGCAAGAGCAGGATTTCTCTGTGCTTCTGGAGAGCAGGCAGAACAGTTAAGGTTAGTAGTGTGCAAATTTAAATTCTGCTTGCATAATTGTACAAAATAATTATGTTTCACTTTGCGAAATTGCAAGCACTAAGATTGTTTTCCCCCCAATTACACCTTTGGTAAAATTGATGAAGGAAAATCTCATGTGAAACCAATGTTTCAGGAGGATAGCACAGGGGCAACGTGCTCGCCTTGGAAGCAAGATGACACAGAACACCACAGGTTCGATCCTCGGTCCCCGCTTAGAAACCTATGGGAATTAAGCATCTTATAAATAACCTTTCATATCAGTAGGTGGCTTGTGTTGGCATCAAAATAAATGGAAAACCCAAGTAAAGGGTTTTCAGTTAGCTTGATGAAAACAAATGCAGGAAAGTAAAATAAATGAGTGAAACTCTAGTTTAAAACTTGATTCCTATAGTGCTGAGTTGTAGGTAGCACTTTTTCCAGTGAGACACGGCATAATGGGTGTTAGCAGGCCTGGTGACATATTAGAATGGAGGATGACTTTGGGTTTGGGGATGTGGGTTTGGTGCTACTGAGAAGGATTGGATAAGTCAAACGTCACTCAGACATTCAAAGATCTGGTGGAAGCATTCACCAAAAGGATTCGAAAGAAGTACTGTGAATATGATGAAATAAAGTTACATGGTGATCTTGTACAAAGTGTTAATTGCATGCAGGGAACCGCCAACATTACCACTTACATGTGGTTGGGATACAGGCATGCTGTGCAAAAGTAAAGAGTAAAAGATTGTAAACGCTGCCTGCAAACAACTCTTAGCCAATAGCATTTGCATTGATTCCTATGGAATCTGCTTTCATTTAGCAAGTTCTAAAACATGCAGAATTAATTCCGTTTGCATCTGCATGATAATCTCATGCAAGGGTACGTGCATGTGCCCTTTGATGTCAGATTTTGGGGGCGGGGGGGGAATGCACAGTGTAAACATTAATTTCAGTTCATGCTCCTCTGAATTCAAATGGCAGCAACATATCCCTGGACCATAGACGTGAGGTGAACATTGCTAATTACTTGCTTTTACACCTTTATTTGTGCACTGCATGGCTTTTAAAATGACCCCCTTCGTGTTTGACAGTACTAAGAATAGCACATCAATATTATGACAAGGCAAAAGAGGTTCTAAGGAATTGCGCCAACCCACTACAACATAATGGACAGAACAAACCTATCCAGCGTTGCTATGAAGAAGCTACCTTCACACATATACACCAAAGATGAATTAAATGCTGTCCCAGCTCAACACTGATTCAGCATGAACAAATCACAACAAAATACATTCTATTGGCCTGGCATGCAGAGTTACCTGCCTCCCATTACTCTTCGAAAAGCAAAGTAAGGGAAACTCTCAAGTTTACATAGCTTCTAAAACAGACAAGCATTACATGTAGTTGAAACTTTGTAGATGTGCAAACAAAGAGGGAAACAGGAGGGTCCGTCTTCAACACTCAAATATTTTAATGTTACTTTTACATGTTCTTTCACAAGTTTAGTTATTTTTCCAGTGTGTTTTTCGACTACATATGGCTTGTGTTTTATGATTCTTACATTTTTCAACATCTCTTAGTGTGTCATTGTACCCGCCTGTTTACCTGCTTGAATGTACATCGGCAAAGGTGTTAACTACATGCAATTCTTGTCTCCTATTGTTCTTTGGACTGTACTCGAGAAGTGCAGACATGACGATAATTCTTCATGCCATCAGTGCCCCAGAAAGAGGATGTACAAAATGCTGTGAATTTGCACGTGACACAGATGTTTTCATTTTGATATAACAATGAATCCAAACTCTCCATGATTCTTCCTTAGTGTCTACTTCAAAACATATGATTTCAACTACAGAGATATTCCTATCAGTAGGCTTGTTGAAGGCTTCTGAATTACCTGCGTTCCACGCCTTATCTAGGCATTATTGCACAAGGAGTTTGTCAGGGAAAGGTTACATTTCATACTGGAAAGCATTACTCACAGAGACTGAAGGCACAATTTTGTGGCAATAAGCCACGAGACTGCGGGCCAATACCGCGCCAGGTAATGCCCCCGGGGCCGTAGTTACAGGCCCGAGCATAGCGAGGGCCTTAACGAAGCCCCGGGGGCATTACCTGGGGCGGTATTGGCCCGCAGTCGAGGAGCTTATTGCCATTAGTACCACGGCCGTTAGACCGGGGTACTAATTGCTTTTTTTTCTGTTCCGAAACACGTTTCGGAACAGAAAAACAAAAAAAACGGCTAAAAAAATGGCCGCCGGGAAAGGGAAAACGTAGTCCGTTTTCCCTTTCCATGGCGGCCATCGGGAGCGGGCGCGCTGGGAACACTCTGTTCCCAGCGCGTCCGCTCCCGAGATAAGAAAAAAGAAGGTAAGTGGGGTGGGGAAGAATAAAAAAAAAACATACCGCGGTCTGGAGACTTGGAGCGGGGATGGCCCCGCTCTGAGTGTCCACACAGCTGGAGGTTTCCATCGTCCCCCGCCGGAGACTGCGAGATAGAAGGTAAGTGGGCTGGGGTGGGAGGAGGGAGGAGGAAAGGGGAAAAAAAATTCTTACCTGAGTCCTGGCGGGGGACGAGCGAAGCCTCCAGCCATGGGGAGGCTCGGAGCGGGGATCGCCCCGTTTCGAGCCTCCTCATTGGCTGAGGGGCTGCCACTCCCCTCGCCGGGAACAGAATAGCCGGCATGCAGGGCATTTACGGGAATACCGTGTGGTATGGCTCACAAATGAGCCAATCACCACACAGTATTCCTGTTCAGCCGCGCGTCCCGGGTACTAATGGTGATTAATCCACTAGGAACAAAAATAATATTCCTAAACAGGTTATGGATATACTGGAGCATTCATTAATCTACCAGCCCACAACGAGAAAAACTAAACTTTCATAGTTTTACTGGACTATGTTTTCCAAGAAAAGGTCAAGCTGTGAAAAGTTACCACCCAAAAGATTTGCTTACATACCTACAACAAAGATAGTCAACTACCCGGTCCTGATTTGGTAGCAGGATGAGCAAGCACAGCCGACAATTACATTGTCTATGGATGGGACATGGAGGATGTGGAAATAGATCCTGTTCCCTGTGAAATGCCACGGGCTCCAGACTCCATTCTGCTGTTGATGTGTTTCTCTGTGAAGAACAGACGCGATCCAACGTGTACATTTTTATTAAACTACCAAATTTCTACAGACATATGTGAGTGTGGAGGAAACAATAAATTATGTGATAACGATTCTTACACTGTACCAAACTAAGCAGACTCTGTCAGTGTATATGATTTAATGAAAGATGGTGTTGATCATAACTAGTGACCTACTTAAGCACATTATACAATTATGCATTCAAAGTTAGTAATTTCAAGAGTTGAGTCATAGTATATAATCATTTTTCGCTGGTTAAAAATGTGAGGCCTGTAAATGCTTTCAAATTAAAATCCATCCATGAATAATGGAGACATTGCAGACTTGAAGAACTTCTTTGGTGGCCATCTTGATGGCATCACGAGTCCTGTACACCATAGGGTGACACTACAGTAAGTATTTATCTTTTTGTACTTTCCAAGACCAGTCCCACTTTTCTTCACTGAAACTGGCAGAAACTTAGATATGTCCTACTATTAACATGGCAAGGTGTTACTTGCAACAATCTCTGGCGCACAAGGAGAATGTACACACTTGAAAATGAGCTTGTACAATATGTGGAACACAGGAATATGATAAATAAAACATGAATACTGGGAAAATAGTTGTTTAATTTAATGAAAGCGGCCAATAATGATTCTCAACTACCAACATCATCCTCTGTAATTAAACATTTGGTGAATCTGGTGCTGCCTAATTATGTGCAATTTCTTTACTTAAAATAAACTGAATGCAAAAACTCTGTAATATGATGGACTTTACAATTCCAGCAAAGTATGCATTCACCCAGCAACGTAATGAGATCATATTGGCACTAGAAAGTCACTATTGACTTCCTCTAAGCCAATCAGAATGTGCAGCGTTCAGTCAATTGCTACTGATAGTGCTGCATTCCAGGCACTCTAACTTCGTGAGTATCCAGGGAAAGCACACAACGCATTTCTCTGCATTCAAGAAAAAGCTATTCAATTTAAAAGCAAGTTTTATCTAAATGAAATACTGCAACCTAAAAGTTGAAACATGGAAGTATGTTTTCACTTCTGAAAAGAAACACTATTTGCACCTAAAGCAAACTCATGCTGAAGCTATCCCAGCACAGCCACGTTTCAAATTAAAATGTTTGTCGTATAAGGACAACATTGTTGTTCAATTCAATTTACAAACACGATTTGTGTGCTTTACTCATTATTAAACGAACATGTGTACTTCACCCCATAACTCTAAAATCGTTATTGCTATTAGCACTCAGTCCTGTTAGACTTACATGCCTGAGGAGGCGTCATTACCACTTGGCTTAATGACCCTTTCCCAGTGTATGGCCCATTGCTTCACCTTGGATGATCACTTGGGAGTGGGTCATTATCATGTGATAATGACCCCTCCATTGTCCTATAAGACTCTATTGTTTGAATTTGGGCTGACAACTATAATGATGTTCATGTTTGCAACTTGTAAGTGATGTAGATGTTACTTTCAAGATTGCAGCTCCATTTTTGAGTCATCATTTCACGATCCGCATTGCACATCTTTAATAGGTTATACCCACTGTGTATGGGCATTTTATGGGAAATGTTGCTTTACCACATGTGCCATGCTTTGTGGAATTGGAAAATGGCACTGCGTTTTTCAAATGAGATAATAACGTTGACATTTGCATTAGTATTTGTTGTTCAGAATATTTCCCCCAAACACAGAATGTTAGAAGGGTGCTGTTTCATCTTTCAAAGACTGTGGCATCACTTGCAAGAATAAGGATCACAAGAACTGTAATGCTCTGATCCTGGCTTGGCACCACATTTGTGATTGCTGTCTGCTTTTGAATTTGTTGCCGGAGGCCGGGCCATTACATTTTTAGACCAACTTGTGGGAATTGTGCCTGGTCTATGTTGATGAGCATTATATTGGGAATCAGGGCCTATGTTATGTTATGTTATGTTATGTTATATGACTTTTGTATAACACCTAATGCCATTGGTATGGGCTCAAAGCTCTTTGGTTGAATGTGCTGGAGGACCAAAGTCCGAGGTATGAGAATTGAGACAAAGATTTTAAAATGTTAGCCTGTACAAAGGTTGGTAGGGGCGTCTAAGTCCCTACTGGTGAGCCTTGGAGATCTGGATAGTGGATGGGTGCTGTGATAGGCTGTCGGGAGAGTATGCAAGTCAAGGAGACTGATTATGTGCCCAGCTGGAACAAGTTTTTTCCGTGGGACTCAGCTGCACTCCAGAGGCAGAAATGATGTGCGTTATGAGGTTGAGTAGTGAATTATTGTAGATATATGAGGGTGGGTGCCATGCCCCGGGAGTGATATGGCTATGTTCTATTGAGATGGAGTGCTATATAGACCACAGTCATAGCTGATATCTAGTTAGAATGAAGGTATGCAGATTGTATCATACAGATAGACTGGAATCCTTTCTGTGTGTGCTAGGTACTGTCTTCTTGTCTCCTCCATCGAAACACCCACCTACCTGTCTGGGGGATGATAGTTCACCAAGGAGGTGGACTAGGTCAGTCAAGATGCAGAAGGGAAGAGCTAGGTCTTGAGTGCCTTCAGGAAATCGAGGTGATCCTCCATGCGGCCAATGCTAAACAGGATCGAGTTCCAGATGGTCGGAGCTTGGGAGGAGAAAGCGGATGCCCCTGTTCTGGATGATTTAGTGACTGGGATGAAAAGGAGGAGAGCTTGGCCTGATCTCAGGTTTCTGGTGGGCCTGTAGGGTGTGGGATTATTTTGTAGATATTCTGGGCCTGTGTTGTGCAGAGCATGGTGGGTGATGTATATTGCCTTAAAGGTGGATCATCGCACGATCAGCAGCCAGGGAAGGACACAGAAGGCAGGTGTGATGTGTTATTTGGGGTCAAGGGCAAGAAGGAGACTTGCTGCAGTGTCTTGAACCCATTGGAGTTTTTAAATTGCAATGAGAGGCGCATAGGTATAGGGTGCTGGCATAGTCTAGGCGAGAGAGGATGATGGCCACTATAACAGTGACTGTGTGGCAAGGTTAGGCAGGTGAAGATGTGTAAGAGAATGCATAGCTGTAGATAGCAGGAGTTTGACACTGAGTTGATGTGATGTAATGGTGTCATCTCTGAGTCCATGGTGCATCCAAGCTTCTTAACTGTGTTGGAGGTACAGCAGGGTGGGCCTAGAGAGGACATCCAAGGGGTGGGTTGGGGAAAGAGGGCTGTTTTCCTGATGATCATGATTTCAGATTTTCTGGGTTTGAGAAGAGGTGGTAAGTAGTCATCCAGTGGTCGATTTCTGTGAGGCATAATGTGAGGTCGGGGTGGTGTTGGAAGTGTCCTTTGGAATATTAATGTTGATTTGGGTATCATCTGCATAGTTGTAGCAAGACAGGCCATAGAAGCTGATGATAGCAGGGAGGGGGCCCAGGTAGAGGTTAAAGAGCAGAGGTGAGAGAGAGGCGTCTTGTGGTACTATGCGAGTAACAGAGCAGGGAGTCAAGGAGAAGGGAAGCATGTGTATTATTTGGGATCTGTTGGAGAGGAAGGAAGAGATCCACTTCAAGACTGCATCTCTAATTCTAAGAGAGTGGAGCCTGTCCATTAGGGTGAGGTGGTCAATGGTGTTGAAGGCCGCAGAGAGGTCAAGAATGATTAGTGCGGCACAACCTACTGTGTCTGAGGTTCCTTTGAGATTTATTTATTTAATTCATTTAATTATTTATGTACATGAGGATCAATGCTCTTTTGATCACAAAAGAACGTAAAAAAGATAAGAAATCAGATTTTACAGGAAGCAATGAGCTTCTTACAATGGGGTGAGTTTGAGGGACATCCTAACCAGGTTGTGAAGGGGAGTAAATGGAACAGTCACCGGGGACAATACATAACTAGACATACATATATTAAGGACAATGAACATTGGACATTTTTAAGTGCAGGTAGGCGGTAAGGCCAGCTGTGCTCGGGACATGATCATGATGGTTGAAGTGCTAGAGTGGAGGCAGAAGAAGTGAGGGACAGAGGCAGGTTAGAGGTGAGGGAAAAATGTTAGATAGCAGGCAGATGAGAGGTAGGTTAAGAGGGTCACTCAGTAGTGTGAAAGTAGGCTTTTAGTTTGTTTTTGAGAAAATCTTTGTGGACTGTTTCTTGGATGTCTGGGTGAAGATAATTCCATGCAAGTGGAACAAGAAGAAAGATAGAGAGAAAATGAGAGAAAACACAGGGACAGCATGGAGACACAAGGATAGTCAAGGAGGCAGAGGATAGATTATGAGAAGGCTTGTAGAGTGGGGTACAGGAGGATAGATATCATGGTGCCTTACCGTGAATAGATTTGTGAACCAGGAGAAGACATTTAAATATGGCCCTGTTTTGCATTGTCAGCTATCCAGCCTGGTCAGAGTACAAGGAAGTATGTGTGAAGTGAGGGAGTTCAAAGAGACTCCTGGTAGCAAAATGAATGATCTTGTTGCGAGATAGAGAGCATAGTTGGGGAGACCAACGAGCATGCTGGCACAGTAGTCCAGTTTAGAGAATACAAGAATGGTTAAAAGATGCTGGGTGGTGTTGAACGGAAGAAGGTGCCTGATTTTCTTAATATTTAGGAGGTTTAGGAGAGTTCCTGTTCTAGTTTTGGATATTAACAAGGGGGTCCTGGGAGTTCCTCTGCCAGACATTAGTCCTGGTTGCGAGAGCCTTACCCAGATTCTTTAGCTCACTATCTTTCACAGAGGAGAAATAGCCTAAACATATCAGACTTTGTCCTGCCCTGGGACAGTCCAGCACCGAAAAGCTAGGCAATTCTCCTCTGAACAAGAGTACCAACAGTAACCCCAGACACGTGCTTCGGTCTGGTTCGACCTCATCAGTAGGTTGGAGCTGTGCCTCTCTAAGAATAGTGAGCAAGGGGTCCACGTCTGGATTCCCCTAGTAACTTAGGGTGAGACCCAAATCTACTTAAACTATGCAAATTTACAAGGGGGGTCCTGGGAGTCTCTCTGCCAGACAGTAGTCCTGGTTACAAGAGCCTTACCCAGATTCTTTAGCTCACTATCTTTCACAGAGGAGAATTATCCTAAACATATCCATCTTCGTCCTGCCCTGGGGCAGTCCAGCACCAGGACCAAGCCTGATTTGTATATGGTTTTCCCCTTCGGTAATGGCTTGGCAGGCTGAAAAATGATGGTCTGGAGGGTTGCCCTGAGCTGTGCCAGTGGCTATGATTTATTCAAAACCTTCCAGCCATCACCTTTCTGTTTTGCTAAAGTCACCCCGAGTGGGACGGGTATGCCCAGACATGGGTCCCGAGTCTGCCGGGCCTAGAGACCCAAGCTACTCCTCACTGATGATGCCCAACAAGGCTGAAACATGTCTGGGGATGCTTGGGGTCTCGTGCAGAAGGGATGTGACCAAGCAGATCAGGCTGGACTGCCCCTTTTGGGATAGGACCAAACCTGGTTTGCATATGGTTTTTCCCCTTCACTAATGGCTTGGCAGGCTGAAAAACGATGGTCTGGAGGGTTGCCCAGAGCTGTGCCCATGGTTACGATTTATTCAAAACCTTCCAGCCATCACCTTTCTGTTTTGCTAAAGTCACCCCGAGTGGGACGGGTATACCCAGACGTGGGTCCAGTGTCTGCTGGGCCTAGAGACCCAAGCTACTTCTCACTGATGATGCCCAACAAGGCTGGAACATGTCTGGGGATGCTTGTGGTCTCGTGCAGAAGGAATGTGAACTAGCAGTTCGAGCTGGACTGCCCCTTTTGGGATAGGACCAAGCCTGATTTGCATATGTTTTTTCCCCTTCTGTAATGGCTTGGCAGGCTGAAAAACGATAGTCTGGAGGGCTGCCCAGAGCTGTGCCCGTGGTTATGATTTATTCAAAACCTTCCAGCCATCACCTTTCTGTTTTGCTAGTTTTGGAGATGAAAGTAGAGAAGGTGTGAGAAAGGTCATAGATGACATCACGGTTTCTAGAAGAAGAAGAGAAGGAGAGAGTGTCACGTGAGAATGGGATAGGCACAGGAAGAGATGAGAGAGAGCTTTTGGCAGGGAAGAAGAGCACCTCTGTTTTGGTAGAAATTAAGTGCCAGGCTATTGTGTAAGTCTATGCAAAAGGACGAGCATACTCATTCTTGGCTCTTAAGGGTTGTAAAACCATCCAATATGTAATGGCAGAGAGACAGTTTGGAATTTTGATGTAGAGGTCACAGGATAGTTCAGGAAAAGATAATAAGATTTGGGTGTTAACTGCGAAGAGTTGGTATGAAGAGATTAGTGCCCCAAGAGCAGTGATGTAGATTGTAAAGAGGAATGGACCCAAGACAGAGCCTTGTGGGACACGAACAGTTAGAGGAATGTGTTGAGAGGTGTTGTTACTCCAGGAGACCGAGAACTGCTGAGGTTCAAGGTAGGAGACCATCCCAGATGGAGATTAGACATGATTAATTTCCTTAAAGGGTTCTGAAGCTGGATTGGGCAGGGTCGAGGAGGCATAGCTTGGTGTAGGTTGTTCAGTAAATTAGTTTAGCTATGAAATGGTTGTTTGAGACAGGTCTGTTGTTGACTGTTAGGAGGGGGGTTGAGGGAGAGTTTTTTGAGCAGGGGTTTGATATACGAGGTCTTGAAAACTGCTGGGGAAATGGCCGAAGTGAGATAAGAGTTAATGACCGATCTTGTGATGTTGCCAGCACAGGTTGAGAATGGGATTTCTTTGAGAAGAGAAGGAGAGCAGGGCTCTCCAGGGTATCCTGAGGGACGGCTGTTAGCTAGTAGCTTTACAAATTCTGAGTAGGAGATAAGAGAGCAGGTAGAGCCTAGGATGATGTCACTTCTGAAGAGCTGGAAGGGGACAAGGAGGCGCTAGGAGTAAGGGGAAGCCACCCACTAGCTGAAGAGACTACTTGAGGTGGCATTTGGGGCTCCCTCTGAGCCTCTCACCATGCTCCGGCCTCCTCTGTAAGTGAGCAGTAGTGAAGGCCATTGAATCACACATAAACCTGAATGAGGTCATCCAATACAAGTCTGGTATGTTTACGGGCCACTGCGCTAAAAGATCACAGGATGCATATAGCAGACATCAGGATCAGAGAATGTTTTTAAGCTCGGGCCCACTCTCTGTCTACAGAATAGCAGGGTGGCAACTCGTGAAATAGCTCACAAATAAGCAATTACATGAATCATACATACAGGTGAGGAGGAGAGTCATAGAGACCTTGAGGAATTAATACAAGGCCTGTTCAAGAATTAGCGAACATCAGCGAAGCACAAGCACAAATTGTGGAGCCACACAGACTCCATGATAGGGATGCCTGACTTGAAGTTGGCAGCCACTGATTATAAGCCTGGGCCTGTGAGCAGGAAGTAATTTATTAACACAGAAATGTCGGGTGTTACAACACATGAACACAATGAAGGAAAACAGAGAACACGTGGCAAGGAGGTCGGATTATCAAGAAACGGGTAAACAAGCAAGCCAATCCTAAACCTTATTAAGGCAATTGAGACATATAGAGCAATGTAAAAGGAAACAGATACAGTCAGTGGGCCTGGGAGTTTGAAGGGACAGTTGCAGAGCTGTGCAGGAAAATTTGTGAGAGAAGGAGTGCAGATCCATTTGCTTAGAAATTAAATTGCATTGTTAAAAGCCTACTTGGGGCAATTGGCCAGAGCCTTGCCTGAGTCAGAAGACCAGAGGAAAGCACTTGTTGGCAGAGCTTGCTCGGTTCTGTGACCCAGAGTCTGACTATGAAAAAGAGGGCCAGAGGAGGGAGGATATAATTGCAGCATATTTTGGGTGCTATAACCAGTAGCCTGCTGCAGCCAAAAGACAAGAAGGAAACCAACCAGAACCTGCCGCATGGTTAAGTCCAGTAAGGCAACCTTTGTCTAGCGCGTGAAAATAACTTCAGTCTGAAAATTACATGGGCAAGGAGAACTGGGGGAATTCTTTCTGGTAATCATGTTGGGTGTCCCATGAGGCAAGAGGGAATCAGAAACTCTTGCCTGGTGCATTCCATGAGGAGCACACGAACCTTGAATAAAAAAACTGCTTGATAAGAGACAAGAAAGTGCGCTGAGGTGCAATAGAATACCATCTGACTGTGAGTGACATGGAACTACCCTGTAGGGGGCATATCCTCTGGGTCTGGATGTGGTAAAATAGGAAACTGCACTTGAACCTGGACACCACATCTTCCTCAATTAGATCCCTGTGATTGTTTAACCTCCATCCTGACACCCAAGGGTTAGTTTCCCTCTGATGTTATGTTATGTTACTTTGCATTTATATAGCGCCTTGTGTACCATTGGTATGATCTCAAGGCGCTGGTAGGTTGAACGCCCTCGGGAACCGTAGTTCAAGTCAGTAGAGAGAGAGAGTCATAAGGTGCGTGTGTGCACCGGATATGTGTGCAGCTGGTGTGGCACTCATATGATAGCTGCTTCTTAGCAGTATGTGTGGTGGTTGGGAGATCAGGAGTATGTGTTCGTTCTGGCAAGTTGATACCAGACTGATTCTGGCTGCGTTAGGCCTGAGGAGAACGCCTAGGCTGGCGGGTGTGCAGCCAGCTGTGTTTAGTTAGGATGATGGGGAGTATGTGGCAGCTGTTGGTATGAGAACAGCTATACCGAATGTCTCATAGTATCGCTGTGTTCTAGTTGAGTGGTGGTGTATAGAAGAGAGTAAGCGGGGTGATGTGATAAGGTGGTTTCAGTAAGTGCTTGAGATCAAGCGCCTTCGTGCTCCATGCGCTCCGCCCACTCCATCCTTTCCGGCCACTCCATCCTTTCCGGCCACTCCATCCTTTCTGCCCACTTCATCGTTTCTGCCCACTCCATCCTTTCTGCCCACTCCAGCCTTTCTGCCCACTCCATCCTTTCCGCCCACTCCATCCTTTCCGCACACTTCATTCGCTCCACACACTTCATTCGCTCCGCACACTTCATCCGTAATAGCTCCTGGTCCCAGAGAGGTAGATCATACGATACCCAAGAGCTTTTTTCATATCTTGCTCATCAAATCCTACTTTATTAACCTGCTTTCTCCCTTTGCACCGTCCCAATTTACTTATCACTGCTGCCATCACTTGAACAGACTATCAGAAGGTAGATCAAGGATTCTCAATTGCCTTTTCCTTCAGGCAAAAACATTCAAAATGTACTACTGCGACACATTCACTCCCATCCGTCCAGGACTGCACTCGCCAACAGCCCTCCAAACGTAATTATAGCAACTTGGCAATCCCACCAGTTGGTATTCTTGAAAGACAAGCTTGCATCTTACATGCACTTGTTTCGGTCATGACTTCACCACATTTTGCTTCAATCACCAAATATAGCATTGTACCTTATGCACCGTCAGGGAGAACTTTCATTTTAGTGCCAAATTCCTCCCACCTTAGAGATCCTCAGCTCTTTTGCTGGACTCGGGACTTTTACATTTTTACCCTGGAGTGAGCGAGACCTTTGTCTCACTGTCTCAAGTGTTTTGACCCGATTTGGAGTATGCGTTTTCACTTTTTGAGTTTGACAAACTCCTAGGCATCTTATTTTTGTATAGTGACACACAGCAGTTGTCCAAACTACCCAACCTGTGATTCAAAAATAAAAGCGGTGAACATATTTTCTGGTGTGACAGGCCAAGGTTGCAAGCAATGCAATCCATGTAGTCCCTGGAATATGTTTCATTGTTACAATTCAACTCTGGCAGGTGGTGCCCGTACATATACCACTGTCGCAGCTCAAAAGATCTGAGGTGATACTACAAGGTCAACAATGTGTACATTTGCAGGAAAATTGCTGCTTGGACATAATTAGCAACACTGGCACTTCTAACAGTTAATTGATGGCAATGCCCTCACCTAAAACTAAAACACTTTATCTAGGCACTGCGCTGGGGCAGCATTCTCAAGTTTCAAACTCTGAAATAAATGACTTTTTAATCACCTTTTAAAAAGAGTTTCAATAACTATGAATCTTCAAGAGTTCACAGAAATATATATTTGATTTTGTCATGGTTTACTTCGATTAGCAGTGTTTAAGTGTCTGTAACATCACACTTTAACCCATTGACCTCTGAGTGTTTTTTCATCTCATTACATAATTAATCAGTTTAACAAGTATATGCGTGATAGGAGATGTATTTAAATGACAACCATCTTAATACAGCACTCATTAAAATGTTTGTAACATGCATCTTTTGTTTGTGTATTCTTGTTGATTGCACCACAAAATGTGGGGTCACACATTGAATGCCCCGTGTTTACTTTGCTCTTGGTGGATGTTCTGTCAATGGGTCAGGTAAATAAAATGATTTGATAGGTTTATTATAGACACATCATGAGAAACATTACCTGGTTTGAAGGGGATGTAGTGGATACAATTTAAAGATATGGGTGAAAATTCTGAGGCCATCTCCTAAATGATCATACGGCATCACGTACATACATGGGACATGTCCTTATTCGTCTTATTCAGTAATAAGCTGTTAGAACAGTAAAAGTAGCAGAACAAGCTAACGTCATAGCCACTTCCATGCAAGCTGCACCACCAGCTGTTACGCATCATGCACCACTCACTATCATAGCCACTTCCATGCAAGCTGCACCACCAGCTGTCACGCCTCATGCACCATTTACTATCATAGCCACTTCCATGCAAGCTGCACCACCAGCTGTCACGCCTCATGCACCATTCACTATCATAGTCACTTCCATTTAAGCTGCACCACCAGCTGCCATGCATCATGCACCACTCACTATCATAGCCACTTCCATGCAAGCTGCACCACCAGCTGCCCTGCATCATGCACTACTCACTATTATAGCCACTACCATGCAAGCTGCACCACCAGCTGTCATGCATCATGCACCACTCACCTAACATTACAATTCCCATCACTCTGCACCCTCCAAGAAATGTGCATAAATCACCAGCACACGTCTCCAGACAGCACACTCCACCTTTGGAATATGCCATGACCCTACACATCATCGCACCTACACAGAAACAGAAACACCCAACATCGGAGCATGGCACACCAACATACTCTGCTTTCTTACACCTTAACAGCAGAGGCCTTTTATCACAAATACCCTACACTATAACTGAAACAGTAAACCGCAATACAGGAGAATCGAGCTTTACATTTTCTTTCATACAAGAGGAAGACTATTCTGTTCATATCCAAGTGTACTGCACACTCCACATCGCTAAGAACACACAGAGAAAGTTGCACACATACACACACACACATAGCTCCTCCACACAAAAAAGAAAGCACTATGTCACTTCCCAATAAAGGAAAACATCATAGCTACAGCACCTGGTATCAATATTTGTAATATCACCGATGTGTAATGCACCTTTTAGCACAGTAAAACAACCGGCATCTTGGCGATCAACTGCCTACACGCGTGTCTCTTTTTACCCATTTCCAATTGGTCTAAATGCAAACTAATTCCACCTCTCCATTTACTCCACGCTCCGGCATTAGATGAAAACTGCATGTCATGTGAAATGTTTTAGTCTTATCCAAATTGTGGCATTATCTACTGCCCGGCTGGGAGAACACTCAATGCCATCTCAAAAGTGGCAATAGGTGCACAGTGACTTACCATCCTGAGCTCAAGCATGTATATCCTTACACATGCTCCATGAGCACAGCATTGGCAGTGTTGGGGTTTGAACACTAGATTTGACAAAGACAGCAGCCATAACAGCAGGGTTTGAACCTCTCCTTCAATATCTGTTTTAATTGCAACTGTTATGGCCGTCAAACAAAGTCATAATAACATGATCCGGTGTGGTGTACACAGTATCACTGTACATCTCAAAGAAGTGGCACATAACTATGTATTCCTAAATGCTGTACTGTCACTCTGTGCCTATAATTAAAACACACTGCTTGATTGAAGAGTGTGCTACCCACTGTTTGTAAACTGAGTTTCTGAGTACAAAATAAAATGTAGGATATCATTAACCACTAAGTAACCATTCTTTGCGACCACTATGTAACCATTATGTAACCACGATCTATGCTTTTTGCTCTCGTCTGGGAGCCCCATGTAACTGGTGTTTAGCGCCCTGATGCCTGAGGGTTTGTTTGTGCGCACTTTACAAATGAAATAAATAAATAAAATACAATTTGCACTTACAAGCAGAACCTAGAGGGAAGGAAACAACTTGATATGAAAGGAGGATGTATAGGAACTATATTTCAGTGGGGGGTGGGAGGGACGCAAGAAATCGAAGTATAACACACTGACTAAAATAGAGCCAACCTTTATTTTCTTCCTCACACCACCTGTGGCCAGAGTTGCATGGGCATTGCAGAACTCTGCTGCAAATGAGAAAAGAAGTAGTGAAACTCTTTTCTATGCCCTACTATTCCTCATTGTGTTATCTTAGCACATGGAAAGGGTTAATTATATCCTCTTAACCAATCAGAATTCTCTGAATGCATACAATAACTACTAGTAGTGACTGCACTCCAAGCATTTAGACTTAAAAAGCAGACAGGAAAACAACAGGAACCATGTTCCTGCATTCAAGAATCTGCAATGCAATTTCCCAGTAAGAGTAGTTTTAACAAGGCACACTGATTTAGCAGGCCAAAGTCAAAACTAAGGCCTGGAACCATTCTTTCACTTTCACATAGAGAGACCATCCATATTTACATTACACCTAAAGTATTCTCATGCGAAAACTGTTTCTAATCAATCCAGTTTTCAGTTACAATTATTACCTTATAAAGACAACCCTATTATTTAAAGATTACATAATAAAAGGGTATCCAGTCATTGCATCAAATACAAAGCATTAAATGCCAAAAGCATCGAAAAAATGCATCGAAAAAAGGCACTGAATGCATTTTTTTCAAAGGTAAAGGTTCTATTTTAATTATAATGGATTTTAAGGGGTAAACAAATGGGAGTTGGGAGGGTGACCCCCCATTAATTCTTTTTTTTTACAAAATGCATTCGATGTTTTTTTTAGTTGCTTTATTTTAGATGCTTAAGAATTCATTCAATGCTTTGGCATTCGATGCACTCACTATTAACCAATAAAAGCACATTTCATTTACTAACACATTTTGTGGATTTACGTTGCTCACTATTACAGCGAACCTGTTTTTTAACTCCACCAGCATAACTCATAAACCTGTATTGCTATTACCACTGTGTGCCTATAGCCTTTCAGACCTTGTGAGGGGTTATAGTGCTTCAGGTAATAACCCTCCCCACACTTATGACCCTCGGCTTCTCTTCGGGCTATTACTACTAGGTGGGTTATTATCCTGCAATAATGACCCCTTTAGTGGTCTACATGGCTAGATTATGCGATATTAGATTAATTCGTGCTACATCAGGTTACACTCTGCAAGGGCACAAATTCAGGGGCGACAGTTTCGTGGCAATTGCGCAGAGTGACCCTTATATGCAGCCCATTGACAACAAACTGACCCTTCAACTACTTGAGCAGAATAGACCCATGACACAATGCGGTTGTACACCCACCATGAACTAGAAACGGGCAAAGCCAACCACAAACCATGCTGCATTTCTGATGAGGTGTTCATGGGTAACAATGAAAAGTGGACATTGCCCTCAAATCCTATCATTTTGGGGTCAATGCCACTGGCCCAATATGCTTTAAAATGCTCCTGCTTCTGCTAATTTGGTACTACTTCCCACAAGCATTCCTTGGGGAAGGAAACGCCATGCAAGTACCGCAGTTGCACATATTACGAGAATGGATGAAATAATGTGATCAAATGTTGATATGTGTTTTCTGTCCCTTTTCGTTATGACCCATGCCGGCCGCCTAAAGTGGTGTAAATTACTTCACAGCATGATTAGATGGACACCCTTTTTCTTGTTTCTCTGTTTTTGACAAGCTGTCTGTGTCAAGAATCTGTGAACCATGGAAACACGCCGCATATATCAAACATAGCACAAGTGTACGTATGTCATTGTTCAGCAATGGAGCAATACTGCCACCCCGTGGACAGATGACATGTGAACTAGATGTGCCCTAAATACATGTTTATAGACTCATCGCCAAAAAGACACAATCTTTGCGGGGACGTTTACAGCTCGGTTTTGTCACTTAAAGGATAAGAAAAGTGAGTAAGAAAAACCAAACATCTGAACGTGATTATTTTACACCTGATCACTGCTTGCATTTTCCCATAATAGCTGGATTGTTGTTTCCTTTATTAAACCAACTGAAAAATGATCTATTTACGTATGTTAATGTTAAAGGTTTTTATACCGCGCACTAATGACACTTATGTGGTCTCCAGGCGCTCTGGCAGATCTGTAATGCAAGGAGGGAGAGTGGATGGTTAGTTGGTTTGAGCAGGAAAAGAGCAAGAGAGCTTTGATGTGCTGTTGGCAGCTTCAGTTCAGAAACACAGTTCACTGAGCTTAAATGTGATTTTCGGAAGTTGGCCACCATATGCTGTTGTGCGAGATTATGTGTGGTTTGTTTTGTTGTTGTGGTATTGTGATGCACGTGCAGACTGTGGTGCTGTAGAGTTCTGGTTGTGTTAAGTCAAGAGTTTGAGAAGTTTATGCAGAGGAGTGAGTTTATTAGTACGGATTGTTGGTGAGTGTCCTGGAAATCCATCCAAGTGCTCCACTCCTCCCACCCCTGAAATACACCCAAGTGCATCACATCGCCCACCTTAGGAATCCATCCAAGTATGCCACCCCTCCACTACCCTCCCCTTCCCTCCCCCTAGAAAATCCACCCAAGTGCACCACCCCCACCCCAAGAATCAATCTGAGTCACAACCCCTGAGAAATCCACCAAGTGTATCACATCTCCCATGCCCAAAATCCACCCAACAGTACCACAACTCCCACCCCTGAAATCCATCCAAGTGCGTCACATTTCCTATCTCTGAAATCCATCTAAGATGTGTTAGATTCCCTAACCCCTACATCCATCCAAGTGCATCACAATTCCCATCCAAGACATATGTCTAAGTATGTCACATTTCCCACCCATGAAATTCATCTAACTGCATCACCCGTGGCAGTCGTGATCTTTGTCTCCCCCTGGTTGCACTTTCTGGTTTTACCTTAATTGTCACTTCAGCGGTCATGATTACTAAGCTTCTCTGCAATTTGTTAAGCTGTCTGATTCCTTAGTACAAGCCCCATTTCTAGCTAGGTGATGTGTTCACTGGCCCAAGGGGAATCCACAGGGAATGGTTAGTCATCTTCCTCAATACCCTACAGGGGTTGTCCATTATCTATTGGGGAGGGACTGGTGCATTACTCCTGTTTACTTCTTGGTCCTCAATGTTGCTATAAGCACTTGATTTGCAAACAATGAATATCGTTTTATGGGCTAATTCTTTGTAAATTAGAATGTGCTTGGGTATATTTTATAAAGGAAACAGTTTTCCATTGGTCTTGTGTGTTTGCCAGGAATGCAACCTTTTAGCTAGAATGTATAGACCTCCCAGCAGAAACGTAAGTTTAAGTCATGAAAAAGTCCAATAACGTCCAAATAATAGGAGTTTGGAAAGTCAAAGACGTTGATAGATTGTAGAGTGCTTAAAAATGACTTCCACTTGTGTAACCTCAGCAGAAATTAGGCACCTTTTATTTTTTTATGTTATTTTTGGGGACACTAGAGGAGCTCTACAAGGATCATCGAAGGCCCCTTTGGCGAGCCCAAAACCTG